>NC_143134.1:83848750-84455000 GCF_059928025.1 Delphinapterus leucas
GTATACTATATTGATTGATTTTTGTATGTTGAACTATTCTTGCATTGCTGAGATAAATCTCACTTGGTCATCATGTTTAATCCCTTTAATATACTGAGGTATTTAGTTTGCTAGTGGTATGCTGATAATTTTCATATGTACATTCATGAAAAATAGTGGTCTGTACTTTTCTTTCCTTGTGCTATCTTTGTCTGATTTGATAATAATGGCCCCATAGAATGAGTTAGGAGGTATTCCCTCCTCTTGTGTTTTTTGGAAGAGTTTTGGAGGAATTGGCATTAATTATTCTTTAAATGTTTGATAGAACTCACCAGTGAAGACATCTTGTTCTGAGCTTTTGTTTGTCAGAAGTTTTTTGTTTTGTTTTTGTTTGTTTGTTTGTTTACAGTAGGTTCTTTTTGGTTGCCTATTTTAAATATAGCAGTGTGTACATGTCAATCCCAAACTCCCAATCTATCACTCTCCCCTACCCTCCACCCCCGGTAACCATAAGTTCATTCTCTAAGTCTGTAAGTCTGTTTCTGTTTTGTAAATAAGTTCATTTGTATCGTTTTTTTTTTAGATTATACATATAAGTGATATCATATGATATTTGTGAAGTTTTTTGATTAATGATTCATTTCTTTAGTTTTTGTTGGTCTGTTTAGATTTTCTTTTTCTTCTTGAGTCACTTTAGTTGAGATTTTGAAAAATTTGTTCATTTGTTCATTTCATCCAGGTTATCTAGTACAATACTGTTTCCTTATAATCTTTTAATTTCTATAAGGACAATAATAAATGTCTCCACTTTAGTTCCTGATATTACTGATTTTAGTCTCCTCTCATTTTTCTCTCAGTCTAGCTAAAGTTTTGTCAATTTTTGTGATCTTTTCAAAGAACTGACTTATGCTTTTTTTTTTTTAACCCTCTCTATTGCTTTTTTATTCTCTAGTTTATTTATCTATGCTCTACAGTTTACTGTTTCCTTCATTCTCCTTGTTTTGGGTTAAATTTGTTCTTTTTCTAGTTTTTTAAGGTGGAAGATAAAGTCTTGACTTGAGATTCTTCTTCTTCTTTAATGTAGAATTGAGAGCTGTAATTTCTCTGAGTACTGCTTTATCTACATCCCATAAATTTTGGTATATTTTGTTGTCATTCATTCATCTCAAAATCTTTCTAGTTTTCCTTGTAATGTCTTCTTTCCATTGGTTATTTAAGAGATTCTCCCATTGAGTTGTTTAATATACATATATTTGTGTATTTCCAAAATTTCCTGTTGTTATTGATGTCTACTTTCATTCCATTGTAGTTGGAGAACATACTTTGTATGACTACAGTATTTTTAAATTTATAGGATTTATTTTGTGGCCCAACATATGATCTATTTTGGAGAATGTTCTAGTGCACTTGAGAAGAATATGTATTTTGCTGTTGTTGTGAGAAGTGTTTTAGGTCTGTTAGGTAAAGGTGATATAGTGTTCTTCAAGTCTTGTATTTCTTTGCTGATCTTTGTCTAGTTGGTCTGTTCATTATTGAAAGTGGGTTATTGAAATGCCTGACTGTAATTTTGAAAAAAAGAAACTGGCTGTGTCTTCCTTCAGTTCTAACAGTTTTTGCTTCATATATTTTTGGCTCTGTTGCCATGTTCACATGTGTTTATAATTGCTGTTTATCTTCTTGATGACTGACCCTTTTGTATAATCTTTGTCTCTCAAATCAATGTTTGTCTTAAAGTCTATTTTGTCTGATATTAGCATAGACATTTCAACTGTTTTTTCTCACTATCTGCATGGAATATATTTTTCAATCCTTTTTCTTCAAATAATTTATCTCTTTGGTTTAAAAGTGAGCCTCTTATCAACATGTGTTTATAGTTAGATCAGGTACTTTTTAAAAAATTCATTCTGTCACTCTACCTGTTAATTGGAATATTTATTTATTGTTAATCACGTTATTGTTAATGTGATTACTGATAAGGAAGAACTTAAGTTTGCCATTTTACTATTTTTTTCTATGTATCATATATTTTTTGTTCCTCAGTTCTTCCATTACTTCCTTCTTTGGTTAAATAGTTATTGTGCATTATTTTAATTCACTCTGATTTCTTTTACTGTGTATTGTTGAGTTATTTTTTAGGGTTGTCTTGATCACAGTGAACACGTTCATTTATAACTATCTAATTCAGATTAATAACAACTTAATTATCATAGTATACATAAACTTTGCTCCACTGTGGCCCTAACACCCCCTTTATGTTGTTATAGTCACAGATTACATTAATGAACTCATTAATATAGATTTAATATTGTTTTATGCAGCTGTTTTTTTAATCACATAGAAAAAAAGGAGTTACAAACAAAAATACATAAATAATGACTCATATTTACCTCTGTAGTTATCTTTATTTCAGTTTGAATATTTGAGTTACTGCCTACTGTCCTTTCATTTCAGCCTAAAGGATTCCCTTTAGCATTTCTTGTAGGGCAGGTCTACTAGCAACAAATTTTCAGTTTTTGTTTAAAAGAAAATGTATTAATATCTTATTTACTTTTGAAGATGTTTTCACTGGATATAGAATTTTTATTTGATAGGGTTTTTTGTTCAGTTTTTTTTTTTTTTGGTATTTGAACATGCCATCCCACTGGCTTGTGTCCCTAATGGTCTGATGAGAAATCAGTTGCTGGTCTTATTGATGCTTCCTTGTATATAACAGGATGCTTCTCTCTTGCTGCTTTCAGGTTCTCTCTTCATCTTTATTTTTTGACAGTTTAATTATGATGTGTCTTGGTGTGGATCTCTTTGAGTTTATCCTACTTGGAATTTTTGAAGCTTCTGGAATGTGTAGATTAAAATTTTTCATCAAATTTGAGAAACTTTTGGCCATTATGTTTTCAAATATTCTCTCTCTCTCTGCACCACCGCCCAATCTTTTCATTTTCCTAATTTTGTTGTTTTGTTATTTTTGGTTTTGTTTTTTGCTTCCCTGACTGGATAATCTCAAAGACCTATCTTAAAATTCACTGATTCTTTCTTTTTCTTTCTCCAATCTACTGTAGAGCAACTTTAGTGAAATTTTCATTTTATTTATTGTAGATAGCAACTACAGAATTTCTGGTTTTTTTCTTTTAAAATTTCTGTCTTTTTATTGATATTCTGTATCTGGTAAGACACATTTTCATGGTTTATTTTTATTCTTTGGCCATAGTATCCTTTTACTCTTGATTATATTTATTACAGTTGCTTTAAAGTGTTTTTCTAGTATCCAGTGCCTGTGCTATGTCAGAGAGTTTCTATTAATTATTTTTATTCCTATTAATTACTTTTGTTCCTATGTGTGGAGCATAGTTTCTAGTTTGGGCCAAAGCACATTTTCTTTTTAATATTGACCTAAACAATGATAGCTATGTAGAGCTTGCAGTGTAATTATCAATGTCTAGTAGGTATTCACCTTGTAAAATGCCATAAGGATGAGGTAGGATTTTTCTCTTATCCTTGTATCTGGTTCTGTAACCCATTAAACTGGTAACATACAAAGAAATGCATGTACTTCTGCATTTGCAATTCCTAATACTTGAGGACAAAATAGCTACTGATGTAATTCCTAAGCTCCCAGGGTTCCCCCAACCAAACACACATAGATTCTCTGTTACTTTGTACAATTTCAGTACTGGAATGGATGTAGGGATTAATGGTGGGTGGTAGAGTCTTCTGTCTGCCTCTGAAAGTGGAGGAATGTCTACCAGGTTTTGATATTTGGCATGGAGCACACAGTGAGGAGAGGTGAAATGACTTCTTACCCTATGTATTTTCTGTTTCATAAAACACTGCTTGTAAAGCTATAAGTATATTTTTCTTAATCCAGCACCTAGAGCTGAGTAGCAATTGGAAATTCCAGACTTAAGTAATAGGTTTTCTATGAGTCTTTATTTTTGGAAGGTGTGAATCTTCATCTTGTTCTGTTTCTTCATAGGTATTTTAGTGATAAATTGGAGAAGCTGCAGAAGTAGTTCCCAGCCAGATGAACTTTAAGCTGGAAGGAGAGAGTGTGTTCTTTGTGTTCGCACCTGTCCTTCAGCCAAAGTGTGCTATCATATTCTTTTGGATTTTATTTTTTAAAATTTCTTTTCTCACAGCAGGACCAATCCTGACTTAAAATCTTCAAGTTTGAGGGACTGTAAAGTGATCAGATTCATTTGACACTATGTGAAACACAGAGCCTTTGGGTCTCATTATTTATGCTGGATTTAATGAGCCATATGAGAAGAATAAAATTAACACCTCATCACTGTAGGATGTTTAACACAAAGACAGTTAGCAAAACAGGGAGATGTCCAACCTAACATGAGGTCCTAGCAACACTTAAGGTTTAGTTTTGTTGTGCACTGTACTTCCCAAGAGTTGTACACTAAAATTTCTATATGGTTAGGTCCTGGCCTTAGATGAAAACCTAGAGCATGAGCAATTAGAGGGACGAATGCTCTATATAAGTCCTGTTATGTTGACTACATGAAATGCACTTTCCTCTTAGGTTCTGATTCCCTTTATAAACTTTAAAAAAAACAGGGGTTGCAATTAAATAAATGAGTCACCAAGTGAAAAATACTTCATTAGCATAGCACATCTGTGGGACAAATGTGGTAAACAAGCAAGAGAAGTCACAAGGACTGCTGACAGGGACCATTCATTTCACTTCCATCAGAAAGGACATTTGGCTTTCTTAAAACAGAGTTCAAAAGAGGAAGCCGTGAATCTTTAAACACACACATGCATGCACGTTCACACATGGGTTGCCATTGGTTTCATTTATCTCTGCTCTGAATCCATGCTACCTTAAACAGAAGCTTGAAGTCTAATGGTTTAGATTGAACTTCCATCCAGAGGGCATCTGAGAGCACATGTATGGGCAACCTTATTCTAAGACTGAATATTTATTAGTAGTAATAAGAAGCACATTCATGGCAATGGTTCAACTAGAAATAGAAAAATAAATTGACTTGAGATGATTTTATTTTATTTAAGCCTGTGATGTTGTTTTACTTTACAAAAACATCTTCCTATACTTGGCTGATAACCTTCAATCTATGTGATCTCTCTAGATCAGTTCTGTCCAAAAGAACTTTCTGCACTTACAGGAATGTTCTATATCTACACTGTCTAATAAGGTAGACAGTAACTACACATGCCTGTTGAGTACTTGAAATGTGGTTAGTGCAACTGAAGAACAGAATTTAAAATTTTATTTTAGTTCAATTTACTTAAATAAAAATTTAAGTAGCCTCATGTGGCTAGTAGCTACTATATTGGACAACATAGCTCTAGATTCTTACTATTTAAAGTTTTGTCCCTACACTGGTAACATCACCTAGGAACTTTTAGATATTCAGAATCTTGAACTCCAGCCTAAGACACCCTGAATCTGAATCTGCAGTTTAACAAGACTTTATATGATTTACATATTGAGAAGTACTGCTCTAGACAACTATTCACCCTTCAGAATTCAAGTAAAAAATCACATGTATATGCATGGCTGAGTCGCTTTGCTGTGCACCTGAAACTGTCACAACACTGTTAATCAGCTATACTCTAATATAAAATTCAAAGTTAAAAAAAATAATTCCTTTAGGTATCCAGGATCAATTAAGAGCAGTAGGCACAGTGATAAGGGCCCACAGTACTTTTAGGGACCTTTGAAAATGTTTTAATTTTCAAAGAGGGAAGACCATGTGAAGACACAGGAAGAAGATGGCTGTCTACACATCAGGGAGTGAAGCCTCAGGAAAAAAACAAATCTGCCAACATCTTCATTTAGACTTCTAGCCTCCAGACTGAGACAGTAACTGTTGTTTAAGCCACCTGATCTGTGGTCCTTTGTTATGGCAGCCCTAGGAAGCTAATACATATAGCATGAGACTTTTTATAGAATAACAAATAAAGGGTGCTACTAAAACATGCGAAGGTAGATTTTAATTTCTTCATTCAAACAGTATCTTCTATTATGTAAAAGAAGTATGTTGGTTGCAGCAAGCAATAAAAAAAGAATCAATTAGATATGTCTATATGATTGTATCATAAATCAATATTTTATTGATTTGTTTTCAGTCTCCCGACCAGAACATAAGCTCCATGAGAGCAGAGTGCACTGAATAAATACCTGTGTGTTAGATGAGTAAGTGACTGAGGCTGTTGAACAAGGCCCGTTGTTTAGATGTAGGATAACAGTCTAAACCGGCTGTTGTTATTGCTATTTATTATATTCTCTTTGTTCTCTTTAAGCACATCTTCCTTGTCAAGTACCAACAAAACTCCCCCTCTGTGTTCCCAGCTAGTTGACTTACATTCTCGCCTTTCTTCCCTTCCTCCAGCTCTTTAGCATTTTTGCTTAAGTCCTTTCCCTTCCTCTTCCAGCGTCACAAGTCCCTCCCTCTAACTCTTCCTTGTTGTAGCATTACAAAACCTTTGACTCTTTCTAGTAAAATAGATACTTTGTGGTGGTGGAGGTGGAAAAAAGGTGGTTGGAGGAGGAGGTGAGAAGGGAGAAAATTGAGTTGTCAGCTTCAGGGTTTTTTGGTGGGCTGGGTGAAGGAGGGTATTTTTGTGAACATTATGAACACTCTCACGTTTATACTTTATTTCATCAAAGAAGAGTTGCGTAGATGCCTACAATCTAACAGCAAGCAAAAGACATATATGAATAAAAAATGAGAGTAGTAAAAAAAAAAAGTGATGATTTTCTATTAGTATGCTTAGCTCTGTGTTTTTATCTGTTGCTATATAGCAAATTACCCCAAAATATGATGCATTAAAAGAACAAAGGTATATTATCTCACAATTTTTATGAGGCAGGGATCTAGATGCATCTTACATTATTATTGGCGAGATTCAGTTCCTCACAGGTTATGGAACTGAGTTCCTTGACCCCTGGGAGTCTCCAGAAGCAGCTCATGGCAGCTGGCTCCCCTTAGAGCAAGTGAGTCAGAGAGCCAGGGAGAGTGAGCAAGATGGCAAGATGAAAGCCACATCTTATTTTGGATCTAGTCTCATGAATGACACCCCTGACTTTCACCTTATTCCATTTGTTAGAAACAAGCCACAAGGTATAGCCCTCAGTTGAGGGTAGGGGATTGCAGTAGAGGTGAGGATCTTGGGGGCCATCTCAGTGGATACCTACCACACTGTCGTGGCCACTTCATAAATGCATTTTGAAAGACTGAGTACATTGTGAGGGGCACAGATAAGCGACTAGATAGACTGTGGAACGGAAAGGGATATAGGAAAGTCTCTTTAGAGAAGACACTTTAGTTGGACTTAATTGGTGAGTAAGATTATGTCACGTGGAAGTGAATGAAACGTGTTTATAGTAAAGAATTAGCACCAATGAGAACTGGAGGAAAGAACGCAGGGGGCAGGAAAACTGTTAGATCTCATGTCATTAAAGGTGTCACTATATGTATAGCATAAAAACTTTTATTATATGTTAAAGTAATGAAGTTTGTTCTTAGTCAGTGGTGGCTGGTCTTAGTCACCTCGGGCTGCTATAAATAAATAACAAAAAAAATTAAATAAGACATTTATTTCTCACATTTCCAGAGGCTGGGAAGTCGGAGGTCAGGGTGCCAGCGTGGGTCAGGTTCTGGTGAGGACCCTCTTCCTGGCTTGGAAACAGCTGCCTCCTTGATGTGTCCTCACACGGTGGAGAGAGAAGGGTTGAAAGAGAGAGAGAGAGTCCTCTTATAAGGACAGTAATCCCATCATAAAGACCCCAACCTAAGACTTCATCTAAACCTAATTACCCCCCCAAAGGCCCAACTTCCTAATCCCTTGGGGATTAAGGCTTTATCATATGACTTTTGCGGGGACCCAAGCATTCAGTCCACAGCATGGCCTTGTTCAGCATTTCTGCATAAAACCTAAAATTCATGAAGACTAAAACTGCAGTTCTTAAGAGGTTCTCCTAATCCAAAGATTTTAAAAGGCAGGTGTCATTGTGTTCATTTAGTTGGCTTCCCCTGATTTTGAAAACCATCCATGCTCATTCTTCCTCTCTTTCTCTGCTGCTTTGGTTAATACACCTGCCTTACAGTGATTTTGCAGTACAACCATCAAACTTTTCAAACCCGGTCCAAAGTAGTCACAACTTGGATTGCCTTAGAAGTTCAAAAATAAAAATGCAAGTGATTCATGGTGACACAAGGTTTTGAGCTATACAATAAATAGTAGAATTATGTAACAAGGATAGCTTTCATTTTGGTTTCCAACAAGAAGAAAGTTCTTCCTAGGAGATTGCCTTATTCTGAAAGAAAGCACCAAGCATTAGACTTATACCAGAAAGTCCAGTAGTACATTTCAAGTCGAAAAGGAACAGAATCTTAGGAGTGGTTTTCACATTTCTTTGCCTTTTCCTTGCTCTCAATGACAGTATGGGTGAGATAAGAGAACAGGCATATTTATCTAAGTGGAAGCAAATGTATCTGTAATAGAGAAATCTAAAGTATATGCATTTGGTTAAAATCAAATAACCAACATTGATTCCTTGAAAAAAATTATTCACCGTTGTATGTATCAGGTAAGTTCCTGAATTAAATATAGCTGTTTCAAAATCTATGGCTATATTTTAAGCAGCTTGTCTTTGGATGATAGAGAGGAAGAATAATTGAGAATAACAATTAAGAATTGTTTTATCTTTTCCATTTATCACATTTTTTAAAAGAATCATTCATTTTTATTTAAAATTCTGGGCAAATTTCAAAGTAATATTTTGAGTCATCTATTAATACAATATGGAAAGGTCTGAAATTTTAACTTTAAAAAATGTTTTGACATTTTTATTCATTTTACTGTTCAATCTGTTACTTTAATGCCATCAGAAAATGGGGGGAAATCTAAGGATTTTAAATGACTAAAAAGGGAAGGCATACAAATGATCGTTGCCAGAAGTTGTAAAAATACATCTCCCTAAGTGCACGTTAGCACTGTGTGGCTTGGTGGCTGAGTGGGCAGGCGTGGGGAGGTGGTGGTGGAGATGGCAGGAGCGTGGATGACAGTGGAATGGATAAGGGCTGTGTTAATGCTCATCTGTAGTGTTATATCATCTTGAACGGTGGCTTGTCTGCTTTCCTTTCCTCCCTCCTTCTTCCTTCCCTACCTTTATTTTCCTCCTTCCCTTCCTTCCTTCCTTAAATGGAGAAATCAAACAATTGCCTGTAAATTTGAGAATGAGCGGTGGATCAATGCGGCATTGGAAAACCTGGTCAGCTATAGGCACATATATGATTTAGGAGAGTGCTTTAGGAGTGTGCTTTCAGTCCTTTCTAAGAAGGCATTTTTGGTCACATACTGAGGCCCTATGCAAATAAGTAGCTGGCTGTGTCTATATGTATAAAATAGTGGACATCAGCAGAGTCGACCCATGTATTTTTTTCTGTTTTGACAAATGATAGTGATCCTAGGGCAAAAGGAGATTCAGAGGCAGTTTTCTGGGTCTGGTGTGAAAATGGCCAGTAATAGCTGATCAGTCATTCTCACAGACTATTTGCCTATCTTAGAGAGATCCATTTGGTATGCTCTTTTCTGCTCCAATGCTCTGAGGTATGCTTCTTCTCTTGGTGAACCAGTTGAGCTTCCAGAGTCAATCACTACAAGAATCTTTTTAATTCGTACCAAGACATCAAGTTGATTGAATGAAGCTTCGTTGAAAAAGATTTTTTAAAATGTATCCTGCTAATATTCAATCAGTTAATCAATTGGTCAGCCAACTCCACCACTTCACAATCTATTGGAGTTGATAACCCCACCTCCTTATTCTCAGAGGATGCAGACATCATCAGGCAGGGACCACCCCCAGTTTGCTTCCCTGCCAAGGGACCCCTGCAGATTCCTCTCCCTCCACAGTCATTCTGACTCCTAGAATCCCATGTAAGAGAATGAGATTGACCTGTGTTTTGGATTCTATGTCCTCCTAAGGTACCTTTTCCATTAATTTTTCCTTATTCCCCACTGCCACCTGCAACCTCCACACCTCACCCTCAACTTATCTATTGAAAATGGCTCTCTAGCCAATAAAATATGCTTTCCTAGAAAACAACAATAAAATAAAGCCTCCTTTAGAGTTATGAATACCTCTAATTATCATCCCATTTCTCTCCTCACTGTTCATTTTATTGAAAAAAATGAGCATCTTGCATCTACTCCTTTATCTGATACCCTCTAGTTCCCATTCTCCCTTTTCTATTGCACCTGCTTTTGCTAAAATCAACCATTCATGTCAAATCTAACTGGCACTTTCCAATCCTTGCCTTAGTGACCTCTGTGTAATCTCATGCCTTTGGCCACTCACTCTTCTTAGAGCTTTCACTTTCCTTCATATCCCTCACAACTGTTACTTCTGATTTTCCTCTAATATCTCTGAATGCAGTTTCTCTTTCTTCTTTACGTATTTCCTTCGCTCTGTTCCTCCTTTAGGCAGAATGCTCCAGGGTACCACCCAGATCACCCTTCAGGAGGAAGCACTATTCCCCCTGGCAGCTGGGACTGCTTCCAGAAGCTGACCCTTGGCTGCCAGCCCTCCTTGGTCATTGCCTTGGTAGCAAACAACTGCTTCACCCAAGGTCACACTTCACCAAGGGAGAGCCTGCAACCAAACACTGATCAACACAGGGACATTGAGACCCCCTAACCTCCAATCTGAAGAATCATTCCTGCTCTCTGGGGTTTGCTAATCAGCTGGGCTGTCATATGCTCAGCCTCACCCTCTTGTCCAATCATGCTTCCTCTCCCTTCCTTCTACAGGTGTGCATCCCACAAGAACTTCCTAATAAATATCCTGCTTCCTAATATCCAACCTCAAGGTTGCTTCCTGAGGAACCCAATCTGCAGTACCCCTGAAGTGTTTGACTAAGTGGACCACTAAATTATTAAAATCAAAATTAAATAACTTTAATGAATATTCTGAAATTTATTGACCTGGCCTTTTCAGAAATGAGGAGCCACACTCAAACACTTTATAATCTAAGGAAAGAGAACTAGTTAGAAAACATTTTAAAAAGTAACTAAGATGTCGAAAAGTGAAAATCAAAAATTTGCATAGGGCTTTGTTCTATTGCATTTTACCCTTCAAATTCCTTTATAATCTAACAAGAGAGACAAAGTTAATAAAGATGCCAAAGAATAAAGTGCATCAGGATGAGTACTTATAATAACTTTTACATAGAACAATGCAGGTTATAATGAAGTTTCATGGGCATTATCTCATTTATCTCATTTGATCGTTAAGCTGTTGCTTGAAGTGAGGTTATTAGCACAAGTTTATGAATGAAAAAGTGAATTCCTAGAGTTTAAGTGATCTTATTGGGACCCCACATCTAGGAAACAGAGCTTATTCAGGTGGGAAGGAAATGAAAACAGCCGCATTCCTAACTGCTTTCGTCATTTGTCCACCCTCTGTTATGGCACTGGTTCAACATGGCCAGGAATGTCACATGTTCCTGACTCTTTAATTAGCCTTTGTCTCATCCACCCTTTGAGAATAGTTTATAAGAGGAGAAAAAGGTCCTCAGCCAGTGTCCTGTCCAGCCTCAAGATCTGATAATCTTAGTACTGTTTTTCAAGATTTCTGTCTTGGTTCTGTTTTGTTTTTATTTTTATCATTGCTTATCTCTTTAACACTCTCTTCTCTTTTACTTGTAGTTTGAAGCCAGCCCTGTCCAATAGAATGTTTTGGGATGATGGAAATGTTCTGTATCTGAATCAATCAGTATGGTAGCCACTAGCCACTGTGGCTCTTGAGTGCCCGAGAAGTGATTAGTAGACGGAGGAACTAACTTTTTAATTGCATTCAACTTTAATTGATTTAAATTTAAATTTAAGTAACTGGTCAGTGGCTACTGTATTAGACAGTATAGTCTTTCTGTGGTGCCAGAGCCCAGCTCCCTCTCAAGTCTCCTAACTCCTCTCTCCTATGCTGATTTCTTCCCCATGAAGAGGCTGCGTGTCTCCCCTTTCTTTATCCCACTCTTTGCCTGTCAAGCCCTGGTGCTGTAGATGCCAGTCCCCACTGTGTACTTCTGAAGGCAGGGGAATGCTCTGAAGATGGTTACACCAGGCAAATGCTACTGCAATAGGGACTATGACCAAAGAGACAACTGGTTATTCTAAAATATTGTAGAAATATTCTGAAATTCACCTTGGTTTGTTTCTCTTGGTGTGGGAAAAACACAGAACAAAAACAAACAAAAAACCTTTCTTTAAACCTTCCCTGGCTTGTATAGATTTCATATATGACTGGTTAGTTCACCACCACTCCAAGTAAATGATTTTATACCTCTGAATCACATATTGCCTTTTCTGCTTAGACCCCTTCTCATTTGTCCCTATCTATACTCAAAATGTTCCTTTTGCCTAGTGTTTCTCGGGCAGAATTAATGACTCACTTTTATGTATCCTCATAGCTCTCTGTTGCCTCACTCATTACAGCCTGAACCAGATTAGAAGGGTTTATATTTCTTTGTCTGTTTTACTGAATTGTGGTTTCTTTAAAGACGGGCCCATGCTGCATGCATCTTGGTATCCCTCACTGCTAAACAGGGAACCTGGCACATAGTAGGATCTCAACAACTCTTCATAAAATTGACACATCCACTGGGCTCTGAAATTCACACCTTCTCTTCACTAGACCCTCTACTTCCTGTTCCTGAGGTCCCACTCTCAGAAAATGGTGTTCTGAGATAAGAATTCCTTTCACATACTGCCCTAATTGCCCTCCTACTAGTGCCGGCGTAGATTCCATTTAAATAAACGTGAGTCCTAGAACGTTGTTTATCAACTTATGTCTCTGTGTGTATGTGTTATTGTTGCACTTTATTCACTTCTGGTATGTTTTCTATGTATTTATTTTTATTTCTCATAAATAACAACAATAGAAGCAACATTACCTATTAAACATCTCCAGTAGTTGGAAGCATTATTATATGACTTGAAGTCGTCAAGCTTTGTGTGTCTCATCTTGCCCCCACCTCTTCTATTTTCATCACCATCCTTACTTATGCCAATAAGTACCACGATGGGGCTGCCCCAATTGTAAATTCTCTGTAATCATTATCCCCTGCATATGCCAGATGCATCTAAATTCACAAAAGCTCAATGTGCATTTCACAAGTTATTAAATGCTAAACGAAACTGTGCTTTAACACCTACGCACATGAACTGCTGTAGTAAAACGAAGTTTCTGGTGATGAAAGGTATTTATCCTATTTGATAATTTCGATTAAATCATTTCACATGTCGAATCTGAAACATTCATTTTCCCAGTCCTATCTGCCTTTCCTTGGTAGTTTGAACATGACTCTTGGATCCCTTTGGCTCCTGACACGATGCCATACTGCATATTTTTCTAACTGCAAATTTGATTTTCAGTCACATTCAGGCTTACGTTTGTGCATTATACCTGTCCTGCAATTGCTCCTTCAGAACTTGGATACATTTGGTGATCTGCAGGAGTGCTATTTAAAATATCTTAGCAAAAGTTTTGGCACCAACCAATTGGAATGGACACCTGCAGGAGCCCTGGGGCTGGGTTCTGGAGGACCCCACGGGCCCAGGCTTTAACCCTTTAGCTAAAGGAGAGTTATTGAAAGGATCCAAGGTGAGATATCACGGTAGCCAAGGCAGTGGTGGGGGATGACAGTGAGGGTCAAGATGGTGGCTTTTACCAACTGGAATGATGTAGTTCAATATCAGTGCATACCTGCTGAATATCAGCCTTGGTGATGTGTCTGTTTAGGAGCCAGTAGAAAAGAAAATAGTTGTTTGGGTGTTTAGAATGTGTGTTACAGGAGCTAATGCTCATCTACCTCGAAACTCTTTTGGTTTGCACAACTGCATATGAAATTAAACAAAGAGGACATGTTCTGCTTGGAGCAAATTCACCCTTTTGTTCTGAGAGAGTTAATGTGTTGTCTGGAAGGTGAGAGACCTGAACACACAGACTCACCCTTCAGAAGTCAGGTAGGAGTTGGGGGGCTTTTCCTAACTGACCCGTCTTCCTGAGTCCGAGTGATAAATAGGAATGAGCTCAGCATGGGAGATGGGAGGGAAGAACATTCCAGGAAGAGGGAGCATTATGTGAAAAGGCATAGAAGGGAGAAGGGTCATGCTATGCCAACTTTAGACAACCCTCAAGCAGGTTAGAATTGCTGGAGGGGTGGGGAGAGGCATGGTCTCAGGGTTGGTGAGACAAGGCTGCAAAGGTATACAGGAGCTGGGTATAAAAAGGCCATAATGAGAAAAAAAAAAGTTCATTCATTCCAAGACAATAGCGATCCAAGGATTTGCAGCAAAAAGATATTTGCCTCAATACAAATGATAATGGCAGATCTTTGTGGGCTTTGAAGTGGGGCTCGAAGGAGATGAGCCTCCCGTATGGAGAGAGACAGGAGTTGCCTCTTTTCATTTGTAAAACCAAAACTTTCCACAATTTTATTACAGGAAGTTTCCTACACAAGCTTTTTATAAGCATTGAATGGCCCTGGGGAAGTACTGGTGTGAAGCTTTATGGTCAAGTCAAATCATATTTATTGTTTAACAAAAAGAAAAAGAGTCTTTAAGCATGAGGCCAAGCCATTGGAGGCTATCACACAGTCCTAAAAAGATCTATTTGATCACCTCCGTCTGAGACATAACCCAGGTCACTAATGACATGAAAATTCCCTCCCAGCATGACTTTCTCCTTCTAGCAAGGCTCAGTCTGAAGCAGCCAGCGCATGGCTCACTGATCAGAACCCCTTTCTGCAGCTCTGTGTGTGCGACACTGCAGGCATGAAGTGCAGAGGCCTGCTTCATGATCAGACTAGCAAGGCGTTTATCCTCGTCTCTCTAGCTTCCAGCATTAGCACCTCTGATGAAAACTTGGAGATGCTAAGCCCTTGAAGGGGAGGAAACATCCCCTGAGAAAGTTAAGTGTAAGCAATTAGCTTTCCAGTGCAAACCTACCAGAAATACTGCTTTGTTTCCTAAGTGCTAGTAGTTTAAGATGTTGGTTGTACAAATGAGATAATTAGATTAATAGCTCACTTTTGACTATGTTGCAAACTTTTTAACTGTAATAATTATTTGCCTCAATAGAATGAAGCAAAGTAGGAGTTAAAGTGGTCCTCTCATTGCAGTGCCTAATACAATTTAGATTGCCTTTTAAAAATAATTACACATAAAATGGGTCAAATATCAGTCCAAAGCTTGGCTGTATGACATATATTTTATTTCACTTAACAAACCCCCACACATCATTATCCTGTTCCAGATACCTTTCTAAGAGCTAGTCTAATCTTTTCCTAATCTTCCTCACTTCCCATTTAATAGATGAGACATTTGGGCAAAGGAAAGAGTACTTTTCCCAAAGAAATCAGCCACTTCTGGTGAATGTGGGCCTAAATTCTAAGTACTGACTTTTTACCAAGCCTCGGGGCATCTGGTCCAGTCCACACAGGTATTCCCAGAGGTATCTGTTGTCTCATCCAGTCTTTAAAGATCCTCCATACAATTCATATCTCAGCAACCCCTTGGCCTTATACATCTAGCCCTTTTGGGTTCGTATGCACTGGCTCTGGCTACTTCCATGGCCACATCTAGGAGGATCAAGACTCATGACCTTGTTTTATGCCAGACCATCTAAAGTTTCATCTGCTTGATAAAATGTTGAGATATTTCTTCCCTAAAGTGTTGTTGTTGCCACACTAAGAAGTCATTCATTCATTCAGCTAATATGTTTTAAGCACCTTCTATGTTTATATGGGGACACAATGCTAGGTACTAGGGAAATAGTCATTAAATATGCTTGCAGGAAACTTCCATTCTAGTAAGGGCACACAGGTGATAAACAATTACCAAGATAGTGACAAGGGCTTTGGGGCCCTTCATTATATATATTTTCATCACTTAGCTTGGGTTTTCTCCAGATGAAGAGCCTGAGCCATGAACTTCTGTGCTGGAGGTGAACCCAGGAAGTTGGAGTGAGGGGTTGAAGAGAGTGGAACAGGAAAGGAGAAGAAGTCAATATAAGCGTGCATAATCAAATTGATCGCTGCAGTGAGCATCTGGGGCCCAATTTTGGCCTGTATTTTCTGAGGTTATACAATGTCTTTTAGATTTTCCACTTAAGGATTGAAAGGGAACAGCAGGTATACATTGCCTTCTGCTCTGTATTATTTGAGGTAGCCCCTCTGCCCTTCCAGGCTGCACATTCCTGCCTACCAAGTAATTGTAAGATGCTGTCATTGTGTTGTGAATTGAGATTCACATGGAACTGTTCAGTGAAGCCAGGGTTGAAAGGAGAGGTGAGGCCAAACTGAGGAGACAGGATAAAGAGGTGTTTGATATAGTCCAACCTTTACAGTTTTTCATACCCATTCATGCCTACATTAAATCAAGTCTGTCTGTTAGTCTTCAAGGTGGTGGCCTCTCCAATCTCTACAAACACTTAACACGCAAGGATTAGTGGAAAAAGTCCCAGTTTCTATGGGTGTAAATGGTCTCAGGCACATCAGTGATAATTCACCTGTCTCCCTCCTTAACTATCCATTCTAGATTCCCTCATTTCAGGTAGTTGTTGAGTTGTTTGCCTGGTACAGTGAGCCAGCTCTTCACTCCTGAAGGGGATGAGCCTTTAAATTCTTTGCCGTTGTTTGGCTCTGCTTGTCATAATTATTTTCTCGTTGCTACCACCAGGAATGGAAGCAAGACATACCCCAGTGAAGAGCTCCAGACAGCTTCTGTCAGCTCCTATTTTGTAGCACCAACCCTGAGCTTCTCATGACATTCTCTGTCAGTTACGTTACATCCAAGAGTAACTTCTGTTGTTGTTGTTGTTATTGTTGTTATATTGGTTTTTGGCAGCTTCTCTGCCAGCGTGAGTTCCTTGAAACGACCAGGTGGTAGTTGCCACTTCAGGCTCAATGGAATCCTTATTGTGTCTTCTGATGGAAACATTCCTTCCCTGGGAACCATGGTGACTAACTGAGAAGATCTTAAGGTGTGAGGACAAGAAGCAGTAATTCCTCAGTGGGTCACTGAGAGCAATGGTGAAATAGGCAACCTCCACCCCTTGACTCCTGGATTCATGTAGTCTAGCCTTGGGGGCCAAGATGCAAGATGTTGGCTATTGGCCCTGTGCAGTGCTGCATCTGGAAGACAGAACCAACACTGCAGACTGGTTCCCTCAAGTAGGCACTTTAGTCACCATCATATTATAGATTAGCTCCTTCTTATGATGTAGTATACAGCAGAACTAGTGGATCCTGTGATCATGTACCCCATATCTCACCTTCTTTGCCATAAAGCGGATCCCTTACTTTAAGGTGATATTATGTAAGGTGACTCTTGAGAACGAGCCATCTCTGCTGTGGATGATCTGCAGTGAGCATTCACATGAAACACAGTGATCCACATATTCTATGACCTCACCCATAGGTCCACGTGGAACTATATTTCCTGTCATAGCTAGAATCAGAAGTGAGGCTGAAAAGATACTGAGGGGGGCACAACAGGCATCTGACACACTGCAGTGTTGAATTACCTGTTCATTTTACTACATGGATCCCTAGATGATAAGATCATTGAAGGGAGAGACTGCATCACATTAACCCTGGCACTTAGCACGGTGTTTGGGATTTAGTGAACACTTACGTCATTTTATTTTTGAATGGGAAGCATGCATGCAAAAGTGCTTAGAGATCTTTTTAGTCTGCCTCTCTTATGAATAGGGGCGAGAAAGACTAATGGTGGGAAGGGACTGGTTAAGTTCATTCATCCACTTGGTGGCAAAGGCAGGGGTAGCTGGTCAGTCTAACCTCAAGGCCGCAAATCTTCATCGTGCCGTGATGGTTCCTAGAGTAAAATCTTCTTGCTGGTAACTAGGCATAGTTTTTAACAACCTGAGATAATCAAAAAGATATTAGGTTCTGAGCATAAAGTCAGGTTATAAAATTATAAAGGATTATAAAATTAATCTGTTCTGATACATAAAGAGCATATTCATATTATATATTCTTTCATTATAAGATGTAAACCTGAAGTCCAGGCTTCTGAGGAACGTTTCCCTGTCGACCAAATTAGTTTAGAAAATTATCACATCTCCATGTGTTCCCACCAACTTTATTCCATCCTCTTTTGCTACCCCTTGATAGAACTTAAACCAAGTAAGGGTTGGGATGACTAAAGTTGTACAGTGAAATACAACTTAAAAATCGAGTTGAGGGAATGTTTTAGAAGAAGAAAACATAGACTAATGATTAAGAACAAAATACCATTCGGTAAAGTGATCTGGCAGTTTTAAATCAAATTAAGTATTCTTATAAGTCATGGCCCATGACTCCTACTCTTGGGTACGTAGCTTAGATAAAGTTTCACAGAGATTCATAAGGAACATGTGTGAAGACATTATACAGCATTGTTAGTGTGGTGGTGGGGAGTTAGAGCAAACTCAATGTCTCTCAACAGAGGAATGGATAAATGTGTTGGTTTGAATACCAGTACAACTGCACTGAGAAAAGCCAAACTAATAGTGGCTTAAACAAGGCATAATGTATGTATCGCCATCTGAGTTTCAGTAGTCCAAGGCTAATATGGTGGCTCTGTGGTGTCTGTGGCAAATGTCCCTTCAATTTTGACTCTCTGCCATCCCAACACATACTTCTGCCTTGCTGTCTAAATGATTGCTCTGGTTCCAGCCAGTGGGAAGAAGGGAAAGGAAAAGTGGAAGGTGTATCACTTCCATGTAGAAGGGCAACCCAGAAGTCTGACACATTAATAATACTCATATGTAATTATTCAGAGCATAGTTTACTTGGCCACATCTAGCTTCAAGGAACTCTGGGAAATGTAGTTTCTAGTTGGACAGTCATATTCTCAGCTGTCCACTATTACTAAAGGCAGAAGGAGGAATGGATATTGGAGAAGAATTAGCCCTCTCTGGCATTGTGAGTAAGATTATGATAAAAATATATTGTTGAAAACTAAAAGTAGAACTACCATATGACCTAGCAATTCAACTTCTGGGTGTTTACCCCCCCCCCAAAAAAATGAAAACACTAATTCAAAAAGATACATGAACCCCAGTGTTCATAGCAGCATTATTTACAGTTATCAGGATATGGAAGCAACCTAAGTTTCCATCAACAGCTAAATGGATAAAGAAGATGTGGTATGTACAATGGAATACTACTCAGCCATAAAAAAGAATGAAATTTTGCCATTTGCAACAACATGAATGGACTTAGAGGGTATTATTTAGTGAAATGAGTCAGACAGAGAAAGACAAATATTATAGGTTATCACTTATATGTGGAATCTAAAAAATACAACAAACTAGTCAGTATAACAAAAAAGACACAGACTCACAGATATAGAGAACAAACCAGTGGTTACAAGTGGGGAGAGGGAAGGGGGAAGGGACAAGATTAGAGGTAGAAGATTAAGAGATACAAACTACTATGTATAAAATAAGCTACAAGATACATTGTACAGCACAGGGAATATAGTGAATACTTTATAATAACTATAAATGGAGTATAATCTTTAAAAATTGTGAATTACTATGTTGTACCTCTGAAACTTATATTGTACATCAACTCTACCTCATTCAAGAAAATTTTTAAAAATTAGTTGTTGTGTAAAATGTGGCAGCAGTTAGAATCAATGAACTACATGTATTCCAGCAACATGGATAATTCTTAAAAACAGAGTGCTGAGGAAAAACAGAGAGGAGCGGGGGGAACAAGAATGGGCTAAGAAAATACATTAATAAATAAGCTTAAATACATAAATAATTCCTGTATACAAGTATGGGGCCTTGAAAGTACAAACGATAATATTGTGCTGAGAAATAAAGGTTTAGCCAGCCAGATCTACATACTAAATCTAGTTCTAGCCATATGGTCTATTGGAAGTTACATAAATGCTGTAAGGCCTATTTTTTTTCTGATCTGAAAATGATAATTGTAATACACTCATCTTACAAGAGTAAGATGAGCTTGTATATCTAAAGCACTTATTACAGTGCTTGACACATAGTAAAATTCTCAGTTAAATTTAGTGGTTATTACTATTTCTCTATTATTGTTATTGTTAGAGAAATTGCATGAATATGTGAGATCAGGTCTTTGTGTAAAGTCGATTCTTGGTAAATGTTGGTTGGATGCATGATGCAAGAACAAAGAATATATAGATCACAATTGCTAGAGAAAAATGAGCTGGGAAGTATTCAGTCATATACTAAATATTTATTAAGTGTTACTTATGGGGCAGGCCCCTAGGATACAAAGGCAAGTTAAAAATCATCATGGACCATACCCAGTACAGGTGAAGGCAATTAATTTTAAAAAATCATACAAACACATGTAAAATTCCAATTTCACAAATACCGTGAAAGAGAGAAATATTCTTCTCTGTGTCTGTGTGCATCTATTATCTGTATAGGGAGATTTGATCCACTCGGTAGAGAAAAAGTCTTTCTGAGGAAGTGATGCTTGAATTGACATAGATTAGAAATTAACTAGAAAAAATGAAAGAGCATTCAAGGCAGAAGTAACAGCACAGGAAAAGTTTTTGTGACAGCCAAGGTATGGAAAATATAGTGGAATGAAAGAAAACCAGTGGGGCTGGAGCAGAAAAAATCAGAACACGTGATGAGTGGACATGGGAGAGTAGGTAGAAGTGAGATTATAGAGGGGACATAGGCTTTTTGAAGGGATTCTGTCTTTACCCCATAGGAAGGGACACTGTGTTAGTTTCCTATTGCTGTTGTAAAATATTACCACAAACTTAGTGGCTTGAAACAACATAAATTTGTTCTCTTATAGTTCTGGAGGTCAGAAGTCCAAAGTTAGTTTTCCTGGGCTAAACTCAAGGTGTTGGCAGGTCTAGTTCTTTCTGGGGCCTCTTGGGGAGAATCTGTTTCCTTGCATTATTAGGTTCCAGTGGCCACCTATATTCCTTGGCTTGTGTCCCTTTTTCCATCTTCAGAATGCATCACTCCAATCTCACACCAATCTCTGCTTCTCCCATTACATCACCTTCTGCTCTGACCCTAAACTCTCATGAACCTCTCTTACAAGGACCACTGTGATTACATCAGACCCACCCAGATAATAATTCAGGACAATCTACCCATCTCAAGGTCCTTACTTAATCGCTCACATTCATTTGCAAAGTTCTTTTTGCCATGTAGGGCAACATTCATAGCCTGTGATAACTAGAAGCAGAACACAGTTGGGGGCCACTCTTCAGCCCAGTACAGAAGGCT
Source organism: Delphinapterus leucas (assembly GCF_059928025.1). NCBI lineage: Eukaryota > Metazoa > Chordata > Mammalia > Artiodactyla > Monodontidae > Delphinapterus > Delphinapterus leucas. Next base: position 83,870,016 of record NC_143134.1, read on the forward strand.
TTACATCTGTTTAAGCAGAAGAAACAGCATGCTCAGATTTGTGTCTTTCAAAGGTCACCCTGGGGCTTCCCTGGTGGCGCAGTGGTTGAGATTCCGCCTGCCGATACAGGGGACACGGGCTCGTGCCCCGGTCCAGGAAGATCCTACATGCCGCGGAGCGGCTAGGCCCGTAAGCCATGGCCACTGAGCCTGCGTGTCCAGAGCCTGTGCTCCACAACGGGCGAGGCCACAACAGTGAGAGGCCCATGTACCGCAAAAAAAAAAAAAAAAAAAAAGGTCACCCTGGCTGCCTTGTGACGGGCAAGTAGGAGGAAGACCAGATATATTGGTGAGCCAACTGGGAGGCAAATGCAGCGGTCCTGGCAAGTAGAAAAGGAAACTAACTTCATCATGGAGATGTGGCTAAAAATGTCCTAGACGGTTAGAGTTAGCACAAATCTTAGAGAACACTCTCAGTGTTGTACTGGGTCTGGCTTGTACTTGTTTTCCAGAGCTGATGTGTGCCTCTAGTCTAACTCCACATTCAGTGATATTGATAGCTTGAAATCAGCCATGGTGGGAGTATTTACACCATGGAAATTGGCAAACACTGTAAGTCAGGACTCCCCCAACTCTCCTGGGATCCAGTTGACCATCACCACTTGCATACCATGTCACCTACAAATTGGGCTAAGTGATATCCCTGTTTTCTCACACACCACTTCCAGTAACAGTGAGCTCACTCCTCACCTTACTGTTGACCAGTCCTGATTTGCATTCATTTCTTTGCGGTACGCAGACCTTTCACTGTTGTGGCCTCTCCCATTGCGGAGCACAGGCTCCGGACGCGCAGGCTCAGCGGCCATGGCTCACGGGCCCAGCCGCGCGGCATGTGGGATCTTCCCGGACCGGGGCACGAACCCTGTCCTCTGCATCGACAGGCGGACTCTCAACCACTGCGCCACCAGGGAAGCCCTCAACTTTACTTTTTAAATGTGAATTTTTATAATAAATGTGAATGAGGACACAGTGGAACACGTATTTTTCGGTGTTGATTGCTAAGCTATGATCTGCTCACTACAAAAATGGATTCCTAGCTACAATTATGTGCAAGTTAGCCTTTGAGTTTTCCATGGGATTTGTTACGGGGCTTTTTCTCTTGATTTGTTCAACACAGGAAGGAAGACTATCTGGGTGATGAAAAGAAGAATAACGAGAAATACTTAAAAGTAGTCAGCATTCAAACTTGTTAAATTAAAAAACATAAAGCATCATGAAAGAGTTGCAAAAGAAATTTGATTTTGGCACTGTACATGGTCTTGAGGCAATAGTAAGTAACTAAAGGAGTCGGAACTCCTGGGTTCAAATCCCAGCACTACCACTTGTTTTCTGTGCTCTCTGGGAAAGAGCTAAAACTCTCCTTGCCTCAATTTCTTCATGTCATTTGTGAAATGGGGATAATGATAGTTACTCAGGGCATCAGGTGTTTGTGAAATTTATACTAGTTACTCCACATGAGCCCCTCAGAATAGTGCCTGGCATGTATTAAACCCTCAAGAAGTATCAGCTATTATTTGTTGATATTTATTTCAACAGAGATTTTCCTATAAGAAAAGTAATTTAAAGATTTACTGTAGGGCTTCCCTGGTGGCGCAGTGGTTGAGAGTCCGCCTGCCGATGCAGGGGACACGGGTTCGTGCCCCGGTCCGGGAGGATCCCACATGCTGCGGAGCGGCTGGGCCCCTGAGCCGTGGCCACTGAGCTGGCGTGTCCGGAGCCCGTGCTCCGCAGCGGGAGAGGCCACAACAGTGAGAGGCCCGCATACCACACACACACAAAAAAAGATTTACTGTAATTATAGCCCTGTACCACCTTCTTTCCCCAACTAATCTGTCCAACTGAGAAAACAAGTGATTTAATCAAGTAAAATTGATGTAAAAAATTTCCCAAGTATATTATATATTTGGTGTTTTCACATTGATGTATTGAACTTCAGTCCATCTCCATATGCTTCACTTACGATTTATGAGCATTCTTGCTAATCTGGCTATTAAATCCCCCAAAGCAACTCAATTCAGGTATTTCTCCCTCTCTACTTCTTCCCTCCCCAATGGAAAACACACACCAATCACTCCTCTTTTCTTCTGGCAAGTTTTCTGAGGTGTGTACCAAGTTCTTGAAGAGCTGAATATCATCCTGCCTTGAGTTAAACAGGAGCCAGCTGGCACCATTTATCCTTCAAATTACAAGAAAATGTGAGAAACAACAGGGTGTCTGTATGGGGTTGGGCAGAGCCCTAAAGGGCAGCCATGTGTGAAAGATTATATCATGGCAATGAGCTTAGAATTAAGTGTAATCCTGGAAAGTTCAGACTTGACAAGACTTATCTCAACATGGTTTCATGATCAGATTTTTAGATTTTTTTCCCTTACGCTATCTATCTAAGCTGCATCTTCAAAAGCTAGAAATTTCCATGAGAATGATAGCGGTGGGAGGAAAATAATTTTCTTACTTTTGTGCTAGAATCAATACACAGTGTTTTGATGGCACCCCCAAATCCCAGAAGATACAAAATATTTAAGTTTTCTAATTATTCTTTATTTTTGTGGAATTCTGTCACATCATCTTTTGATGTAAGCTAAGTTTTATAATGCATGACTTTGAAAAGAAACAAACACTCCTTTGTAAGCATTTTATGTCCCATATGACTTAATATCAGTGAAAATTCGTAAAGGATTTTCATTCTAGTCAAAATGTTATAAAGTAATCTATTTGAAACCACATACAGAAAGATTAGCCAAGATGAATATATGCATGATATTTTTAGAAAGCAGAAATAAGTAGAAATCTTTCTTAGCACTTCTTTTTGTGTATATGCCTTAGTGAAAGAAGAAATTACATAAGAAAAATCATAAATTTTAAATCTGGATTATTAGAAAGAAAGCATAAAGTTTCATCCTAGAATAGACTTTTTTTTCACATATTCCTTGTTACTGCATTTAAGAACCATAAGAATACAAGGACGCAATATTTCACTTTAAAATGTGCATAACTATAGAATGTAGGGAAGCTGGTTGAAATGGCAATAACCTTGAGAAAGGTTTGTATATTTAGACTAAATGAAAGAAAACTGGAAATTATAAAGTTTACCCTGTTGCATGAACAGATACTACATATTTCAGAGACTAGTTTAGGAATTAGTAGGTTTTTTCTTTGTTTAAAATACTACCTATGGATATTATTACTGAATTCTTTAAGAGCCCGAATAAAGAAAATGTGCATGCATCCTTATTTTTTATAAGGGAGAAACCTTATACTTGTAGAAGAGACAATTTAACTTTGATACGTCAGCAGATACTAGAACTAATCATCAGGTAGTTTGTAATTTCCTATAAAAGCACAACATCTAGGGTCAGCAGCCAACATGACTTTCTAGAAAGTAGATTTTTGGCAACGTTGTTGAAGTATGATAAAAATGTATTTCGGGATATACTACAAAACTAAAAATATACAATGAGAGTGTACGTGCAAGCTTTAGAATTTTGAATCCATTCTATATGCCATTCTTTATCACACACAAGGATTCATTGTAGGCCAGCATACTGCTAGAGCAGCAGTTCTCAAACTTTTTGGTCTTAGCACCCTTTCATAATCTTAAACATTATTGAAGAGCCCAAAGAGATTTTCTTTATGTGGGAGCATATCTATCAATATTTACTGAATTAGAAATGGAAACTGAAATTTTAAAAACACAAGCATACAAAAACAAAACATAAAGTAAAATTAAAAAAACAAGCATACTCACACACATTCCATTAGCCATGGATTGACAATATCATGTCAGGTAGCCTCTAGAAAACTCCACTGGACACTCATGAGAGAATAAGAGTGAAAAGGCAAATAAGTTCCTAGTATTACTATGAAAATAGTTTTGACCGTACAGACCTCTGCATCTCAGGGGCCCTAACTCATCCCTGGAACATACTTTGAAAACTGCTGTGCTGCAGGGCTGGTATCTAGAGGGTTATCAGGACATTCAGTGACAAGAACTCTAAGGGACCCAAGGGGAAAAAATGATCAAATAGCATCCCTCAAGGTGTGAATTCTGTCTGAAAGTTCACATTTCTATTAAAGATCCCTGGGTAATGTCTTCAAGCGTATGATTTTTATTCAAGGAATAAAATAATGCTATTAAAAAGGTAAGGGATGGGGGCATTATTTTACAAATATTTATTGGACACCCACATTATATAGTAGGCACTGTAGAGACAGAATGATAAAGATGTGATACTGTCCCCTGACAGGTTCAAAATCAAGAGAAAGAGATCACAAATGTGCTCCAATAGAGTTAAGAAGGAATTCTCAGACAACCCAGTGGAGGGAATGATTTCTGACAATCTGTTTCAGGAAGTCTCCATAGAAGAGGTGAAGTCTTCATAGACTTCAGGAAGTCTCCATAGAAGAGGTGACATTCATGACCAGGCATTCACAAGGAGTGTACATGATGATCTGGAGTGCCCAAGGTGGTTAGTTCAGAGAAGACAACTGCAAGCAGAGAGCGACTCTAGGTGGAAAGATGTGGAAGGGCATGGCTTCAAGAAAGTGTGATGCTTTCAGAAACTGGAGCATCCAGGTGGGATAAGTGGGGTTGGGGGAGAGGTTAGGTCAGATTTCAGAAAGGTTGAGCATTGGGGAGCTGCTGAAGTACTTTTTTATTTTCACACTATATTTTACTTTTTAATTCAATGGATGTGTATTTTGAAGTACTTTCTTTTTTTTTTTTTTTTTGTGGTATGCGGGCCTCTCACTGTTGTGGCCTCTCCCATTGCGGAGCACAGGCTCCGGACGCGCAGGCTCAGAGGCCATGGCTCACAGGACTAGCCGCTCCGTGGCATGTGGGATCCTCCCGGACCGGGGCATGAACCCACGTCCCCTGCATCGGCAGGCGGAGTCTCAACCACTGCGCCACCAGGGAAGCCCCTGAAGTACTTTTTAAGCAGGGGGACGCTGTGTTCAGAATTATATTTCAGAAAGTCAGCTTAGTGCCTTTGTGGAAGATGACAGGGATGCAGATGACACTGGAATTTGGAAGAATGCTTTGGAGCATCTTGCAATAATCCAACCAAGAAGAAAGCCATGTTGCATAGGCTCTGGAATCGATCCACCTAGGTTGAAACATTGAATCTGCCCTTGGTTTGGGGACCTCTAACAATTACCTAACTTACATGTGCCTTAATTTTCTCATCTGTGGAGCAGAAGAGTAACAGTAGCTACTTTACAGAGCTGTTGTAATGATGGAATGATCTGATGCAATAAAATAAAATAATGTAGAATTAAATAAAGCAGCCTTACGATGTTATCCTTTGCAATACATATAGTTTATCATTATAGGTGCATAAAATAATAGGGAAGAGAGCAAAGGGAACAGATTCTAGAGGTATTTAGGGACTGGGATTCCCAGGATTTTTGTGGCATTGTTGGATGGTGGTGAGAGACAGTCAAATTATTTCAGATGTTTAGATTCAGGAGAACCCAGGAGAACATTAGATAATAGGGGATGAAGGATGGGGACAAAGGGCACAGAGAGAATGCAGAGAAACTAAGACCTATTTTCACACAAATATTTTTTATAAAAATGGTGGGAAATGCTTACCACAGTTACCTCACATAATATGAAGGTGTGGTGTGTGTGACTGATGAGGAAAGAGATCCAGGAAGTTTTAAGGAAGAAGAGGAAGAATTCACTTGTGAAGATCTCTCAGACCAAATCAAGGGAAGAACAGAGTAACTAAGCCTCTCACAAAAATATGTAATTTCTCATTAAAATCAAGCGCTCTCCTTGAGAACTGCAAGGTGATGTGCGGCCTTTAAGGAAAGAATAGGTACAAATTAAGAGAGAAACCGAGAATTAAAGCTTGACACGATTTTTTTTTTCCTTCAGCATGGCAAAAAAAGATTAATAAACTATTAACATATTACAAGGAGGTTGAAGTACTGAAGTCAAGACAGCCAAAAAGCCCAGACAAGGTAAAGTTCTGTTATAATAGGTCTGATATGGAGTAATAAAGTGTGTTAGGCAAAGAGAAGTTTTTATTTACCCAGGTGGGTTTGGTGCTAATTTAAAAGAAACACACATTCTCTAAAAGATGTGCAAACCTAGTCATAGATCCATCAGCAGTTGAAAAGGAGTGAGTGAAGACTAAAACACGATAGCACTCTGTCAAACACAAATAATCAATAAAGTAAAACGCCCGAGATATCAGAGGAACACTTAAGATGGCTATCTTTCCATACTGTGCTTATTCTAACTATGATGATGTGGGAAAAAGTCACCAAAAACTAATTACTTGGAGAAACAAACTTCCTAATCTCAGAATAAGGTAGAGAAAAAGATAAATAGATTAAATGGAGGGATTTATGTTACAGTGATCATATTCTGCATCACCTGTTGCTTCAAAAGGGAGAGGAAGGGGAGCAGGGAGGTGTCCTTTTTGAAATTAGCATAGTTCATAGAAGAACATAGCCAACCAACCCCATGCTATGCATTTTTAAAATCTGTGCCAATTCACAGACTCTTTGCATTCAGTTGCAGGTCATATTTTATTATAGTCACGTGCGAATTCACAACATGTGAGGTCTTTTGTTTTTACAGTTCAATGGAAGAACTTTTCTACCCCCACTGCTAGAATGTATTGTTTAGCTTCAGGGGGAATTGCTGGTGTTCCCTGAGTGGATGAGGATCTAAATAATAGTATTATCAAATTAGAGGCTGCTCTTAGAGTTGATCACAGGGTGTGTCTAGAAAAGCATTTTCCTCTGTTCCCCTACTATTCCTTTACTGAAATACCAATGATCAGTGCTTAAAAAGGGAATTTGGCTTTGTAATTGCCTTGGTGCATGAAAGGATGCGATACATGGGTGCTAGTTTCCTTCCCCAGCAGGAGAATTCACAGTCTCTCTGGGATCGATGTAGCACCTCACACTTGTTCCTCCTTCTGTCCCCCAACACGCACACTCCCTTCTTGCTGGTAAGCCCTCCTTGGGGTTATAAAATGGATGAGATCTTTCTGAGATCTAAATATACAGGAACGCAATTTTAACATATTGTGTCATTAAGAAGTTTAGGAGCTTTTAGACACAATCTGGAGATAGTGGAAAATTAGATGCAGTGTTGCATTAGACATGTTTTTAGTATTTTCTTCTTTTTGTAAAAGCTGTAATTTTCAGAGTTTAGAACCAATTTAATGTCCCTGGAGTTACAGCTTTTTGTATCCATTGTCCATTAGGTGAATTACTAAGCCAAGAATGGAATCCATTTATAATGTATAAAATACTGTGAAATGTCTTAAAAACAGTCTTTGCAGGGGGAAAAAAAGCACTGGGAGTCCATTAAGTTTGAAGACATTGAGTTCTGAGGTTCTTCTTATAATCATATAATGGGTTTTTTGTGCTTTGATAATATGATGCATTAGATATTGGAAGATTTATTTAAAAGTTTGAATTCAATGAAAATTTATGTAGAACTAATGCAAAATGCATTATGTTTGACATACCAGACAGATTTCAAAACTGAGTGTATTGTTAAAAGAAAAAACTTTAATAATATTTATTATTTTTGATTCAAATTAATAAATAACCAATACAATTCTACTAAATACCTTATCAAAGGTGGTGTCACTGTTACTGGCATTTAATAAAGCTTAGAACATTTTGCTTTAAAATTCTTATTTTGAAAAAATTTTCGTGTGGCCTAAAAATTAAAATAATTTGGTTTAAAGAGAATCTTTATAAGATATACATGATATATGTATGTGTGTATGACTGTGTGTGTATGACATGTTTAGACATGTAAACACATCTTCAATTATCAATTATCAATAATGGAATGAATGTTTGTGTGTACTATATTGGGTACCAGGAGATCCCAAACCATAATTAATTGGAAGTTTTGTTGGATTTTCCCTTCATGTATAAAAGCAAAATTGCAGGAAAACAAGAAAATTTTAGTTTATTCAGTAAGCAAACAGACAAATAAATAAAATGTAAAATTGTCACCCCCAGAGTATGTCATGGGATCCACACAGCTGTTGCCAAATCTCAGGAACTTCTTACACTTACAATGATAAGGCTGTGTATTATGTTGACCCTAATGAAGTCATCATTTATGCTGGTCAAAACCAGGTGACCTGCAGCTATTTCATAATATTTAACCTACTAGTGATTTTTGGTGTTCAGAAAGATGAGCCTGTGGCACTAAATTATGGTTGAAATATCATTTTAAAAAGGTCAAATCATGCTTTCTGTATTCACTAACACAGAGAAATGTGACATATTTAAAATAAACTCTAATAAATGGTTGCTACAAAAAGCACTTTTCCTGACTCTCATTGATAGGAGTTTTTAACTGAAAATCTTTTTTCAGTGTTTTTTTCTTGTTGTTGTTGGTTTTTTTTGTAATGCGTTTTTGTTCTTGTTTTTGTTTTCAACTGTATGTGACAGAAAACTCAACAGGCATGGCTTAAGTAAATGCAGGCTGCTTTTTCTCACTTAACCAAATTCTGGAGGTAGAAAGCCCAGGGCAGGTATGATGGCACTGTGTGATCGTGGACCCAGCTTCTTTCTATCCTCCTGATCAGCATGTTTAACCTTTTAGACAGCTGACAGCTACAGCATCAAATCCAAGACAGGAAGGAGAGAGAAGGGATAGCATGGTACCAGCCTCATCCGCCCCTTTTATTAAGAGAACAAATGTCTTTCCAGAAGCCCTGGCTTGTGTTGTATATGTCAGAAAAATGTCATATGACTATACCTGACTGTGGCTGGAAAGGTAAATTTCTTTTCCAAACTCTAGGAAGTGTGAGAGGGTAGAGGTGGAGAAATATTGGGAAAATGTTGGATTACCGATCTCAAATCAACGTCTGCCAAATTTCACTTATCTCTTTTTCTTTTCTACTCTCTCTCGTGTTCACCAACCTGTATGTTGTCAATATTATATTAGACTGAACTATACAAAATTTCTAATATCTCTACGTTGTTGATTTATAAAAATGGCAATTTCACATGACTTAATCTAATATTACGCTCAAAGCTATTGATAAAGGCATTTCTCTTGTTACCAAATACTCAGAAAATAACCTATAAAGCCTTAATGTCTAACGTTCTATAGTCCATTCTAATTTTCTGATATCTTTGAAAAAATCCACATTTGAGTCCATATGGTAAACAGTAAACAAATAATGAAGTTATTGAGTTTAAGGAAGTTCTGAATTGCCATGTGTTTAGTTCTGAGGTCATGCTGAATATGTTACACTGGGCATGCTTATTAATGTGTAATCAATGTGCTAAACAAGACTGACATGTGGATTGATCCAAATGCAATGCAAAATTTATGTTTTACCATCTCTTTAAACTTTATTCACTGGGAGTGAGTTTCCCTTGTCCATAGATGAAATGCAGGCCAATGATTCTTAGATATTAGATGCTCCCACAGTCACATTAAGTCATAAACACAGTCTCAGTTCAGAAATTTGCATGTTTAGACACACAGACATTTTGAATCTCCTCTTCCCCGGTTTGGGCCTGCTTCAGACTAAAAAATCTGCCTGAGACAGAGAGGCTGTCAGTGACTTCCTGCTGCATAAGAAACTAGTGACTTGAAACAATAATCATTATTTGTTCAGAAGTCTGTGGATCGGCAGTTTGGACGAGGTTCAGTGATGTGGTTCTTTTATTGGTCTGAGCTGAACCCATTCATAACTCACTCATGGGTCAGCAGTCAGCTGGCAATCAGTAACCTTACATACATATTTGGTTGTTGGCTGGGGCACTGGGATACATATTTCTCATCCTCCAACAGGCGGGCCCAGGCTCATTCACAGGATGGTGGTCACAGGATTTCCAAGGCCAGCAAGAGAGGGAAAGCCCCAGATGTGCAAATGCTTTAAGCATCTTCCAGACTTGGCCAAAGCAAGTCAACCTGGAAGGTGTGGAGGAATAGACTCCACCTTTTGTTGAAACAGTTTGTAATACTGCATCTCAAGGGAGAGGATTATGGCCAATTTTGCAATCTACCACAAAGAGTTTGAACTTCTGTTCGATACTTTTTGCCTTCTCATGTAATCTCCATGTCTCTGGCTACTATTCACTTTCTACCAGGATCAAAAAAGGAGGAAGGAAGAGAGACGAGGGGATGGGTATTTACTCAGCTAGGTGGCTCCTGGCTCCCTGGACCTAGCAGACAGCTAATGTTGATTTGTGTTTGGGACACAGTCACAATTTCCTCAGTGGTTCTTGTCACTAGAGATCTCTGTCATTCTTGACCTTTGCCAGATGCACTTGTAGTCTGAGTGCTTGCTTGTGAATTCTCCCTTGGCCCCAGGCATCCAGTTTCAGACCTCTAGCCTCTTGAATAGAACCCAAGACAACCTGATATCTGCTCTCTCTCTGCACTATGTCTCGCATCTGGTCAATAGAATATACTACCAAAGAATATGGAATATGTCTTTGTCCTGACAAATTCCAGAACTGCAGGACAATCTCAACACAGCAACATCCTAGATCTGCCATCAAAACAGTTCAGCAGGCTTTCTCTTGCTCTCTTGGTTTTCTGGGTGGGAGTCCGATCTGGGCTCTCAATCTGTGTTAGTTTTACTGGTCATAAGAATAGCACCAAGTCTCTGTTTCTCCCATATCAACAAATTTCAGAGTTTTCAGTGTGTCCCTCCAGGCTTTGGGTTAGGAAGTGGCACTCTCACCCACTCACTCCTCCCCCAAAAAGAAGGAATGGGGACTTCCAGCTTGGAGAGACTCTCTCCAAAGAAATCATTTCACCAGTCTGTTCTCTCTAATTTTTTTTCCGATCCCTGTTTATGTCTCTGATCTGGCTGAGGGGTACAGGAGTCATGGAACAGATTCCATTTGTAAATTCTGCATATGGTGTATGTATTGGCAGAGAATATTTATTCCTTTTGTAAATTCTGCACATGGTATGCGTGTGTGTGTTGGGGGTGGTGGTGGATCGTATTTGTGTCTTAGTGAAAATTACTGGGGCAGGAAGCATTCCATCCTGATAGGAAGGAGGAGGGAAGTAAGGAAGGAAAGGGAAGGAGGGAGGAAGTAAGGAAGGGAGGGAGGGAGGAAGGGAAAAAGGAAATCCACTTTTTCATTATCTCATTTTAGAGCCTACTCATCTTTATTTTGTTGATGTTGACTTCAGTACACAGAGCAAACAAGGTGATTACACACATGTAATTTATAGACTGCTATCTTCAGAGCTGAAATCTTTATTTTATTTTCTAAGATGAGATATATATCCTGGCCTCTTTTTATGTGATACTAAAATCCCCAGAACCAACGAAACAGACTGGAAAATTCCTTCAACTGAACAGCTCATGGGTCTTAACTTGCAGGATTTTGAAAGGAAGGGCTATTTAGAGATGCCCAACTATGCAGGCAGACCTAAGGAACAATTGCCTGGAAACTCATGTGAAGTTAAATTGGCAATCAGCTCTAGCATTTCTTATGGCAGAGCTGCCTATTGGGTAATAATATGAATTTTATAAAAGCATTCATAAATGTAAATTCACACAAGAGACTGAAATGGCTCCTTAGGGTTAGATGAAATACATATTAACAACACTTATGAATAGTAAATAGCATGCACTTTTAAAATGTGCTCAATGTGTATTTACATAATAGCGTGTAAGAGTTCCACTGTCAAGTAACTAATACTGTAGTTGCCCTTAAAAGTCTTTAATTACCTACAGTATTTGCAAAGTACACCATAATGGATTTCTGGTTTGAGTTAGCACTCCACTCTCTTCTCAAATTTGTTCCTTTTCTTTTCTCCCTGGTTTCAAATGCATATGTATTTATGAAAATAATTTTAAATTGGCATTGAAAGAAACCACCCATCTAGGTAGAAAGGGCTTGAATGGTTTCACTTATGTGAGGAGGGAACTTTTAAAGTGAGATGGCAATATCGTGCTGACAGCATACCCATAAAGAACATCTTATAAATGAAAACAAGTAAACAAAAAAGGGAGCACCGGAGGGGTGATGGAACAGTCAACTGTGGGCAGACTATGCTTTGGTGGACTGGAGCCAGTGTTTCAGCCCTCTGCTGTACCGTTTGGGACCTGGTAGCTCTCAGATCCATTTCCTATTCTTCCACTGTATCATAGGGATTTACCCCCTGCAAACTCTGCTTCCAAGTCCCTGTTACCAACTAGTTTCTGGCTCCTTTAGGGCAATGGGAAGTACTGGCTGGAGGCTGGAAGTCAGAAAGATTTTTTCCTTTTTCTGTCTGCTTCTGTCTGCTTTTTCTGTCTGCTTCTGTCTGCTTTTTCTGTCTGCTTCAGACATATATTCAACATGTGGCACTACCCACCTTTGTCTGACCTTCCTTCCAGCCTACCCCACAGTTCTACCACGGTTCCATGTCCATAGTGGCTCAGGCTCCTGGGCTCCAGGTACATTGCTTCCTCTCTCCAGTCCTCAAGGTGGTGGCAACTTCCTGCAGTTGCTAATCTCTGTGTTGCCTCATCTTGTCTTGGTTGATCTTCCAGTTCTTCTTACCTCTAGTAACCAATAGACCATCTTAAATGATTGCTAGTGAATTACTTGGTGTGATAAGCTTTGTTTTCTTGGATGGTCTCTGACTGATAAAACTGGTGTGTGGAAGTTCTCTGAAGAAGTTGTCTTGGTGCAGTCAAAGACATAATTGTCCTCTCTCCTATTCTCTGCCTCTTGTGATTTCACATCAAATCTGTGAGAACCCACCTGCTATTAGTGCCTTTTTAGGAGAAAGGAGGAAAATGTAGACATTACATTAGACAGAATAGAGATAAGTCTAGATATTCAAAGCCAACTCTTTAAAAGGACAGCATTGCTCCAGAAATGTCATTAATATCTCATGAATGCAAATGCAAAAAAAATGTTGTATTGTACCATTTTCGGTCTTGCCTTAGTGCTTTAACATCTCCAGCTTTCAGAGGTTCCCAACTGTAAGATTTTTGCTTCTTGCTTGCTTACCATAGCAATGGAAGTCAGTGAAAAGGTGGTGGAGGAGATCTTGATTAAATGATGTGCCTTGACTAGAGGTATTCAACTTTTGTTTTTTAGCTGAGTCCATATGAGTCCCACAAAAAAACAGTTGTTGCCAAACCTGGCCCTCTGCGCTGCCCCTTTGAGACTTTTTCAGATGACTGCTTCATCTGGCTAGCAAGAATCACTCACCTGCTTTTCTGCCATAATCCCATTCTGTCTCTGTCACCTTTCCCACCATTGTGATCAGTCACATTCTTGCCTTGGATTTCATGGGTCTTACCCCACCCTCACCCCTAGTCAGTTAATACCCTAAGCCCTTATGCCCTATGCTTAATCTCAACCACACTCATTCTTCCTCAATCCCTGTCTTTCCCATCCTATGAGAAATGTATGGCATTTGAAAATCAACTATTCAATATTTTGAAAGTTTATCAAAGTTAAAATTTTCACTTTTAGTTTATTAAGACATATTCAACTACTCCACATTTTACTTAATATTTATATCAAATGTCACCATTGCTAGGTAGGGAGAAATGGGGAAAACATTGAGTGCTTACTATGAGCTGGGTAATGTTTTAGGTGTTTCCATTAATTTCATCGCATGCGACCCTTACCCCACAATCTTCCTCTCTATGTGATTGTAACTGAGAACGCTGCCCCTGGGAGAAAGAGGTTTAATCTAGAATAAGTAGGGAGTGGGGACAGGTGAGGGAAGACACTAAAAACTTCTTTAGCTTATGATATTGCCTGGAGCTGAGAGCTGTCCTCACTAGAGATGTGTGGGCACCCAGACTGCTGGAGCTGGGATGGCCCAAGGCAGTCGTTGAGTCCAGTCTCCTCTACCTATTCTTATTTGTTGAGTCTGCTCTCCACTAGTTGTTGCCCTAAATGCTGGGAATAAACTAGTGAGAGTGATATCCAAGACCTTTTCCTTGTGGAAATTCTGATTCTGTAAAGGGAAGGGTTGTGGATGGACATTAAACAAATAAGCAGTTACATAAAAAGATAATTTTGGAAAGTAAAGTTAATAAAATGGGATGCTATAAGAAAAAAATTAGCAGAGCGAGAAGCTACATTGGATTGGATGATGAGATAAAGCGTCTAAGAAGGTAATATTTAAATGATGAGAAGTCAGCCATGTAAAACTCTGAGGCGGAAGGTTTCACATAGAAAGAAAAGCAAGTGCCAAGGCCCTGATTCCAAACAAGTCTGGCTCATTTGCAGAAATGGAAGAAGGCTGGTATGACTGGGATCATAGGAGAGAGGGGGATAGGAACAGATGTTCAAGTTAGAGAGACCATCAGGTGATAAATCAGGTGGTGGTTTTGGGGGACAAGTCAGTTGTTTAAATTTCGTTCCAGGCTCATATGGACAAGGAAGCTGAGGTTCCAAGAGGTAAAGTGACTTGCTGGATTTTACATGGTTTGGGAGTTGTAGAGGTGAAAACTTCATTCAGCGTTCACCATCTGTATTATTTCTGCAGTATTCATTTTGATATATTTACCTGCTTAAAGATAACAGTTACCATGGCAAGAATCTCTTGCTTGCTCCTTTCTTTTTGGGGGGGGGGTTTCTTGGCTGCATAGGTCCTTTGGTGTACTTGATCTGATCTTGTACTAGTTGACAGAGAAAAGTCTTGGTGGTCCTTAGGCACAGGAGCTCGCTAGGAAAAACACAGGGGCTGTTGGGAGCACGGAGCACGTGTAAATCAGTAAGTGGCATTTAGTTGTCATTCATCACCTGGAGTTTGTTCAGAGTGCTAAGTGGAGCTGCCCTCTAAAGATAACAGCCTACGCTAGAGCTGTAAATCTGAGGTCATGCTTGCTTGTGATTATTGAAGATCCCCTGGCAATTTTTGCAAGAGATGAGGTGTTAATTCCAATGCCCTGGCTCAAATCCAACCCAGGAAATTACTTTTTGCCTACCTAAATTACATTTAGATTTCCAATTGGAAATTAATTCTCAAGTTCTTCCCTGAAAAATATTACTGTTGCAACACTACAGGGAGTCCCAGTGTGCCCAAGAATTTCTTCCTCCTCCTAGCCTTCTCCCCAGCCACTTTCCCTAGCCCACTCCCCAGAATGTGTGCACCTAACCACCTTGGTTTGACTTGGATATACCTCAAATCTCTCTGCAGCAAAGTGAGGCAAATACCCATAATCCTCGTTTCTGGGTGTAAGTTAAACCTCTTTCATTCGATACTATTACCTGCCTTGGAACAATTATAGCTAACTCATTGTGTTTTTTATTCCTATTTAGATAAGTCTCCATAAGAAGCCAGGATGTACAAGTAATGCCTTTGCTCCTGGATTCTATATTCTATTCTATTCTCCTTCTCTCTCTCTCTCTCTCTCTCTCTCTCTCACACACACACACACACACAGATCAGAACCCCTTATTCCTCTTTTCTTCATTGTCAGTTTATTTTCCCCAAAGCACTTCTTGTCATCTAACATATTAAATATTTAATTCATTATTTATTCCCCAACTCACCTTAGATATAAATACTATGAATGAAGGAATTTTTTAAAAATTTCTTTTGTTTATGCTCCATATCCCAGTACTAAAAATAGTGCCTGGCATATAGTAGGTGCTCAATAAATACTTGTTAAATAAAGGAACTGTTAAATAACTACCCCAAGCCTAGTTCTTTGGGTAACAGCTGAGAAATTCATTTGGTTAGACGTTCAAACTACTGTTTCTTCACTTAATCATTTATTATTCACTCATTCATTTGATGAACATCTATGAGCCCCTACTGTCTTCAGAAAACTGCAACATTAAGAAGATGAACAGACATAGTCTGATTCTCACAGAGCTCTTAATCTAAGTAAGGAGAAACATATGTAAGGAACTAGCTAAGGACCTGACTATAAACCAGTGAGACAGAAGCCTATGTCCTGGTAAAGGCTGTAGAATTATGACTCAGTGCTGTTCATTGCTAGCTCCATTTGATAAATTCCTCTTAGAATTTAATAGCAGGGAAAAAATCCCTTTCCTAAAGAGAATGAAGATTCTTTTTATCAGAGAAGAACAATTTCGGTTATGTTTCCTTTTTCACTTTATTGGCTAGTCAATGAAAATCTAAATGTAATAACCAATTGTAGTCAAAACTGTATAACAAGTATCTTGTAGATTTCTCTGCTTTTCCCTACTTTATATGATTTCTGATTTTTTTTTCTATCTGTATGTTAACTGTTGTGTTGTAAGTGTGTACATACACAAACCTCTGTCTGTGTGTTTGCTGTCATTTAACCTTCCTTAAATTCTGTATAGTAGCTGTAGGGCATAGATAATAAATAAAACTTCATAGATACAGATGCTGGAGATGAAATAATTGATCCTGCTGATCCATGCTAAATCATTAAATACATAAAAATCTAAGATGCTACGCCCACCATCTAGACCCCAGACTCCTGCTGAATAACCTAGGTTTGGGAATTTATTCCAGGCTTTTGCACATGCATTTCTCAGGCTGTGATAAACCTTTATGCCACCTCTATCCCTACAGTAGCTCTTGTTGTTTATTTTAAACCATTTCATGCATATGCAGATACCACAAGTTGGAGAGAGAGGGACACATAATTTACTCCACAGAACATCCCAATATTGGCTTTGTGTCCCACCCTCTGTCTGCAGGAGCCCTTCTAGTCCACTGGTGTGGACCTTTGTATAAGCTTCATCTCTACCAACATTTCACTTTCTTAGTTTTAATTTTCTCTCTTTTAAACATTTACTTTAAATTGATCTTGCTATATTTTAATGTGTTCTTAAATCCATTCTGAAACAAGGTGGGAAAAAAGCAAATAAAGCTTTGTAAAATCGGGGTTTTGAAA
This sequence comes from Delphinapterus leucas, assembly GCF_059928025.1. Lineage (NCBI taxonomy): Eukaryota > Metazoa > Chordata > Mammalia > Artiodactyla > Monodontidae > Delphinapterus > Delphinapterus leucas. Next base: position 83,886,878 of record NC_143134.1, read on the forward strand.
CCATGTCTTCACATTGAAACACATAGTAAAGACAGAGCTTCCAAGGTAGCATCCTAGACCTACATATTCAGTCATCAGGTCTGGAAGGCTTTGTTTCCAGATGTAAGAGATATATGACATATGGACATTGTCTTAGTTTATTAGCTGCTATGACAATAACATAGACTGGGTTGCTTATAAAATCAGAAATTTATTTCTCACATTTCTAGAGGCTAAGAAGTCCAAGAACAAGGTGCCATCAGATTCGGAGTCTAGCGAAGGCCTGCTTTCTCGTTCATAGACAGCCGTCTTTCCACCGTGTCCTCACATGGCAGAAGGGGCAAAGGAGCTCTCTAGGGTCTCTTTTATAAGGACACTGATCTTATTCATGAGGTCCCCCCCACTCATAAACTAATCACCTCCCAAAAACTCTACCTCCTAATACCATTATAGTAGGGGTTAGGTTTCAACATATGAATTTTGGGGAGAAGCAAGGATTTAATCCATAGCATTCCACCTCCAGTCCCCTAAAATTCTTCTCACATGAAAAATATATTCATTACATCCTAACATCCCCAAAGGTCTTAACTTGTTCCAGCATCAACACTAAAATCTAAAATCCAAAGTCTCATCTAAATATGATTTAAATCAGATATGGGTGAGATTCAAGGTATGATTCATCCTAAGGCAAATTATTCTCCAGCTATGAACGTGTGAAACCATATAAGTTATGTGCTTCCAAAATACAGTGGTGGGTTAGACACAGGATAATAGATGTTTCGATTCCAAAAGGGAGAAATCAGAAAGAAGAAAGGAGTACAGACATACTGGAGATTTTCGGGTTTCTTTCCAGACCACCACAATAAAGCGACTATCGCAAAAATAAAATGAGTCACATGAATATTTTGGTTTCCCAATGCATATAAAAGTTATATTGACACTAGTCTGTAGCCTATTAAGTGTGCAGTAGCATTATGTCTTGAAAAACAATGTATATACCTTAATTAAAAAACACTTAATTGCTAAAAAATGCTAAACCATCATCTGAGCCTTCAGCGAGTCATAGTCTTTTTTGCTGGTGGACGGTCTTGCCTCAGTGTTGACTCCTGCTGATTCATCGGGGTGGTAAGTGATGAAGGCTGGAGTGGCTGTGACAATTTCTTAAAATAAGACAACAATGAAGTTTGCCGCATCTATTGACTCTTCCTTTCATCAACAATTTCCCTGTAGCATGCAGTGCTGTTTGATAGCCCTTTACCCACAGTAGAACTTCTTTCAGAGTTGGAGTTAATCCTCTCAAACCCTGTCACTGCTTTATCAACTAAGTTTTTGTCATACTCTAAATCCTTTGTTGTCATTTCAACAATCTTCACAGCAACTTCACCAGGTGTAGATTTCATCCCAAGAAACCACTTTCTTTGCTTATCCATTAGAAGCAACTCCTCATCCATTCAAGTTTTATCATGAGATTGCAACAATTCAGTCACATCTTCAGGCTCCACTTCTAATTCTAGTTCTCTTGCTTATTCTACCACATCTGTAGTTTTCTCTTACACTGAAGCCTTGCACCCCTCAAAGTCATCCATGAGGGTTGGGATCAACTTCTTCCAAATTCCTGTTGATATTTGGACCTCTTCCCATGAATCATGAATGTCCTTACTGGCATCTAGAATGGTGAATCCTTTCCAGAAGGTTTTCAATTAACTTTGCCCAGATCCATCAGAGCAATCCCTCTCTATGGCAGCTAGAGCCTTATGAAATGAATTTCTTAAATAATAAGACTTGAAAGTCAAAATTACTCCTTGATTCATGGGCTGGAGGATGGACGTTGTGTTAACAGGCATGAAACCAGGATTAACCTCTTTGTACATCTCCATCAGAGGTCTTGGGTGACCAGGTGCATTGTCAATGGGCGGTTAATATTTTGAAAGAAATCTTTTTTTTCTGAGCAGCAGGGCCCCATGGTGGGCTTAAAACATTAAGTAAACCATGTTATAAATAGATGTTCTGTCGTCAGGGCTTTTTTGTTTCATTTCTAGAGCACAGGCAGAGTAGATTTAACATAATTCTTAAGGACCTTAGGATTTTGGGAATGGGAAATGAGCACTGGCTTCAACTTCAAGGGACCAGCTGCATTAGCCCCTAACAAGAGATTCAGCCTGTCCTTTGAAGCTTTGAAGCCAGGCACTGACTTCTCTCTAGTTATCAAAGTCCTGGGTGGCATCTTCTTCCAAAACAAGGCTGTTTTGTCGACATTGACAATCTGTTGTTTAGTGTACCACCCTCATTAATTATCTCAGCTAGATCTTCTGGACAACTTGCCACAGCTTCTACATCAGCATGTGCTGCTTCCTCTTGTACTTCTATGTTATGGAAGTGGCTTCTTTCCTTAAACTTCATGAACCAGCCTCTGCCAGCTTCAGACTTTTCTTCTGCAGCTTCCTCACCTCCCTCAGCCTTCATAGAATTCAAGAGAGTTAGGGCCTTGCTCTGGATTAGGCTTCGGCTGAAGGAAATGTTGTGGCTGATTTGATCTCCCATCTAGACCACTGAAACTTTCTTCACATCAGCAGTAAGGCTGTTTCACTTTCTTATCATTCGTGTGTTCACTGCAGTAGCACTTTTAATTTCCTCCATGAACTTTTCCTTTGCCTTCACAACTTGGCTATAACTGGCACAAGAGGCCCAGCTTTCAGCCTGTCTTGGCTTTTGACCTGCCTTCCTCACTAAGCTTAATCGTTTTTAGCTTTTCCATTAAAGTGAGAGACTTTTCACTTGAACACTTAGAGGCCATTTTTGGGTTATTAGTTGGCCTGATTTCAATATTGTTCTGTCTCAGGGAATAGGGAGGCCCAAGAAGTGGGAGAAAGATAGGGGAAAGCCGGTCAGTGGAGTAGTCAGAAGACACACAATACTTACTAAGTTCACTGTCTTATGTGGGTACAGTTCATAGCGCCCACAGACAGTTAGGGTTGTAACATCAAAGTAACTGATCTTAGATCACCATAAGAAATAATAATAATGAAAAAGTCTGAAACATATTGACAATTACCCAAATGTGACACAGAGACAGGAAGTGGGTAAGTGTTGTTGGAAAGATGGCACCAATAGATTTGCTCAAGACAGGGTTGCCACAAACCTTCAATTTGCAGAAAAGAAAAAGAATTTTCAAAGTGCAATAAAATGAGGTATGCCTGTAACTGTTCCCAAGTAAGTCCAAACTATAAGGCAAACTCCATGAGATCTTAAGTCTCAAAAATAATCCTCTTTGCTCAATGCTCTGCCCTACTGCCCACAGAGATGGAGGTCCCACCATTTGAACCCACGGGGGTGGTGGTTCTGTCCCCACAGCTTTGCTGGGCAGGAGTTGGGCCCCCAAGACTCTGGGTGGCCCTGCTCCCCACCGGCTTTGGGTGAAGGTTATCTGGTCTGTTGAAAACTAGGCCGTGGTCCCCACCCTACCCTTTTGAAACCAAGGAGACAACCCTGATGATCTCTGAATTGCTTTTGAGGTCATTTTTCCGTTGTCCTGGAGAATAGCTCCTGGCTTCTGTTGAGATGGCTGATCCACGCTAATCTCCTTACCAAATAGTCAGTTGGCCACACCCTTGGTGTTCTCTCCCTCTCATTTTTTTATAACATGGAAAGGCGGAGAACTCCCCAAATCTTTAAGTTCTTCTTTTTTTGCTTAACACTTCCATCTTTTAAGTCATTTCTCTCTTCTCGTATTTTAATATAAGCAATCAGGAGGAATCAAGCCACACCTTCAACACTTTGCTTAGAAATAGCTTCAGTTAAATCCAGTCTTATCGCTCACAAGTTTTACCTTCTGTAAAGCACCAGAACATGAACACAACTTAGCCAACTTTATAACAAGGATCACCTTTCCTCCAGTTTCTAATAGCACGTTTCTCATTTCCATCCGAGATCTCATCAGAATAGCCCTACCATCCATATTTCTTCCAACATTCTGTTCAGGATTACCTAGGTACTCTCCAAGAAGATTGAGGCTTTCTGTACAGCTCATTGCCTTTAAAGGTCTGTTCATGGCAGTGTAGGTTCTTTCTATCATGCACCTCAAAACTCTCCTAGTCTCTACCCATTACCTAGTTGCAAAGCCACTTCACATTTTTAGATATTTGTTACAGCAATACTCCAACTTGTTGTTACCAATTTCTGTCTTCATGCATTTGCATTGCTTTAACAACAACAACAAACAAAACATAGATTGGTGGCTTATGAAAACAGAAATTTATTTCTCACAGTTCTGGAGAAAGAAGTCCTGTATCAAGGTGCCAGAAGATTTGGTGTTTTTGTGAGAGCCCACTTCCTGGTTCGTAGAGAGGTATTTTTTTGCTGTGTCCTCACATGGCAGAGGGGCAAGGGAGCTCTCCGGGGTCTCTTTCATAGGGACACTAATCCTATTCATAGAGTTCTGCCTTCATGACCTAATCACCTTCCAAAGGCTCTCCCTCCTAATACCATCATATTAGGGATTAGGTTCCAATATATGAATTTTGGAGAGACATAAACATTCAGTCTGTAGCATACAGGTATAAGCTCCCCTGGGTGTTTTGGATTCCAGGATGAATCATTCCTTAATTCTATGGATAGTAGAAATGTCCCTTTGTTTCACAATAAATCCATTCACATTCTACTACTACTCACATGGATATCATCCAACCCATAACCAACCTACAGGTAAAACAGTCATAATTGTGCATATTTCTGTAACTCCAAGCTGTGCAGGCTTAAATAACATTATAACTCTCATCTGATTGCATTGGTTATACTTCTAACACAGTGTTAAATAATAATTCCTGACTTCAAGGAAATGTGCCCATTGAAAACTAGTATTTCCCCATTTAGAGCTAAATTCTATTTCTCTGTCTATATCTATCAATGAATATACTTATAGATATAGATAGATTAATCATGTTATAATAGTATTCACAAATTCCATTTTTTATTGAGTTTTTTTTCATCAGGAATTATAGTTAAATTTTGTTGAACTTTTTATCAGCATCTAGAGCTAATTATACGAGCTATCTGTTTGGGCTGTAAATATGGGGAATATAGGATTTTCTGTATTTGAACTATACCTCCATGAAAAATACACATGTTCAATGTGCTGTTGGATTCCGTTTGTTAATATTTTATTTTAAATGTTTATATATATTCGTGTAACTTAGATTGTTCTACAGATTTGTGAGGGGGGAGAAGGGGGTAAGCTAAATTTATCAATTCTAAAGCCACTATCTAATTTAATAGGGAAACACTAGAAATACTTTCCTAAAGTCAAGAAAAGGGCAAGAATACCGACTATCTATACTACTATGTAAAAAATTAGAGGTGTGAGAATTGGAAAAGAACTAAAACTATCTCTATTTGTACATGAGATGACAGGATACTTGGAAAATCCATGAGACTAAATGATAAAAAGAAACAATAAACAAATCACTAAGCAGTATACTTTAAAAGTTAAAATCAAAAACCTTACTATGAATAAACTATGACTGTTTAGGGGATATAATAAAAGAAAAACTCCATTATATAATAGTTACAGAATTCTTAGTAATAAAGTTAACATGAAATAGAGAAAATCTACAAGAAATAAACTTCAGAATTCTTTGAAGGACACAAAACTAGCTTTGAATAAAGAAAAAGACTTGTTCTTGGTGGGCATCTTACCGTTATAAAGATGGTAGTTCTCCCCAAGTTAACATATAAATATAATGCAATTGCAGTAAAACACAAACAGTATTACTTTGTCTTGTTTGGTTTTATTTTGGAGTTAGAGAACATGACTATAAAGTTTACATGGAAAATAAACTTGAAAAGTTACTTGGAAAAGCCCTCAAAAAGAACAACAGTAAAGGAGACTATCTTTATCAGATATTAAAACAAGTTATAAAGTCCCTATAATCATAACAGTGTGGTATTGGTTCATGAATAGACAAACACAACAATGAACATGTAAGAGAATATAGAAATGGATCCAGTCTACTTAATTTATAATGAAAGTGTCATCCCAAATAGAGAAAAAGAAAAGTAGATCCATACCTCACACCATATACCAGAATGCACTGCTAATCAATCAGAGCTCTAAATGTAGAGCATGAAATCATATGAGTACTACAGGAAAATTGATGAATTCCTTTATAACCCAGCAACCTAGCTGTGGAGAAAGCATTTCTAGCTAACTGTAAAAAAAAAAAAAGAGAGAGATAATAACAGAAAAGATTTTAAAATTCAGTTAAATATAAAGTTTAATAAATGACATGGCAAAGAATACTATCAGTAAAATAAAAATACAGGAAAAGTGGCAGGGAGATGGCTCACATCCTGGTGCCTCTGTCCTCTGGCAAGAAAAGACTGTTGTCAGTAACAAATGACAAGTGATATGCCATAAGTATTGTCAAACATTTTGAGTCTCACTCCTTTTTTTTTTTTTTTTTTTCCATAGAGGTTATTACTAGAGATATTTTATTCCTGAACCTGTCAGGTAGTTACACAGCTGTTTGGTTTCTTACATTTCTATAAATTGTACACTTACATTTTATATTTTCTTCTGTATGTGTATTTCAACAAAATGAACACATTTAAGGAACTGTCTTTACATCCTGTATGTCTTGTTAATGAATTACAGTTTCTCTTTTTATTGTTTACTGACTCAGATATTCAACCAAGTTTCAAATGATTAGTCAGAATGTCCTGTTGCATAGTGTAAACTTTAACAAAGCAGGATGCAGAACTGTATATACATATAAGCCCCATTCTTAAAAATATTCTTATTTAGAAAAAACTGAAAGGAAATACTTTGTAATATTTCCCACACTTTCTATAAAGAATATGTATGTCTTTTATAATTGAGAAGAAATGATATATATATATGAATACTAATAAAAGCAACTATAGCCTATGAAATATAGAGCAAATTGCTTCTGAGGTATTAGAGTTTGCTTTCTAAAAAAAAAAGAGAAAGAATTTCCTCATCTTGTCTTCACTCTGTGCTCTTGTAGTTCAAAGAGAGCTGTCTCCCAGAAAGAGAGCAAGAAAAATAAATACTTTCAAATAGCTTTCACTTTAGAAAGTTTTTTTCTCATATATATTGTTCTGTTTCATCATCACAGGTGTTCTCTTAGCTCAGCAGAGCAGAAAATGTACTGATGAAGATTTGATTTAACTCACACCTTATTGGACCTTTATTGGGTTCAGTTCCAGTCATTTTCCTAGGCCTTGATATTATCTCATTATTCCTCTCAGCAAACCTATAAAGTAGGTGCCATTTTCCCATTTTATGCATGAAGAAACTGAGGATTAAGGAGGTTAAGAATTGTGCCTTAGGTCACACAGCTGCTAACTAGCAGAGCCAGAATTTTGATCTCAATCCGATGCCAAACACCTTACTCCTTTTGCAATGCTCCTCACTGAGCTGTGACCAGAACGCAAAGCTCCAGATTCCCAATCCTGTATTTTCTCTGTATCGTGCTGACTCCCTGCTGTGCTAAGATAATGCTCTTAGAAACATCTTTAATGGTTGTTTTGACACCCCGTTAAACAGAATTTTGTTCAGACTAAACATTCTTGGCAAGGCACTGGTTCACCCAAGTGCTTTTTTAATTTTAAAGAGCAATCTAAGCGGAAGCCCTTATTACAGGAGATGGTGCAGTGAGTGTGCAGTGGAAAGAGAGGTTGGCACAGTCAGTTCGGCTTCAGAATTCCTGCTTTTGCTAACTCACTTTGTAATGACAGGGGGTGCATTTAATAGTTAATCTTGACCGACCTGCCTACCCACCTCGCTACTTCACGCTTCTCTCCCTCCTCCCTGCCCAGGGTTTTGAGTGTAGTTGGTACGATGAACAGTCTTGATGACATACGGTACATAGGAAAGAGGTCTATTCTTTCTTCCATCGCTGCCTTCATGCTTGATCTTTTGAACTTTCCTTTCATATCCCTTGATAACAGCTTGAGCATGTTCCAGAAGGAATTAGTCACATAAGAACAGTCTCACCTTGAAATTTTTAATACTCAAGTATGAAAAAGCTGCAGTCCAGTCTTATAACTTCCGTGTGGTATCCAGTTCAAGGCTTTTCTCTTCCATGCCCTTTGGATACTCTGCCTCTTCCTTCTTTCTGCCTGCTCCCCAATTAGGAGTTAGATAGGGAGGATTCAAGCAAAGAGCCAAAATATTTCACTCCCTGGTGCCCTTTCTGGGGCAGCATCCCAATGTTGGCTTCCCCTGGGCGGCTGTGTGAGTTCCTAAGAATGGTTGCTCACTTCACAGGACCCTATTGTGAGTATGTTCTCCAGCTGACACCCTCGGATACCCTCTTCAGCTCCAGGTCCCTGAGAAACTCCCTACACTCAGTTTGTACTGTTGAAGCCCTCCTGAGTGGGGCAACAGCAAGGTGGCTTAAGGTGGGCCACTTTGTAGGGGCCACTATGGCCCATGGGAAACTCTCACATCTTATCAGAGGTGAGAGTGGAGTCTGCTCGTCCCCTTCTGTCTCACTTCACTCTGCAGTCTTAATCTCCAGTTTCTCTCTCTCCCACTCTCTCTCTTTCTCTCTCTCACATAAAGCAGAAGAAGGCACAGAAAGTCTACCATCTAAGAGATACCTCTCAGGAAATGAGAGGACAGTTTTACCTTCTTGCAAACATCAATCTCTGCAAATCGTTCTCTTGCATACCTCTTCCTTGGCTCATTTGGAGGGGTGAGCCCTCCTCCCCTACTCGTGCCCTAGTTCTCTGACTTAAGACTTTACCATTCCCTCAAATTCTCTGTATGTATCTCTGAAAAGAGGCTTGGAGGAGATAGGCAGTAATGGTCACAGTACCAGATTTCCTGCTTTTGTAAGAACTGCAAGGATGTTTTTAAGGTCTTGAGTTGCTCTCTTTAGAATGAGGAGGTACTTGGCATCTGTTTGTTACTCTCCATTGAGAAATTCTAACTCAGTTATAAGACAGTGAAAGAGTCCCATTTAACATGTTGTTACTTTAGGATCAATGGATAGTTTTGTTTGTTTGTTTGTTTGTTTGTTTTGCGGTACACGGGCCTCTCACTGCTGTGGCCTCTCCCGTTGCGGAGCACAGGCTCCGGATGCGCAGGCTCAGTGGCCATGGCTCACGGGCCCAGCCACTCTGCAGCATGTGGTATCTTCCCGCACCGGGGCACGAACCCGTGTCCCCTGCATCGGCAGGCAGACTCTCAACCACTGTGCTGCCAGGGAAGCCCCCAACGGATAGTTTTTTATGAAACAGAATAAAATTGCGGGTGATTGCCACCAGAAAGCATTTCTGTTACCTGTCACCCAAAAGTGATTTGTTCAATGAACATTTATGCATTAAGCATATAATGATGACTACAACTTATTGTTACTCTCCAGGATCCTGCATGGACTATTTCACAAAACCAATCAAAACATCAAAATTAAGTTTATTGAAATGACTCGAGAAATCTACCTAGCTTATGTAATAGCAGAGAGGAAGTATTTAATGGTATCACTAAGGAAAACTATTTTGAGAAATAATAATGCTATAAAATATTGTTACTACTACAACTAATAATGATAAATATTATAATAATTCTAACATACCGTTACCAGTTATTAAATATTGACCATGGCCAAGAGTAACTGAATGTTTTACCTGTGTCATATAGTCATCAAATCATTCTGTATGAAGTAGAGATTCTAATTATCCTCACTTTACAATGGAAAATAGAAAACTAAGGCTTAGTAAAGAGTGAGAGTCTTTTTCAATGTGACAGATCTGTTTTTCTACTATCCCTGTATTCCTAACCATTAGACATTCTTAGCCATTAGGCAACACTGTCTCCTTGAAACCATGGTTTGCAGGCATATTGTGAGGAAGAATGCATGCTTTTTGATAGCAACAGTATTGAAATAAATGGTACTTAAAAACTATTTTATTTATAATAGAAGTTTTAATGAGAGGCCTAACTGATAACCTGGATGGAAAAGAATGATTAGAACTGGGTCCCCTCCAGCCCTCAACACGTCCTAGCCTCCATTCAAATCTGCTCTTCACAGGCAAGGAGGGTTTGGCTTCCAGAAATTTGCCTTCCATTGTCTGCTTTCTGTTCATTCTAACTGGCTGACAGAGTGGCAGATTCGGAAGCTGAGTTTCTGCTCTTCTTGAACTTTACAAAATGTGAGGTTGCCAGTTACTCTAAGTTGAAAATAGCACCAGTATTTAGCCAAGAGTTTTCAGAATTGGAAAAAGACTCTTTGGGGGGTTTTAGGAGCAAATGAAAAGAGGTAGAATTTTCAATAATGCCTAATAGTAAATAGAACTAAAAAAATGAGACTAATATTTTTAAACATACACATGCAGGGTATGTTAAATTGTATGAATAGTCCCTGTTTTCTTTACTAACTAAAAATAATTTCCCAGAACCTCTGAAAGAGAAAATAGGTACTAAATCTGACTTCCTCGAAATCCTTTGCACTTGAAATTTTATGAAAGTGCTTTATGCAATACTGAATAAGTTGAGTCTTCTAAAAGGGTGGGTTCCATAGCAGAAGGAATACTGTCAGAGTTGCAAATGGCGGATGGTTAAGAGTTATCACTGCCAAAAATTTAATCTAACAATTTAAACTCGCACAGCCCTAGAGGCCAAACATGGAGGGAAATCAGGCTGTGAATCCTGTCTCCTGGAAGAAGTGCTTCTACAGATTCGCAGAATGCTAAAGCTGCAAAGGAATTTAGGATTCCACTACCTTAATCTTTGGCTTTACAGATGAGGAAACTGAGTTACAGAGAGTCTACCTTAATGGCCCAAAGACAACTTTTTTGTGACAGAACCATGAAAAGAACCAAGATCTCATAATTCCTAGCACATCATCAATCCAAAAGAGAACTCTTTCTCCATTTTAACAGGTGTTGACATATATGAACATAGTGTGTACTACTGCTATGATGTAAACATATTTTGTTCTAGTAAATTCTATAAGCAATGTAGAGGGTTAAATTTTTTTTCGGGACTATGTACAGGACAAAGGGAAAATAATACATCTTTCTCTTTTTCTTATTTTTTCTTTCTATATTTGGCATATTTACTAAACATTATTAGCCTACTAATAATGTTTATTATTAAGAGAGTTATCAGTATTTAGTTGAAAATTTTACTGTAAATGTCTGTTACACTTAAAACTACTCTGTGTGATGCTACACTGGGGGATACATGGCAATCTACATTTATCCAGACCCATAGAATGTACAACATCAATAGTGAACCCTAATGTAAACTACAGGCTTTAAGTGATAATGATGTGTCAGTGTGGGTTCATCACTTGTAACAAATACCCCACCCTGGTGAGGGATGTTGACATTGGGGGAAGCTGTGCATGTGTGGAGGTAGGGATATCTGTGTACCTTCTGCTCCGTTTTGCTGTGAACCTAAAACTGCTCTAAACAACAATCTATTTAAAGAGTTTTAAAAAGTCTATTACTCTTGAAATAATTTAATGACGTTTGAAGTGAAAATATCAGTCGCAAATGACATTCTGCTGCATATGAGTACAGCAGCATATAAGTACATATAAGTACATATAAGTACACATAAGCACATATAAAAGTACATATAAGTACACATAAGTACACATAAGTACATATAAAAGTACATATAAGTACATATAAGTACACATAAGCACATATAAGTACATATAAGTACACATAAGCACATATAAAAGTACATATAAGTACACATAAGTACACATAAGTACATATAAAAGTACATATAAGTACACATAAGCACATATAAGTACATATAAGTACACATAAGCACATATAAAAGTACATATAAGTACACATAAGTACACATAAGTACATATAAAAGTACATATAAGTACACATAAGCACATATAAGTACATATAAGTACTTACATCTGCATATAAGTGCGGAAGCCCTTTACCACACAAGGGCTCATACTTCGGTAATAAAAAGTTTGATAGCACACAGTTTATGGCTGGCAGACCAGTTCTGTGTCATTGACACTCTTCTTATCCTGATCTTTCTTATCCACCATATGTAGAGTGTGGCTTTCATTCCCATGGTCGTCTCGGTGTCATGCCATGGCGGCCTCACCTCTAGTCTCATATCTGCATTCCAGGCAGGTAGAAAACGAAACCAGGGAAGAACAAGAAATGAGGCATTATTTTAGAAAAGTGAAACTTGCCCTGAAATTGCCTTCATATTTCTGCTTTTAACTTAAACTGTCCAGAACTATGTCTCATTAATAGCCCTCCACATAAAGGAAGCTGAGAAGTGTAGGTTTATGGCTAAGCATATTACTGCCTCTCCTCCCCCAAGAAGATAGCTTAGTTATTAAGAAGAAGAGGAGAATGGGTGTTTGGTAGACAATTAGCAGCATTCACCACAAAAGAGAAGCAAATACGGTACTACTGCAGGGTTGAAGAGAATTGTGTAATAATCACCCCAGACTCTCAGATTTAAGTTTTCCTGCTTTATATCCTTGGACTAGTTGCTGAACCTCTCTAAGTATTTTTTACTTCACTTTTAAAGTATAATAATTATGTTAAGAATAATCTTTAGTGTAACTTCAAGAGTTAAAAATTCAGATTATCTATTACAAAGAGCTGTGTGGTCCAATAAAATAACCACTAGCCACACATAGTTATTAAAAGGTGGCTAGTCTGAACTGAGATGCTGTGTAGGTTACACTTACACACTTGATACTGAAGGATTCGTTTGCAAAAAAGAATATCAAATATCTGATTAATAAGTTTTACATTGATTGCATGTTGAAATTATAATACTTTAAACATATCGGGTTAAGTAAAATATATTATTAAAATTAATTTCACCTATTTTATTTCTTTTTTTAGTGTGGCTACTAGAAAATTAAAATTACATATGTAGCTCATATTTGTGGCTTGTATTATATTTCTGTTGAACCTTATTGACATAGAAGGAAAGGTATTTAGACGTTCAGAAAGACTTCCTCAACTTAGGACATTCTAAATCTACTTGCAAATTACCTTGATATGACTGAGGTAATTTTAATGCAATCATAAATCTACTTTTGCAGACTTCTAGGAAAAATACCAGAGAGTTAAGTGCTCAGGAGCAGCCTCAACTGATAACTGAAAAGAGGTGGTGTCTGAATACCCCAGCTTCTTAGCGCACTGGTGGGCTGTCTCTGAGCATATATTTTAAGCTAGATCGCAGACTTTCTGCAGTGGGATGAAGTCCTAGACATGCATGGTGGAACTCTCTAGATAACACACTCCGTACTGACTACCTCCACTTCCTTCTCACTTTCCCACTTCCCTACTAATCTACTGAAAGTGTATTAGTAGTTGCCTAGGGCTAGGAGAGGAGAGGGGCATGATTGTACAAGTTTTCTGGGGGAGTGCTAAAAGTGTTCTAAAATTGGATCGTGGTGATGGCTGCACAATTCTGTGAAAATGCTAAACATCCTTGAATTGTATGCTTTAAATGGGTGGATTGTATGGTATATGAATCATATTTCTATAAAGCTGTAGGGGAAAAAAGAATTACATGGGGGCTTCCCTGGTGGCGCAGTGGTTGAGAGTCCGCCTGCCGATGCAGGGGACGCGGGTTCGTGCCCCAGTCCGGGAAGATCCCACATGCCGCGGAGCGGCTGGGCCCGTGAGCCATGGCCGCTGGGCCTGCGGGTCCGGAGCCTGTGCTCCGCAACGGGAGAGGCCACAACAGTGAGAGGCCCGTGTATCGAAAAAAAAAAAAAGAATTACATGGATGGAGGAAAAAAAATCATGGTTGCGAAAGCACTTAAGGTCTAAACAATCATGGGTATTATTGTTACAGAAAAGGAAGTGATTATAATAAACCTTGACAATAAGAAAATATTGACAGGGTACCAAATAGTGAAGGAGTAGAGAGAAGAGATATGTGATTAGATTATGTGTGCTAATCTCCTCATTTTTCATGGCAAGAAGTAATTGACGCTGTCTAAAAATATGTAGTTGAAATATTCACAATGACTTTATCCTCAGTGTTTTTCACAATCACTTTTCTTCACCTTACAGAAATATGTTTGGAAACTCATATTTGTAGTGATAAAGAAATATTTTTGAGAATTTTGCTATTCCTTCACTTTTAATTTGGTTATGTTCTTCTTTTTTACTGTTATGTTCAAATAAAATTAAATTTGATGTATGCTCTTAAGTACTATGTAAAGGATGACCTCATCTTTTGCAAAATTGTCTGTCTGTCTCTTTATCCTCTTATTCACATTTCTCTAGAATCACATGGGCATGTGTTGAGAATGTTCACTTAGCATTAAGTATAGTAATTTCCAAGAAAATAGATTATTTGTAAATTTCTTTACTCTGAGTTTTGTCATTTTCTGCATTATCTAACTTTATTATTGTGAGTATGCATAAATGTCACAAAACTATAACATTTACATTAAAAATTTATGTGTGGGTAACTATATGTAGTAGGCTGTAGGAACTTGATTTCCTTGTATTGGGACTGTCATGGTTTTCTTGTAACTTTGGATTAGACGTTAAAGGTGGCAATGTTGAATGACAAACCACAGCTCGATAGTGTTCCCTCCAGGAGCAGGGGCCAGTGGTGGGTGCACCTCCAGATAGATGCTGAGTATATGACAGTACCTCTGCTGGAAGGCGTATTATCCATACAGAGAATGGTGTCAGCTAGAAGTTCCTAAGGGGAGTGGGGGGGAGCGGGTAAGATGGTGTCTATAGAACCACAAACACATTTTGGGACAAAAGAGAACATTTGTTGATCTTCATGATAGGTACCACTCAAAAGAAAGTAGAGAACGGCAAGGGCATCACCTTCTCCCTTCCTCCCTTCATCCCACCTCCTGCCAACCCTCCCTTTCTTCCCCTCCGTTCCACTCTCTTCTTATGCCCTGGCTTTCATCACTCTTCTCTCCCCTCTACTCATCACAGAAGAGCTTCTCTCTCTCTCTCTCTCTCTCTCACTCTCTCTCTCTCTCGCTCTCTCTCTTGCTCTCGCTCTCTCTCTCTTTCTCTCTGCTATATGATTGTTTTGTTTTGCTTTTCCTGTAGAGAGTGAAATCCAGGATTGTTTCAGAGGTGAAAATATTCTTCAGACAATGACAGGAAACTCCCTTCTGGGTTGAGAGTAGACGTCATCTTGTCTCCATCTATGGCTGTGCTCTGCTGAGTTTCACTCTGAATTCTCCTTCTTCCCTGAAAGAAGAAAAAAAAAAAAAAAAGCCTTCCAAATTAGGTCAAGACAACAGTGAATATGAACAACACAGCAAGGTTTTTATTTGATTGACCACATGTTAAATTTGTCACTCAAAGAAAAAGGAAAATGGTGATAGTTGGTGGATGGCATAGGACAGATATGTAGTGGAAAAGCTGGAGATGTTGAAAAAAGCAAGTCACAAAGTGATGTGTGTACTATGATATCAATGATGGAAGATAGATAGGCAAATGGAGAAGAGAAGAAGATCATATGCAAAATGTTTGCAGCAATTGAGTTGAGGTGTTGAAAGTATAGTAGCTAATTCCCGATAGTTCTCAAGTTTTTTGTAGTGTTGTAGTTAAAGAAGGAAGGGAGGAAGGAAGGAAGAAGGGAGGGAGGGAGGGAGGGAAGGCAGGAGGGAGGGAAGGGAGGAAGGAGGGAAGGAAGGAGGGGAGGGAAGGAAGGAGACAACACAATAGAGGGCAAAGCTTAAGAACTTTAGAGTCAGCTTAAACTGGGTTCAAATCTCAGACTTGTTACCTGTTCTAACTGTGGCCTTTGGCACTGTAGCTGGTTTAGTTTCTCTGAGCTCCAGTTCATCTTCTGTAAACCAGGAATAATGGCAAATACATTGCATGGTTCTTGTCGGGATAAGAAGTTAAGATAACATATTATCTGTGCCTAGCACATATTAAGTGTCTAATAAATACAAACTTATTGGCATTACGATTATTTTAAAAGCTTTCTACCATGCATACCTGAAAAAAGAAAATATACAAAATGTTTGTCGCGTGTATCTTGTGTGTGATCTGTGCAGAACTCCATTAGAGAACAAGAAAAAACTTGTCATGTGAGTTAAGAATTCAGGCAGAATCTGAAAAGGGTTCCTTTCTCTACTAAATCTGCAAAAATGTACTGAGCACAGCTACATAACAAGCATGTACTCGATGGCATATGGCATGCTAAGATAGATAAAGCACAGCCCCTGGCTTCCAATAGTTCCCTGTCTAGTGGAGCATGCACGTTTGTTCACAAATAACCACAGGACAAAGAAGAAAATGATTACAAAGGAGGACTAACATTTATTGACCTCTTACTTTATGCCAAGTGTTATTTTAAGCAATTTACATAGAAGTAGATAGTATTATTCTCAGTTTATCAAGGCCCAAGAAAGGCTAAGTAAATTCTCTGAAGTCATACAGGTACAGAATAGTGGTGCCAGGAGATAGACCCTGTGAAACTTTGGCCAGAGACTGACTTCTTTGATAGGAGCAGTAGAGGATGGAGAAATCAGTTCAATCTTTGGGGAGACTGAGTAGGGAAGAGAGAACTGGGGAGAGAAGCAGCCTTTTAGTTGAGTCTTTGAAAAATGGGTAGGATTTTGAAAATAATGATGGGGGAAGTACATCACAACTGGTAGGAATAGCATAAGAAGGGCAGAAAGACATGAGGATATAGAGTCAGCCAATATTAATAGCCAGAATCTGGAGTACCTTGATTTCCAGCTTCACAAAGGAGGGTGTAGGGGTGAAACTTGCCACCTGACTTCTAAGCTCTCACTTAAGTCAGTCCATACATTTTATTTCTGAAGTAATGAATAATCAAAATTAATGGGCCCATTCTCAGAAACATTCTAAGTCTTTCTTTCACAACCAAAATGAAATTTAGAAACCCAATTTGTAGAAGGACGAGATATGAAGAAATCCAGAAAGTATCTTCTTAACTGAAAAGAGGAAAAACATATTTTTAAAAAATCTAATACAAAGACATTTACTCTGAACTCTTCAAAACAGAAACCCACCAACTAGAAAGATACATTTATTTCTTGGTGGGTTTAGGGGGTTGAATAGTGTCTCCCCAGAATTCACACACACACCCCAGGAACCTCAAAATGTGACATTATTTGGAAATAAGCTTTTGGCAGCTGTAATTAATTAAGATCAAATCATAATGGATTAGCGTGGGCACTAGATCCAATGACTGGTGTCCTTATAAGAAGGCTGTGTGAAGACACAGAAATACACACAGAGGGTAGATGGACATGTAAAGACAGAAGCAGAAATTGGAATGCTGCATCAACCAGCCAAGGAATATCAAGGATTGCCAGCAATCACCAGAAACTAAGAAGAAGCAAGGAAAGAGTCTTCCCTAGAATCTTCGGAGGGAATATGGCCCTGTTGAAAACTTGATTTCAGACTTCTAGTCTATGGAACCATGAGAAAATACATTTCTGTTGTTTTAAGCCACCTGGTTTGTGATACTTTATTGCAGCTCTAGCGAACTAATATAGCAGAAAACTGAAAATCTCAGGTAATTCATAACAAAATTAATTTGGTCATAATATTGCAATGATAGTCAAGATTAATAGGAGTTAGAAACCTTTGGAAAGTCAAGAACTTTATGAAGACAGGTGCTGCAAAGTTCCAAACAGCTGTCTCAGAAGCAGCATAGAAATGTGGATTCACTAAACAAAGTTTTCTCATTTTTTTGTATTCTAGACCTTTCCTGTGTGTTCTGTAATAGCAGGTTCTAAGATCAGCCAAAAGTAAGACAAAAATATGGTTACCTCTCTCTCGATCTCTCTCTCCCCATCCATCCATCCATCCATCCATCCATTCATTCATCTACATAATACAGAGGTAAAGTAGAATATGTCAGGGACACTGAATCCACAGGCATTCATGAAACAAGAATCAATACTGTCAGTGGCCAGGAAAAAAAATCACTTTAAAGACAGACTTCAACCAATCAGAAATTAGACACATTTATCGCAAACAAGGTCCCATGCTGAGAAAGTTCATGTGTTGCTATAACTGATGAAATTATAGCTGTGTCTAAGTGGAAAGGGGCCCCAGGGAGGGAATAACAACAACCCAGGCATTCTGTAATGAGAACGATGCCAAGCAGAAGAACTTCAAAGTCCTGTGAAACTCTGAAACTCTCTTGGGCTGGAATTCTACTTCGCAGCAACTTTCTTTCACTTCATCTGCCAGTCCCTCTTCTCTCCCAGCTATGAATTCACAGTCAGGCAGCGTCAGTATATGCGGTGTGTTGCAGTGAAAATGCAAACACATTTTCTATAATGAACATATGGGAGACTCCAGTTGAAAAGAGTTCCGATTCTATCCCAAGCATGTTATTGGCTATGACTGCAGAAAAGCAGGCAGCAGACGGAATCAGGAAGCGTGGAGGCAAGAAAGGAAGGATGTGTACTTGACTGCTGTTTCAAGATCCTGAGTCTTCCCATGCTGTGCTGCAGCCTCTTTCAAAAAGCAAACTGGTTTGGCTGGGTGCTTTCCTGATTTTTAACACTTATCTTTCATTCTCCAGTCCATGGCCTTACATAAGGGGGAAAAAAATCTTAATGCAAATTGTTTGTGTCTTGAGATTTTAATATTGATATTAGTATTTACAATTTTTAATTATAAAAAAATGTTGAGAATTCAAAAATTAAAATAAATATACAAGTAACTCCTGCATATCTGTACCTAGGCTTAACAATTGTTAATACCTCCTATTTTTTCTTCATATGTATGCATTCTATAGGTGCACGAATATAACGTGCATATATACATGTATATATATATACATATATATAAAACCATCTTAATAATATACCCTTAAACTTAAAAGCAAGGACAGGGCTTCCCTAGTGGCACAGTGGTTGAGAGTCCGCCTGACGATACAGGGGACACGGGTTCGTGCCCCGGTCCGGGAAGATCCCACATGCCGTGGAGTGGCTGGGCCCGTGAGCCATGGCCGCTGAGCCTGTGCGGCCGGAGCCTGTGCTCTGCAGTGGGAGAGGCCACAACAGTGAGAGGCAAGGACATTCTTATACATAGCCTCTATACAAGACATAGGTATTTTTGAAGAGCTTTATCTTGCCTTGCTATCAATTTTCACTAGGATGATACAGATTCAAAATGACAGTAAATTAAAATTATTTCTCTCCCCCAAATCAAATTACTTGTTTAAATGTCAACTCGAGAGTGTTTTCCATTAAGATTCATCTTTTCATTCTGATATGAAGGAAGACATATATCCGTACAGATCTGTCAGTGGTGCGCACAGCCATGGGGTATGTTGGAAGTCAAAGAAATAGCATTACTGTTGACTGCACTGAGAAAACTAAAGGTCATAGAAGCAGCTGTCAGGTTGGTACATCAGAAAACTGCAACCGTCTACTTAGTGAAGGATATTACCACCCAAATACAATTGCACTTGCTGATACGTAATAATTTCTCCTCCAGCAATGAGGTTTCCTGCAGTGTAACAGGATGCTTGGAATAGATGTCCAAGAGCTTATCACCCTCAGTTTCTCTTAGATTTTTAGGAAATTTCTTTATTTGTGTTGAATGAGATCTATTTTTATTTCAGTATGTGATGGCAATGAGGTTACATGTGAAGAGAGAGAGAGATTACAGTAAGTGCAGGACAAAGTATAAGATAACATCAAAATTTGGGGTACACCTCTCCATATTTTACAGGACTGAAAACTAATTGGTTGCCTCTCTGAAGTAGAAATGGTCATCTTTTTTTTTTTTTTTTTTCCTGCTGAAAGAAGAATGTTTTATTTTCACAGGATTCAATCCCTCTAAAAAACACCAGTAGGAGGAGGATGTCGGAGCATCAATTATAACTATACCACCAACACCACTGCCAATAATAATATACAAAGGGAAGCACTATGGTGCTTTCTATACTTCATGTCTTATTCCAAAGGCTTTATAGATACTGATAGATTTAATGAAATGGTCATCTTTAAATTTGTTTTCTTACTGAATGTCTCAAAGGTCATTACTGAATGTCTGCCGGTCCTATCCCATTGACGATTTCTTTGTAGGAACTTTGCTCACATACCTACTTCAGGAGCTTCTTAAATAAGTGGAGTATCATTTCCAAGGGAAACAAAGGAAAGCTTCCTTTTGGAATCCTTTTATTTCCTTTAGGTGTGGGACTTCAAAACTCGTTAGTGACACAGAAAACCAGTTAAGTAGTGGTCCTGTGCTGTAAGCTGAATTCCGGAGGCTTTGTCCTTCAATGACCTTTGCACTCTCTGCCAGCCTATTTTAGCTCTATGTGTAAATCTGAGTGGATGAGGTGTCAGGAAAGAGTGGTTTCCTTGGGCCTGTGAAAAGGAAAACTTAAGTACCAACATAAAAAAATTTGTATAGTTCAAGTCTTTTCTAATTTCCCCCATCTTGTCTTTCTCCATTTCTATTTAGTCTTTGGACTCTTAAACCGTATTTCAGGTACTTTCCACACAATTATATGAAAAAAAAGGGGGGGTGTCTATTTTATGACCAGGAGCTTCTCAGAAGGGTTAAGTTATATTTATATGATAGCTATCTCTGCATACCTGATGATTTTTTACCTTAAATGATACAATTTGCTTTCAGAACTCTTTTCTGTCTACAAAATGGTCTGAACTGCTTCATTACAGGGCTTATCATGAAACACCTTACCTGCTTATGCAATTTTAAAGTCTGGAAATTTACAGTGAATATAGTAGAACTTCAGCATTCAGATTCACAACTTTGATTATCCTTGTAGAATACTCAAGGTCCATGATCTAGAGTAACTGATAATTTTGCTGTGGCAAGAAATTAAATTGGCATAGACGGAGATGTTAATTTGTATAAAAGTCACTTTACTAGTGAAAGCAGCTATCACACAGCATCTGCATCCCAACAGAATTTTGTGATCTTCACTCAATTTCATGTATGTGGTAAACACAAATACATTTTTTGAGAAAAAACAATGTAGGTCAGGTGAAAAAACAAATTTTTAATAAAAGTTGAAAATATCATTACTTTGTCAATAAGAGGATATGTGGTAATAGCCAGGAGCCAAGGGTCTTCTGTAATTGCTTGGGTTGGTAACATGATCCCACTAATCGTGTGTGCATATCGATAGCCTCAGTAGTTGGAACTGTTAAAATAAACCTCCACGTGCCTTCCAAAATCTGATCTCACAGAACAAGGGTTTTTATACTAAGTTACTCTTCTGGTTGGGGGGGAGGGAATCTGTTTTACCAGTTCTAGCTGCCAGGATCTGCTATTCTGCCCTACCTTCCTGTTCTTAAGAGATTTGGGGGAAAAAGAGGCCCAGGCCATCTCTTAAATTTGTTCTAAAGGAAGGATAGCAATGGAGCATGAAACCTAAGGGAAGGGTCAAGAGGAAAATCATACACTATCAAGAGAGTTATTAGAATGCTCAGAATTGAATCCATCATCAGTGGATAAGCTTACTTTTTTAATGGAATAAAGCACTGAGGACAAAATTTCCTTAGAAATAAACAAGACAAAAAAGAAAGGAATACAGCACACAAGAGAAAAATGAGGAATTTACTCTAGCAGAATATTTATCCCAGAAAGCAAAAGAAAATTATGGACAAACAAATGCATTTCTCATGAAGATGAAAGAGAACAGACTCTGCGAGTAGACTGAAGTAGAAAAGGAAGAGATCAAACGTGAGCTCCTCTGACAACAAAATGAGATGAAAAGAAAACTAGGAGAGCTCAGAAAAAGACAATGTGACTTAGTCCATTTGGGGAGCTATAACAGCATACCATAGACTGGGTGGCTTATAAACAACAAAAATTCGTTTCTTACAGTTCTGGAGGCTGGGAAGTCCAAGATCAGGGAGCCAGCAGATTTGGTGTCTGATGAGAAGCAACTTCCTAATTCATAGCCAGTGGCTGTCTTCTCACTGTGTGTTCACATGGTAGAAGGAACAGAGAGAGCTCTCTGGGATCTCTTTTTCAAGAGCACTAATCTCATCCATGAAGGCCCCACCCTCATAACCTAATCACCTCCCAAAGGCCCCACCCCCAGCACCATCACCTTGGAAGGTAGCACTTCAACATATGAATTTTGGGAGGACACACACATTTCAGTCTATAGCAATGACAATAGAAGAAAATCTTACTGTTGATAAGAACAACAGGAAAATACCTAGAAAATAAATCAAATGTTAAATATGCAGACCCATTTTGAAGAAAAGATAACGCTCTATTGAGGCACACAGAGGAAAAATTATTCATTAGTGGGATTCTCGTGTTTCCTCCCTTCTTATTTTCAGCATTTCACACAATAAGCATAAATCCATTTTAAATAGAAAAAGACAACTCAATAAAAATTTTGAGTATGTGTTGTTCACAGTTACTGTATGTACTAAGACATGGCTGAAGGGAGTATGGTATGTGTGTGTTCAGTGCCAAAATTTTTGAGCGCCATTGAGGTAACCTTTCCACTTTCCAGACAGCTTGCTATACAGAAAAATTTACTGCCTAATTCCTGATGAGTCATGATTTCACTAGTTATTTTTATCATACCATGCACATGGAAATTTGATGACATAAATAATATGAATCAGTGTTTCCACATGGTTTTAAAAGAAAAGTTTGTAAGCCTTATGAGAAATTGAGTAAAATTCACAACTACCTTTGTTAGGTTTGTCAAGAATTTATGCTTCTGAGACCTCTACAGAGCTACTTAATATAACATTGGGCATATGTGGGCTTTCAAAATATCCACATGTGACTAATAATAGTAATCTGGGAAAGGGAAGGACAGCAGGGGGGAAATCTAGGAAGGACATCAGTGGCTGGGAGAAAAAAAATGGATAAATGTATAAATATACTTTATTTGTTAATAAAAGACTCAATATAATTAAGATGCTTATACTTCCTAAAAATCCTCCAAAGTCAAATAAAACCGGAAGAAAATTAAAATACTATTATTTTAAGATGGTAAGAATATTTACAAATTAACCTGGAAGCATAAATGTACAATAGCTGGAAACTTTTGGAAGAAAGACAATGATTTAAGACTAGTTCTACCATTATAATAAAATATATTTTAAAGCCACAATATTTAAAACAGCATGATTACAGATCCAACTATATGTAAATGTATATTGGAGTTTAGAATAAGAAAAGGCTAACACTTCCCACTGATTTATATAGCCAGCAAAAGATGGAATTATATTTCCAGAGTGTCTTCTGTTCTCTTTACATAATAAGAGATTATCCCTTCAGTATAAATTTATGCTTGTCAATCTCTCTATCCTCAGAAGTCCAAAAATACTGTACTAGACCACTTTGTAGTCAATATACTGTATATCTCAAATCTGTATCTGCTTCCAGTTGCTACTACAACAAATCACCACAACGTTAGTAGATTAAAACAATACACATTTGCTCTCTTAGAGTTCTGGTGTTCAGAATCTAAAATAAATCTTATGGAGGTAAAATCAAGGTGTCAGCAGCGCTGATTCCTTCTGGAGACTCCAAGGGAGAATCTATTCCTTGCCTCTTCCAGCTTCTGGCCCCACATTCTTGTGAATTTTTTGCCCTCTGCTTCTATCATCACATCACCTCCTCTCCGTGACTTTGATCCTCCTGCCTGACTCTTAAACAGATCCTTGTGATTATATTGCACCCACCTATGTAATACAGCAGGGCTCCCCAACCCCTGGGCCATGGACCGGTACCGGTCCATGGCCCATTAGGAACCGGGCCGCACAGCAGGAGGTGAGTGGCGGGCAAGCAAGTGAAGCTCCATCTGTATTGACAGCCGCTCCCCATTGCTCACATTACCGCCTGAGCTCTGCCTCCTGTCAGATCAGCGGTGGCATTAGGTTCTCGTGCTCATAGGAGCACAAACCCTACTGTGATCTAGGTTGCCCGCTCCTTATGAGAATCTAATGCCTGGTGATCTAAGGTGGAGCTGAGGTGGTGACGCTAGCCTTGGGGAGTGGCTGCAAATGCAGATTATCATTAGCAGAGAGGTTTGACTGCACAGAGACCATGATAAATCAATTGCTTGCAGACTCATATCAAAACCCTATCAGTGAGTGGCAACTGAAGACACGCTCAGGGATCCCACTGATTATGCATTATGGTGAGTTGTATAATTATTGCATTATATATTACAATGTAATAATAATAGAAATAAAGTGCACAATAAATGTAATGCACCTGTGTCATCCCGAAACCACCCCCCCCCACGCCCCCACCTCCTCACCCGCTCAGTCTATGGAAAAATTGTCTTCCACGAAACTGGTCCCTGAGGCCAAAAAGATTGGGGACTGCTGTAATACAGGATAATCTCCTCATTTCAAGATTTCTAATTTAATCGCGTCTGTAAAGTCCCTTTTACCATGTAAGATAACGGTAGTCAGAGATTCCAGGGATTAGGACATGGAAATTTGGGGGGAGTGGAGTATTATTTAGCTGACCACACCCTTCTTTGTTTTCCTAATTACCTAGTAATAAAAAGGCTGAAAAAACTAATGCCAGGTATATCCACATGTGTATGTGCATTTGTGACAATGGAGCAGTGAAGGAATACTTCCTGGATGCTGACTCTTACATGCTTTATTAGCTTCTTCAGTTCAACTGTGTTTTCTAAGAAATCGATAGACAATGAAAACTAAATTGCTCATTAACAAATGAGAAAGGTATGAAATATTTCTCTTTAATTTTGCATTCATTCAGTAATTTCACATTTATATATTGAATACTTGATAATTATAGTAATTATTATTATTAGGATAATAGTAGCTGTCATTTAAGTGCTTTCTATGGGTCATTGTACAAAATTGCATGAATTATCTCATTTATTCTTAATGATCCTATAATCAGGATATTATTGTTTTCCACAATTTACAGATGAAGAAACTAAGACTAAAAGAGCTTATAAGAGTTGCCCAGTCCTACAGCTAGCAGGTATAAAGAACAATATTTGAACTCAGTGACTCTAAGGACCCTATCTTGACAGTCATTAGCTTTGTTCCCAGGACTGTGCAAGGCACTAGGCAACGGGAACAAATGAAGTGACCTTTGCTCTAGGCTTCTGTTCCATGGGAGATCCAGACTAATAGGCAAGAACAAAAGGGTGAAACATGAGCTGTGATGGGGAAGATTAGGATGTAACAGGAGTGCAGGGCAAGCATCTAACTCAAACAAAGATGGAGACTCTTTTTTCTAGGAGGAAGCTGAGGAATGAAGAACTGGTGGAAGGGCAGATTGAAGAGCATTGGGGAGGACTACAGACTGATTTAACAGAATGAGCAAATGCCTGGAGGCAAGAGAGCATGGAGAGTTTAAGGGATTAAATGAAATTCATTATGGCTGGATGATAAATGTCAAGGAGAGGATAGCAAATGGCTGGGGAGGGAAGCATGGGCCAAATTATGCAAGACCTTATAAATCATGTTAAGGAGTTTGAGCTCCATTAGGACTTCATCAAATGGTCTGTCCCTTTCAAAGTTGTAAGCCAAGGAATGACTTGATCAAATTTGCGCTTTAGGGTGTTATGAAGCACAGTTTGGATGTGGCAATGCTGGAAACAGCGAGGCCAACCAATGAGCTGTTGCAGGACTTTAGTTATTAAGGAGATGTTGTAAAGTTAATATTTTTACATTAAAACATACATGGAAATATTGTGAAGAGGGCAAAATTCACATGAATTTTTAACGTAAACCACTTGACTTCAAAGAAATTTCATTCTTGCAGCACAATCCTCAAATCTCTCCCTCCAACCCCTCACCACACCTCCCCTCTCTTCCACCCGACCCCCCACCCTGTACCACCCCTACCCCAAGTATATTCTGCTCTGCTCTAAGGAGTTCACCAGTAGACAGAGCTGCAGAAAAGAAGCACAAGTATTTTGTATAATACAGTAGCCAAGCTATCATCTTAAAGCAGAACATGAGACAGAAGCTTGCATGAAGGCAGTTTATTCGGGAATGACCTCAGGAAGCAAGAGTGAGGGACAGGAGAGTGAAACAGGGAAGGAAAGCACATATGAGAATGCACTTTTCAATTTGGTCGAAGCTCTTGAGGTACCTAATGAAATGCAGCTCAGAACTTTCCCCTATGGAGATGAAATAGGAAGCACATTTATTATCCATCACCCATTGTTCAGGGTGGCAATTCTGTGAGTGAGTGCCTGGCAGGCTACCAGGGACAGCCATGCTGAGGAGCTCTAGAGCAGGCACCAGGCCCAAGGAGAGGCACCAGCAAGCTGTGCTTGTAGGAAGGTGGTTGAAGCTCACATAGAAGCCATTGCCACAGTCAAAACCAGAGTCACGTGTGGAGCTGTGATTTGTCATAGTACTTGCTGCTATCAAAGGTTATTTTTTTAATTGGATTTCACATGTGTGTACTGCCTCTCTCACCCTTTAGGTGGCAAGATCAAATTGTCTTTTTTTTTCCTGCCCATCACTTCAGCCCTAGAACGCTACTTGCCTCACATTAAGTGCTTAAACATTTTTAAATTGGAGTGACTGTGAAGTCCTAAATACGTGCGATGTACAAGGGTGCCTTTTAAAGACAGTGGTCCCACCCAACTAGGTTTTTTGGTTTTTCCCTACTTTTATTGCTGCGGTTCACCCCTTGTGCTGCTTGGGAGCACAAGGGGTGCTAGTCTAGCTTTAGCAGATTGACCAAAGACCATTGCAAGGGCTGGAAGGTAATCCTATACACGGATCAAAAGAAACCTCAGCCACCAGTAAGTATCCTGTTCTGTAGAGTTACTCCACCTTGGATGACTCCAAAATAATCAACTAAATCCTAGTCTTTGGAAAATCTTCATCCTTCAAGTGGAGCAAAGGAAAAGGGCTTCACTCGGCACCACGATTCCCCCTGGCTGATCCTGAGCTGCTTCTGCCTGTCTCAGAGACGGGAAGCCTGAAACCAGTGGTAGGTGTGCTGATGACACGGAAATGGCCCTGCGGCAAAATCCCCACCTGTCCTCAATAGGTCCACCATCAGGTTTGCTACAAATTGTTTCTTACAAGGAGTGAGAGCTTGTATTCTGTTCACAGAGATCATTAGAGATCACATCCTAACCTTCAGATGCATATCAATTGCCGACCAAATTTAAACTCTAGAATTAGAAGGAGAGTTAGAAATAGCTTTTGTTGACTGTCTTTTTCCTCCCCCTACTGCCCCCTGTATTTGGCCAAGAAGAAATTAAGACTCAGGAAAATGAAGTGACTGCTCTAAATTACCCAGCTATTTTGTGACAGAAACAAAATGAGAGACATTCTGTGTGGCAAAGTTTTTTGTTGGTTTTTTTTTTTTCAGAGCAATTCAGTAGAGTGTGGGTTACTGATAATGCTAAAGTGGCAGGTTTGATTTTTGTGTATAAGCCATGGATTCTTCCCTCCTTCCACCGACCTCCCTAAAACACATAAACAAGCCTGAAAATGCCTTGAGGGTTAGAAATGTGTCTTTTATCCAGTGCCTGGCATGTTGTAGGGTCTCAAAAAATATTTGTTGTAAAATGAATTTCTATGGCTCTGGTATTAGTCATCCTGAAGGAGGATAATAACCTTTTTCCCCCAAATACATTTTTCTCTGCTATCCTGGTTACTTTCTCCTGTCTTTGTTTATAGTCAATCAATATCACTATTAAGGTGCCTCTAGCCTGGTTGTATTCAGGTGTGGAGCCTTGTCTGTTGGACAACCCGACTTACCACAGAGATACCAAACACCCTTTCAAAATCTATTACTGGGTCAAGCCTCAACTCTACTACTTTAAAAATCATTTCTTCAAGGTTTAGTTTGAAGGTTTCTTTCTCTCCATGTCAGCAGGACAGCTGTGAATTTCTTATTTTCAACAGGCCCTTCTTTGAGTAATGGTGACCCAGTAAGAGGGATTTTCACGTACACTTTCAGAGTTTTTCCTTCAGAGGTTTAAGCTTTCTCCTATTAATCTAATCCCATTTTTTTTCTCAGTTTCTGTAATTGTCATTAGTGCCTTGACTAATGGGCAGCCTAGGTCTGCCCATACAAAGGAGACAAAACTAAACAGAGAATTTCATTGCAAGATAAAAAATTACATTTCTTTTTAAATGTTTTTTCTTGCTAAGGATAGCCTGCATTGTCAGGTGCTGCAGAAGCTATGTCACCAAGGAGTATGTTTAATAGCATAATTTTAAAATAATACCCTGGATTGGTATAACTCTGAATTTAGAGTTTGTACATTTTCTTAGATGTTGATTCATTTGTTTCCCCTGATAGTTCTAGGAAATAAACAAAGCTGGGGTATTCCCTCCTTGAGAGATATGGAAAGGTAAGGCTCTCCCAAGTTTGTTAATTCACTGGGAAAACAAGGATTGAGGGATTTGAGAGGATGTAGAGTGTTGGGACTAAGGGAAATATGACACAAAAAAAGCTGTTCTGCCAACTTCTAGTTAGGAGGAACCAAGGCCATTCTTGGGGAAAAACATAGTGGCATCAAATACAAGGAATGAGACAAGAATACAAAGAGAACATAGTTGATACTAAAGAAATCAAAAGTTAAATAAGATATAAATAACAGAGCCAAAAAAAAAAAAAAAAGGTTATTTTGACTCAGCCAATATAATGAATTGGTACCAAAGGACAATCTTAGTTGCCAACAGCAATGTCATATCTATCTATGTATTCGATGAAGCGATAGCTCTCTGGTAAATATCTTTCAATTTGTTCCATTGAAGAAAATCTAGGAGCAATGGCACTATTTACGTTGCTGAACAAATCTTTGTTGAGGAACTACCATGAGTAGGCACTGGATATGTACTGTGCTGGCTCAAAGATGAGTTAGAGACGGTCATGCCCTTGAGAACACATAACCATAAAGAGAGAAAAGTAGAAGCTAAGTATAAAATATGGCCATTATTGAGCATTTTATTAAGAAGCACTGTTTTAAGCTCTTTATATTAAGTATTGTGTAGAAGGATATTAAAAGAGATCAGTGGGACGGGAGGGACTTTGTAACTATTTATGGTGATGAATGTTAACTAGAATTTTTGTGGTGATCATTTTGCAATGTATACAAATATTTAATCATTATTTATATTAATTATATGTCAGTCATACCTCAATTAATAAGAAAGATCACTGGAGACCATAACTGCCTAGGTGATTAGGGAAGAAGGTACAGGCTTGAAAGTGTGGGTAGAATTTCCAAAGATGGGAAGGATACGTTAGAGCATTCCACTCAAATAAATGGTGCCAGGAAAGCAAGGAGGGAAAATACACTACGGCACGTAGAGGAATAAGCTGAGTGTCAGCTGTGACTGGCGAAGAGATGTATTTTAGGGAGCAGGGGTTAGTGCATCAACTTCAGTACAGGGCAAAGAGTTTGGTTTTTATGTATAGGCACTGGGAAACCACTGAAGGTTGTTGAGTGCAGACTCGTATGATAAAAATAGGTTAATCTAGAAAATGGAGAGTAGCTGGGGGAATATCAGTTAGATAGCCATGACAATAGCTCAGCCCCCGCCCCATAAAAATACCAACCAAGGACAATGTAAGGGAAAAGAAAGGAGGGATTCCAGAAGATAGTCCTATGTACTTGAAGTTGTAGATAACCCAGATTCTCATCTCTGCTAAAGGTCCTATTGTGATGCATTTTGTTGCAATAACTGACATATCCTTGGAGATGCTCCAAGCATAACTGAGGAGGCTCTTTGACTGTTACAGGCAACAAAATTATGCTTCTAGGGCTCAAATACACCTCCCTAAGGGTAAACTGTGATCTAAGCTGTGAAACCAGTTACATCCAAAATTCACAGATTTCTGACCAGAATGCTTATAGAAATCATTCTTTAAGATGAGGAGAGACATTTGTTATGTAACAAAAAAAGGACACATATGGGCTTCCCTGGTGGCGCAGCGGTTGAGAGTCTGCCTGCCGATGCAGGGGACACGGGTTCGTGCCCCAGTATGGGAAGATCCCACATGCCGTGGAGTGGCTGGGCCCATGAGCCATGGCCGCTGAGCCTGCGCGTCCAGAGCCTGTGCTCCACAACGGGCGAGGCCACAACAGTGAGAGGCCCACGTACCGCAAAAAAAAAAAAAAAAAAAAAAAAGACACATAATATTGAAGTAGTATTTTGAAATTTTTGGATGTGATTCATAGCTTAGTAAAATCTTAATGTCTGATAGATAAGGCTAAGAGAACACTGCTTGTGAAGGAAAGTGTGTTTCTAAACTCTTCAAGAGTATTATGCAACTTTTGGTTTCTACAATGGAATTTTCTTTCTCTTTCTCCTTTACCTTCTTCTTCTCTCAGTAACCCAGAAAGGGGCAATCTTCCTGCTGCATGGCAAGGGAACAGAGAGGAAAAACAGTACATGTAGAGGGTAGCTACAAGTGTACCTAACTCAAGACAACTTCTATAGGCAACCAATAGAGTGAGTGTTCCCGTTTCTCAGGACCTGATTCCCTCTAGTCAGTTATGCCAATGCACAGAGCAGATAATACCACAATGAAAAACAACCACGTGTATGTATAAAATAGATAACTGATAAGAACCTGCTGTATTAAAAAAAATAAATTAAATTTAAATAAACAAAAACAAAACAAAAACCAACCATGTGGTTGAAACAGCTTATATATGCCAGACCAAGCACTTTGCAGATTTGCAGTCTTTGATAACCCTTATAACATAATTTTTTCTTTATCCATTTGTCTGTTGATGGACACTTGGGTTGCTTCCATATCTGGGCTATTGTAAATGATACTTCTGTGAACATGGGGGTGCATGTATCTTTTTGAATTAGTATTATATTTTTATTTTTTCTGGATATATACCCAGGAGTGGAATTGCTAAATCATATGGTAGTTCTATTTTTAGTTTTTGGGGGAACCTTCATACTGTTTTCCATAATGGTCGTACCAATTTACATTCCCACCAACAACATACAAGGGTTCCCTTTTCTCCACATCCTCTTCAACATTTGTTATTTGTAGATTTTTTGATGATGGCCATTCTGATAGATGTGAGGTGATACCTCATTGTAGTTTTGATTTGCATTTCTCTGATAATTAGTGACGTTGAGCATCCTTTCATATGTCTGTTGGCAATCTGTATGTCTTCTTTGGAAAATGTCTATTCAGATCTTCTCCATAATGGTAAAAGAAATAGGGAGTGCCAAATGCCACCCTTAATAATATACACAGAGCAAGAGCATTAGATGAAAAGGTAAGCATGTGATCAAGAATCACAAGCATTTTAGGAAAAACAATAGACTGAATGGAAAATACAAGAAGAAGAGCTGAAAGTTTAAGAAAGTATGATTCGTAATCTAGTCCAAGGGAGGGTTTAGAAGAAGTATAATTAGTATCCTCAGAGGAATCTGAGATAAAGAAAATGTGATATATCTATATCATATATAATTACATATTATTGTATAATTATATATTTATATATAATATATATTATATAATTATATAGTAGTGTATATACTATATAAATTAATATAAAATAATATGCTATATTAATATTTATAAGACAAATGCGTGATTTCATTTATATGCAGTATCTAAAAATAGTCAAACTTATAAAAGCAGAAAATAGAATGGTGGTTGCCAAGGGCTGGCAGGGAAATTGAAAGTTGTTCAATGGGTATAAAGTTACAGCTATACAAGATGAATGAGTTCTAGAGATCTGCTGTACAACATGGTGCCTATAGTAGACAGTACAGTTTTGGGCACTTAAAAACATCTTAAGAGGGTAGATCTCATGCTGAGTGTTCTTACCACACACGCAATAAAAAGGCAAAGGGACACAAGAAAACTCTGGGAGGTGATGTGATGGATGTGTTTATTACCTTGATTGCAGTGGTGGTATCACAGGTGTATGCATACATCCGAACTCATCAAATTGTACGTATTAGATGTATGTAGTTTTTTTGTATCAGAAATACCTCAGAGCTGTAAAAAATTAAAAAGTGCAAAGGCATCAATTTTTATAGGATTAACTATGTATTGTTATGCTAGCATCTTGCTCATAAGCAATCATTAAACATTTGTTCCTCTAATATGAGCAGATCTTACAAAGTTTTCAGCTGCTTGCTGTAATTGGGTAGTACCCTCTCCTGTCTTGATTTTCTGTCTGTGACTGCCTACCTCACTGCTTCTTTCTGGTTCTCTCAATGAAATGGCACCTAAAGAAAAAAATTGCTTCTTTTGTCTGCTGCTGGCTTGTTCACAGTGGGGCTCTTGATTTGAACAAACCTGAAGATGTCAGGCTGTATAAACACTCAGGGAAACATATGTTCACAGAGGTTCCTGCTCTAGAAAATTATACACTACTTTCAAAATGCTTTGCCACATTTAAAAGTGTAATTATACCCTTCTTCTTAATGACTGACATGACATATGTTTACACGTGTTTTAGCTGACTTATGACAGTACACAGTAGCGTGTTATGCACTTGGTGGCAACATCTAAAATTTCACCGGAAAAACATGTGAAGCTGTCTGTTGTTGCCCATGTGTTTTAGAATAAAAAAATGCAACTTGCAAGTTTCACAATACTTTTTAGTCTTTGCATAGTCAGTTAATTATCACTTTCCCTTGTTGCGTGCATGAACTGTTTGCTCAACTGCCCTGACCATGTTTCAGACTTCCTTGTTTTTCTGTGGTTGTTTCCATTTTAGTTGGGCTTTCTAGAGCAGTACTGTCCAACAGAAATTACTGTAATGATAAAAATGTTCTATATCTGCATTGTTTAGTATGATAACCACTAGCCACATGTGTACAGGAAAATTGGCTGCTGCAAATGAGGAATTGAAATTTTAATTTTATTTACTGTTAGTTAATTTAAATTTAAATAGCCATATGAGGCAAGTAATGCTGTTGCAAATAAATATATTGCGAGCCACACATGAGATTTTAAATTTTCTAATAGCCACGTTAAAAAAACAAAACTAAAAAGAAAGCAAAATTAAATTTTAAAAATATATTTTATTTAACCCAATAAACCCAAAATAGTATCATTTTAACCTAGAGTAGTCAAATTCATCGAGAGAGAAAGTAGAATGGTGATTGCCAAGGGCTTTGTGGGAGGGGGGAATGGGGAGTTATTGTTTAATGGATACAGAGTTTCAATTTTGCAAAATTAATAAGAAGTGTTCTATGAATGGATGATGGTAATGGTTGTACAACAGCGTAAATGGACTTAATGCCACTGAACTGTACACCTGAAAATGGTTAAGATATGTTATGTGTATTTTATCATAATTTTAAAAATTGAAAATAAATTATCATTTCAATAATTTTCCAATACAGAATATTTGTAATGTGATACTTTATGTGCTTTCTTACTAAGTATTTAAAATCTGGTGTTTATTTTGCACTTACAGCATATCAGACTAACTTATATTTCATCCTATTTAATAACTGCCAGTGGCTAGTGGGCATTATATAGGACAGAACTGGTATAGAGAAAGAAAATAATCAAAAACATTATTAATTAACTTTCTGCTCTTCCTACACTCCAGTTGGGACCCAATAATTTTTAACCTATAGAATTGTTAACCTATAGAATATAGATTCATCAACTACAACAACCGTTACTACTCTGGCAGGAGATGTTGATAGTAGGGGAAGCTGTGTGTTGTGTATGGCAGGGGCAGGAAATATCTGGAAACTATATACTTTCTGTGCAACTTTTCTATGAACCTAAAACTGCTCTAAAAAATAAAGCCTATTTTTAAAAAAAGGAAAGAAAGGAAAAGGAAGGAAATTCTGAGGTATGCATGCGTCTTGAAGACATTAGGCTAAGTGAAGTAAGCCACTTGCAAAAGGGGACATATTGTATGAGTCCACTTCTATGAGATAGCTACAGTAGTCAGATTCATAGAGACAGGAAATAGGATGGTAGTTTCTAGGGCCTGGAGCGAGAGGGGAATGGGGAGTTATTTTTTGAGGATGGATTTTTCAGTTTGGGAAGAGAAAAAGTTCTGGAGATGGATTATGGTGTTGGTGATTAAGTACAATGAAAATGTACTTAATACCACTGAACTGTACACTAAAAATGGTTAAAATGGTAAATTTTACATTGTGTTTGCTTTACCAGAATAAAAAAAATGTTTAAAAGGGGAAAAAAAAGGTGACTCCTGATCTTTCCCCAAACCTGCCCATTCTTCATCAACTTCCCCAAAGAGCACCTACTTTAATCTTAACAAACTAACAAAGTGTTCACTCTTGATTCATCCCTTTCCCTCTCTCCCATCTACAACCCGGGAGAAGATCCTTCAATTCTAATTCTAATACATATCCTCATTTTGTCCACATCTGTCCATTATTATCATTACCTCAAGCTTACTCCCATCTTGGGACCTTTCTACTTATTATTTTCTCAGCCCAGTAGACTCTCTGCTGACCTTCTTGAAGTGACTGGCCTCTTCCTGACATTCAAGCTGTATCTTTCAGGACACTTCCTCAGAAAAGTCTTCCCTAACCACTTCCTAATGTAGCCACTCAGTTTCAGTGTTTTGCAGAGTACTTATAACTTTCTGTACACATTTCTTTGTTTTGTCTTTCCCTCCACCATAATATAAACTCCATGGGTTCCAGGACCTTTTTGATCTTGCTTATTTCTCCCTGTCTAGTTCAGTGCCTGGTACATATTTGGCACTCAACACACATTTCTTAAATAAACAAATGAACGAAACTGCCTGAATTCTAGTTTCCTTGCTGTGAAAGTGGATAATTATAATATCAGTCTCATAGGCTGGTTTTGAGTATTAAATAAAATAATGTCTGTTCACGTGTTTAGGACAGTGTCTAAAGCACAAGCAGCATACAGCAAAGGTTAACTGTTATTGTCGTGACTATTAATAGCATCACTAGGCAAATTATAGGGTGATCATGGTGCCTTGGGGCATTGCTAGTACTAGTTATCTTATTACTTGGGAAGCAGAGAAATGACAGCTAAAGGAGAACCTCCTTGCCCTATAGAAGGTAACAGAATATTTCTAGTAAGAAAATCGGTGTTTGAATATTCAAGCCAGTTGCATGAAAATTTTATTGGCCAAGGAGAATTGGTTGGATATGGAGGAGGTATATTTTTGTTACATGAAATTTCACAAGCAAGGGTGTCCTGTCTGGATATCAGTCATGGATCAATAGAGTGCTTGAAAGCTTAGAGTGCATTTTACATACATTATCTGACTCTTCCCCCTCACAATAATGCTGTGAAGAAGCTAAGATAGATACTAATAGTCACTTCTAAAGAAGCACCTTGAAAGATTAAGGACATACAGCAAGTAGGCCAAAGCCAAAACTTGAATCCAAATTGTACATCTCTAGTCTTTAATATTATTAATATCAAAATAATGTGCAGTTTTTAATAGGAAACATTGAAACACTCAGATTTATATACAGTTTGGATGTAATCATTTGGTATTCTCTCAAGACAGATTAATTTAAAAAAATAAGATATCAAAATTCAATTTTGTCTAGTTCTAAAAAGAAATCATAGAGAATTCCTAATATTCAAAATTGTCCATATGAGTTTGAAGGATTTCAGATTGCTATTTGGGGCTAAAAAATCCTCTTCCTTATATTGAGCCAAAAATCCTCATGTAAAAATATCAGTTACTCAAGCTGTACTTGTTATACAAGTTTTTTTCCTCTCCCTTAAGATTTCTTATAAAGTTGCTCATCTTCTCTTGAAAAGAACAAAATCCTGGATTACATCAGTTCACCCTGGCAAAAAGAAAAATGAGAAGTTTCATAATGTTAACAGAAATGAAATCTTTCACTCCATTTATATATTTCACTTAAGACAGAGCACTTTAAAAATTTAAGGTGTTGCAAATTTTATAAAAAATAGAAACATGAATGAAGTAATTTTCTCTTTAGTTTGTTAAAAGCATTTAATTTAAAAAAAGCTCATTTGGTTGATAATTTGGTTTTATGCCCAGTATACCATTCCATAATGATAGCAGCTGAAAAGATAGATAGAGGGAAAGAAGGGATGAAAATTGGAATAGAAAATGACAAGGGTGATCTAGACAGTCTGGTTATCCAGGAGGGGATTGCCTTAGGTAACTGTGGAAGAACCAGAAATATAGAGAAAAGAAAAGCCAAGTAGAGATGGACAGCCTTAGTTGAGAAGGACAGTAACTTGAACATAATTGAGGCAGTAGGAATTAAAGGTAGAAGTTGGCATGCCAGTTATGTAACGGGGGCGGGGGGTGGGTAGGGTGGGCAGGAAACAAAGAACAGATCAAGTAAGAAGGCATGTAACAAGTGAAGTTAGGACAGGGATTCAGGATCCTATGTGTGTGAAGGGGGCATGTAATGGTCCATGTACTTCTAGCATTAGTGGAAACATCATAAAAGTACTGTGCTAGCCTGCATTCAAGTGTGAGAAAAACATATTCTTCATATTTGTAGAGAAACTTTATTCCCATTGCCATAATTTAATAATGTGATAAACAATGTTCCATTCTAAGCTACTTAGTAGCAAGGGTTATTATGTGCATATATTTCATTAACTTATTTTTTAATTATAAAAGTAATACCTCTTCACTATATAGAGCCTAGAGATATTTTTTAATTAAAAAGAAAAGAAATGCTATATACAACCCCAGCATGCAGAAAAAAGGCATTCTTAACAAATTGCTGAGATATGTGCATAGAAATATATGCATACTTACACTTAGTCTGTGTGATCACATAAATTGTTTTTTGATACTTTTAATAAAATTTTCATGGTGTAATATATGACTCTACATATAATTAATAATTTTTCAAAAGTATGATTTTAAAGGCTGCATAATATTCTACTAAAATATTTTAGACTTTTATATCGTTTTCATTTTTTGACATGGAATCTAGCAATGACCGATTTTATAAATAAATGTCTATCTCTGTGCCTTTAAATGACATTATTGGGTTAAGCTTTTTGAAGCCCCTTGACATATAGTTAAATTGGCTTTCAGAAAATTATGTAAATATCCACTACTTACACCGTGAAACTTGGGAACAGAATGAATTCGGGTAATGGATGTTCTTTGCTATCTGAACTCTCACTATTAGAATTTAGGAATTAAATAACAAAGCATTCTTGCACATATATTTTCAGAAACTTGGAATTACATTATGAATGCTGTTTTATATCTTTATTTTTCTTTTACAATTATATAGTAAAGTGACAATTACAATGACAGCAGATTTTTATTAGCAACAACAGATGCCAGAAAAGAATGAAGTAATATCTTCAAAGTATTGAGGAAAAATATACTGTCAAGAGAATCACATATTCAGCTGAAGTGTCATTAAGAGTGAAGGCAAAATAATGACCATTTGTTTTTCATACTTGAAAAAAATTTCCTACAAACCCTGCAAATATCCTAATATAATGAATATACCTTTGCAAAAAAGAATAATAGAAAACAAATGGAATGTATAAAACAATGATAAGCATGAACATTTGAAAATGTTTCTAAATCTAATTGATTATTGACTAAAAGTAACAATAGTTTTACATATTTAAGAGGTAATACTAGGTAATATGAAAAAGCCTAAATTGTAAAGCCAACTACATATTCCAGATAAATACAGCAAACATCTTTTAAGATACGTAGTAGAATTCATAAATAGGAATAATTTCCAGGGACCAAAACCAAAATGGAAACAAGAGCCTGAAGATAAGTACAATGTTTTAGAAGCAATGACAAGAAGCAGGGTGTGGTTTCTAAAGACTTAATTATGTGTAGAAAGGGACAGGAGATGAGGAATTGGTCAGAAAAAAAAGGAAAACTCCCATAAATCTAGAGAATGTCCTCTCAGTAAAAAAGGAAGGCTGAACAATTCTACCCATTGCTGACTCAGAAAGACATTGAAAAAGTTTGTCTGTCATGATGGGGTTCTAAGTAGGGGGCAAAAATTTCCCATAAGATTTTATAACCAAGGACCTACCATCATGTGATTTTGAGATAAAAATTTAATGTGGAGGAATTCCCTGGCGGTCCACTGGTTGCGACTCTGCATTTTCACCGCAGAGGGCCTGGGTTCGATCCCTGGTCAGGGAACCAAGATCCCACAGGCCATGTGGTGCAGCCAAAAAAATAAAATAAAATAAAACCTTGCTTTACAGCAAAACAAAACAACAACAACAAAAAACTTAATGTGGAGTCCAAAGTCTAAGAAATTAACCCACCAAAAGTGTCCTAGGCTTGTAATACCCCTGGACCATTTGAAAAAATTAAATATAAAACTGTTCTAGAGGGCTACACCCTAACACTCCTCACAAAATCTTACTTGATGAAGCCTTACTAGAGAAGAGCTTACTATCTAGTATCACAAAACATGAGCAAAAACAAGTCACCTCAAACAAAAGGAAGTAAACACGAATAGCAGGATTAGACCCCTTAAAATGTCACATAGGAGAGCCTATGAAGTATATATGTAAAAAAGATTAGTGTTATGAAACAAGGACAAAAACATAGAAAAACATGAGACTCT
This sequence comes from Delphinapterus leucas, assembly GCF_059928025.1. Lineage (NCBI taxonomy): Eukaryota > Metazoa > Chordata > Mammalia > Artiodactyla > Monodontidae > Delphinapterus > Delphinapterus leucas. The sequence continues at coordinate 83,925,340 of NC_143134.1, forward strand.
ATAAATAAAGCACAAGTTATTTTTAGAAATGAAAAGTATAATTTATGAAATAAACTTCCATGAACAGTTTAAACTTTGAACTGTCAGGTTGAATTTTTTAAGAGATTAACATATATGAAAGATATATAGAGAAAACTTATTATATTTTAATGAAATTTTTTAGTGGACAAAACAGAAAGAATTGGAGAGAAATGATAAAAGTGATTATTTTCTAGAGTTGAGAAAAGTCATGGATAAGTGTATTTAACCAGCACAGGTATTCCTTAGTGTAATAAAAGTAAATGTACTCCTAGACTCACTCTGCTTTGTAACATAGACTGAGAGAAAAATCTTAAAAGTAACACCAGAAAAAGAGATTCCCCTCAAAGGGCAACAGTTTGTCAGAAAACAGACAGAGGAAGTTCAACTAGAAGCCAGAAGATAATGAAATTATACCAAAAGATGGTGAGGAAAAATAACCTATAATCAAAATGCTATATCCAGCTAAGCTATCAAGAACAAGGCTAAAATAAAAAGAAGCGAAACAACTATCTGTAGTGAGGTGGATGGACCTAGAGTCTGTCGTACAGAGTGAAGTAAGTCAAAAAGATTAAAACAAATGCCATGTGCTAACACATATATATGGAATCTAAAAAAAAAAGGTTCTGATAAACCTAGGGGCAGGACAGGAATAAAGACACAGACGTAGAGAATGGACTTGAGGACATGGGGAGGGGGAAGGGTAAGCTGGGACGAAGTGAGAGAGTAGCATGGACATATATACACTACCAATGTAAAATAGCTAGCTAGTGGGAAGCAGCTGCATAGCACAGGGAGATCAGCTCGGTGCTTTGTGACCACCTAGAGGGGTGGGATAGGGAAGGTGGGAGGGAGACACGAGAGGGAGGGGATATGGGGGTATATGTATACATATAGTTGATTCACTTTGTTATACAGCAGAAACTAACACAACATTGTAAAGCAATTATACCCCAATAAAGATGTTAAAAAAAAAAAAGAACAAGGCTAAATAAAATCATTTTCAGGCAAACACACACTAAAAGGACATTACTAACAACAGACTTGGGGAAGGAATTACAAAAATTATATATTTCAGGAAGAAAGAGATTGGACCCAGAAAGAATTGAGTTTCAAGAAAAAATGGTTATTAAATAAACTGTTAAACATTGACAAGTCTAACAAACTTTGTATAGAATAATAATATTAAATAATTTGAGAGTTATTAATCAAGATGGAACTAAAATATTGGAGACAATATTATTTAAGGCTAGAGTGAGTGAGGGAAAGAAAACTTCTTAAGTCTTATATTTAGAATTTAAGTATACTAATTAACTTCTATATGTGAATGTTAAATATGTATATTAAAGTGTCTAAGGTTATGTTTAAAGGAGTAGATATGTCTTGTATAACTTCTAAACCACAGCTGACATTAGAGTGAAAAAATCAAGAAAAATACAGAAAATAAAAAATTACTGAAAATCAGGCTATAAATGAGGAAAGATACATGAAAGGAAAGATATCATGAAAATGCATGATAATATAGGAAGCACTAAATAAAAATGATAGAAATAAATCTAAAAATATCAATTTCACAGTAAATGTCTTTTAACTCACCAGTTAAAAGGTGGCTATTCTCAAATTGGATAAGCATGTACACGTACATAAAATTTTGCTATGTGCTGTTCATAATAGAAGCACATGAAGCATAAGAACACAGAAAAACAACAAGACCTTGAACTGTATAAAGCAACAGCTGACTAAATTAAAGAAGCAAATTCCCAATAATAGTGAAAGATTTAAAAATTTCTTTTACAGAAACCGATAGAGGAAGCAGACAAAAAATATTAAGTATACAGTGTGGGTAACATAATTAGTAGGCTGATCTGCTAAGTGTGTTTGGTTGATTTACAGAGTTAAAATATAAGAGAATTATGTTTATGAACTTGGGATCATAAAGAGCTTTTTAAATGAATTTCAAAAAGTGGAAATTGTTTGAGAAAGACTGATAATTTGACCAAATCAAAATATTAAATTTCTATGAAATAAAGGAAACCATAATATAATAAAAATGTAAAGCATGGAAAATGGTGAAAAAATATATTTGCAAAATGTAAAGCATACAAAGAACTAGAAGTAAAAAGCATATACAAAACATCAAAGGAAAACTAAGAAAAAGAAAAGAAAATGGATAAATGGTTTATATATACAAAATTCAAAGAAGACACCCAAATGGATAATAGAGATATAAAAATTATCAAAAGCTAGCAACCATAGAAGTGAAATTAAAACAACATAGTCTCCAGGATAGCCCCATCATCTTGGCAAAATTTTATTAATGTGATAATACCAACTGTTATCAAGGATGGAAAGAAAAAGAGAATATCCAAGTGTGGCTGCTAAAAACATACACATCAGTTTAGCAAATCTAAAAAAGCTGACCAAATTCTCCCTTTACGCCGTAAGTCCTTTTCTAGGTATACATCTTAGAGCAACAGTTTTCTAAGTGTGGTCCACAGACCCTGAGATCCTTTCAGGGTGTCTGCAATCAAAACTACTTTTATAATAATTAGTAAGCCCTCATTTGTTTTTTTGTCTGTATAGATGTTTGCATTGGTGGTATAAAAGCAATGAAAGATAAAACTGCTGATGCCTTAACACAAATCAAGGCAGAAGCATCCAAATGTATTGTGGTTACTGTATTCTTCACCACTAGGCACTCAGTTAAAAAAGAAAAAGCTAGTTTCACCAAAGAATGTCCTTGATAAATCAGTGAAAAGTATTAAATTTCTTAAATCTTGACTCTTGAGTGCACATCTTTTTAATATTCTGTGTGATAAAATTGCAGTTAAGCATGAAGTATTTCTGCTGCACATTGAAGAGCAAAGAACAACACGTGTGATTGAGTTATGAGCAGAAATAGCTGCTTTTTATTTATGGAACACCATTTTTACTTGAAAGAATGACTGACAGACAAACTACAGTTATTCAAGAGGGTATCTGGCAGTCACTTTCATGGAAGTGAATTTCAACAAAGAGAGTTTGCTGATTCAAGGAAAACAATGGATAATATTTGTACCAATGGTAAAATTTAAATTTCTAAGCAAAAATTAGAATTTTGGAAAACTTGTATTAGCTACTGTGAGCTTAAGAGCTTCCTAATATTTAAAAACCTTTCCTGATGAGACTGTTATGACTTATTGTTCATTATGAATTCTATATCTATTAAATTATAAAATTCAAAATTCATGATAGTAACTGCCACTGGAGAGGGAGAGAAAAGGCAGTATGAGTGAGGGGTTTCAAATTAAAATATGTTATGTACATGAGAAAATGAAAAGAATTTTATAGGAAACCTTTTTCTTCTTTTCTGTAGGGCATATTTAAATATATTCTATTATATTTTCTTTTTTTTTTAGTAATTTACACTAAAGTGCTTTAACATCAATCTTTATTGCAGCTGTCATTGTTGTCTTAGAATGAATTCCTCTTTTAGGAAGTATTGTGGATTTGACTATGGTTCTTGACATATTTTACCCAACACAAAGCTTTTATACATATATTACAAGCAGTACACTAAGAATGCCTGCTTCTAGGCACACTTGCCAAGTCTGTATATTTTTACAAATTTCTTGCCAGTTTCATAGGAAAAAGTAGCACATGATTGTTTTGTTTTAATTACTATTTTGGTGATCAGTAGTGAAGTCTAGGAATGGGAAAAACACAAATGATAAAAGTAGGATTATTTCCGCTTTAGAAACCAGGAAATAGCATGCTAGTCCTGTCTCTGGAGAATTCACTGCACACTTGGACAATGGTAAGAGCAAAAAGAGAACTATAAGCCTGTGCTCTTGAGTCACAGAGCACTGGGAGAGGTTGCTTTCATGGTTTCCCAGTCCACCGTTTCTCACATGTGGTGTTGGGGAGAAGTGACTCTTCAACTTCACAGTGATTTACTCTGTTCAGTTTGTAAGAGAGGCAACAAATACAGGAAACCAAGAAGTTCCCAAATATGTGTATTTGCATTCCCATATCTATATGCACCAAAAAAATCATCTACTTCGTATGTTCCCATTCCTTAATTCATCCAGATTTCTACTTGTTCCCTCCTTTGGAGACATGTTACATGATAGGTCTGTATTTGTTCCCACTGTAGGGTCCTTTCAATAGCTATCATTGTTATATGGGGAGGGTTTTTTAGTGACCTAGGCTTGCTTTGGTACCTCTGAAGTTCTTTGTGGTGATGACTCTCATGCTAGTTGATATTCTTCCAGGCCATATGATGTCCTCTGAGATCAAGACCATGCTGAAAGCCAACAATGCCCTTTAAGTTATCATTTCTTGATGCTATACAGGGTGAAACTTGTCTATTTGTTTCCCATGATCCTGTCCTTCTGGTGGTAGCTTCTGTCAGAACCCTGTTTTAGTTCTTTATACTTATTCCCTTTTAGAACAAACAGTATTAAATAATTTCATATTTTTGTCTATCATTTCAATTTATATTTCCTTTTTCATATTTGGACCAATTTTTACTGCACCTTACATTCTTTTCTTCCTGATTTTTAAGGGCTCTTTACATCTTTATATATATGTATATATATCTCACAGGAATCTCAAACCAAGTTAATTTGTCAAATTTGTGGCATGTTGAAAATTTCCTTTAAGTTTCTTTATGATCTTCCTTTTGCATTCAGAAGTTTAAACTTTATATATAGACATATCAGTTTTTTAAATGTGTGGCTTCTTCCATTGCTTTATTTTTTTTTCCCTTGCAAGACTACTCAGGGTTTGTCTGTATCTTCTAATTTTCTTTGTTTTCATTTTTGTACTTGACTCCTCAAGTCATGCAGAATTTATTTAGTATATATTGTAAGGTTTGAACCTGTCTTCATTTTTTTTTCATATTCTGCCTAATTTTGCCAGGACAAATAAGTCAAGGGGAAAAAGAAGATTGATTTTCTCACTCAATTATGATACCACCTCTATCATGCATTTAATTTTTACATGGAAAATCGTTTGGATTTTCGGCTCTTAATTCTTATTGACTGGCCTCTCTGTGGATTCCTGAATAACTAATATACTGTTCTGATAATTGTACTTGTAAGTTTTATCACTTGCAGGCAATATTCCCTCTGTTTGCCCAGTTTTTTCCAGAAAATTTCTTCCTAGTCCTACCTGTTTATTTTTATAAATGTACCTCAGAATCTCTTCTATGAAGTTTTCTGGAATTTTATTTGGAATTGCATTGATGACAAATTAATTTGAAAATATTTAGTGACATTCCTATTTCTGTTCAGGAACTTAGCCTATATCTTTAATAATTTCCTTATTTCTTACATAGTAGAGTTACTTCATATAATTCTTGTTGATACTCTGCTACCTTGTTATCGCTGTTAATGTGATAGGATATTTTGACTTGTATGTTCCAACTGGTATATATAAAAGCTATTAATTATTGTACATTTATTTGCATTAAGCCCATATTAAAACATTTTTTCCTAATAGTTTTTCCCCCATGATTCTTCTGGCTTTTCTAGATAGATAATTTTATGATCTACATATAATGATACAGTAAAAGCTATATCTATTTCTTTGTGCCAGTAACAGAATTTTTGGAAATAATTTAAAATAATATGGAAGGTATTGTTTCTAGTTTTAACAGCTTTTTTCCCCCTCTAGAGTAGTTTCAGCAATACAAGTTGTAATACTGGGATGCCCTTCTCATGGCCATGGCAGACATCACTAAATGATCATTGCATTTTGTATTTCTAGTGTTCTCAGTAACTAGAGAACTATATGTATTTGGTATTTATTATTTGGATTGAGTACCTCTACTTTAAATATATAATTCAAATTATGCCATTCCCCATTTTCTGTTACATCATCCCATTTTATTTTCTTCTTAGCACTTACTGCAGTCTAAAACTATCTTATTTACTTGTCTGTTTACTATCTGTCTCCTACTTATTTAGGACCACGACCTTATTTGTCCTTATATCCTTAGTACCTAGAATACTACTTGGCATGTAAAGGTATTCAACACATGTTCGTTAATAAATGACTCCCATCAATCAAAGACTATGCCCTCGACTGTCCCTAGTTCTCTTTCCATCTCTAGTCCTGCTTTTACAACACATTTCTTTAGGGGTTAAGCATCTCTGCCTGCCTCCCTGTAATTTGTAGGACATTGTGTCTTAGGTGTTGTTATTTCCAGTATCCATATAAAGAGAATATAAAAGAAAGATGTAGGGATGCTCCTAGTTAAAGCAGAATAGTTTGGCTATACTTGGTGCTGTCTCTTAATCTTGGGGTTAGGGACAAATATATAATAAGCAACGATTTTGCCTATTTTCTTAAGAGATATTAATGCTGTTTATGGATGAATCAGAGAAAAAAGTATATGACTCAGAAAAAAGTTGAATTTTAGAAATTATTTCTCAATCTATCTTTATAATTAATGACTTTAATAGGAATATCACCTAGATTTTGGCCAATTGTTTTCTCTTATTTGTGGATTGTAATGATGCTGCTATTTCTGTTACTGTTTTTTATTTTGTATGAAACTTCATGACTTTATGCAATATGAAATCAGAAGTTTGCATATAAAGTTTGCATACTCATAGGAACCTAAAGGGCAATGATTTTATATATGTATATATGTGTATACATTTATAAAAATGTGTATTTAGTGAATGCTTTATTGATTAAGCATTTGCACTTTTGAGAATTAAATGAGATCTTATAACAAACTCTGAGGTAGGTATTACTAATATCCTAATTTTACAAAGATTGGCTCTTAAATTCAGAGGATATAAGCAGTGTCTATACATTCATAGCCAGCAAGTAAAAAAAAAAACAAAACAAAACTAAGATTTAATACAGGTATTCTGTCTAAAACATCCATATTTTTACTAACATGTTCTGATTTTCTGTTCTCAGTACTATCATTGTATGGGTAACATCAAAAGAAACAGAAAATACACACACACACACACACACACACACACACTTGATTCTTGTTATTTGCAGTAGTTACGTTTTATTAAGTCATTGCAAACACTGAGCTAATGAACGCTGAATCATTGCGTCTACGGGAAATAGAGGGTTAGGTTCCATTTAGCCCCTGGTCACATTTTCATCAACTGATGAAAACTGATCAATGCATAACCTTGTTTTATGTGCGTTTCTGTTTAAAGACACCTTATTTAATATATGTTGTTTATTTTTTTGGTTTTTTTATTCTTTAAATTATGCATATGTATTTTATTTACACTTTGTATTCGATATATTTCATGAAAAACAATTGTTTTTCCATCTTAACCATTTTTTAAGTGTACAGTTCAGCGGTATCAAATACGTTCACATCGTTGTGCAAAAATCACCTCTGTCCATCCTGATAACTGTTTTCATCTTGTGAAACTGAAGCCCTATCCCCATTAAACAATAACTCCCCGTTATTCCATGCCCCCAGCCCCTGGTAACCACCAGTCTACTTTCTGTCTTTATGATTTTGACTATTCTAAGTACCTCATATAAGTGGGATCATACAGTATGTATCTTTTTCTGACTGGCTAATTTCATTTAGCATAATATCCCCAAGATTCATCCATGTTGTAAACATACTGCAGAATCTCCTTCCTTTTTAAGACTGAGCAATATTCCATTGCATGTATATCCACATTTTGCTTATCCGTTCATCCACTGATGGACACTTGAGTTGCTTCCATGGTTTAATTATTATGAATAACGCTGCTATGAACATGGGTGTCCAAATACCTCTTTGAGATCCTACTTCCAATTCTTTGGGGTATATGCGCAGAAGTGGAATTGCTGGATCATATAGTAATTCTATCTTTAATTACTTGAGGAAACACCATACTGTTTTCCATAGTGACTGTACCAATTTCCACCAGTAGTACACCAGGGTCCCAATTTCTCCATGTCCTTGCAAACACTCATATTCTATTTTTTTGATAGTAGCCATCCTAATGGGTATAAGGTGGTATCTCGTTGCAGTTTTGATTTGCATTTCCCTAATGATTGGTGATGTTGAGCATCTTTTCATGTGCTTATTGGGCATTTGTATATCTTCTTTGAAGAAATATCTATTCAAGTCTTTTGCTCATTTTGGATCAGGTTGTTTGGTTTTTGGTTAAGTTTTGCTTTGTTTTTTTCTTGAAATTTGAATTTTATTCTATTTATTTTTTTATACAGCAGGTTCTTATTAGTCATCCATTTTATACACATCAATGTATACATGTCAATCCCAATCGCCCAATTCATCACACCACCACCACCCCCCGCTGCTTTCCCCCCTGGGTGTCCATACGTTTGTTCTCTACATCTGTGTCTCAACTTCTGCCCTGCAAACCGGTTCCTCTGTACCATTTTTCTAGGTTCCACATATATGCATTAATATACGATATTTGTTTTCCTCTTTCTGACTTCCTTCACTCTGTATGACAGTCTCTAGATCCATCCACGTCTCTATAAATGACCCAATTCCGTTCCTTTTTATGGCTGAGTAATATTCCATTGTATATATGTACCACATCTTCTTTATCCTTTCATCTGTCGATGGGCATTTAGGTTGCTTCCATGTCCTGGCTATTGTAAATAGTGCAGCAATGAATATTGGGGTGCATGTGTCTTTTTGAATTATGGTTTTCTCTGGGTATATAGTGGGATTGTTGGGTCATATGGTAATTCTATTTTTAGTTTTTTAAGGAACCTCCATACTGTTCTCCATAGTGTCTGTATCATCTTACATTCCCACCAACAGTGCAAGAGGGTTCCCTTTTCTCCACACCCTTCCCAGCATTTGTTGTTTGTAGATTTTCTGATGATGCCCATTCTAAATGGTGTGAGGTGATACCTCATTGTAGTTTTGATTGCATTGCTCTAATAAGTAGTGATGTTGAGCAGCTTTTTATGTGCTTCCTGGCCATCTCTATGTCTTCTTTGGAGAAATGTCTATTTAGGTCTTCTGCCCATTTTTGGATTGGGTTGTTTGTTTGTTTAGTATTGAGCTGTATGAACTGTTTATATATTTCGGAGATTAATCCCTTGTCCATTGATTCGTTTGCAAATATTTTCTCCCATTTTGAGGGTTGTCTTTTCATCTGGTTTATGGTTTCCTTTGCTTGCAAAAGCTTTTAAGTTTCATTAGGTCCCATTTGTATATTTTTGTTTTTATTTCCATTACTCTAGGAGGTGGATCAAAAAAGATCTTGCTGTGATTTATGTCAAGAGTGTTCTTCCTATGTTTTCTGCTAAGAGTTTTATAGTGTCCCGTCTTACATTTAGGTTTCAAATCCATTTTGAGTTTATTTTTGTGTATGGTGTTAGGGAGTGTTCTAATTTCATTTTTTTACATGAAGCTGTCCAGTTTTCCCAGCACCACTTATTGAAAAGACTGTCTTTTCTCCATTGTATATCCTTGCCTCCTTTATCATAGATTAGTTGACCATAGGTGCGTGGGTTTATCTCTGGGCATTCTATCTTGTTCCATTGATCTGTATTTCTGTTTTTGTGCCAATGCCATATCGTCTTGATTACTTTTGTAGTATAGTCAGAAGTCAGGGAGTCTGATTCCTCCAGGTCCGTTTTTTCCCCTCAAGACAGCTTTGGCTATTCGGGGTCTTTTGTGTCTCCATACGAATTTTAAGATTTTTGGTTCTAGTTCGGTAAAATTGCCATTGGTAAGTTGATAGGGATTGCATTGAATCAGTGGATTGCTTTGGGTAGTATAGTCATTTACACAATATTAATTCTTCCAATCTGAGAACATGGTATATCTCTCCATCTGTTGGTATCATCTTTAATTTCTTTCATCAGTGTCTTACAGTTTTCTGCATACAGGTCTTTTGTCTCCCTAGGTAGGTTTATTCCTAGGTATTTTATTCTTTTTGTTGCAATGGTAAATGGGAGTGTTTCCTTAATTTCTCTTTCAGATTTTTCATTATTAGTGTATAGGAATGCAAGAGATTTCTGTGCATTAATTTTGTATCCTTCAACTTTACCAAGTTCATTGATTAGCTCTAGTAGCTTTCTGGTGACATCTTTAGGATTCTCTCTATATAGTATCATGTCATCTGCAAACAGTGACAGTTTTACTTCTTCTTTTCCAATTTGTATTCCTTTTATTTCTTTTTCTTCTCTGATTGCCATGGCTAGGACTTCCAAAACTATGTTGAATAATAGTGGTGAGAGTGGATATCCTTGTCTTGCTCCTGATCTTATTGGAAATGCTTTCCGTTTTTCACCATTGAGAATGATGTTTGCTGTGGGTTTGTCGTATATGGCCTTTATTATGTTGAGGTTGATTCCCTCCATGCCCACTTTTGGAGAGTTTTTATCATAAATGAGTGTTGAATTTTTTCAAGAGCTTTTCCTGCATCTATTGAGATGATCATATGGTTTTTATTCTTCAATTTGTTAGTATGGTGTAACACATTGATTGATTTGTGTATATTGAAGAATCCTTGAATCCCTGGGATAAATCCCACTTGATCATGGTGTATGACCCTTTTAATGTGTTACTGGATTCTGTTTGCTAGTATTTTGTTGAGGATTTTTGCATCTACATTCATCAGTGATATTGGTCTGTAATTTTCTTTTTTTTGTAGTATCTTTGTCTGGTTTTGGTATCACGGTGATGTTGGCCACATAGAATGAGTTTAGGAGTGTTCCTTCCTCTGCAGTTTTTTAGAAGAGTTTGAGAAGGATGGGTGTTAGCTCTTCTCTAAACGTTTGATAGAATTCACCTGTGAAGCCATCTGGTCCTGGACTTTTGTTTGTTGGAAGATTTTTAATCACAGTTTCAATTCATTACTTGTGGTTAGTCTGTTCATATTTTCTATTTCTTCCTGGTTCAGTCTTGGAAGGTTATACCTTTCTAAGAATTTGTCCATTTCTTCCAGGTTGTCCATTTTATTGGCATAGAGTTACTTGTAGTAGTCTCTTAGGATGCTTTGTATTTCTGCGGTGTCTGTTGTAACTTCTCCTTTTTCATTTCTAATTTTATTGATTTGAGTCCTCTCCCTCTTTTTCTTGATGAGTCTGGCTAATGGTTTATCAATTTTGTTTATTTTCTTGAAGAACCAGCCTTTAGTTTTATTGATCCTTGCTATTGTTTTCTTTGTTTCTATTTCATTTATTTCTGCTCTGATCTTTATGATTTCTTTCCTTCTGACTTTGGGTTTTGTTTGTTCTTCTTTCTCTAGTTCCTTTAGGTGTAAGGTTAGATTTTTTATTTGAGATTTTTCTTGTTTCTTGAGGTAGGCTTGTATAGCTATAAACTTCCCTCTTAGGACGGCTTTTGCTGCATTCCATAGGTTTTGGATCGTCACGTTTTCATTGTCATTTGTCTCTAGGTATTTTTTGATTTCCTCTTTGATTTCTTCAGTGATCTCTTGGTTATTTAGTAATGTATTGTTTAGCCTCCATGTGTTTTTATTTTTTACAGTTTTTTTCCTGTAATTGATTTCTAATCTCATAGCGTTGTGGTCAGATAAGATGCTTGATATGATTTCAATTTTCTTAAACTTACTGAGGCTTGATTTGTGACCCAAGATGTGATCTATCCCGGAGAATGTTCCGTGGGCACTTGAGAAGAAAGTGTAATCTGCTGTTTTTGGATGGAATGTCCTATAAGTATCAATTAAAACTATCTGGTCTATTGTGTCATTTAATGCCTGTGTTTCATATTAATTTTCTGTTTGGATGATCCATCCGTTGGTGTAAGTGAGGTGTTAAAGTCCCCCACTATTATTGTGTTACTGTCGATTTCCTCTTTTAGAGCTGTTAGCAGTTGCCTTATGTATTGAGGTGCTCCTATGTTGGGTGCATATATATTTATAATTGTTATATCTTCTTCTTGGATTGATCCCTTGATCATTATATAGTGTCCTTCCTTGTCTCTTGTAACATTCTTTATTTTAAAGTCTATTTTATCTGATGAGTATTGCTACTCCAGCTTTCTTTTAATTTCCATCTGCATGGAATATCTTTTTCCATCCCCTCACTTTCAGTCTGTAGGTGTCCCTAGGTCTGAAGTGGGTCTCTTGTAGACAGCATATATATGGGCCTTGTTTTTGTATCCATTCAGCAAGACTGTGTCTTTTGGTTGGAGCATTTAATCCATTCACGTTTAAGGTAATTATCAACATGTATGTTCCTATTACCGTTTTCTTAATTGTTTTGGGTTTGTTTTTGTAGGTCCTTTTCTTCTCTGTGTTTCCCACTTAGAGAAGTTCCCTTAGCATTTGTTGTAGAGCTGGTTTGGTGGTGCTGAATTCTCTTAGCTTTTGCTTGTCTGTAAAGCTTTTGATTTCTCCATTGAATCTGAATGAGATCCTTGCTGGGTAGAGTAATCTTGGTTGTAGGTTCTTCCCCTTCATCACTTTAAATATATCATGCCACTCCCTTCTGGCTTGTAGAGTTTCTGCTGAGAAATCAGCTGTTAACCTTATGGGAGTTCCCTTGTATGTTATTTGTCGTTTTTCCCTTGCTGCTTTCAGTAATTTTTCTTTGTCTTTAATTTTTGCCAGTTTGATTACTGTTTGTCTCGGCTTGTTTCCCTTTGGGTTTATCCTTTGTGGGACCCTCTGTGCTTCCTGGACTTGGGTGGCTATTTCCTTTCCCATGTTAGGGAATTTTTCGACTATAATCTCTTCAGATATTTTCTCGGGTCCTTTCTCTCCCTCTTCTCCTTCTGGGACCCCTATAATGCGAATGTTGTTGCGTTTAATGTTGTCCCAGAGGTCTCTTAGGCTGTCTTCATTTCTTTTCATTCTTTTTTCTTTATTCTGTACCACAGCAGTGAATTCCACCGTTCTGTCTTCCAGATCACTTATCCGTTCTTCTGCCTGTTATTCTGCTATTGATTCCATCTAGGGTATTTTTCATTTCAGTTATTGTATTGTTCATCTCTGTTTGTTTGTCCTTTAATTCTTCTAGAACTTTGTTAAACATTTATTGCACCTTCTCGACCTTTGCCTCCATTCTTTTTCCGAGGTCCTGGATCATCTTCACTATCATTATTCTGAATTCTTTTTCTGGAAGGGTGCCTCTCTCCACTTCATTTAGTTGTTTTTCTGGGATTTTATCCTTGTTCCTTCATCTGGTACATAGCACTCTGCCTTTTCATCTTGTCTGTTTCTGTGAATGTGGTTTTTGTTCCACAGGCGGCAGGATTGTAGTTCTTCTTGCTTCTCCTCTCTGCCCTCTGGTGGATGAGGCTATCTAAGAGGCTTGTGCAGGTTTCCTGATGGGAGGGACTGGTGGTGGGTAGAGCTGGCTGTTGCTCTGGTGGACAGAGCTCAGTAAAACTTTAATCTGCTTGTCTGCTGATGGGTGGGGCTGGGTCCCTTCCCTGTTGGTTGTTTGGCCTGAGGCGACCCAACACTGGAGCCTACCCGGGCTCTTTGGTGGGGCTAATGGCGGACTGTGGGAGGGCTCAGGCCAAGGAGTACTTCCCAGAACTTCTGCTGCCAGTGTCCTTGTCCTCATGGTAAGACAGAGCCACCCCCTGCCTCTGCAGGAGACCCTCCAACACTAGCAGGTAGGTCTGATTCAGTCTCCTGTGGGGCCACTGCTCCCTCCCCCGGGTCCTGATGCACACACTACTTGGTGTGTGCCCTCCAAGAGCGGAGTCTCTGTTTCCCCCAGTCCTGTTGAAGTCCTGCAATCAAATCCTGCTAGCCTTCAAAGTCTGACTCTCTAGGAATTCCTCCTCCCGTTGCCGGACCCCCAGATTGGAAAGCCTGACGTGGGGCTCAGAACTTTCACTCCAGTGGGTGGACTTCTGTGGTATAAGCGTTCTCCAGTTTGTGAGTCACCCACCCAGCAGTTATGGGATTTGGTTTTATTGTGATTGCACCCCTCCTCCCGTCTCACTGTGGCTTCTCCTTTGTCTTTGGATGTGGGGTATCTTTTTTGGTGAGTTCCAGTGTCTTCCTGTAGATGATTGTTCAGCAGTTAGTTGTGATTCCAGTGTTCTCGCAAGAGGGAGTGAGAGCACGTCCTTCTACTCCACCATCTTGAACCAATCTCCAATATATGTTGTTTATTCATTAACATTCAACTCATGGCCAAGAGCACTATAACTCATACCTGAACAAATCTTATCTAAAACATTGGTTTTTTCCATAAGGCACATCACAACCTTCTTGCACTTAGGACCATTAAACAGCACTTCATTATTACAAATGGGGAGCATTTTAAAGAGCAAAATCACCCACAAAAAGACCCCAGGTGCAAAAATAATATAGCAAAGATGCAAAAAATGTGGCACTAAATATACCACAAAATGGACACTTGTTTACATTGTCAGAGCTGACAAAGAGATGGCAGAAAATTGCCTTGTTCAACCTCAGCTGGGTATGTATGCATTGGACAACTCAAATTTTTTATCACTGTGCATGTACAAATAGAGTAAGTGAAATGGGACAAAGCTTGCTGTTCTTAATGAGATTCAGCCGTATTTCTTAACTAAGCTCTGCCTTAGTTGCTACAGGTTTTTAGTTAGTTTCCAGAGTTCCAAAAAAGTTGATACTTAGAATTTTTGCTGGTTTTGTATTGTTTTTATGAAGAGGTGGACTTGGAACTCTTTATATCACTATTTTATTTGCTATTATTCCCTTTGTGTAATTTTTTAAAATAAAAATATAGTTGACCCTTGAACAACACAGCTTTGTACTGCATGGGTTCAGTTACATGCATATTGTTTCAATAAACACATACCACAGTACTATATGATCTGTGGTTGGTTGAATCCGTGGATGTGGAACTGCAGATACGGAGGGTTGATTATAAAGTTATCTGTGTATTTTCAACTGTCCCCCATCATCCCCTGTATTGTTCAAGGGTCAACTCTATTCCTCTATTTCCAGTGGCCTTACATCATTCATTTCCATGTATTTTTCTAAAGGGGAAAAAAGATTTTAAGTGAAAAACATTATAAGAAAATTAAAGGTCTGCTCAAACTTCCCTGGACTGATAGATTATTTTTTTAAGTGTAGTAATAGTAAGAAGAAGAAGAAGAAGAATATCTGTCTTCCCTGAAGCAATTATTATGTGCTAGGCATTGCCTGTGTGCTTTATATGTGTTATCTCAATCCATACAACAACTTTGTGCTGTGGTGACTTTTGTTATCCTCATTTTATAAATGAGAAAACTGAGATTTAAAGAGATTAAATTAAAGGTCATAGAAGTAGCAAGGGTCAGAGATGTGATTCACATCAATGTCAGTTTGATTCCAGAATGTTTTTCTTAACCATGATGCCAGAAGTGGAAGCAATTCAGAATTTCATAATACCTGACTTTGATGTATAGGTCATTTGTTGTTAACCACTACTATTACAATTTATATATTAGATATTAATATATTGGGTGAAAACCAGGATGATTATCATCTGAATACACCAATCAAGAAGTATTCACTGAATACTTCTCAGGTGTCAGTGTTGTGCTAGACATTTCTTAGGGTAAAATTTGATTACTATCTTCAAGAACCCAATTATCTACCAAGGAAGTGAGAATAACTATGTGAGAAAGAATTAAGCTCTAAACTATAAGATACTAAGAATAAAATTCAAAGGGAGTTTAGAGAAAAAAGGTCATGGATCACAGGTTACAGTGCAAAAGAAGGACTTCATAAAATCATTGAAATAAACTTGAAGAATGAAGAGGATTGAACATGGCTTAGAAACTTTTCGATTCATAGCTTAATTTGACAAGTCCATTTAAAAACATTTTTCTAATGCAGACTCTATTCAAGGCATTGGAACTGTAAAAGATAAAGCTAGACTCTACCCTTAAAGAATTCAAATAGTTTTTTAAAGTATATAATGCAAAATACTGTGTCGTGGATTTGTATGAAGTGCTACAGACAAATGTAAAAAGGAATTACACCTGTCTGTAGGAATCAAAGACAATTCTTAAAACTCCAGAGAGCAAATTGCTTTCAAGCTGGCTCTAAAGGATGAGGTAGTAGCAGTTGATTCCACTACACTTAACACTACTGGGTGGACCCAGCCTTCCTGGGGATTGGTAAGGGGATGCCAACAAGCTTGGTCTCATTTTTCATGCCAGAAGAGCTAGCTTTTTCCTTCTTGGTCTATATTCTCTTTTATGCAGAAGAGGTAAGACAATGTGGGTGGGCAGCTACAGGATTTATTGCCTATGTGAAATCAGTGAGAGCCAGAGAGAGAATAAAAAGATCTTCAGTACTCAGAAAATTCTTGGATTTGCATACTAAAATTTTTAAAAACAAAACACGTATCCCTTATTTTGTTTGCTTTCTTTCCTCCATCTAGATTCCTAGGTCTTCCTTCAATCAGAATTAGAATATCACAAAGGCTGTTAGGACTATGCTTCTCCAAGTTCTTCATATTTGTATGGCATTGTAACACAGAGAGGGATTTAGTGTCCCAGACAACCTTATTTGGCACCTGCATACTCCTTCCTTGATGGTAGCACTTAATTATCTTAAAGCTGGTTGGTTTCCTTCCAAGTGCACTGCAAACCATATTGTTAATCTTGTAAATGCCAGTTGGGGTTAAGCTGACTTGACTTTTATTTTTCACTGTCCTTGTACTTTGGGTTCAGCTTATTTGGCAAGGCTGATTTTTCTTTGCTATGTCTATTTCTAATGCACTATTAGAAGACTTAAAATTTTCTTTTTACATCCCATCAGCAATTCTCCGGGAGCACAGGTTTGCAGAATAGCAGTCCAAGTAGAAAGATAAGCAAAGGCACAGGGTTTAAAAAGACCTGTGCACAGAACACGGGGTTTTCAGAGTGGGTAGAGTAGAAACCTGTTAGGAATTGGAGATCAAGGTGAGAAAGTAGCTAACAGTCAGGTTATATATACATAAACCCAAGGCATTTGGACTTTATTCTTTTAAATAAATGGAATACTGACAGATTTGTGAATCATACAGATTCACTCCTTTAGCAGAAGAGAGGAAGTGTTAGAAAGGCAAGTGGCCATAGTGTTAGGAGCACTAGTGTTAAGGTTATTAAAATAGTCACCAGGGATTAATCTATCTCTATTTGTATTCTAATGTGGTAGGGATTTTTTTTTAATTAGTCAAAATTGGACAGGAAAGAAGTGGTGTAAGAAAGGAAGAAAATATTGGTTTAATTATAAACAATCATCATTTACTTTTTATAATTATTGATGTGACTAACAGAATTATATATTTGTTATGAAAGTTAAAAGTAAAGGTTGTATCGTTATACATTTTTCTTGTATGAAAATGTCAACATTAAAAATATTTTCACTGAGGGCTTCCCTGGTGGCGCAGTGGTTGGGAGTCCGCCTGCCGATGCAGGGGACGCGTGTTCGTGTCCCGCTCCGGGAAGATCCCACATGCCGCGAAGCGGCTGGGCCCGTGAGCCATGGCCGCTGGGCCTGCGCGTCCGGAGCCTGTGCTCCGCAACGGGAGAGGCCACAACAGTGAGAGGCCCGCGTACCGCAAAAAAAAAATTATAATAATAATATTTTCACTGACATACATTTTAAAGATTGTAGCCTAACTTTTACTTTCATTTTTTTCCTCCATGAATATTGCTACCTTTCCCTCCCCCTGAAAATGGAAATCAGTTACCCAACTTTTACAGGAGTTGAATTGTATTCTATGAGCTACTCCCTTCTTCCTGTATCATCTTGTTTTCTGACCAGCAGCACTTTTCACTTCTCTTACAACTTCCTTTGAGAACCTATAAAAACTCTGAAGAATAATAGATTAGGTAGTACTGCACTTTCCTATTATATTGGCATTCTGGTCTTCATATGAACTGTGGTCAGATTTACCTATGTCTCATCACAGATACTACTGTTGCTATTTTATAGATTATATTTTCATATAACACCTTTTATATTCAGGTGTGTGCTGAATATTTTATCTGTAATTGCTCACAAGAACCCTGAGAGGATTGTGAGTGAATTATACCTCAAAAAATAAAAGCTAAACCTGAGAGACAAGGAACTTCTTATGACTAGAGTTTACAAACTGAGGTTCGTAAAATTACTGTTTACTCAGAAAAAAGAAAAATATTTAAGACCCAGATGAATGATAGTTAAGTCTCATTTAATAACACCTAAAGCTATGTTATCTCACTCAGAATATTTTCTTACCTATATTTTTAATAGATTGGTGGCTATCCAAAGTGCAGCTGTTTTGCTTGGAAAAAGACTCTTGTATATGATATGTGTAGAAGATAATGTCACAAATCAATAGGGGAAAATGATTATTCAATAAACAATTACTGAAAAATTTGTTATATATTTAGGGAAAAAGAATTATCTAAATACATACCTCACAGGATGCATAGAAAGTTATAGATAGTTTAGAAAGTAAAAGAAAAAAAAACTCAAAGTATTAAAAAGAAACTAAAATGAAAAGACATTGATTTTTTATTATAGCTCTGGAAATATGGAGAACTTTCCAAGTTTAGAATCAGTGGAGTGCATCCCAGAGGAAAGTGTTGATAGATTTAACTGTGTAATTAATACCTTCTATTTGCTATCAAAAAAACCCCAAAATAAAGCAATAAACCTCACATCTACCCACAGCATCATTTTTAATAGAAATATAAAAATAAACCTAAACAGCCAATAATGGAGTATGGGTTGAAGACATTATCATCCACCCAGTTAATGGAATAGTATAGACATGATAAGTGATGTTTAGTAAAGAATCCAAAATGACACATGAAGGCCATATATTTTAATACGAAAAAACAAAGATGGATAAAAAAAACTGTATACACCAAATGGGTACAATATGTACAATTACTTCAGGTATTTTTAATTTAAAAAAAGTTTTAAGTATACCTGTTACACAACAGCAACCATTTTAGCATTTACCTCTTCCTTTTTCAAGTCCTACTTAAGAAACCATCTCTCAAAGTCTTTTTGTTTTTGTTTTAGGTTAATTTATTTTTGTTTGTTCTTTTTAACTTCAGATCATCCCAGTTTTTAAACTCAAACTTTGAAACTACTTAAACTTTCTAAATCAGATATTAAAAACAAAAGGTAAATGACTGACATGGTTTAAAATTCAGGAAACACAAATTTTTGTCTCCTAGATCCTTGGCTATAACCCCAGTGGGAAATCATTTTACATTTATTTGCCATGCCGTATTTACGTCTTTCCTTTAACTCAGCATGTTGTTCTGGCACTTATCCAAGTGCTGGTCAGGTCCATCAGTCTCTTGTAACAATGTGTGATTCTAAACGGGACAGATGCTGACCCAGGAGACGCCATGTCCAGAGAGACCTTAGAACCCAGGGAACAGAAGTCATTAACCCTACAGATGCTGTGAACACCAAAGCCTCTCCAGTCCTACAGCAGGGTGCTTTTCACCACACAGGGAAGACTTAGGTTTTTACATTAGGTCAGCTACTTAAAACAAATGTACATGAAGCAGAAAAGGACACTCCAGACAATGATAGAAACACAGCATGGAGAATTGCACAAAAATAGTATATTTTCCTTCTTACTTTGGTAATTAATTATTTCCTTTTTAAAAAAAAATTATTTATTTTTGGTTGCATTGCGTCTTCATTGCTGTGCACAGGCTTTCTCTATTTGCGTCTAGTGGGGGCTACTCTTCCTTGCAGTGCACAGGCTTTTCATTGCGGTGGCTTCTCTTGTTGCAGATCACGGGCTCTAGGTGCGCGGGCTTCAGTAGTTGTGGCATGCGGTCTCAGTAGTGGTGGCTCGCGGGCTCTAGAGCACAGGCTCAGTAGTTGTGGTGCATGGGCTTAGTTGCTCCACGACATGTGGGATCTTCCCGGACCAGGGCTCGAACCTGTGTCCCCTGCATGGGCAGGTGGATTCTTAACCACTCTGTTGCCAGGGAAGTCCCGGTACTTAATTATTTCTAATTTTTAAAAGATATTTGCATTTTTGTCTAGTTGGGCCTTATTACATCTGCTCTCATTTGTAATCATATGTAACTGTTCCTTGAGTTTCTGGGTTTCAGCCCTGACCGTGTAAACCTCCCTCTCTCCTCTGAATAATTCTAACTCCATAATGCAGTATTAAATCCATTGATTTTCTCTTGCCCTGTTTGTTTATACATATACACATATATATACACACACATATATATATATATAAAACATGTATATTCTATTTCTGTTATATACATATAGAATATATATATATATAACTGCTGGTTATGACATGGGGAATTAGAAATAGAATATACATATATATTATAGGAATAGAATATTCTATTATAGAATTGAATATAAATATTCTATTTCTATTATACATATATATTGTCTTTCTAATCCCCCATGTCATAACCAGAAGTACCTTAGTCACATTATGTTTGACAGCTAAGACTGTTGACTTTTCAACAGTGCACACAAAGGGCAAAATAGGTTTGACGATTTATCTAAAATGTTCCACTTTTTTCTCTGTTCCCCACCCCTACCCTCCAGTTAGGGCACAGCTTCCTTGCTTTTCATATTCTCTCAGGCATTTTACTATTTCTTGGTTCTTTTTGTTTCTTGGGATATTTTAGTATTTAACATAGGCCATAAGATAAGAAAATTCCTTCTTTTTTTTCTTTTCTCAACCTACTGCTTGTTAATTTACTGATTGTTTTCACCTTAATTTTCCGGAATTTGTCTTCATTTGATGGGACCATAATGGGTAAAATCTAGATCATTTGATTTATCCCACGTTGAAGTCAGGGATATTTTCTTAAGGTGATTGCTTTGACATTTTATTTCACCTACTTACCTACACACACATGCGCAGGCGCGCGCACGCACGCACACACACACACACACACACACACATTTTTTTCTTCTTTTTCCTCCTCTTTCCTGAGCTCCTCCTTGCCATTTATGGCCTCTTTCCTTGTTAAAATATTTCTAACCCATGTGCACACCCATGTTCACAGCAGAAGTATTCACAATAACCATGAGGTAGCAGCAAAGCCAAGTATTTATTGATGGAATTAATGAACAAAATGTGGAATATACATGCATTTGGATATTATTCAGTCTTAAAAAGGAAGGAAATCCTGTCACAGGCTATAACTTGGATGAGTCCTAAAGACATTGTACTAAGTGAAATAAGCCAGTCACAAAAGACAAATACAACATGATCCCACTTATATGAGGTATTTAAAGTAGTCGCATTCATAGAAACAGAAAGTAGAATGGTGGTCACCAGGGACTGCGGGAAAAGGGGAAGAAAGGGAGTTGCTTAATGAGGATAGAGTTTGAACTTTGCAAGATGCAGAATTCTGGAGGTCGGCTTCACAACAGTGTGCATATCCTTGACACCACTGAACTATGCACTCAAAAATGGTTAAGAGGATGCCATACACTGAAAACGTCCCCTCAAAGTTCATATGTTGAAATCCTAACCCCCAATATAATGATCTTAAGAGATGGGGCCTTTGGGAAGGTGATCAGGTCATGAGAGTGGAGCTCTCATGAATGAGATTAGTGTCCTTATAAAAGAAAACCCCAGAGCTCCCTCACCCCTTCCTCTGAGAACACAGTGAGAAGCAGGCTGTCTCCAGCCTTGAAGAAGACCCTCACCAGAACTCAGACTTCCAGCCTCCAAAACTGTGAGAAATAAATTTCTGTTCTTTATAATCCACACAATCTATGGTACCTTTGTTAGAGCAGCCTGAATGCACTAAGAAAGGTGGTAAATTTTATGTTAAGTGTTTTTTTCGGCCACAATTTAAAAAAAAAAAAGAAGAAGAAGGAAATATATACATTTCTGATCCTAGATGTAGATGTGCTGGTTTCTATGTCACTTCCCATTGAGCCCAATTATTGGGCAGTTTAGTTGTGATAGCTGACAAATTGCCACATAATTAACCTACAGCCTTTGCTTTAAACAGGAGCTTTCCCACCCCTGTCTCCCCATAGAGAGAGGTTGTACTTTTGTTGGAGCACTTAGCCTATTGTATTTATAACTATCTGTCTCTCCTCCTCCCCCACCTGATTGTGGCAGGCTGGGGTGGTGTTCTATTCAATGTCGTATCCCAGAAGGCTGGGCATGTAGCAGGTGCTCAGTAAATATTTAAATGAGACATTGCTGTAATCGAAAGAGCATTGGCCCCAGCATTAGGGACCTTTGTTCTAGTCCCATTTCCACCACGTTCTGCCCTCCTCAGATATTGATTGATTGATCTGTAAAGAGGGAAGTTTGGACTAAGTATTCTCTAAACTCTATCCTAGCTCTCAATTTCTATTCTTATACATCAGTGGATCTGAAAGAACACCATGAGAAGGCAAAATGATGACCCAGCCACAAATTTGAATACTTACTATTGGAATCTAAGCCTAGAAGTACTAGAGTAGCTTTGGGGCAGTAACAGAATCCTTATATGGGCAATAAAACAAAATCCAAGGCAGGACTAAGACACATTTTTTTTTTTTTAATGATCACCCTGCATGAATTTGGGGGGCAAGGAGGAACGTGATCATCTTCTGTAGGTACTTTAAAAAAACAACATTCTAGGGCTTCCCTGGTGGCGCAGTGGTTGAGAGTCCGCCTGCCGATGCAGGGGACGCGGGTTCGTACCCCGGTCCGGGAAGATCCCACATGCCGCGGAGCGGCTGGGCCCGTGAGCCATGGCCGCTGAG
Organism: Delphinapterus leucas; assembly: GCF_059928025.1. Taxonomy (NCBI): domain Eukaryota; kingdom Metazoa; phylum Chordata; class Mammalia; order Artiodactyla; family Monodontidae; genus Delphinapterus; species Delphinapterus leucas. The sequence goes on from NC_143134.1 coordinate 83,947,977, forward strand.
CCTGCACGTCCGGAGCCTGTGCTCCGCAACGGGAGAGGCCACAGCAGTGAGAGGCCTGCGTACCGAAAAAAAAAAAAAAATTCTATAAAACTCTTCATGGTCTTCTTGAAGAAATTAATTTCCCCATTTCCTACTCTTTCAGTACCAGATAACTTTCAGGGTAGACAGAAAAGACTATTTTGCTGTGAAAACATCACTTTCTTACTTTTCTTTTTCCTTAAGAAAGGGCTGTGGGCTTACATAACATAATGTTAAGTTTGCCAAAGTAGTGGGCCTCATGACATGAGACAATTATATTAATTACTTTTCTTGAAAGTATTTTCTTGAAAGTGTCTAGTACTTTACGCCATATTCTGGAAACACAAGTAAGTACTTTCTCCTCGTCTAGAAACTAAGTCGAATGCATAGATGTATGCAGAGATTTCCAGTCCCTTGAATCTTCATGGTGTTTGAAAATGTCTGAAATTTCTTTAAAGAGCATATTAACATGTATCCAAAAAGTTAGACTGTAATACTATTTAACTGCTCCATTTTTCCATTATGGGTCTGTCAGCAGAAATATGTTGCCCTATAGTACATGACAAGTAAAAACGCTGGTAACATTGTTTTTCATAGACAGAAAAAATACCAAAGAAGCAATTTCTTAGCTAAAATGTCACCTGTTAGCTGTATAGGGCTCACCGTGTTTTGTTGCCCTGGTAACGAATGGTGTAAAATGACTCCTTTGCACTGCTCCATCAGAGTGATTGCATCTTGTTTTTTCCATCATTTTACAAGAGGCTGTTTTCATTCTCCCTTCCTGGCCGTATTAAGTGTAAAGAGATTGAATTACTGTGCTGTACCCTCTCCATCCGATGTGGATTTAAGAGTTGATATTGATGTACTGAGAACTGTGTGCTTCTTCAAGAAAAAAAAAAAAAGCTACAAATTATAATGAATTCGACTTTTATGTATCGACCATTCAAGAGTTGAAGGAGGGTTTGTGCACCCAAGGGATAGACATGGCCTGATCAGCATTTTTCACTCGAACGAATCCAATTGATAAAGCGGTATACTCAGTGTCACTTTGCTTGATCTCCAGGTTTAACAATAGTCATGCTAAAAGTAGATATATTACTCTATAAATTTTACCCATTAAAAAAATGTGCTAGCCATAGCTTTCTACAGCTGCACTCCTTCCAACTTTTAACTGAGCAGGGCAAAAAGGAGACCTGTTCCAAAATTGTGCTGAGACCGTGCAAGCGTGAGCAATGTGTATTCAGGTATGGATTCATGATAGTCAGGAGCCAGACATCACTTTACTCTCTTGACCCAAACCACAGAATCAGAAAGCACTTCCTGTGAAAACCGGCTCCTTGCTCTCTTTTAAATGGAAAATTACTCTCCAAAGTGACACACTGCTTTATAATTATCCAACTGTTTCACTCTGTCACTGTGAACAACTTAATGCCTCAAAAATGATTTGGCTGAAAATTTCATTTGTCCCAGATTTGAAATAAGAGAGTAATTTTCTTAAAGCAAGGGTTTTCGTTAATATACTTTGGGTAATTTAATTTTTGACCATTGCTGCATAATACTTGACATTCCACTACAGGTTTTTGTTTTTGTTTTTTTTTAACTTAGAATTATCTAGACAAAACAAATGACAGTGTGAGGGGAAAAAAAAGATAGAAGAGGACATTTCAAGAGAATGTGAAACTCTCCATACCCTGCCCTGGGGGGAAGGGGGGGAAATGGGGTTATCTCTTTTATTTACTTAACACTTATGTCATAAGCAAAAGATCTCTAGTTAATTGCATTTCTTGAATGGTAATTCCCTTTTAGAATTTTATATAAAAGACTGTTTTGAAGTTCTACTGCTTGATCATAATTTAGAGAGGCAAGAGTGTCTATCCGCACTGCCAATTTGGATAACTGTGTGTTTAGACTTTTTAAGTGACTTCAGCCATGATGATAAATGATCATTCCCCTTCATAGGGGAGACACTGCAAACATTTAAATAGCTAACTAATGACCTTTTATTGTTTGATTATTCTTAATATGTGTACAACAGGAAACTGTGGTATTGATTTGCTCTTCTAGTCTTTTCTGGTAAGTTGACTATCAAAGGTTCTTTGCTTTGAATCAATCAGTCTCTCTCTGTCTTTGCCTCTCTGTGTCTCTCCTTCTTTCTGTCTGTCTGTCTCTGTCTCTCCCTCTCTCCTCTATTGTCATTTACCCCCTGCTGCCTCTTAATCCAAGTCCCTGAATATACCAGAAATTCACTAATATAAGGTCTCTTAAACCCAAAAGGACCTCAAAAAAAACCCAGCTCAGCTTTGAAACATCCATTTTCACTGACTTCTTCCCGTCACTGCAATTATGTGTCTCTGTCCCTGTAGTTAACACCCTAAGACAGTGTGGTTCTCTAAGTGTGGTCTCTGGACCAGTAGCATCAGCATCACTTGGGAACTAGTTAGAAATGCAGATTATCAGGGGCTGTCTATAACCCCAGAGCTATATAGGACCAGGAACTCTGGAGAGCAGACCCAGTGATCTGTGATTTTAACAAGTCCTTCAGGTGATTCTGATGCTATTTGGACCGCTGTGCTGAACCTCAGTTTGTTCACAATTAGCCCATTCTGGTGATTAAAGCTATACTGCATCCACAGTCATGGGTGAAACCAATTGATTTCAAGTCACAAAGCCATGTCTATGACAAGTGGCTTTAGTGATCTGTGTACCCACCCCCCCAGAGTTCATTCATGCTTATCTTATGAATCTTACAGGGTTTTGGGCAAAGAACACCTTAAAGTACCTTTAAGCAAGACCAACCAAGCCCTAAGTGTAAGGAGAACTGAGGGGAAAATACGGTCAGAATCTGTTTCGATACTGGATTCTATTGATTCTGTGGCTAACTCTATCTGTTCTTCAGTAGCTCATGTAGCCTCTGTCTCCTCATTTGCAAATGGGAATAAAACCATCTAAGTCATGGAGTCTTCATAAGAGATCAGATGATAGCTGAGGATATGCTTTTTAAATTATAAAGAGCTACACAAATACAAAAAGATACTATTAATATTATCTTAATATTACTATTATTAGTATTAGTAATACTATTAATATTATCACTTTTTATCTTTAACGATAGCTTTAGAGTAATTACAAAGGATTTAGATAATGAACTATTGCTGACACCAAATGCCTTTCTCTTCTCAGTATGTCCTGGAGAAAGCAGGGATTTTTTTGGTAAAGAGTTCTTTCTTCTCTCTCTCTCTCTCTTTTTTTTTTTTCTTTTTCTATTTGGGCTCTGGACTCACTGTATAAATAGCCTGGCACATAATACCACCTGCTTGGAAGATGGCGTGAAAGAGCTCATTTTGTGCTCTATCACATAACTAGTTCCTCACCCATTTTTTAAGAACGATAAGAGAGCTGCCAGGCGTAAGTGCCTTGTAAATATATTTCCTTTGCAAGATTACAGGACATGGAGAAACTGACAACCGTACATAGTCCTTTCTGGAATATGTCATATCTTCCTGGGCTGGGGGTAATCGAGTGAGAAGTTTTTGGGTGATTAGGACACTAAGATCAAAGAATTATACATATGTGGATGGGAGCTCACAGCCCCCCCTCCGAGGTCCACCACCCTCCCCCCACGCACCCACATAAATATATCAGATACTGAAATATTTTGAGAAGCGCTGTCCAATAGAAAATAATGCAGGCCACATATGTCATTTAACTTTTTGCTCAGGGCCGCATTACAAAAGTATTAAAAAACAGGTGAAACTGATTTTAAGAATATATTTTATTTAACTCAGTATATCCAAATTATTATCAGGTTAGCATTAAGCAATGTAAACATTAATACAGTAGTTTACATTCTCTTTATCATACTGAGTCTTTGAAATCCCATATGTATTTTATACTGAAGGGCACATTTCCGTTTGTATTTTATATTCAAGGGCCCAGCAGCCACATGGGCTGAGTGTAGCTACCGTACTGAACAGCAGAAGTTCAGAGAATCTTAATTTTAAAACACAGATTGGTAAAACATTAATGGTTTTACAGAAAAGTTGAAACCCCTTCAGAGTGTGTTTGAGCAGGCACTTCTGCTGCTTGTGTGCCCTTGTCTTTTCTCCCACGTTGTTCTTCCCGTTCCCAACACATACATACGCACACACACACACACACACACACAAAATCTCACTGTACTTTCATGGGACACACTCACCTGGCCAAAATTCTCTTCTCCTTTCCTGTTTCAGATGCTGTTGCTTTTATCTATCTGGCCAAGGGAGACCTCCTCTGTATCATCTGTAAAGGGAAGGCGCTGATGCAGCCTTGGATTATTGAATGTACTGCACGCACACCAAATTGTGCTTCTGTCCTCTCCCAAAGCAAAAGACTGAAAGTTGCCTCTTTACAGGCTTGAAGTTGTTTCTGTTTACCATTTCCTTGATCGTGTTCAGGCAAGAGAGAGAGAGAAGAATGAAAAAAGAGATTCTGAGGAATAATTAGACCATCTTCCCACATCATCCCCGACCTTCGGAGGTCCTTCAGGCCTCCTAAACATAAACAGTGTTCATGTTTTGAAAAAAATGAAATTTTCCAGGGAAGCATGGTACAATTCAAACCAAGTCACCTTAGAATCACTTAAAACCTTATGAGCCTTTAAAATTTAGTATGTGTTAATTTTACTAGAAAGTCTGTAAAAATACCTCTGCTGCCTACATAAAGGCTTTTTAAAAAAAAAAGGAATATTTAGCTTTCGATAAGTGGAATCTCTTTGGGGACAGATAATAACCATCGTGGGTAAGCCCTACAGCACCATTACATTCCACTACCTCTTCCCCGCAATCCCATGTCCAGGGAACATCTTCCTAACTGCCCCTGACAGTGTGACCCAGCCTGGTCATGTGTCCTGGCACCCTGGCGTGTGTGCGCACTTGTGGCGCTCTGCCAGACAGTGCTGGCTAGTGTAGCCCTGCTGGTCTGACACAGCGGATAAAATGCACGGTGCACTGAGACTGTAAACATGCCTCTTCTCATTCACAGCCTGCGAAGGCTGGAGGACCATTACATCTGAACTGGGTAATTTTTTTTTTTTTTAGATCTCCAAAGGCAGGGTTCCCGCATCAAAGGCACCTCAGAGCAGGGCCTCTGGTGCCAGCTGGCATTGAAATGTTGACAATTGCAAGAGGACCCAGGACCTCACTCATGGACTGAGTCTTTGAGGACTTAAAAATAATTTCACTTAACTTGTTTTAAAACAGAGCATTGGGTCTATTATGCCAACCTGTTTGAAGAAGGAAATATTTACTTTAAAAGGTCATTTTGGGGCTTCCCTGGTGGCACAGTGGTTGAGAGTCTGCCTGCCGATGCAGGGGACACGGGTTCGTGCCCCGGTCCGGGAAGATCCCACATGCCGCGGAGCGGCTGGGCCCGTGAGCCATGGCCACTGAGCCTGCGTGTCCGGAGCCTGTGCTCCGCAAGGGGAGAGGCCACAACAGTGAGAGGCCCGCGTACCGCAAAAAAAAAAAAAAAAAGTCCTTTTGGTTCCCATTTTCTCTCTTAGTTTTTCTCCCCTGTTTTATGCTCGCTGCACTTTTAGAGATTTCAACAAACTTCAAAACCATGTGACGATATACCAAATGAATTTGTTCTGGTTCATTTGCAGTTTGCAAATTTGTTTGGATGTAGATGTAAATATAAACACACCACACACACACACACACACACACACACACACGCACGCAAAACTTAAAGCTCAAAGGAAAGGGGTCAGTTCTTTGAGTCCACAGATTGCACCAATTAATTGTGCAATATGCTGCTGACATCTTGCAGAGGAACAATACCACAAAATACAGCGAGGTAGATTTCATTGAGAATAAAAGCTCCAGTGCAGAAATGTAAAGGAAGTAGTCTTTGCCCAAAGCATTATGAACCAACCCAAAACAGAAGAAAAGGAATAAAGGAACTATTGCAAGGAGAAGAGGGAGGTAGACAGAGGTAGGAAGTGGCAGCCGGTGCCGCTCGACCGCTACAGGATCTGCACAGTAAATTGCTGTGCTTTAAGAAGTAGCAATCAGCACCGATTGAAATATCCCTGAATGCAGTTCTAATGACATTCCTCTTCTCCCTCTTGTGTCTAGCGTGATAGGCCATCATCGGAAATGTGCACCGTCGTGCAGGATATATTTTCTAAAGACAGGAAGACCCCTGAATATGATCCTAGACCAAGAGCCTTCTGTGTGTATGAAGCATGTATCCTGTATCACACAGGGTCCGGTGCTAAGAAGGGCTTCAGGCTTGATCGAATGTTCTGATGTCACCATCTTGAACTTGAAATTCTTAATAATTTTGAACAAGTGCTTGTGCATTTTCATTTTACACTAGGTCCCACAAATTATGTCCTAGATGGACAATATATAGCTATCTAGTTAGAGAATGTCCAATTGAAAAATATCGTCTTCACAGCTTCCCTGACTAGGTAACCTGGAGCAGGAAAAATGAAAACAACAAATAGGATATTGTCACATCTTACCAGGATATTCCTGCCCCTGTCCTAGTTGGTTACCAAAAGAACTGTCAAAAAGCAGTCAGCAGTGCTAGACCCCATCTTTGATGCAAATCTCCATCAGGGCTGTTCTTGATGCCTCTGTTGATTGGGTTGAATTACATAGCACCCCATGTCGTGTCACATCAAACATGACTTGATATGACAAGACATAACATGACCTGGTGAAAGGAGAAGGAGAATTGGAGGGAAGTACCTTTTTGTTTAAAATGCCAAGGAGGATGTGAGACAAACCTAGGAAAGCAGAGGTGATCATAGTAAAATAATGCCACTAAATTATACATGGTAGGCTGTGCTTCTCTGGCCCTTTTCGTCCATGGCTATCAAGGCAGCACAGACCTGGTTAGGCCCTCTCATTATTTCTTTGCAGGTCCTCATTGCAATGTGCTTTGGTGTGAGTGTGTCATGGCTGAGTCTTCCTCATTTAAAAGTCAGATGGGTCCACCTCTGGTAGGTAGCTGTTTAAAAGAAGAAAGCACAGAAATCTTCTCAAAGGATGTTAAGAAGGTTGTCATCAGAGGCTAACATATGCAGAAGGTCATAACAAGGTTCCTTGTTGATTAGAGAAGGAAAAATTTAAAGGAGTTCTGTTTAGAAAAGAGTTGCCACTAGTGCCTAGGAATAAGGAGCAGGTGACTTGGGGGAGGGAAGTTCATGTGCTGGCACCGTGTCACCTCAGGTTTAAAGGGCGCTGCCTGCTGCCACAATTTGTCAGTGTTCTAATGTGATTACATAAAGGGAGAAAGGGCATCAAGAGTGGCCAATTTTTCCAAGAACTGCTCAGTATTCCCGGGAAGTCCATTACCAGCATCTGCCAAGCTCAGAGTTCAATTTCCTGTCAGGCTAGGGTAAGTCAGTGATCTTTTATCCCATTAAAATCTATAGAAAGGGGAAGATTGAGAAAACTGTAGAATCCCATCATCCTGGGTTCTTAGCAGGGTTAGAAGGACTCTGCCTGGTAGGCCGGGCAAATGATCCCATGGGAAGATGCTGCTAAGACGTTCAGGGAGCTCAGGGTCTAGAGCTGCGGGTTGAGGGTGTTGTGAGATGAGGCATCTCCTGCCACACAAAGAGGAAGACTGAACTTAGCTCAATACCTGCACCCCCTAGGCCTGAGACCTCTTCGGTAGCCTGAACTCACTCTCTGTGCTCATGGATGCTTGCAGCATAGATGAGTGTTACAAGTGGAGGCTTTAGAGCCCAGGCCCCTGAGTTCAAAGCCCAGAGCGACCTTTCCTCAAAAGATGTAACTTGGATTGAGTGACTTAACTCTTCTGTGGCTCAGTTTCATTGTGCATAAAATAGGAATGATGATATTAACTATTCAGAGAGTTGTTGTCAAGATTCAGTAGAAACAAATTATGTCAGTCGCTTAGAGGAATGCACACGGAAGCAAGTCATAAAAGTGTTTAATAATTCTTAGTTCCTCCCTTTCTGAACCAGTGTTGGATATTAAACACGGATATTTCCAATCACAAAATCAAATGAGTGATATGGTCAACAGTCTTATTTTTATAAGGCAACATTTAGAGAATCTCCTCTTCCTGCCAATATTTCCTCCTTAGATATGATACTGGTTTGGTTCCCTGCCATCATTGGAAGCTGGGCATCTTATCAAGGCTTGGACATTAGCAAGTCTAACCTTTTACTGGTGAACCAAGGTGGCAAAATGCAAAGTGGCCCCATGGACAGTGTACTGATTATTAAATCTTGAATAAGTAACTGGGTTCTTAATCTGTTCTTGTCATATTCAAGTTTATTCTGCCTTTGGTCAAAATATAGTTGATTATTTTTTTCAAGTTCACACAGATCGTCTAAATGTTTCCAAGCTCATCCTTCTCTTTTGGTTTTACCACAAAAAACCAGACCCCCCCCCCCCAGATCCATGAAATCAAAGAGATTAAGAAAGTAACGCTGTTCTTTCCACAGTGAAAAAAATTGTGAAAGAGAGAAAATGGAATTTTAAACTCATATAAACCTTTGGAATGTTCCCTCCTTTATATTATCAATGACACCTCTAGGGCTTACAAGAAAAGAGGTAGTAGAGAGTAAATACTTTTGACAGTGGAGCTGAGAGAATATTAAAAGTTCTATGTTTAGCTGTCATGATTGTGAAAAAAGCCACCTTAGACTACTGAAAGGTGGCCTTAGCTTCCAGTACGCTATCTCACATTGTGAAATGTTTTGTCTCTGTGGCTTTCCAATGAAATCCAAGAGAAGTGAGGCTACTTTAACATTTTTTGAATGAATTTTAACATTAAATCCTGCTGGCTTTCCTTGTCACATGTAGTTAAAGGTAGAGGTAACTTGTGAAGAGCAGAAAGGCCACTTGACATTGGAGTCAAACAGACTGTCCTGCTTGCCCAGCATGGGCCTTTGGATGAGGAATTTCACTGCCCCAAGCCTCCCTTTCTCCAGCTCAAGATGAAAACTCCCGCGGTTATTGTGAAGATTAGAACCAACACATACAATGTGTCATACAAAATGCACAGTTCTGATGCCTGATCAACAGTAGCAGGCACTCAATAAACACTAAGTTGTGATTATTACTAGCACCAGCGCTACTGCTGTCCTTATTATTATTTTATCATCATTATCTTTGTTGTCGCCATCATGATTATATGCCTGTGCCCGTCGCTCTACATCTTAGGTAATTTAGTTACTATCTTCGAGGATTAGTAGTCTAAAATAAGATCAACAGAATAAGCATATGCAATATATTAGCAGTGTCATTCTTTATCTGAAGTATTTCCATTAGGAAAGAGGGGAGGAGGAAGCTGGGAGCCTGCCTGGCATATGTGTTCACTTAAGCTAAGTGCTAATGCACTGACATTGGCAGCAGGAGCGGTGGACCTGCCAGCTTTGTGAGGTTTCTGAAAGGGAGCGTTGGCATAAGGGGAATTCAGATAGAGCAGGGATGCAAATAACCTTACAGCAGGCATTGTGGCTACTCCTGGGCACTTGGTTTATTTATAGTTCAAAGCTGATCTGAAAGGCAATAAGAAAATGACTTAATGGCACCTCCTCAGCCTGAAGCAGGGCTTGCTTTTTTACGTGGAGAGAGTTCTGGACAAAATCCCAGTCGGCCTAATAGCCAGGCCACGCTAAGGGAGTGCCATGAGGGGTCAGATCTCATAGGAGGCTGTAGCCCTGAGTGGCAGGCTGCGTACCTTCGTTTGTTTTGCTCTGTACTCTTCTTTCCCTCGCTGAGACGTCAGGCTACCTGTGACTCTTGCAGGAAGCCCTTGTTTTGTAAGCCATCTTTGTGAGCTATTTGGAGAGGATCCAGGGAAGTATGAACTGCAGTGACTAAAGAGTAGGACTAAGATCCATGAGGGAAGTCTAAAAAGGGTTAATTAGGTAGTCAGGAAGGGCTGAGGGTAGTGGAACAAAGGTTTTCAAGTACACCCAGGGGGTCACACAGGAAATAAAAAGGAATTACGTGCTGCCTCTAAGGAAAACAGAACAAGAGGCTAAATTCCAGGCAAAGAAGCCCAAAGCCGCCCCTTTGGGTTCACAGCCCCGCTGTGAGTTCCCCTCCCAACACCCTTGCTGCCAAGTTATCTGTTTACACATAAATGAACAAGAGAAGCAAAAGATCCCTCCTTACTGGGCCCCTGAGAGATGGGAGAAGATGCAGTTCAATGAAGAGCTGACCTGGTTCTAGGCCCATAGCATCCTCCAAAGCTCTCTTCTTCCAACCCAAAAGGGGATTCCATTTTTATCGCCTTCACAGCAACCTTTGCCTTTGTCACATCCAAAGTAGAACCATGTTAAAATCTGGAAGGATTAATGAGGTAATATAAAATATGGTCATACCCTCATTAAATAAAGGGGCTGAGCTGCTTTAATACCAACTTTGACATGCACCTGCTTTACTAGTTTCTATCTGTTATTGTAGAAGCCAGAGTTGTCCAGTGGTTAGAATTCTCAGAGTCAACTTTTGTCATGATATCTCTGTATCCTGAGCTGAACACAACAGCCTAGCAGGCAACCCCAAACTGCAGCAAGAATAAGTTTACCTCGAAAGTGGCAAAACTGGACCAGCTCAGGCTCTTGTGACTGTAGATCTGTCTGGCCTCTTCTGAATTGGTGGTCAGAAAGAATGAAGCCTTTATTGTTTGCAGATTTTTTGACGATGGTCATTCTGACCCATGTGAGGTGATACCTCATTGTAGTTTTGATTTGCATTTCTCTATGGGAAAATAATATAAAAAAAGAGTGGATACATGTATATGTATAACTGATTCACTTTTCTGGACAACAGAAACTAACAACATTTTAAATCAACTACCTTCAAATAAAATTTTTTTAAAAAAAGAATGAAACCATCTACGTACTCACTTACGTAGATTTTTCTTCATTAAGTGTCATTTTCTGTAGATCAAAATTGTGATTCCTGAATCCTCAGATGGACCCAGAGTGAAATTGTGAAGCCAGTGAAATATATTTTATACCTTCCCATTCATCCCAGGTAGCCATCTTCTCCCTCCTTCTCCACCATGTCTCAGTCCTGCCAAATTAAAACGAATCAAATCATCACACAGAGTTACGGGAGAGAGAAAACCAATCTATAACAGAGACCACTCTAGTTGAATATGCCTTAAAGAGCTGAGTGAATGTATCCATTGAGTTGGGATTGATAAACGTAAGTTATCTAGCTTGGGTTATTCATCCTCAGATTTGTTATCATGGTGTCTAGTATTCCCCAGGTATTGGACAAGTTGTGAAGGGACAGAAGTGAGCAGAACAGCGCCCCCCCCCTTTTTGTAGAAACTTGAAGAAATATCTGCAGTATTATCATATCTTTGTCAATAGGGAAAAAATTGGCCTGACTCAAGTGTATGGTACTGATGAAGGACGGTGGAAGAGAAGGTCACACATTTAGATATTGAAGGGTACATCTGCCATGCCAGGAAGTTCGCGCCTTGCATTACAAGCCTTTTGGGGGGGCGATGGAAACCTTTCAACATGGTCATGGTATAGCTTGATTGGGTTCCCTGTTACTCTTGTTGGGTGTTGGGTTTTGGTTTTTTGGTTTGGGGATTTTATTTTTTAATTTTAGTTTAGTTTTTTTGTCTGAAGTGTGAAGACTGGACTGCATTGAGGGAAATTTTGTGGGAGGAAGATCAGTTATCAACTATACCACATAGAGACGAGAGATGGTTAAGGCCTAAACTAAGGCATTAAAATTAGAAAGACAAGAAGAACACTTTGAAAAACATTGAAATGGCAGAACTGACATAACTTGTAACTCTGATGTTTGTGCCTTCTCAACAGAGAGTATCTACAGCTTTTCTACCTTGTTATAAAAGTTTGTAGAGTACAGAGAAAAAAACTCTGAAAGCCAGCAAATAAAAAAGAGTTGCCAAAATTTAATAAAGAGAAAAAGAATTATCCTTGGTGACTCCAAGTTCCAGGTCTGGAAGGGTACTTGAAGAAATAAACTATCAATTTGCAACCTTCTCTGAGAAAACATGATCCTGAGTTGCAACCACAACAGCTTTGTGAAAATCTGATTGTCCAGACCAATCTCATTTTCTTGGGTGCTGGAGTGACATGCCAGGGTGATAAGGAGAAAGCAACAGTTGTAATCTACCTGGACTTCAGCTGGAGTTTTGATTCTGATTTCATCTTACATGACATTCCTATTAACAAATCAAGGAGATACAGGCTAGCTCCAAGACTGTACTCAAAAGGCGACCAAACTGAAAGGAAACAGTGAGGGAGATTCCCCTGTGGTCAATCTAGTTAATATCTTTCCTAGTGGCCATTGAGGAGAGGACAAACCTTCGCTTCTTTGTGTGGGAAGAGTTGCTAATACAATTTCAAGTTAATGATGATAGTGAGGGAAATGTCCTTCCTCCTTAAACATACTTGAAATAGAAAAGGGTAGGGGTCTACAATGAGAGATAAAGATTCAAGATGGCACAGGACAGATGGGACCATGTGAATAAGCCGATTGCAGAGGTTATTACTCACACAAGTGTGAGAGCTGGCTGAATTCCCAAACTAAAATCATAGTACCACCTCCCACCACCCTCATCAGGCTTCGTGTCAGAGTTTAAGATAGGCTTAAACTATTTGAGCTCACTCAGTTTGAGTTACTTGATAGTACTTGAGAATGGAAAAAAAAATCATTTAAGGAACAAATTTTGTTTGTTCTTCATGTATACAAGAAGAATAAGGGCAGGATTCTGGACACAATAAGAGTTGGATAGTGGATGTAGGATTAGCTCAATGTATACATATGTTAAATAACTTGCTTGGAATGATTCCAAGGGGGCTAACCATACCTATCATCTCAGAAACTCCCAGCTCTAACTGCTGAATGATACCTGAATTTTTACCATTTCCCTTTTTAGAAACGGGAACTAAGATGGACTGAGCCATTTGTATGAACCGAACATCATTCATGTCCTATACCTTCTTACAGAACCCTGCATGAGGTCACCATCCTCTTCATCCTACGGTGAAGGTACTGGGGCTCAGAGAGGCCATGTCACTTACCCAGAGTCACAAAATCAGTTGTGTAACCCGTATTTGAAGCTGGGTTTGTCAGCTTCAGAACCTGCCTTCTTTCCATTTTATCACATTAAAAAGCCAGTCTTTTAAGTTACAATTTTCTTATACCTTGAGAAAGTTGGCATTTCTATTGGTGGCTAATTCTTCACACTTTAGTGTGAATATTTTTCGGAATCATCTCAGAACCTAGAGGGAGAAAAGGGTATTATAAAAAAGGTGAGAGATGACCAATTAGGAGTGGGGGGATGCATAAGATACAACTCAGGAAACTGAGAACGGCAAAGACAAACTTCAGAAACATATGTCTTGGCTAATCATATGTCTGATGGCTCTTCATAGAAGATAGAGCGAAAGAGATTAGTAAAAATTCCAGTAATGGGGAAAATCTCACAAGGGCACCCACCCACCCCCACCATAGACACTCAGACACACACACCACACCACACGTCACACACAAACACACACACACAAGCATAGATTAGACTAACAGCTGCCCTAACATAAACTAAAACCTTAGACATGTTCCACTGTCACATCCTCACTTTAAAGATAGAAAGGCTGGTACAGAGTGATATATTCCTCCATGCAGAGTCATTCAGCTACCTGTGGCTAAAGGCACACTCAGTCCTAGATCTTCTGGCTTTCAGTGGTCAAGTCTCCACTCCTGGGACTATAGATTTGTTATAGTTTAGGTTCATATCTGTCTGAAGCCATGAATTTGATCAAAGTACTTTCCTTTGGGACCTTCTAGTTCTTTTAGTCCATGGGTTGTTTTCTAGCTTAAAATATAAAACTAGAAACTAGAAAGGTATGGTAGAAGATATTTGCTATTTTTAATTTTCCAAAATCGACTTATTCCCCCCTTCTCATGATGACAGCAGGCTGATTTGATTTGGGCATTTCCTCCTTCCCATTCATGGAAAAGTAGAGGAGTTTAACTACAAAAAGATTCCTTTGATGCTGGCTGATATTTTTACTTGTGAGATTGTGACCCAATGTGGACAAATGAGATATGAAGAGGCATTTGCTAGGGGTTTCTGGGAGAGAAGTTTTCACATACTTTAGGTAAAGCTACAAGAAGAGGCTGCCATTCTTCCTCTGGATGGCATGGAGTTGAAGTGTGAGTTCTAGAACTAGTATGACCATTTCTCTTTCTGATTCCAGCCCATCGAATGTACAAAGAAGGGCAAAATACATAAAAGTGAAGCACAGGGAAACAGAGGCTTGATGGCACCAAGAATCTCAGCATTAAATTGCACTGGAAGGCATATATATAATTGATCATTAAGTTTCATTTTAAGTTTAAGTCAGTTTGGATTATGTTTTCCGTCACTTGTAACCTAAACGTCTCAACAAGATCTAGCTGTACATTTTTTGTATCAGCGCAAATTAACCCACAGTGTGGTTGACTGGTTGAACCCAACTGCAGGTTCACAAGACAGCATAATCAACAAGTACATCTCAAAACTGTCTGTGCACAGGGAAATGTAGAGAGTGTTAATGTTAGTACAGGGACTAATTCTCCATAGAGCATAAAATCTAGTTAAGGAAAGGGGAATAAACTACCAGGATAAACGAAAGGAAGATGGGCCAGTTGACACTAAGTATTCCCAAGGCCTTGGTACAGAACAAAAGCTAAAGGTTTAGAGGAGTTGAGAGAGGGTAGGGTCCCTTCAACCTAGGGTCATTAGGGATGCTTTGGGGAAGAGGTAAGATTTGAGCTGGCTCTTAAAATAGAAAGTGTGTAGCTGTAATGGTACTGATATCCATCTGTACTCTATCTACTGTCTTTGAAAACTGGGTGGGGATCCCTGAGATGCTAGGGTTTGACAGTTTCAGGGAGAACACATTCCCCATTCTAAGGGTTTCTACATGGAGGACCTTCATCTAGAGCAGTGTTCTCAAAGTGGGGTTTCTGGATCAGCATCATCATTATCTGGGAATTGTAAGAAGTGTAAATGTTCAACTCCCAACCCAGACCTACTGATTCAGAAGCTCTGGGCATGGGGCCTAGCAATTTGTGTTTTCACAACCCCTCCAAGTAATTCTAATATACTCTCAAGTTTGAGAACCGCTGATCTCAAGTGGTTCTTCAAGTGTCCTTAACTGAGTGTTCATGAACTTGGATGAGGAAAAAAAAAAAAAAAGAATTCGGTCTTTATTTTCACTGATCTCTAACTGAAATTTAGCATTTCCCTCCATTATGGACAATAAGTCAGAGTGGTATTAAGCATTTATTTACATCACCAGTAGAAATCAGAGGTATTTTCATATCTCATGTCAGTGGTTGCAGATATCTCAAACTGTCACTAACACTCATTGCTACTTTGAAATATGGTAATTATTAGGCCTGTGCTGGATCTTATCATTAACGCGCTAATGAAGAAACACACATATTATTATATCTCAAATTTTTAAAAATATTTTGATAACTGCATTTTAATGTAATTCATTTCCCTTAGCTGTCTGTCTCCTATCTGTTTCTTAATTGGTTCCAAACTCAGGCAGGGAAGAAAAACATCATTTATTGGCCTTCTAAAACTTCATCAGTCTGTGCATGTATCTCCTTCTCTTCTTTTTCTCCTGGAATATGCTAATGTGAAGGAGACAGTGCAGGAAAACAGGCAGCCCCTTCTCCACCGGGGAGGTTTTTGAATTGTTCCTTAAATAACATTGGTACCAGATGCCGGGCAGAAGCTGTAGTGATGTTCTCCCTTCTCAGGTACCCTGGAATCAGAGCTATAAATTAGCTGGGTCATTGCCCTTTAAAAGAGGAGGAAAATATGAGGTGAAAATAGTCAAGGTCATTGTTCTGCATCCAGTGAATTCTGTGAACCAGCTATAAAGATTCTTCCTTAGCCTCCCAGCACAGAGCCTAAAAGCTCTACAGACAGACACTGGCTGACTTTCTCCATCTACAGATTAGACTTTTTCCCTAAGCAGCTCTTTTTCCTCTTTGTCACTATTAACTTGTTAGACAAAATATTGTTAACCTTATTACAAACTAAAACGGAGCAATGTGATTACAACATCTCGCTCTGCAATATGCAAGGACGTAAAGCCAATCAAAATGTCGTCTCTGTAATTTGAAGAAAGGACCCCAAATCAGCCTAGTTCCATACAAACATCTACTACTTGTAGAAACACAGTAAATATGGCCCTATGATGGTGGCTTTCCTTTTATCGTTCACAGTAACGCCATGAGATGGAATTACCATTATCCATCTTTTACAGATGAGGGCACTGAGGTTTAAGAGAGTTAAAGATAACTTTCCCAAAGTGAGTGAAAGAGGTGGGGCTAGGATTCACATCCTGACCTGGACATCAGAAAGCCCAGACTCTTGGATATATCAGCCTGTTCAGTGCAGCCCTAATTTTCCATCCCTCTCCCAACAATCTTGTAGCTCCAGTTCCAAATTTATGAATATTAAGGTGCTCGACTCTGTGTATTTTCGCAATTTATCTAAGTTAACAACTATGTTACATGAGTCATATTATCACCTTACTTATATAGATAAGCAAACCAAGACTTATGGAATGGAAGACATTTACTTGAGGTCAAACCATATGGCTAATAAAGCACCAGAGCTGACATATAAGCCCCAGTCTCAAACAAAGTCCAAATTTTATAAATTCTGGTAAATAATAGGCTTTAGTGACAGGATTCTTTATCCGCAGAATCTTGGCCCAGCAAATTCTATCGGAGGCAGCTGGCAGGGCACATAGAAGGATACAGCCTCATGTAGCATCAATACTTTGGGACACCATTGTTTCTTATACTTCCAATCTACCTGCCCTTCCAGTAGGAATATTCATTTGTTGTCTCCAAATCCTAGTGAAGTTTTCTGATTCCTACTTCAGACAGAATGGGAATACTTTACATAACACAGCAGTAGTACTTCTGTACCTGCCATATAGCCCTTTTGGAATTTTGATTGGAAAGACTGATATAATTGTCAAATCTCTCAGTTCTGATGAAAAGTGAAGACTAGGAGGACAGACTGAACAGAGCAGCTTTGACGTTTGTCAGCTCATTAGCAGGAATCTTCAAGACACATCTCCAACTCTCGGTGGTCAGTCATGCTCAGTGTTAACACAATATGACTGGCCCTGTGGGCAAAGAAGAAACCTTATCCCCCCCTTACAAAATAATTGCATAAAAAGATTGGGATATAAGGTCAAAACTGAGCTTGCCAGGCATAAAACGGCCCATGCTTAATTTGGTTGCTTAACGGGTAAAAACTGCTCTTTAGAGCAACAGTTGTTTCGGCCATCCTTTGCACGGAGGTAGTCGACATAATTGTGCTAAGTAGTGTGAAAGGGAAACCTACTTCAAGGCTAATATGGTAATGAGTATTGTCTGGGAGACTGGAGAAAAGGCAGTTAGCGATATAATTTTTCATGCTTTTTTGTTGTTGTTCAGCTAAAAATAAAAGTCTCATTAAAGTGAATTTTAAATGAATTATGCTTCTCCGTTTCTCTCGCAATTAATTTTTGGGCAGCCCAGTTGCAATTTGCAATTTGATGCCTTTACGTGGAGCAGGGCGGCGTGAATCGCTTGGGGACCGGCAGAGGGCAGTGCTGAGCTGAAGCTGGCGCTGGAACCTTGCTTCTGGCTGTAAAACTGTGCTTGTTATTAAATGAAATCTTAAGGCTAACTTAGCCACAGCGGAAATTAAACTGCTAATTATGTGTGTCTAAACCACGAAAACTGGGTCCAGTTGTTGCTCAAGATTTCAGAAACACCCACCTCTTCTCCTTGGTTTTAAAATATGTAATTATGCCTAGAAATAGTACCTATTAATGATTTTATACAATTAAAATAAAATCTTTTAACACTTGTCTGTTCTCATAGCCTGTCCCTTTCTAAGTAAATAAACAACAAATTTGTAATATTGGTTAATTTATGGGGTTTTGTTTGTTTCTTTGTTTTTCCAATTCATCTATGTCAATGTTTTTATAAAATCTGAGTCATCCATGTTCAGGCCACATAGAGCAGTATTCTAATGGATTCAGGCAGGTTGACCACATTGTTTTTATAGCACTTTCTTAAAAAACAGGTTTCTCCAGAGGCAAAAATTTCAAAGATTTGGAGAGAAACAGTTCTGATTTGGGAGGGAAAGGAGTGATGATTGGACAAATGTTCGTATGCATTTAGAAAGGTGATATCATTGTGAACTTATCCTCATGACAAGGAAATAGAAAACATATCTCAAAGTAAGTGAGGAGTCAGTGACTGGCCAAGATTATTTTAGCTTCTTTGCGCTGTGCCAGGCAACCTGATAGCTGTCCATAAATTATCAGATAAGTGAAAGAAAAAGAAGTTTAATACCAGGTTTTAGCAAAAATATGAATACAAATCGACAGTGAATGTCTATGTTACAATGAATAATTTGCATGGCTCAGGCCCTTCAGTTTGCAAATAGCTTTTTAGTTAGATCTCTTGTAGTTTCTGTAGATCAACAGCATCACCTGGGAGCTTGTCAGAAATGCAGAATCTCAACCTACTGAATCAGAATCTGCATTTTAACAGGTTTGCAGAAGATTGGATGGCACCGTTGAGTTTGAGAACTACCATTTTAGGTCTTATCTCTGGTAATTTACTTTCTCTGAAAAGGGCATCCTTCCAGCTTCAGTTTAGAGACAGTTCATAAAGCAAACTCTTACTTAGAATCAATTCAAAGAAGTTTTTGTGGTTGTAGTCGTTTTCCTCTTTGTAAAAAATAAAGCCTTCTGAAATCTTTAATGGTGCCTTTTTTCCAGCTGGTTTTAACTGGACCTAAAACATTGGCCAGTCATGATCCAGAGTCCTGGAAGAGTTAATGCACAGAGGACATGGTGTTTGCATATTTCTTTTCGGTGTTTCTGGTCTTGCCGAAGATGGTGAAATGTTGTAGGTTTACCATCCCTTGCATTGACTTGGCTCTCCAGTTGGTTTCTATGCTTTTCATGGGTTTCATGAAAGGATGATAATGACCTATTTTACTTATCCATCAAGATCTATGAACCAGAAACTTTTTCCTCCTTCCTCAAGCAAGAAGGGCAGCATGGCTAGGTCAACCAGTCAGAGTAATGAGGCTCTCCTGCTTAGAAAAGTGAGATTAATCTAAATCAAATACTTTTCACCTTGGCAGTTTTAACTAATTCCCGCAGGAAAGTACAAGAAATACGTGAAGCCTCCAGAGTCGTGCAAGCCTCCTGATATGGGGAGGCAGGTAATACCTTTTATGCTTGTTAATATCTTAGCCTGCTAGGTTCTACGACTGACTCAAAGAATGGCTAAGACTCCTCAACCCAGCATAACAAAGAAATGCAGCTTAGAGGGAGGAAGACCAAAAGTCCTGGGCTGCACTGTGAATGACTTTAGTCTGTGGCGATAGCTCTGACTGCCTTGATTAAATTGCTTCCCACATTGTCTTTCTGCCTCTGTCCCGGCAATCATCAGAGGATCTAGGCCACTAGGATTTGAGGGCTGTTCTGTGGGATATTCAGGCTGCAGATTAGAGAGGTTTCCTTCCTCCTGCAAGATGCATATGCTTTTCAGTGTGCGATCTGCAGGGACCATGCCGATGGGGACTCAGAAGAGGACAGCTCAGGTGTGCTATGGCTCTTGGGGTGTGGGGAGCCTCCCTTCTCTGAGGCAGTAAGGCTGTCTGAACACCTGAGGTCCGCTCAACTGGAAGGGCTCCCTGGATAATACTGCAGGGCTTCTCAGATGTGCTCTCCCCTCCACCTTCAACAAAAGGAAAGGTCTTACTAAACGGAGGCCCACTTTTCTTGATTTGTCAAACAGAAGCTGCTGTGGAAACAGGCTAGATTTTATTTGACTTTGTGGGCACTGACCTAGGACTCTTCTCTGAAATTCTCCCCAAACTTTTTAGCAGGAATAAATTGTCAAGAGTGATCAAGAGAAAAGTGTCTCTGTACCCAGAACAAGGTGTTTATTCATGAGCCTTTGGAGATTATGTTGGTTTTTTGTTTTTGTTTTTTTAATGTCAGTTTTATTGGGGTATAATTTACCTAGAATAAAATTCATTCTTTTTTTTTAAAGTTCTATGAGTTTTGACAAATGAAACCACAATCAATATATAGAACATTTTGATTACCCCCAACATCTCTGGAACCCCTTTATAGTCCACCCCCACCCATATCCCTTGCAATAACTGATCTGTTTTCTGTCCCTATAGCGTTGTCTTTAGTCCTGAAAGATTTATTTAATTAAAAAAAAAAACTCTCGGGCTTCCCTGGTGGCGCAGTGGTTGAGAGTCCGCCTGCCGATGCAGGGGACACGGGTTCGTGCCCAGGTCCGGGAGGATCCCGCATGCTGCGGAGCGGCTGGGCCTGTGAGCCATGGCCGCTGAGCCTGCACGTCTGGAGCCTATGCTCCGCAATAGGAGAGGCCACAGCAGTGAGAGGCCCGCGTACCGCAAAAAAAAAAAAAAAAAAAAAACAACCTCTCTTTTCTCACCAGAACTAACAAATAGGTCCAATTAGTACAATAAGATCTAGTTAAAGGAACAGGTCTGGAATCAGATAAATACAGGTTTCAATCCTGACTCTGCCCCTTTGCTCACACTGATTTGGGGTATATTAATTTAGTCAAGCCTCAGTTTTCTCATCTATTAAGTGGGGTAATAATCAGCAACATTTATTAAATACCACATTACTTGCTCAGACTTGTTTAAATGACTGTGAGGTGCTACCCTACTGACGTGATAACTAATTTCTTTTCTTTCATGTTACTTGTTACTTTGCATTTAATCTTACTGCCCATATTAGAGGGTAGGGATCCTAAATCATCTGTGTTTTATCCTCCACAACTCCTGTCAGAGTACATGTCTTAGTCTGTTCAGGCGGCTATAACAAAATACCACAGACTGGGTGGCTTATAAACCTCAGAAATTTATTTCTCACAGTTCTGGAGCCTGAGACGTCCAAGATCAAGTTACATTCCATGTGTGGTGAGGGCCCACTTTCTGGAACATAGACTGCTATCTTCTTGCTGTAACCTTATATGGCAGAAGAGATGAGGGATGTCTCTGGGGCCTCTTTTATAAGGACACTAAATTCCACTTATGAGGGCAGAGCCCCCTCAAAGGCCCCACCTCCAAATACCATCACATTAGGGATTAAGGCTTCAACTAACTAATTTTGGGAGGTCATGAACATTCAGTCTATAGCAGTACGTAACAGCCATGCAAAACCAAATCACATAAAAGAATATTAAACATTACACTGAAAAATAAACACATTCACATTATTGTAGTATTGCTACATATATAGGTATTCATAAATGATTATATTATTGGTATATGTTTTTAAAATTTACATAAACAGTATATTTTTGCAGCCTTTTGTAACTTTTTCCTATTTATGGATTTTTGGACTCATCCATTATTTAACTACTAAATAACATTACATTACATGAATAAACCAGTCTGTTTCTCCATTCTGGTGTCCAGGGACAGTTTGGGTGTTTCCGTGCTTTTACTGTGCAAATGTACAAATGAATAGGAATGATACTCACCAAGCTTAAAAGTGGTTTCCTTTGGAGAGAGGACCGAGAGGAGAAAAGGAGGCAGATGGGGAGCTTTAGATGTAGCTGTAATATATCGTTTCTTTAAGAAAAGAAAAGGAATAGCGCCCTGGAGCAACAGAGCTAGCAGATGTTAATATTCATCTATTAATTCAGGATGATGAATTCATGAGTGTTCATTATATTCGGTATTCTCTATATTTTAAATTATTCTATAATTAAAAAGAAAATTAAATATAAAAATACCAAAATAAAAATCAACGAACATGGTTCTGTCCTGGAATATATAAACATTATTAGTGGCACTCTTGAATGTTTCATAAATAATGAAATTTCTTCCATGACCAATGTAAGATATTTGTGACATATCCTAGTTGGTTTGGTAATAAAAAGTCAAGAGTCCAGCTTTCCCCTGATAAGTGCCACTCCTTCATCAATGGTAACTGAGCTCTGCAATGTTTTCCTGTACGGATCTAACTGTGTTTTTTTCCCTGCTCTTCTTGTTTTTGCTGTTGTGGTTGGAAGCAGTGAGTTTTAGGCACTAAGAAACAGGCACAGAACCCCTTTAAAAATAACTAGATGAGGTTTGTATGTTAAAGAGAAAAGGGTTATGGGGCATCTAGTAATTCATCTCATCAAACTCTGCTGTTAGCAGGACTTGGCTAATACAGGGCGCCAAGGGAATAAAGCATGCTTTTGCCTTCATTTTACTCATCTTTTACAGAATAAAGGGAACTTGGCTTTGGACAGGAAATAGCTAAGCTTTGGAAATAGTTGTGAGGCTTATCCCATTCTTTCATTTTGATGACTTTCCCTGGTATTTAATCCCATCTTCCCCTTCTTCTGTGACTACGCTTATTAGCATGCTCTTTGGACAGCTAAGAAAACAAACAAAGCTATCAAAATACAGCTTACACCAAGTTCCCCTGGCTGAGGTGGCAAGTCAGCGTGTTTCCCTGCCCCCTTGTGGCTTGATTACAGAATTCCTGCTGCGGTTACCCCCATGGCTCATTACCCTGCCTCTGAAATGCTGAGGAACGAAAGGTCCAAGTTTCAGCTCTGCCACTGGCTGCAGAATAAATGGACACTCTTAGTGACTGGGCTTGATCTTACTGACAGCATTTGCTCCTTAAGGGACTGTGGGCTCCAAAATATTCCTGCTCTCAGATGACCTGAGATGGCTTGGACTTCAAGCCCAGAGGTCCCTGATCTCATTTTCCATATGGAAAGGCTGAGTCTGCACAATAGGTCATAAGCTGGACCGATAGGCACTTGAGAAAAGTCCTGGCTTCAGAAGGAGACTTCCATCTGAGTTTGTGACATGATCTCCAAGACCAGCCTTGCTTGCCAGAACCAACGAATAATCATTTTATGACAGTTGAAGAGGCTGCATTTTACCAAAGAAGATCTATTAGGTGGAATTTTGAGCTGAGTGTGATATGTAATGCCATGTAGAGTGAGATGTAGCTTGCTGTTGTTAATATATAAGGGGCAAGGTTTAATATTAAGCAGACCATAGAAGGATTTCATGGCTAGACTATCATGAGAAACCTTTAAAATAGGGCATAGATGAGAGCAAGTCAGGACAGTAATTAGTTATTCCCAAACTATGACAGTACTGAAGTCTGTCATGTGTGATTGAAACCATGCAACTCAGACTGGGACCTGAACCCACGTGCCGGGACTCGAACCCGGCCAAAACCCACAGTCTTCCAACTGAGTTCACACACCTGGTTTCAGGACTTAACGAAGCTCAGGTTCTTGATGTCTCATGGCAGAAAGAATTCAGTGAGAGACAAAGTGATAGGTAAGAAGTGGATTTATTTAGAGAGAAACACAGTCCACAGACAGAGTGTGGGCCATCTCAGAAGGCGAGAGCTGCACCAGGGTATGGGGTTGTCAGTTTTCATAGGGGTGGGTAATTTCATAGGCTAATGAGTGGGAGGAGTATTCCAATTATTTGGGGGAAGGGGTGGGGATTTCCAGGAATTGGGCCACCGCCCACTTTTTCACCTTTGACTGGTCGGCTTCAGAACTGTCATGGTGCTGGTGGGTGTGTCATTTAGCTGATGTGTTAAAATAAGTGTATACTGAGGTTCGAGGTCTAATGGAGGTCAACTCGTCTGCCATCTTGGACCTATTTGGTTCTAATCAGGTTATGTCATGTCCTCGGGCTATGTCATTCTTTTAAAGGTTGTGCCCTGTCTCCTTCCCTCCTGTTTCAGGATCATCATTTAATTTAGTTCCTCAAAGTGTGCCCTTCCAAAATTTCTGTTTACCAAGAATGGGCGGAAATGCAATCACTGCCCTAGAATTAAAAAAAAAAAAAATCATGTATGTTGGGTCATTTCCATTTCACAGACAGAAAAACTGAATCACTAAAGGAAGCAGCCACATAGCACAGGGAGATCAGCTCGGTGCTTCGTGTCCACCTAGAGGGGTGGGATAGGGAGGGTGGGAGGGAGGCGCAAGAGGGAGGAGATATGGGGATGTATGTATACGTATAGCTGATTCACTGTGTTATAAAGCAGAAACTAACACAACATTGTAAAGCAATTATACTCCAATGAAGATGTTTAAAAAAAAATTTTCGTTACAGATTTCACAGTAGATCAGTAGCAGAGCAGGAAAGAGAATCAAGGGTGTCTCATGCGTTAGATAAGAATTCTTGTCTCTAGAGCAGACTTTCTCTCCGTAACAGTAATGAATGGCTTCACTGCTTCCTAATGCGCCATGTGCCTTCATCAACTTGTCCTTCTAGGCTGCTGGAGGCACCAGGTCACTGTGTCACAATGCAATGTCAAAGTGTCACAATAATATCAGTTGGGTGATGGCAACGGGGACACAAGCCAAGGGGTATGGACATGTCAACACTTTTGTCATGCAGCACATAGTGTTATTTTCTGTATCGTCATTCAAAAAAGGTGCTTGGGAATAACACAGAAACTAATAAATAAAAATGAATCTCTGCCCCCTGGTAAAATGGTGTATCATCTGCTTGCTAGCCTCAGCTTTTTATCAGGCACCCGTATTTGATTTATAGTTTGAAAAATGTAAAAACAAGGATAAAGCTACACTTCTGCTAATGTTGTAATTGTGCAGGTACTTTTGCATAATCATTACAGCTCTTGCCTTCTACTCTATAGGGGTACAAATGGCCAGATTTATAGAATATGTTATATTACAATAAATAATACAATATATGTGCAAGCTCAGTACCATTCCTTTATATCTAAAGTAAAGTTAAGAAAACCTTAGAAAACAGTGTATATGTATATATATATACACACACACAAATTATATACAGAGAATATATGTAATTATATAATATATATATATATTCCATTCTTTTAGTCCAGAGGGAAATAAAACGCTAAGATGTAAAGGAATAACTATTTTTTGATGCATTACTTTCCATTCTCCAAACTGAAATCGATTTTCCTGATGAAGTTGTTGATAGGATATATAGATATATTGGTGAATTTAGACATAGATCATATGTATTCTCCATCCTTCGGTTGGTTTTTCTCATTCCTCCTGTTTCACCCTCTTGCTACTTCTCCATCTGCTGGTACCCTCACTGTGCACCCTGCCCATGCCCCATTCTACTACATGGCTTCATTGGGTCTAGATGACTTTTTTCATTATAAATTAGGGATATCCAACCGTGTCCCTGATGTAGAGTTTCTGGAAATATGTTTCCGTGACCCACCTTACTACACTGAATCATTTAGGATGCTTACTAAAAATACTCATTAACAGTACCTACCCCAGACCTACTGAAACAGATGTGTTTTTAACAAGCCTCCCTGTCTTGTGATTTTTATGCACGTTCAAATTTGAATTTAACTTCCCTAGAGCAGTAATCCTCAGTAGAGATGTGCACAAACCTGGGATGTTTCTTAAAAATGCAGGTACAGGGACTTCCCTGGCGGTCCAGTGGTTAGGATTTTGCCTTCCAATGCAGGGGGTGCACGTTCGATCCCTGGTCGGGGAGCTAAGATCCTACATGCCTCGGGGCCAAAAACCAAAACATAATACAGAAGCAATATTGTAACAAATTCAATAAAGACTTTAAAAATGGTTCACATCAAAAAAAAATTCTAAAAAAATAAAATGCAGGTACAGTCACTGTACAACTGGCAACTCATCCATTAGGTTTGGTGGTGATGGTGATAGCTAGTAGAGTTCAAATTATCCCACCACATGCCAATTTGGAAATAATGTTATAATATCTGAGGAACATCTCCACCACAAGGGCTGAGAATCACTTCCAGGAAAATCATTATTAGTGATGGGGGATTTCCTTTCCCAGGGATGTGTTGAAGTATGAATATGTTGAGAACAATAGCCCTTGGGTTTTGTGATGCTCTTCAGAGCAAGTAGTTGGAAGAAAAAAAAAGACACTACACATTTAATTCATCTTTATATTATAAAAAGGTAATTGTATATGATAATACAGAAACTAAATAAATTTCTTATATAGTAGAAATGTGATATAATAAATATCACAAGCTTTTTTCTGGTTATATTCAACATAATAATTTTGAGGGGCAAATTAGTATAGAAAATGCTAATTTTTTAATTGCTACTTTGGGTGGCTATGAAAATAGACCACTCATATTAGAGAGCATCACTGACTGATGGCCCCATCTGCTGACCCTCGGGATCAACAATCACATTTGCACCAAAGCCACACTTCTCACAGGCTACTCCCAGCCAATGCCTGAGCATTGGATTAAGGCAGGATTATTCCAGTGAGATTTGCAGAACTCCTGATATAGTGACTTCGGCTTAAGGGCTTCCCATGGCCTGGCTGAATCTTTCTTGGAACCGCACTGCAGTTCACAACTCTTCCTACTCTATCCTTCTTCCTTTCTTTGTCCTTCCATAGGTGTCAGACCTACATTATGGTTTTCTTGCTTCCTCTCCCCATCTTCTCTTATTCTCTCCCCTAATAAACCTCCTGCTTGTCTAATCCTGTCTGGATATCTGCTTCTTGACAGGCCTGAACTAATACACTACACATCATTGAAAGCACTAATCATTTTATGTTCTGTCCACTGCACCAAATACATACACACACACACACACACACACACACACACACACACACACCCTGGTTACACTGCTCATGCTTTCCTTGCATTACCTTCTTCTTCTTGGCTCCCTTCCCAATCTCTTTCTTATGGTTTCTTGTTTCTGATGAATGACAATGAGCGGTAGTATATTTTTAAAATAAGATATTCTTCTCTTGGCATTTTAATTATATATTGGATCTTCTTGTTAATAAAATGCTTCAAACAGTAAAGATGCAAAGGATTCCTGAAAACCCCTAGGTAGAACTTCTACTTGTGGCAATTTCAGTGCCTAATTAGGAAGATATTTGGGGGGTCAGAGGCCCCTCAAATCACACCCTGTAGTAACTGGCTACTGCAGTTGCTTCTGTGTAATGGTATAGCCGTCACTCCCCTCTTCTTTCCCTTTCCACTCCTGCCTCCAAAGCAAGGATGAAAGCTAGGAAAGTTTTCCCTCTTCTCCCAATTACCATGATAATTCCGTTTCCTGCCATACAAAAGAAGAAAGTAGCTTTAAGAGTTGCATTTGTTTGACCTCTGTTGGAACTATAATGTGAGAAAAATGAGAGTCTACCCAATGATGTAGTTTAATATAAGTAGTTACACTCAAGCATTACGAAGTAAGAAAAATGGAGGAATGAGGGGGGAAATCCCACAGCTGTAAAGTCATTGTCAACCATGACTATTTATGCAGTTACACTTTCTGCATCTCAGCTAATACAGGAAATAAGCTGACGCCCTAAGCTAGTAACCATTGCAAATATATCCTGAACGTTGAACCCCATAGTACTTAAGGTCTATGGCAGATAGAATAGTACTTCCCAATTTTTATTAGAGCTTTCACAATGTTTCAGAAAGAATTATGTCCCTTAACAGAACATAATACATAATACATTTTCCCAATTGAAGTAGACATTGAAATGATCATTTAAAAACTGGTATGTAAATATTAGGCCTAACATTCTTTCTAATTGCCTCTATATTCATCCCCAATTAATTTATTTACTTGCTCTCTTGCTAAATTTAGAATGAAAGTTCATCTCTTTCTTTGGATGACTGGTACCTATACCAATGGGAAGGATAATAAAAAGTAAACATGAAAGCTAAGCAAGTCGTTTTAAAACTAAAGTTGCAAATCAGTTATGTTAGCTGATGGTGGACTTTATCAGTGGTGAGATTACCCACTCTTTGATACAGTATTTTACTCACTCATTTTAACCATTTTATCCTCTTCTTTGCACATGAATTCTTAACTCAGAAAGAATGCCTTCGGGACAGTGGTGAAGAAGAAAATAAATGTAATAGTGTCTCATTGCTCAAGAAAATAATCTGATTTGTTAGTTTTTCAAATTCTATAATAATCTGAATCAAACCTACCTTTCTGATATTATATTTCTGCTACCCTGTACATGTACCTTACACCCCATCCAAACCAGACCACTCACTCTTTCTAGAGCACTAGGGGGACATACTGGCCTCCAAGCCTTTTGTTCATACTATCCTACCATCTTAGAAATTATTAAGATGCAGTCTTTGAGCCTGTGGCAACCATTCTACTCTCTGTTTCTATGAGTTTGACTTTTTCGGAATCCACATATAAGTGAGATCATGCAGTATTTTTCTTTTTCTGTCCTGTTTCACTTAGCATAATGGTGACTATAGTTAATAATATTGTGTTATATACTTAAAAATTGCTAACAGAATAGATCTTAAATGTTCTTACCACACACATACACACACACACAAAGATAACTATGTAAGATGATGAATTTGTTAACTTATTGTGGTAATCATTTTATAATATACATATGTATCAGATCATGACACTGTACAGTTTAATATTGCACAATGTTATTTGTCAATTATATCTTAATAAAGCTGAAGGAAAAAGATGCAGCCCATCTCTTGAGGACCTATTCATACCTCACTTTTCCATAATGACTTTCTTGACTCTCCAAGCAGGAAATAACCCCTGTATCATTAAAACAAACAGAAGAAAAAACAGTTTACAAGCACAGATTCTGGAGCTACGATCTGGATTAAAATCCAAGCTCCACTGCTGTGTGATCTTGAACAAGTCACCTAACCTTTTTGAACTTTAATATCCTGGTCTGTTAAATAAGGGAAACAACAGTTTCAACAAATGTTTGTTTTGAAAACTAAACTAGATAAATTATTATTATTATGCTTATGTTTTGGTATGGGTTTTTCCCATATAGCTTTACAGTGTTATTGTTTGTTTACAAGATTTATTTCTCCTAGTAGTTTGTAAGCTCTTTGAGGTTAGATATTGTGATAGTGTGTTTTTTCATCTCTGTATCCACCATAGTTACATATTAATGGTGGATGCTCAATGACTTTTTTTTTTTTTGTAAGTGGATGAGACACAGAGAGAATGAATTCTGACTTCTATGTCTGTTCTCACAACAGTTAATCCCATTTGGGGGTAAAAGTAACAGTCATAAGAACAGCAACTGTGATATGAAGATAAATGAGACATTTACCTTTAGGGACTTCAGGGAGGACACATCTGGACATGATTTACTGGAGTAAACTTTTGGTGTAGCTTCAACTTTTCCTATCCCTAAGCATCTGTTTCCAAGCTGTTTTCTTTTTTTAATAAAAATTTTTCAGGTAGGTCTAAAAGCCAACAGATTCCAATAGTCCCAGTGTAGAGAAAGGACAGCTCAAGAGGTTGCCAGCTGAGAAGATTTACGGGGAATCCTACTACTGGGGACATACATCAAAGCCAGATGATGCCTCTAGCGAGATGCTGGGTCTAGTTAAGCTAATACTGCTGGTCTCCTTTCAGACTTCAATCAATTGGACTAAACTAAAAATATGCCTTGCCGCTCTGAATTTACACCTGGAAACCAACACTGAATGCTATCTTCATTGTTACCTAAAACATACTGATATGTATTAAATATGAATCCCATGTGAACATAATTAACTTTCTATATATGACTGGTGATTAAAAGTTTGCAAAATTCTCTATGATTACTTTTAACATTATACCTGATTTTGTCCTAGGACAACATAATTTGATCATGAAAATTAGTGGTAAATGGTTTTGAGACATAAGATTTTGCTTAGGTTCTTTATAGATACACTCTATTTCTGTTGGGTGAATACACTCTGTTACTGTCTGTAAAGTAGAAAGGTGCCACTGTATTCCTGAAGTCTTTGTTTTCTCTTTACTGCCATTTAAGATTTCTTTTATCAGGGAAAGGAGAAAATGAGTAAACAAGCATGCCTCAAAGCCCATACACCCTCAAGTAGTTAGTGCATTGCCAGAGAACAGGGCCCAAAGTGGGGAAAGTAAGAATAAAAACCTGTTTTGTTTTAGTTGTTATTTGAAATACTAACATTTTAAAAATACAGATTGAACTCTGTATTCAATGCAGTAAAGCTTCCTTAGAATGTCCTTGAATTCTTTAAATTTATATTCTAAGTAAGGCATGCCATGTTTTGGTAATCAGATAGTAAATAACAGTAAATATTTGTTTTCACCTCTTCTTTCATAACTGTCCTTAGATGTACAGAATGTGATGGTTAAACTATAACGGGAGTCCTTTTTATTTGTTATGGATCATTTCAGCGCTCGTTAAGATGTCTTAAATTAGTGTGCCTACATTTATTTACTGATATTTCTGTATAAAACTCGCACGGTGCAAATCCTTATTATAAACATGGCCTGTGCTCACATATAAAAGAGAAAAGGCACCAGGTAACTTGTATCCCAACTTCCTAACTTTCTAAGCCACTTAATATATTCTCGTAACAATCTCTTTGGAGATTGTATGCTGCCTCAGGGCTGGGGCGGTGTATTGTTTACCTCTGAATGCACAAAGCTACATATAATAGGTAACAAGTAATTAATAAATATTTGTTGAAAGGAGCTTCCTAAATGAATATATTTTGTTGCTATAAGGAATAAACTTATGTTAATTACCCCATGTAATATACCTCCTTTCGGACTACTGGCTGGGGACTACTGACTACTCCTTTAGGAAATTTTAATTAATTGTACCACCCATTCCATGTTGACCAACAAAAAGGAAAAAAAAAAATTCAGGCTTCCTGTTGTTGATAAACAAGCTCTAGGGCAACAAGAAGAATGAATTTCCTTAAACATGCAGCAAAGTTACTGCAAGGCTTCCAGGTGGAAATAACTGCTGGGTGTTTAATATACGCATCACAATATACACAAGCACTATGCTGTGCGTTACTTGGATTCTCTTGTTTAATCTAGGCATTCACCCTACCGAGTACTACTATTAACCTTAGTTTAAAGAACAAGGAAGTTGAGGTCCAGTTGAGTAATGTTTAGCTATTGTTTTAGTACTTGCCCAGCGTCACTGCTAAGAAGTGATAGAACTTGATTTACGGCCTAAGATCTTAGTAATCATTACGATTTACTGCCTTTTAAATAGACTCAGAAAATGCATATTCTGTACAAGAAAACCAGGTGGGGATCATGTACTTCAAAGCCCACTCAGTCAGTCAATAAATATTTATCATATACCCACTCTGTGAGGTTTTTCAACAATGCCTTTCAGGAGTTTCAAAGCCGAAAAGAGGACAGCTCCTGTCCTCGGTGTGTTCCCAGCCTTTTAGGGGGTGATTCACCATGGTGAGGACCATGCCACAGGTTTGAATGAGAGACAGTGAAGTCACCTTCAGGGGGTCCCCAGCTTACCCAGGTTGGCCTGGGAATTGCTTAGTAGAGGAATTGAGGAATTGTCGTGGAGGATATTACCAGGAGCACAAGACTGGGAGTGTTCTAGGCAAAAGAACAACCTGTGGAAAGATGCAGGGATGAGAAATATCAAGGCCGTGTTTGGGGGAATTGGAACAGCACAACCACAGAACGTGAGCAGAAAAGGGTCATGAGTTCATCAAAGTCATTATGTTCAAGTCCACACAGGCTGTTTTTGGGCCCAGATTTGACAAACCCAGCCTTCTAGAGTCAGATGTGGCAGCCTGTTCCCATGGCTTGAGCTGGTAGCAGCTCAAGGTGGAGCCACGCTCCTGCATCCATCGAAGTGTCAAGAGTTTGCCTCCCCTTCTACTCACTGTCCTTCCACAGATGTATTTCACATTCAGTTTTTACATTGGTTCTGTAAGGAAATCTTAATTAATTGTACCATGCATTCCATGTTGACCAACAAAAAGGAAAAAAAAATTCAGGCTTCCTGTTGATGGTGAAGATGATGGATTCTCTCATCTTTTTGAATAGTTTTGCCAGGCATGATTGATGTAATAATAGGTAGGTTTCATTTTAATGCTAGTGACAATGGGGGGAAGAGTTGGCAAGGAGAATAACAGAGTGGTACTCTATAGCAGGTATTTAACGAAGACAGCCTGAAAATCAATATTAATCCTTTGCTGGCAGCTGAAAATTTCAGACAACTTAAGCAGACAAATGGGCCATAATGTCAGTCAGTAGTATTAGTCTATTCATTGGCTCACCCTTAGACTACATGAGAACTGTTGTTGATTAAAAATCCATTCTAGGGATGCCACCTCACATTTTAAACAGTTTTTATTTTCCCTTGGGGCCAGAAAATATTCCTCCCTTTGCCTTTTCAGGTCTGTATTTAATCCCATCAATTTCCAAGTAGCTCAGTGCTTCTCCTGTGTGTAAAATTCTTACAGGCCTATTGGAGCTTCAGGGTTACCTGTCTCCTACCTTTGGAGTCCTCCACACCTAGACAGCACATTTTCTACATGAACCAGAGATAATCCAAGGCTGTGACAACCCCAGAGAGAAGTCCCATAGAACAAATCAAACTTGTGGCTGGATTTCTTGTCCTTATCTATGCATGTGGATAGAAGAGCTATCATGGGAAAGCAAGCAGTGAGGAAAATTAAAAAAGAAGGAACTGTGACCTTTCTATATTTCTTACCTAGTAAATATATCCCAGGATTATTTATATAATTTAGTTAGTCTAGGACTTCCCTGGTGGACCAGTGGTTAAGAATCCACCTGCCAATGCAGAGGACACAGTTCGATCCCTGGTCCAGGAAGATCCCACATGCCTCAGAGTAACTAAGCCCGTGCACCACAACTACTGAGCCTGCGCTCCAGAGCCCGTGAGCCACACCTACTGAGCCTGTGTGCCACAACTACTGAAGCCCATGTGCCTAGAGCCTGTGCTCTGCAACAAGAGAAGCCACCGCAATGAGGAGACTGCACACTGCAACAAAGAGTAGCCCCCGCTCACCCCAACTAGAGAAAGCCTGTGCACAGCAGTGAAGACCCAGCACAGCCAAAAATTTAAAATAAATAAATTAATTAATTTTAAAAATTTAGTTAGTCGATCTACTTTGGGGAGCAGCCCGCATAGATCTTACCTTAGGCCTGAGGCTGGCTAGCGTGGCAAAATGCTTGGAAAAATGAACTTTGAGTCAGTCAATCTCCCAGGAAACAGTTAGGAATTTCCTGTGGTTTTACCTGCTACTTGTTCCTGGAATGGTAAACAGGAGCTCCTTGATGGACTTGTCATAATCTTTGTGTCCATCAAGGGTAGCTCTTCATCTTTGTAGAAACTCGATGGCTGAAACTTGATGGCTAGGGAAGCACTCTCTTTCACTGAGAATGCTGTAGTCCCTGATCGGTATAGCATATTTATTTAGAAATGTCTCATGTCTTTGACCAACACTGATGGAAAATGTATGTTTTCCCTCTTTTTCTGGTTAATGTTTTTCTCTCAGTCAGCTCTTTGTAATCATTGTGACAATGCGCAAGAACCTCAGTTGACAAAATTATGCTTTCACTATTGATTGGAAAAGATCTGAAAAAATGTGAATGTGTTCCCAAGGTCTCTTTGATAAAAAAGGGCGGGAGAGAAATCTCCACAGTGTAATCCCCTGTGGAGCTGTCTCATATTAGAATGAAATGAGATCATTCGAATTTATAACAGGCCGTAATTCTAGGAGTCAAACCTGATGTCTGCTTCACATCCTAGGGGAAGTGGATTCTCGGTGTTTGTGAAGAGAGCAGACTGAAATTTTCTAGAAAATATACAGAATTAGATGTCCAAAAACTCCATCCATGGAGGCTTGATTTAATTACAAAGAACTTCTAAAATGGGCCTACTGTTATCAGGTTTAGAAAAGAGTGAGAAATAAATTTAATTCTTATTCATTTCTTACTGCAGTGTAGGCACAAAGCTAGATACGTTATGTTGTTATCTTGTTTGACACTCACAACTTTTGAGAGCTCGGTGTTCCTATACCATGTCAGATGAAGTCATTGAGACTAGGACAGGAACATTAATGGTGAGAAATGTAACAAGAATTCATTCAGCTGCCCCTGATTTCAAAGCTTTCACACTTTTCAACACACCATACTATGCCTAAAAAGATTCTAATATGTGGTGAAGGCACAATAGATTAAGAAGTCCTCCTGGGTGTCTCCCTTTCTTTCATACCTCACATTCAAACCATTAGGCTCTATCTACGCATTTATATGTAGAGTCCAATCACTTCTCTATTGCTATTATGCTGCTGCAAGCTATCAACATCTTTTTCCTGGATTATGCAATATCCTCTTAACGGGTCTCCCTGTATCACCACTTGTTCTCATATTGTCCAGCCTTGACATAGAAGCTTGAATGGACCTTTTAAAATGTCAGATCAAATCACTCCTCTGCTCAAAACTATCCAGTGGCTCCCTAACTTCACTCAAAATAAAAGGCCATTATAATTCACTGAGAGTGTTGGAGTACAGAACCCCAGGTCTCCATCCCTCCACAAAAGCAACTAATAAGCTGGCAAAAACTGTCAGAGTCAACTTTTGCAGAATCCAAGAACCTAGTCATAAACACAACAGTGAACAGCAATGAATGCAGAAATAAGCAGCTGCAGTGCAGTGAGAGAAAGCAGCAGCATTTTTTAAAACAGATTTTATTTTTTAGAGCAGTTTTAGATTTATAGCCAAGTTGAGCAGGAAGTACATAAAGTTCCCATGTATCCCCTGACCCCACATACACACAGCCTCCACCACTATCAGTATTCCAAACCAGAGTGCTACATTTATTATAATCAGTGAACCTACATTGACACATCATTATCATCCAAGGTCCATAGTTTAATTAGGGTTCACTCTTGGTGTTGTACATTCTATGAGTTTTGACAAATATCTATCATTATGGTATCATACAGAATAGTTTCAACCCACTTAAATCCTCTGTGCTCTGCCTCCTGGTCCCTCCCACCCCCAAAACGCCTTGTGATCAATTATCTTTTTGCAGTCTCCATGGTTTTGCCTTTTCCGTAATGTAATATACTTGGAATCATACAGTATGCAGCCTTTTCAGATTGGCTTCTTTCACTTAGTAATTTGCATTTAAGTTTCCTCCGTATTTACCATCTGTATATCTTCTTTGGTGAGGTGTCTGTTTAGGTCTTTTGCCCATTTTTAAATCAAGTTGTTCATTTTCTTATCACTGAATGTTAAGACTTCTTTGTATACTTTGCATAACAGTCCTTTATCTCTTAGGTCTTTTGCAAATATTTCCTTCAGGTCTGTGGCTTGTCTTCTCATTCTCTTGACAGTGTCTTTCACAGAGCAGACGTTTTTACTTTTAATCAAGTTCAACTTATCAGTTATGTCTTTCATGGATCATGTCTTTGGTGTTGAATCTAAAAAGTCATCACTAAACCCAAGATAATCTAGACGATCTTTTCCCTATGTTATTTTCTAGGAGTTTTACAGCTTTGCATTTTACATTTAGGTATATGATTCATTTTTTGCTATTTTTTGTGAAGAGTATAAGTGTATGTCTGGATTCACTTTTTTTTGTGTGTGTGTGCGTGTTGCTCTATAGCTGTTCCAGCACCATTTGTTGAAAGACTGTTTGTTCTCCCTCCTATTGCCTTTGTTCCTTTGTCAAACACTAGTTGACTATATTTATATAGGTCTATTTCAGACCCTCTATTCTGTTCCATTGGTCTATTTGTCTATTCTTATACCAATACCACACTGTCTTGATTATTGTAGCTTTATAGTAAGCTTTGATGTCAAGTAGCATGAGTTTTCTGGCTTTGTTCTTCTTCAATATTGTGTTGAATATTCTGGGTCTTTTGCCTCTTCATATAAACTTTGCAATAAGTTTGTCAATGTCCACAAAATAACTTGCTGGGATTTTGATTGGGATTGCATCAGATACACAGATCAAGTTGAGAAGAACTGACATCTTGACAGTACTGAG
This sequence comes from Delphinapterus leucas, assembly GCF_059928025.1. Classification (NCBI taxonomy): domain Eukaryota; kingdom Metazoa; phylum Chordata; class Mammalia; order Artiodactyla; family Monodontidae; genus Delphinapterus; species Delphinapterus leucas. The sequence continues at coordinate 83,983,899 of NC_143134.1, forward strand.
TCTTTCTATCCATAAACATGGAATATGTCTCCATTTATTTACTTCCTCTTTGATTTCTTTCATTAGAGTTTTTGTAATTTTCCTCATATGTATTCATAAGAATATATATATATAAGAATATTCATATATATTCATAAGAATATATATATATAGAGTTAGATTTATACCTAAGTGTTTCATTTTGGGGAATGCTTATGTAAATGGTACTGTATTTTTAATTTCAAATTCCAGTTGTTCATTGCTGGTATGTAGGAAAGTGATTGCATTTTGTATATGAACTTTGTATCCTGCAACCTTGCTATAACTGCTTATTAGTTTCAGGAGGTTTTTGGCTGATTCTTTTGAATATTCTAGATAGACAGTAATGTCAATGCATGGGATACAGCAAAAGCAGTTTTAAGAGGGAAGTTTATAGTGATAAACACCTACATGAAGAAAAAAAAAATCTCAAATAAATAATCTAACTTTACAACAACTCAAGGAACTAGAAGAAGAACAAACTAAGCCCAAATTAGCAGAAGGAAGGAAATAACAAAGATCAGAGAAGAAATAATGGAATAGAGACTAGAAAAGCAATAGAAAGATTAATGAAACTAACAGCTGATTTTTGGCAAAGACAAAATTGACAAACTGTTAGCTAGACTGACTAAGAAAAAAAACAGAAGGCTCAAATGAATAAAATCAGAAATGAAAGAAAAAAACATTATAACTGATAACACAGAAATACAAAAGATTATGAGACAACTGTGAACAATTATACATCTACAAACTGGATAACCTAGAAGAAATGAATAAATTCCTAGAAACATACAACTTACCTAGATGTAATTATGAAAAAGTATTGATAGAACATCTGAACAGAGCAATAATGAGAAAGGAGATTGAATCAGTAATCAAAAAATCTCCCAAGAAAGGAAAGCTCAGAACCCGATGGTTTCACTGGTGAATTCTATCAAACATTTAATGAGTAATTAAGACCAACCCTTCTCAAACTCTTCAAAAAGATAGAAAAGGAGGGAACACTTTCTTATTCATTCTATGATGCCAGCAATACCCTGATACATCAATTGATGCAGAAAAAATTATTTGACATAAGGAAACACTGTTTCATGATTTAAAAAATACACCAACAGACTATAAAAGAAAAGAACTTCCTCACCATGTTACAGGGTGGTTGGGAAAAACCCACAGTTAACATTATACTTAATGGTGAAAGACTTAAAGCTTCCCCCTTAAGATCAGAAATAAGACAAAGATGATTGCCTTTAATACTTCTATTCAACATTGTACTGGAAAATATAGCCAAGAAATTAAGCAAGAAAAAGAAAAAGCATCCAAATTGGAAAGAAAAATGTAAAATTATTTTTATTTACAGATGACATATTGTATACATAGAAAAATCCTAAAGAATCCACCAAAAAACTATTAGATATAATAAATGAACTTAGCAAAGTTGTTAGAATATAAGATCAAAACTCAAAATCAGTTGTATGTCCACACACAAGCAATGAACAATTAACTTAAGAAAATAATTCCATTTTTAATAACATCAAAAGCAATAAAATCTTTAGGAATACACTCAGCAAAGGAGGTGCAAGACTTTTACACTGAAACTACAAAATATTGATGAAAAATATTAAAGAAGATATAAATAAATGAAAAAAAATACCATGTTCATGGACTGGAAGATTTAATACTATTGCCCAAAGCAATCTACAGAGTAAATGCAAACCCTATCAAAAGCCCAGTGGCAGGGCTTCCCTGGTGGTGCAGTGGTTAAGAATCTGCCTGCAAATGCAGGGGACACGGGCTTGAGCCCTAGTCTGGGAAGATCCCACAAGCTGTGGAGCAGCTGAGCCCGTGCACGACAACTCCTGAGCCTGCACTCTAGAGCCTGTGAGCCACAGCTACTGAAGCCCATGTCCCACATCTCCTGAAGCCTGGGCGCCTAGAACCCGTGGTCCACAACAAGAGAAGCCACTGCAATGAGAAGCCCACCCACTGCAACGAAAGAGTAGCTCCCACTCGCCACAACTAGGGAACACCCGCGTGCAGCAATGAAGACCCAGTGGAGCCAAAAATAATTATATATATATATATATATATATATATATATATATATATATATAAAAGCCCAGTGGCCTTTTGTGCAGCTATGGGACTGTTAACACAAAACCAGACAAGTTTAAAAATTAATTTTCCACAAGGGTGCCAAGACTGTTCAATGGGTAAAGAATACTGTCTTCAACAAATGGTACTGAAACAACTGGATATCCACATGCAAAAGAATAAACTTGGTCTTCTATCTCATACTATATTAAAAAATTAAAGGGATCGAAGACCTAAATGTAAGAGCTAAAACTACACAACTCTTAGAATAAAAGATAGGAGTAAATCTTCATGTCCTTCAGTTTGGCAATGGGTTCTTTGATATGACACCAAAAAGTGGAAGAAACAAACAAAAACAAATAGATTAAATTGGACCTTATCAAATTAAAACTTTTATGCATAAAAAGATATTATCAAGAAAGTGAAAAAAATAACCTAAATAATTGGGTAAAATACTTGCAAATCATACATTTGATAAGGGTCTAGTATCCAGATTCTATAAAAACTCTTACATTTCAACAATGAAAAGACAACCCAATTAAAAAATGGGCAAAGTCCTTGAATAAACATTTCTCCATATAAGATATACATACATATGAAAAGATGCCCAATGTCATTAATCATTAGGGAAATGAAAATTAAAACCACAATGAAATACCACTTAACACCCACTAAGATGGCTACAATAATCATTAAGGAATCCCCCCCCCCCTTTCAGCCAACATAGCAAGGGAGTTTAGCAACATATGACTCAGTGAGATCACTGTCAATGTGACTAACTCCACATGCCATGTCTGGAGGGCTGGGTTGCTGACACACTCCCTGTCATTTGAAGACTCGGTTCAGAACCTGGGCCGGTCCCAGACTGCAGGTGGGAGGCTTCAGTGACTCAGCTGCGTGCCACTGGGAGAGGCATGAGAACACATCTACTTATAGGCCTAAAACTACCAAGCAAAATGGGGAATTGAGGCAATTACCCAAGGAGTTTGGGAAGAACAACATCTTAACCCCCACTTTCTTTCCTTGTCTGCCTACTTTGGGCAATTATTCTTCTTTCGCATGAATCTAGAGCAGTTTTCTGAAGTGTGCTCTGCTCAGCAGTGTTAATGGATGTTTTATGGAAAAGGGATTCTTTGGAAACGCTGCATTAAATAAAGTAAAACAGGCCTCATTATTACAAGACTTTGAAGAGGTTTTATGTGCACTGACCCTTTGAGAAAGAAATGTAGCATTTGCCCAAACCTATTTGCCTATGAAAGTCCTATTTGCTCGTCTGCAAAGGGCCTTGCCGTTTCTGCCATATCATTGTTGTTGAAAACAGTGTGGTGCAAAGTAAAGCCCACCAGGCATGGAATCCAGGAATCCTGCAACAGGAGTCTAGACTACAGAGCTGTCAGCACCACCACGTCATCTTGGGCAAATCACTGTATCTCTTTAACACTGTAACATTGTTTTGATGTACCAGTACCATACTATTGAATTATTGAGACATTTTAATTAGTTTTGCATATAATTTGACTATTTAAAAATGTTAGCAACATCCAGGAAACTAATGGGAGTAGGAAATACAGTTCACTTGTATTACCTATAGCATAATCTGAATATAAAAATGTGTCTGCAATTATCTAGCTGATAGTCCAGAAGAATGTCAGTGGGGTAGTTCTCTAGAGAATGCCATAGCTGCCCAGAAAATTACTAAATAAAAATATATTAATGCAAATTTCATTGCACCGTCCTCATCTCAGTTACATTAGGGAAACTAAGTCAGCAGTCTGTATTTTCATCATCCTTCTGGACTTTGTAGGCAGTTTTCCATGATTTGCCTGACTACTTGGAATCATGGCTATGGCCTTCTTTGGCTTTTGAAATTTTCTCTTGGTTCTTTGTTTCAAGCTGTTTACCTACTTGGGTTTCCCCACCACTTTTAAATACCTATGCCTCATCCAACTTATAAGTCCTGCTTAATGATCTAGAATAATATCATGAATTGTTTACAAAATTAAATATGCTCATTTGCAAATCGGTGTACCCGTCTTTGAATTACTAGGCTGGCCCTGACCAAATGCAAGTTAATTGAAGACAAAATGTGGCACTGCTTATTGCAGTAAATAAACTGGAAGCATATTTAATCTTGCTGTCCTCAGGAAAAAAAAAAAAACATCTTTATTTTGTTCTTTGGATGCTGCAAATATGCCCATGTTAAATATTTTTCAATAAACCTTTATTGCAAGCCTTTAATTAATGATATTTTCTTAGACTGAAATGACTGATACCAACAGCAGGTGACATGGAACCATTCTTTCTTTTTTTAAAATTTCAAACAACTTTCATCATTTGTACCTAGAAGAAAGTCTTTTGTGTTCTCTCACCTGCAAGATTCCTTGAGTAGTTGCAAAAAGTTTTGGTAAAGCTAAACTTTACGAAAACGAGCCGTATGTATTCGTCTTAACATTTTGTGTATTAGAAAATGTGGCAACAAGATGTATACTGCACATAAAAATATGTTTGGTTTTTATCTCCAGATATGTATTTTAACTTCCACCTGGCAGAGGTTCAATTAGCCCTTAGTGATGTCTGCATCAAAATATGCAAACTGAAAATTGGCTGTTAAAGTTGGAGGAAAATGGAGCTGAATGAAAAAATACGAAATAAATAAAAATCAGTAAAGGAATCAAATGCTTGATAAACCTGGCTTGGCATTTCCAGGAGTGAATAAAGTATTCACAAACTATATTAAAAAGAAGAGGAATATTTAAAATAACTCACACTCCACATCCTACAGATACAGACACAAATCTCAGAAGTAATTAAAATAAAGATATCAAAGGGGAGGGCAAATACCCCTGCAAACTCAGAATGGTAAAATACACACAGCCTGACCTCTGTTACCATTGAATCAAATAAGCTGTTAATTACAAAAGGATGAGCACCCTCCAGAGATAACAGCAAACTCCAGGCAGTCAATAGGATGTGATAACATCCAATACAATCAAGAAACATTTGAGTTGAGCACAGGATTATACATGAGGATTGGAGGATTAGGAGACAAGGCATTTCTGAGTCTAGTAAACAGAAAGCACAGGATGCCAGCTGAGGAAGGTATGGGATAGGAAAGACAGATGTGATGAATCAGTCACCAGGAAAGCAGGGAGATAATAGCCCAGTTCTGTTCCTGGCTGGCAGGGAGTGAATGCACCAAGATGACCTCTCTTGAACCTCTAACCTTCCATTATGAACTGAGCACGTACGTGACTATAATGTTAAGAAATTCTAAAACTCTGTAATTGCTGTTGACTTTGGTTAAGTAGGACCGTTGTTACTTCGTATTCTAAAAAGTATGAGGCAAACTGCGTCCTTTAAGAAATCCTGGTATTACAGTACTATTACTCATGGTTGAGATTATAGCTGAAGGCGTATTTTAGGACAGAGAAATTCATTTTGATGAACATACATACCTGATGTTTTTCTTAGATATTAGCTACTTATTGCTAGGTAAATATTACACCCAAGCTTAGTGGCTTAAAAACACACTTTTAAAAAAAATCTCACAGTTTCTATGCATCAGGAATCCAGGTGTAGTTTAGCTGGGTGTCTCTGGTTCAGCGTCTCTCACAAAGCTCCAATGAAGGTGTTGGCTGAGGCTGCAGTCATCTCAAGGCTCAAATTAGGAAGGATTTACTTCCAAGCTCATTCATATGACTGTTGGCAGCCCTCAGATTCATGCCCAAGCTCAGTCACATGGCTGTGGGTAGACCTCAGGTCCTCGCTAGCGTCTGCCTGGAGGTATCAGTTTCTTACCTGCAGGCTTGTCCACAGGGCCCCTCACAACATGAAAGCTTGCTTTCCCCAGGGTAAGAGCTTAGAGAGAGAGAAAGAGAGAGAGAGGGAAAGCCCCAAGGTGGAAGCCACAGTCTTTTTGTTAACCCACTCTCAGAAGTGTCATCCCATCACCTCTGTTGCATTCTTTTCTCTAGAAGCAAGTCACTGATAGCAGCCACATTCAAGGAGAGGGAATTACACAAGGGCGTGAAGACCAGGAGGTGGGGATCATTGAGGGCAACCTTAGAGGTGGTCTCCTGCATCTTATTTATCAAAATTTGTGGGTCAGTACAACAATATTGAAATACCCATGAAAAGGACTCTTTTGCAGTTCCTAACTGGTTCTTTTTTGCGTTATAGTTAACTCTTTATGGACAGTAAACAATATATATGTATGGCAAATATATAGAGGGAAGATTAGGAACTTCTTGAAGAGTTGAATAACTTATTTCCTTTATCCCTCCACCAATATCTAGTAGGTAGTCTGACATCCCAACTCATACTTTTAGAATCTTATTTGACCTTTGGCAACATTGGGCAACGTTAACCACTTCCTCCATGCAACAGCTCTCTTGGCTTCTGAGAGTACTACCCTATTCTGTTTTTCCTCCTACCTCTCTGACTTTGCCTCTTAATATTCTTCTCTTACTCTTCCATCTCTGCTTACTTACTACATTTTTATATTCTCTCTAATTTCCTCCTTAGCCCTTTTCTCTATTCACTCCATTTACTTTCCTTCAGTGGCCTTACACATACCCATGGTTTTAAGTATATTTAGATACTGATGATCACCAAATGCACCTATACAGTACAGAAATCTCTTCCACTCCCATGGAGCCCATGCATCCACTAACTCTTCATTTCAACTTTGTTATTTTCATCCTACCAATTTCATTCTTGACCATCTTCAGCGTCTCAGGTAAAGGCACTATAAATCTAGTTTCCAATGCAGAAATAGAATAGTCATATTACACATCCCCTTTTCCAAAAGCCCTTTAAGATTGTCTGTCTATATCATTTTCTCTATATTTTTCATCTTTCTTCTCCTTTCCAGTCCCACCACAACTGTTCTAATTTGGGCATCTTCCTCTTCTCACCTGGATTAAGATTGTAGTCTCCTAAAATGAGGCAACAACTTCCAATTTGGCTTGGTGTCACCAGAATGATATTTGAATGATTGAAAAGCCCTTCCCTGGCTCCCTCTCAGGGTCATGATAAAATCCAGTCTAGTCATCACTGAGCGCAAGGAACCTTATGTTCTTTATTTTCTCCTTTGTTTTTATCTTCCAATGTGCCCCACGTGCACTGAATGTTCTAGTCATTTGGAACCACTTGCAGGCTCTTGCAGGCTCTTGAAGCTACTTTCTCACACATACAGACCTGCATACCTCCTAAGCCTTGTACATTTTTCAGGCCCCCCCTTTAATTGGATAACTCCTATTCATTTTCCCCAGTACAACTGAAGAATTGTCAGGTCTGGAAGCCTTCTTTGAATTGCTCTTCTCCACACTTGCACCCCACCCCATGCACACACACATACATACACACCTGCATATGCATTACGCAGCCACAGGCTGACTTGCATGCACTTCTTCTGTCTTCCCGTAGTATCCTGGACCTGCATCATTGCCATGACCATTCTGTAGGTACTTATCTGTTTACTTATGTGTCTTCCCTATTAGACTGTGAACAAACATCATGGGGGTAGGAGCGTATACATTTCTGTATCCCCAACATCTAATTCGGAGTCTGGAATAAAATACGTTCATGATAATGTGCCATTGATTGAATAAAAACACGTATACATGAATAAATGAATATTGGAGTCTCGTATTTTCAGTATATACAACATATATTCAGTTTAATATGTTTAATTTTTAAGAGAACTCCCATTTTTAGGCGCTCTAAGGGAACTGGAGAGTAAGATTCTTAAAAAATGTGATGTTTGCTATCTCCCAGTCCCACCAAGTGAGAAACAGAAGTTGGAGTCTTAGTAAATTCTTAGTTGAAACGGAGAGCTGCATTTTTCTTTAGCTGATTGCAAAACTGTGTCTGCCGAGCACATTCACCTGTTGACCTTCTGTGTCCTGTGTGCTTGCCTGTAATTCTCTTGGTGCTTCCAGCCACTTGGCTGCTATGTTGTGATTAGTTACATTCAGAATGTTCCCTCTTCTGTGGGGCTGGAGGGTTTTCTCTGTGCCCAACTCTTCTCTGCCTTGGGAGCCAGTCGGGGAGGGAGGTGAAACAATCACCTTTGACTGACACTCTGGAAAAATCGACAAGAGCTATATATAAATGCAAGATTTGGTTAACTTTAGTCAACCAAATTCAAGTCCCGAGTTTCACTTGTTGTTCTGGTTGAGGTTCCAGGACCTCACCATAGTAGGATTGGTTATAATTCTGTTGAGTGATTCACAGGGTGATAATCATATAGCACAGAGTTTGTTTTTGGCCTGTTTTAAGAGTTCAACTTCCTTACAGATACCATCCTAGTAATTCTCCAAACATGCCCACATTACAGAGGAAAGCATTGCACCTATGCTCACGGGTGGGTACTTGAATCTGTTTCACTGCCTAGGGGCAGGACCACACCCAGTACATACTAGGAAAGTGAAATCTGTTCTGGTTTAACTGCAGGCCCTTAATGCCTTTGATCCTCCCAGGAGTGGAGTCCCTCAGCTACAATTTAAGAATGTTTATTATTACTATATTATTAACATCACTAGCTAAGTATGACGATTTAGAATTCTAGATTCACTTCTGTGTATGTATGTGTGTGTGTTACTAATCTGAATCTGATGGCCTAAGTCTGTCTGTGTATGCGAATGTGTGTCACTACTGTGAAAGTTTCCTTGAGCTGAAACGTTTTTAATTTTCTGAATTCATTCACAGAGTGCTGAGTTTCCATCCTCTCTAAAGCTCCCCAGCACACAGACCGTATTACTCTCTCCTAGTTACCACCTTGAATGGCACTTTTTCTCTCTGGATAGAGCTGAATTAAGTTCTGTCTTGAAGGCTTCGCAGACTAAATGTTCTATAGCTCCAGCATTTGGGCAAGACCGTGAAAAAGGCAGTTCGTGTCTAAAATTCTTTCCTTCCCTGTTAGGCCACTTCCACTCACCCTTGCATTCCCCTCCCGTCCCCACTTGTCCAGTTGTCCACAAGGCATCAACCTCTCTGTTGTCTGATGCTTCATTCATTTTAGTAGACTATCCGGGGCCACAATGATACAACGTACTACTTTTCCACGTTACGTCAACATTTGAACAAAAATTAGGCATATGATGAAGGATCAGATGTCTTGTGGTCACGTTTTAAACATCAGCCAGCAGAGAAAGGAGAATTTTTTTTCACCTGAGACTTCTTGCCTCACCTGTTTAGGATACCAGCCCACATTAACCGAAATATAGTCTTCAACTCAGATTGACAAAACATCTCAAGCTACCTGTGGAACTTTTCCTTAGACCCAGCATTTTTACCTCCATCATCAAAACTATCATCTCAACCACACATCAACCTAATTTCTTCACACTAATCTCTGACTCATACTACAAGGTACTAAATATAAGAGTATAAGAGTTCTGAACAACGATATGCAATAAGAATATGCTTTGTGATCCAATGTTAAAACCTGGCATTGGTGAGGATGGAGAAAAGCACACATTCACGTACTGTATTGTTCTCGATGGTGTGGTTTTAGATGTGAAAACTAGACCTACCGTATCAATTTGTATCCATCATAAAGTCATCCAAGGATGAAGCTGATACCAGGGAATGCTGAGCAGACCAATGGAAAGAAACTGAGTCCTTGATGACATGACTGATCCTATGATTCAAAGCAACCCTGAAGTCGCCCCACCTATGTTCTTCCCAAGTAACAAACCTCTACATTCTCTTTACATTTTCAACCAAGTTATATGTTAATTGCTTCTCAAGTCAGTCTAAATTATAAACATAATGTGGGATATGATACAGGTTGTAAAAAGAATAATGTGAATCTGTATATACTAATAAGTTGCTATATTTTAAAAGTCAAGATGCAGAACACTGTATAATACTGTACCATTTGTGTATAAAAGTGATTATAAGCCTTTATGTATTCATATGTTAGTTTATACATGTATACCCTTGTATATGCAAAGAATATTTCTTTCTTTATGTTATATAGAAATAAAAATAACATCCAGTTGACCACGGGTGTAAGAATAGGAAGTTGTAAATGGAGAAGAGGACAGATTTTTACCTTATACACTTATAAATTGCTGGGATTTTTTAAATGGGATTTTTTTTTTTTTACCTTAAAGGTGAGGATAACAACTAATGAAAAATATTTAAATTCTCCTTGTGCCAGACAGTGCTAGGAGTAGATATTATACCACTAGACAACAAGGAACTCATTGTCAAGAGGAGATAAATATACATAGACAAATGCAATAACGTGTTTATTGAAAGTGCCAAGATAATGTTGAGAAGAAGGGTGCTTCATTCTTCCTGGAAAAGTCACAAGGACTTTCCCAGAGGGAATTATGCCTAAACAAGTGTCTAAAGTGGCAAAAGGACTTTAACAAACTGACTGAATGAGGCTGGGGTGGGGATTTCAGGCAGAAGTAACAACATTTTTTGAGCATATAGAGGGATAGAATGTGTTGATAGTTCCTTGTATCTTTCAGGAACTGTGAATAATTTGGCAATTCTGGAGAGGCCAGAGGGAGGAAAATGAGGGCAGAGCAGCAGGAAGAAGAAACTAGATAATGACAAGCTTGTTTGCCATGCTTAGAAGCTTGGGTCTTACTTTTTCAGCATCTGGAAACTATTTGCCAAGTCTGAAGATTCTATTAATTTCTTAGAAAAAAATTTTTAAACAAATAGAGGAGTATAATAATAGAGAATATACAGTATAATATAACAAAGCTCAGGTACTCATCACCCAATTTTGTCAATCTAAATATTTACTACCTAACTTTTAAAAGGAAATAAAATACTACACATGTTAAAGCTCACGCAGTACCCTTCCTTTATCTCAATCACCATTGCCTACAAAGAAAAGCATACCTATACTTTATAGGTTAATATTAATAGAAGGAACAGACCACACAAATGTGCTACAACCATTGGGGGTTTTTGTACTCTTAATTCAGCCTGTTCGCATCTCACTGTACAGTGGACAAATCGTAACATAACCGTGTAAATAAGAAACCATGGTCATCATGTAGTTTTTCCACATATTACTCTCTTTTTATAAAATGACACCCTTTAGAATCAAAAGATGTATGTCTGCTATATCTTGATACCACTTGAAAGTTACCAAAAGACTCACCCATTTTTCCAGGATGTTGTATCTCTTTAAATTTTGCTGTAAGTTCCATAACATCGTCTTAAATACGTATTTTAAGCATTAGGCACTGACCTGATATTGGAAAGGGACATGATGGTATGTAAACTTATTTTAAAAATGAGGATCAAAGAAAGTGGTCATAAAATCATTGATTTAAAGTCACCAGATGATTCTTCAGTTCGTGTTTTACTTACATCATTGGTGTGCGTGATGTGTGTTGAGTGGGTGTGTATGTGTGTACATCAGGATACAAAATAGGCTGGTTTGTGTTTCACTATCTGGTTCATAAGAAATATAATAAAACCAACAAAGTGGTTCTTGGATGTAAAGCAACTCTACCATGTGCCACCACTCTATGAAATGAAGATTTGAATGATACTCACGAAGCTAGTTACTTCTGTACAAGTACAGAGCATTCAACATGCTCCATGGCCTACACTGCAGAGAAGATATACTTTTCAGCACTTCTTTGATATATTTCATATTATTTACTCCACATTACTTAATATTAACAAGGCTTAAGTTCAATTATATGTTTACTAGGAAAAGAGAAACCCTAATAAGCACAGGAAAGCATAAACGTTTACTGAACACTCCACATATTTAAGGGGATGTTATGCCACTTACACCAGACTTTAAAGAGATACAACATCTTGGAACAATAGGTGAGTTTTTCAAGTGGTATCAAGTACCTGTGTTTATAACCTACAAATCCACACTAAAGTCACTTTAAATAACTTCGAAAATAAATAAATACACATGCCATATTTTCTAGATTAGTGCTAGGGATTTTTAAGTTCCTGTACAGTCTGTTTAGAACCATGTTTTGAAATCTCACTGCCTCAAAGACAATTATCTTCCTTCTTCTTTTTTAATTACTCGAGAACCGGCCCATTTTTTATACATCAAAACTAGAGTTTCAGTGTGTCTTCTTTCAAAAAAATCTTAAAATGAAAAACAAAACACAACAGTGCAAAAATAGTGTGATGATCTTTTTCTGTTTGGTGATTCACCTGACCTGCTCTCTTCATCCAAATATTCCATTCCATCCAACAGCCCAATCCAAATAAAATCAGCTTCTTATTAAGCACATTCACAATTGGATACAACTGTTCTGCTTTAAAAATTCTGTAACTCCTTGCCCCAATCCAATATTTCAAATCCCACTTAATCAAAACAAAACAAAACAAAATTTAACTAACATGAAATTATTTGCAACTAAATAAAAGTAATTAACAATCTGGCCTTTAAATAAATAACTTATAATAAACTATATTAATACTATATTTATATTAATACCTAAATATAAAACTATAGTTTATTTATAAAGTAATGCCCTTAGTATAGTCTGTTAATTGTATATAATGAACATATTTATAAAATAATGTCCTAATATGGTGCATACATTATTTTATAAACATAAATTTGTTTATTAAATATAGATTTTTGCATATATATGTATACTTTTTCTCATCAACCCAACATTCACTCTTTTTCTCGAGTTAAGAACTTCAAGAAACCAAAAATCAAACAATTTAGGATAACAGAAAACATAATTTTGTCTTTCTCTTATTCAGACTATTGAGTTGAAGACGATTTCAAAGAGAATGAAAAAGTCACTTGGAAGTGCTGTCAAAAATGGATCGAAAAGTTTAGACTCTCTAAAGAGGGAGACCAGTTAGGAGGTTATAACTGTAATCCAGATAAATTCTGATTGGGCCTCTTGTGACATGGTGGCAGTTGGAAGGGAGAAATGGAGATTGCTATAAAAGACATTTTGAAAGAAGAAATAAGTTTAGCAGACCGTTTGAAAATAGGGCATGGAAGAAAGGGAAGTCTCAAAGATAACTCTAAGATTTTGGAACTGGAAACTTGAGGAATTGAAGGTGCCATTAACTGATAAAGGGAAGCTGTGAGCAAGTGTCAGTTTCAGGGAAAGCAGCTAAATTCAATTCTGGAGCTACTGAATTTCAAACTCTCTATGAAGTAAATAACATTATTATTACAATTTTACAGACGAGGAACTTAAGCAGGAGGCAGTAAGTAATTTGTCCAAGGTCACGCAACTAGTAAGTGATAGAGCCAGAATCGGAACGCAAGCAGTTTTCTTTCTTATTACCCCAGTGAAATTTTACATCCGTTGCGTGACACAGATCTGCCTTTTTCTTTGGAAGCAACTACAGGTAATTAAAAAAATCGTAATTGACGTTTGCTCTTTGTCAGCCCAGAACAGTTGTTTGAAAAGAAGCTTCTGTTTTCTGAAAGATCCATTACCTGGTTTTCTGACCCAAATTGTCCACTTATTATAATCCAACACCCGGGTTCATTGATTGGTCCAAGGATGGGTACCAAATCCAAGTTAAGCCAATCACTGCATTGCCTCAAAAACTTATAACTTGAAACCCGGGAGTTTCTTGGAATTGCGAACTTGGGTTTGCCCGATAGCCATGTTGCTAACTCCAGGGAGGGAGCTATGTGATAGAATGAAGCCAGAAATAAAGGATATGAGGCAGGGGGAGTGGGAGACTCTTGGCAGCATTTGTTCTTGATTCCAGTCATTCTTGAGGCCCAGCTGTACTTCCTCCTTCTCATGGTTTGGTTACATGAACCAATAGTCTTTTTTTCTGCTTAATATGTTTTAAGTCAAGTTTCTATCACTCACTCAATCAAAAGAGTCATGGTTGATAGAACCACACACCCCTGGGGGAACCTGAACAAATTATTTAAAATCCCTCAATCAGTTTGCTCGTCTGCAAATGGGAGAAGCAGACATGCACTTTTCAGGATTTTTCAGAGGATAAAATGATACAGGTGAACTATTTGCCTTTTCTTACTTAAAACTCACTTTATTACCTTGAAAAGTACTAGTAGCATTCTTGGAGCTGTTTCACTACAGTGAAGTGTATTCTCTTCTTTAGAATGGTTAATAACCTAGCATGGGACATACCTCTCTCCCTAGAGCACTGTAGGTTGCCCATTATAGAGACTCAGAGTCTCTCAGATCCCTAATTTACTCTCTCCCTCCTGCTGCATTTCCCACAGCTTTATATAAGTGGTGAGAGACCACAGCAAGTATCTGGTTAATTTCTTTATCCACAGCACATGACATAGTATGTAACCCTGACTCAGTAACTCTTTTATAAAGATTAGAAGCAAGTTGAATTTCCTTAAAAAACGGTCATGGGATGTGATGGTCTAATTCCCAGCATCTTAAAAACTCTCAGTAAGTGGTCATTAGTGCTCCAAACTCTGCAACAGTGGCTTTTAGTTGTCTCTTTATTGGTATCTTTTATTGATTTTTCAAATTTGCAGGTTAATTTCAGCTTTTTTCTCCCCTCCCTTCCTTCCTCCCTTCCTTCCTTCTTTCTCCTTCTCCTCCTCCTTCTCATTTCTCTCTCCATCTCTCTTTCTTTCTTTCTATACATTAGGAACGTATTCTGGATTCAGAGTCCCAGACGCTAGATATTTCACTCTTTGCTCTTTCTTGTGAGCTGTTCTTACCTCTTGAGACCACCTCTGTTATCACTCAGGTCAGCAAGGAAGGGTCACTATAACAAGAGACCAGAATTAAGGCCTTAAATCAAACATCATGCTCTGATACTATGAATATTTAAGCTACTTGTCGGGTTTTGGCATAAACAATGGCACACAGTTACTAATTTTTACCAAGTTGTTTCAATAAAAAAAAAACCTCCAGTGATGGTAGGAAAATAATAACTCTAACCTTTACCAAGTTTAGGCTCAATGACTTTGTCAGTAAAGGCATGGAATCTAAGAAAGATGCTCTACCTTCTTTAGGTATAAGAACTGGTATTTATAAAATATGTGTATATTCAATGCTCACCTATAATGAGGAATGCAAAGTAATTAGCAAGACACAGATTTCAACATTGTTTTCACCCGCTTCAGCAAATGCTGCCAAGGTCTTCATGGCCAATTTAGCCTCTTGCTTATATGAGATATGTGGGTGATATTTTCATCATAGGTAAGAAATAGGATTGTAAGAAATTCATTACCTTTAATGCTTATTATGGACAGTTGCCAGGCACAATTGCATTTCACACCAATCAAGGATTAAAAGAGAACAACTTAAATGAGCAGAGTTTTAAATGAACTGGAATCTAAAAGCAGCTGCAAAAATTTTACCCTTTTTGAATGGGAGAGCACTTCTTTTCCGGAAGTCTTCACAGTATATATTATTCTCTATTTGAATGGAAACGTTTGCTGCCAAATACCTGCTTAGGATGTGAAAAGCCAAATTTAACTTTTCTTTAGTACAGCCTGGAAATTAAGCCTTTGCTTTAGAGGAGAGTTGGCTTATTCATTGTAATAATGGTTATCATCATGGAAAGGTTTTATTAGGTATTCAGATCCTATTGGACAATATGTATGTTACACAAAAAATAATCCCTGTTTTCAGAGAACTCATATCAGTAATAAGATGTGTATCACACAGAAAATGCCCTAAGTTAGATGCACACACACCATACAGTAATCACCAAGATGTCTATCTTACATTTGCTTTATGTTGCCAAGTTCAAAAAATCATAAAATATATCTGCATAGTCATTTGTATATTCTCAGATCAGTCCTCTAGACATAAACATGTGAATTTATCTCTTGTTTTACAGATGTGAATATGAGGCTCCTGGTGGTTAAGGGACCTGCCCAAGGCCATAGAAGTGAGAAAGGTCAATGATCTTTCTGCTACTCCATGTATCACATCATTTTTATGGGTTTGAATTGGTCTGGCCCCAGGCAAAATTGCAAAATTGGTGAAGATTGTCTTATTTGACTCAGCTTCCTGTTCTGGGGTTTTCTTTATCATTAGATGCTTCGCCTTCTTGAAGCTCTCTTGACTCTGTCTTCCATTACACACTTCCTCCTACCTCCTAGGTGTTCCTTATTCCCTTCACAGATACTGTCCCTCGGCCCACCCACACCTAACATGCCAGTGTTCCTCAGAGTTGTGCCCTAAACCTTTTTCTTGCCTCATTGTACTCCATATTCCTGGAGGTTATCTCCCACACCTGTAGCTTCTGCTACCACCTATGTATTGATCCCACCCAAATTTGATATTCCTAGTTCAGACTTCTCTCCTACTTGCTACCTCTGCCTTGATAACCTGCAGCTACTTAACATATTCCCCAAACTGAACTCATATTTCCTTTTCTACATGCTCTTCCTCATCAAGTGTCCCGTCTTACTTGATGGCACCGTCTTCCCAGTAGTCCAAGCCAAGAGCCTCAGAGACATCTTTGAGCCTTCTTCCTTTCTCACCCTATGTAATTGACCTCCATATCCAGAGATTTCGTTAAAGAACAAGAACTTTTCTGCCCATTTCCCTTTCAGTTCTCATTGCCATTGCCTATTTTTGGTCCTGCCCATCTCACACTAGAACTTATTACTATAGCCACCTAAATATTTCCTTGTGTTTCTCTACTCAACCAATTACTCAAGGCATTCTATTCTACTTCCACCTGAGAAACCTCCTTCTAATCATATCCAGGAAAATAAGGAGGGTGATATTTGAACTGCTTTCCTCTTTTTCAAGCTGTCAAGTCTGTACCTTATCATGTTCCATGTCAACTTTCAAAGCTTGTCCGGTTTTTATATCAGCCACCTCCCCAAACCTCATCAAGGTAGGAGGACCTGGTGAGAGCAGCCGTACAGCCAAGTGCTCAAGCAGCAGTAGCTACTTCAGCCCCCTGGGTCTTGGCAGCTGTTGCACTGACTCAGCCATGTTCCCGGGTTAAATGGTTACAACATTCTTCAAAGAGCCTTTGTTCTTGATTTGTTTGAGATGCGTGTTATCTAGTCTTTAATGCAATCCAGAAGCAAGACCGTAAGCAGAAATAAATACGACAGCTAAATCAATGGTAGCACAAAAACATGTCCAGGTGTAGTAATAAATGAATAATCTTTGGCTCTTCGTATCAGTGTAAATGCCCATGATACTATCTTGTGCTTCATTCCCCGAACTTGCCCTTGGGAGTGGGAGGGCGGGCGTGAGGAATTCTGTAGCAAAGCAGCAAAGTAAGGTGCACACAGAGCCTCACCCTTTTCTTCTGCCTTCTGTTTCTCTAAGTGGAGTCTTCTTGTTTCTTAATGTAGACTTGCTTTATAAACTCATGGGGATTTGAATTCACGTAATTCATTTTTCAAGTTTTGACCCCCCATATGGTTGCAGGCGTCTAAGCTGAAACTTTCAATTAATAGCACGCACTCTTGGATTGTTAGCACTGGAAGAAATCCTATAGATAGACTTTCTCAACTCATTATTGAGAAAAACGAGGCTCCAAGCAAGGAAACCATGGGTCTGTGGTCACATAATTAGTGGATAGCAATCAACACTTAAATAATACTTGTGTTGGCTTCACTCTACTTGAGTCAGTGCCCTGAACTCTCATGTAAATCTGGCATACTCAAACAAATTGGTTTGCACAGAAAGCACCATGATGCAGTGGGTAAGAACCGACAGTACAGTCAGACCAACTCAATCCAGTCTGATTTTAGTTCAAAGTAGTTAAATTCAAAGTTCAGTTTTGCCACATGTAAGATGGATATAAAATTAACTATCTCATGGAATCGTCATGAGAGTTAAATACGTCTGTAAAACGTTAACATTTTGTATAGCATACTTTTAATCTTTTACTCAAAAAAGAAGAAAAACATAACCAATAATATAATATATTAATTGACTTACCAGCTTTGTCCAAACTCTAAGGGGAAGAAAAAAAACACAGCTCTTGGCTATAAGGAGTATTCAAAAAAGTGAAGATGTAAGCACATCATTTAATCTCTCCTTCCTTTAGATTTTCATTGGTATAAAATGGAAATTAAGGGAGCTAGCCTCCCTACCCCAAAGATTAGCTCCAATCCAGAATGACTTATCCATGTAACCACAGTTTACATTCTAAGCTATAACTATACCATAAATAATATGATTAACAAAGTTGTATGATATAAATGTCCAGTAATAAGAGAGAACTCTGTTCATCAGGGAAAAGGCATGATGGAGGTGGAGGGAGATAAACAGGGCAAAGCTTCAGAGACAAGATGCAACGGACTGTGGGCTGAAGTTTGCAGGAAAGGAGGGACCTGATTTAATAGTAAAAGGGCATTTATGTGCGGGAGAAATTATTGCATAGATTAAGGCTAAGCAATTTGTTTCCTTGACAGTGGATGAAATATTCTCAGTTTAAATTCACTAAAAAACTATTGTGTAACCATAGGTTTGTCTTCTGCCTTCCCTTATCTTCTCAATCAGCACAGTCAACAATTACACCCTTTGCTCCAAGGCACTCCCACCCTAAAGATTTCACCCATAAATCAGGGAGTAGCTTTAAATATGTGATTTGCTACCTTCTGTTGCAATAGGACAGACCAACAGAACATAATCTCCACTTGGGGTTTTAGTGGAAGCTGTGATCAAATCCAATTTAAATAAGAAGATACAGCAAAGAAACTAATTTTTTACAAAGTTGCCAAGGGAAGAAACTAGTAATAGCAAACATAGAATGGTGCCTCTAGGTTGTATATAAGGACTGTTATTAGGAGACAGTGTGTGTGTGTGTGTGTGTGTGTGTGTGTATGCGTATGCACTTTAAATAACTAAAAATTTAGATGTGAGAAAATTTTTTTCTTAGCTTGGCTACCACCAGACTTTAAGAACTTGAGAGCAGCTGACTTTTTATTGTGTCTCTCACTTAGAGCTAGAGGGATGTGAAACATTATCTAGTTTACTGGTTTTCCAACCACATTCTGGAGAGCCCAGACGTTTCACAGAGACAGCGGGTTGACCCTCACACACACACATAGGATTTGTGTTGAGGTTAACTCGCTAACAAATAAAAGAGATGAAAGAAAGCACTTGTGACTTCAAAAATACAGTCATTTTTAAGTCAAGCGTGACTAAAGAAAGCATTGTTGACTTTTAAAAGTATTTGTTTCTAGGCAGTCTTCATGAATAATTCCACTGTGCCAGTTCTAGGTAGTCAACCCCAAGAGCACTCATGTGAGGGGCTGCTTACTTGCGGTCAATAAAGATAGGAATCAGCGTGTTGCCTGTCCCACGACACTCAGCTCCTGCTCACTCCTCGGTCAGTCTCCCTACACTCTCACCTATACACCTTTCTGGGCCTTGTGGTCCCCAAGAAGGTCTTTTGTAGATTCAAGCACCAGGGTTTCCCTCTGAACCACTGACAGACATTTTCTGATAATCACAAATTTTTAAGCTAAAGCACAAGTGATCACCCTAATAACACAAGTAATTTTTCAGAGCAGGTAAACAAACTTCACGCCCCAAATGGGAGTGATGATCATCATTTGGGTGATGATGGGGTGCCTTGTGGGACCCTTCCCTGGTGATTTCCCATATTACGTATACCATTGTCTATTAACAATCCCATTGTGTTTCTTTTGAAGAGGGATGCACTAAAGAAGCGTCTAAGCATACATTAGTTAACTATGCTATACATGAACCAAGAACCACGTGTTTGAGGGTTATTAATATTTAGTTTATGAAAAAGGTTCTATTCCACTAAAAATTCCAAAGTTGATTCATACTAATCATTTCTTCTTATGGGAACTAAAGGCCCGGGAGCTGAAGCGAATTTCTCAGTCACACAGCTTTTAAATGATGGATCAGAGGCTAAGGATGCTGGTGTTTTGTTTTGTTTTGTTTAATTTATTTATTTTATCTATTTGATTTTGGCTGCGTTGGGTCTTCGTTGCTGCATGCCGGCTTTCTCTAGTTGTGACAAGCGGGGGCTACCCTTCGTTGCGTGCACGGGCTTCTCATTGCGGTGGCTTCTCTTGTTGCGGAGCACGGACTCTAGGCACGTGGGCTTCAGTAGGTGTGGCTCGCGGGCTCTAGGGCGCAGGCTCAGTAGTTGTGGTGCAAGGGCTTAGCTGCTCCACGGTATGTGGGATCTTCCCAGACCAGGGCTCGAACCCAGGTCCCCTGCATTGGCAGGCGGATTCTTAACCACTGTGCCACCAGGGAAGTCCCAGGATGCTGGTGTTTGACTAAGCAGTCAGTTACCTGCCCCCACTCTTCCAAACAATCACAGAATTGCAGGATGTCAGAGAGATAAGGGATACTTGAATCCATTTAGCCGGTCGGTTTCCTAAAGCACAGATCAATGCTAGAAGAATGCTTGCATCCCAGCTTGATTCTAGACTTCTGGCACTACCTATCTATGTGAGTATAGCCTCTTTAGACTTCAGTCTTCTCAGAAAATGAGTTCACACTAGGCAATCGTCTGGGTATCAGTGAACATCAGTTTTTGGTAATGGTATCCCATTACCCCTTGGAGAACCTCCTTTCCCTCAATCCCTGTCACTTGGTGTGGGTGGGACTCACCCTCCTGCTACGGGTTGGTCAGTTAGCATCATGTCTCAGTGGATGGTCAGGACAGTCTCCTTGACCTAGTCTCTGCCAAGGAGAAGCAGGGTGGGGTTTTGCTCTCTCTCCATGAGGGTGGTTTTGCTGGGAGGATAGGGGCCTGTGACTGCTGAAGGATTCATATGAAGAAAATCTACCTGAGAATGAAGCCACATAAAGGAAAGAAGAGCTACCAGGTAGGGAGAGAGTCTTAACGCCATCATCAGCAGCCCTGGATTCAGTATCATTAGCCAAGAGATTCCGTCTTTTTGTTTAAGCTAGTTCAGGTTAGGTTAGGTCCATTTACAACCTGAGAAATCCCGTGACAAAATCTTTGGGTCATTTAAAGTGTTCAAACTGGGACTTCCCTGGTGGTGCAGTGGTTAAGAATCCGCCTGCCAATGCAGGGGACACAGGTTCGATCCCTGTGTGAAGATACTTTCTTCACACAGCTGTGCAATTTGAACACTTAAAAAAAATAACAAATGATAACAAATGTACTCAGAAATATAGAGGAAATTATAAAGTAAACTTTTCTTAGAATAGTATTCTTCAGAGCTCTTGGAACACTTTTCATTGTTTTTATTCCTTGAAGATGCTAACACGCTTTAGTGCTTTGGAAATAAATCCCTACTTTTTAAGAGACTGTCCCACTTAACTCAGCTATATATTCTTTTGCCCTGAATCATTAAAGGGAGAAAAGGAGTGGAAGAAGGGGAAAGGACATGGCACCATATTTTTAGCAGCTTTATAAATTTATACATTAGATTTATTCAATTAATAGTCATCTTTAACAGGTTGGACAACTTTGTCATTAACTCGAGGTTCCATTCATTTACAATATCATGCCCTCATTAAATATGCTTTAAGAGGATTTCAGTTGAGTAGGAATATTTGAAATGAGGCATGATAAATCTTTTCTCTTTAATGAATTTATTCTTTTTTGAGGGATTAATTAAAATTAGTTGTAAAGGAGAGATACGTAGTAAATGAGTAGTGTCCAGGTAAAGGTTAAAGAATAACTGCCATTAAATGAAGTACATTATGAAGGCAACTTGTTAATGAAGAATTTTCCAATTTACATGAACCAACAAGAAGTTCATTAATCAAAGAAATTACACGCTTCTGAGATTGTGTTTCTTTCCCTCCATCTTTTCTTTCTTCCTTTCCTCCTTCCATCCCTCCTTTTAAGTAAAGGAAATTGGCTTCATTCCTGTTTTGAAACAAACTTACACTTTTGCTGAGAACTTGGACACTTTGAGATACAAAATTGTCATAAATTAGCTTGCTTAAATCCAGAGGCTTCATTCTTAGAAAGGGATAGTAAAGATGGTATAGGAAAAAAGAGGCACAAATGGTGAAAGAGCTGAACTTTCAAACTAGGGGAAACACATCCTTTCAAATTTAATTCACAAACTGGGAATGGAAATGTCATTGCCTCACTCAGAGGGTTAATCACTTTCTAATTTGAACTGGTAAATTTTATAATGACACTGTGAAATTAGCAGCATTTTATTGTGTTAATTATCTGCAGGACACTATATCATTACTTCTAATAAATGTAAATGAGACTGTGTCTCCTAGGACAGTACACAGACAAGGTGAATTTTTATTGGCTATTTTCGGGATTCCAGTACAGTCTTTCTTCTTATTTTTAATCTCTTATAAAATACTTTCAAACGGGGTTGGCTTACCATGCCAATTTCCCTCTATTTTATTTAATGTAATATTTTAAAGGTCATTAAAGTTACCTTAGCTCACTGGAAATCATTTTTACTCAAAGCACGGTGATTATTAAAAACCATGCCAAGTGTGAGCCCAATCAACCAAGACTGGGAACCACAGTCCTGCTATAAGAATAATAAAAAAAATTCAGCCTTTCCTTTTAAAGGCATTTAGAAACATGTTGCCCACCCACCCACTTCATTCAACTAGGTAGCTACAGATACAATTCTGCAATGCAATGAACTAGCAAAATGTTGAGGTCAGTGGTAAAAAGGAAATAAAGTTGTATTTTTTTCTAAATTATTCAATAAACATGAAAGTTAAGAAATACACAGTGCTGTGCTAATCAGAGTTGATAAATACTGTTGGAGACTTCCTCTAAGTCACCACAAAAGATCAGAGTTGATAAATACTGTTGGAGACTTCCTCTAAGTCACCACAAAAGACTGCAGAGGGTGTGAAGAAAAATAAAAGGCATTTCTCAGCCTTAAAAAGTAACAAACTAAGAGAAAGAGGGAAAACAAATATAGAAATAAGTGATAAAAGAAAAAATATGCAAAACATATAAAAAATATATCACAAATAAGAAGATATTAAGATTAAAAGGCAAGGGGTGTTGGTCACATGCTAATTATAGATATCAGAGAAGAAGGAGTTGTCATTTAAGATGAGCCTTGGACAGAAAAAGTCGATTTTGATAGCCCGAGATAGGGAGAGGGCAGAGTGATAATGAGTGATAATTATTTTAAATAATAGCTACCAGTTGAACAACTACCATGTGCCAACGCATTCTATACATTAACATTCATTATCCTAAGGGCCTTGCAATGTAAATATGATTCCTGTTTTATAGATGATGAAATTGGGGAAAAAGATAGTAAATAATATACCCCAGGTCACAGAGACAATAAGCAGAAGAGTCAGAATTCTAACTTGTTTCTGTTTAATGTAAAATGCTGCACTGTTTTCAATATAGGATGCTGCATCGAAAAGCAAAATTTGTCATTAGGCATTTCCACAATGGGTAACCAATGAGTGTGGTACCATAGTTCTCAGAACAAATCATAAGCAAACCTCTCTCTCTCTCTCTCTCTCTCAATCTCTTTCTCCCTCTCCCTCCCCTCCCCATACCGCTCATCAATTTCCCATGTCTATAAATAGGAAGAAAAGTAGGTTTAAGGTAAAGATTATATCAGATAATTAATATGAGCACTTAGCATTCATTAGAAGTCATAGTTTTTATTGTTGTTCCTTATTATGTTGTTGTAAATAATGTCAGTGTTCCTGTCTCGAAGAATTTGTTTCCTTTCTCATTTCAGTTGCCTACCTTTTGATCATTCCTCTTTTTCTGTCATTTTGTACATAGGGTGAGGATCAAAAATAAATGATAGATCTGAACGAGGCTGCTATATGCTGGTTAACTTTTGCAAACTTAAATGAGAGAAGAAATTTGAAACTCACAGCTGAAATTTACCATTAATGTGATTAAACAAGCAAGAAATAAGTAGCCCGTGCCCACAGTGTTCATTGCCATTCTAGATGACTGGCTATGCAGAGAAAACAGAACGTGGCCCCTGCCATCAAGGAAATAACTATTTAGTTGGTGAGATAAGACAAGCATGTGAACAATAATGAGTGATAATAGAAACTGGATTATAATTAATGCCTTAATTATAAAACATAAACCATGAATATTATACGAAGACAGAAGAGGGTGGACTGCAAAGGAAAGGCCCTTGATGGGGGTGGGACATGAATTACACCTTGTATGATGAAAATAAGGTTGCACAAATGGCACGGAGTCTCATGTGGATTATGTTTGCCCAAGCTTTGTTACCATGGTAATCTATCTCTGTTGTGAAATTAACAGAATAAATTACCTCTTACTTCAGAACTGAGATATACTGAGAATTGGGGAAGGAGTTTTGACTCCAGGTAAATAAACATGACTGGGATCACTGCAGAAATGCCAAGTGTTGTTGGTTATAAGATACAGTGATTCTATAGCTAGCAAAGTTGCTTTTTAGTTGTGAGAAAGATGTATAATGAAAATTCTTCTAACGTTAAATTGGGTTCAGTAGCTCAAGTTTTACAAATCCCCTTTCATTAAAATTAAACAGTGGGTATGAGTGGGTAGGAGGAAACAAAAGCATAAAAATTTTCTACTCATTTTTAGAGAGAAGTAATTTGCTTCCTCCTTTATTTTATTTGTTCATTCCTTGATTGGAACAGGACATTGGAAAACTGAGTTATCTACTAAAGCATCATTTTTAAAAAGACAAGTAGTTGTAGGATATAAAACAAAATGACTATTTTCCAATTTACCAGATGAAAATAACTTAGGAAAGCAAATTATTTAATTGATAAATTTATTTCCAATTAAACAGTTTAAACAGTTTAATTGACAAATATAAAAAAGCTTAAAGGTCTCTATTAAAGGACAGAGACTCTTAGATTGGGTCAAAATATTCAACTACATACAATCTATAAGAGACACACATAAAACAGAGTGATTCAGAAATGTTATAACAATGGCCAGGCAAATGCAAACAAAAGGGAAGCATGAGTGATGGCATTTATTTAAAGCAAAATAGAACCCAAGGCAAAAGGCATTGATGAGTAGAGTCATATTACGTTGATACAAAGTAAAATCCACAATGAAGATGTAAGTATCATAGATTTGTATGTGACTAATTACATATAATCACAATATATGAAAAAATTGTTTTAAAATGTTTTTTTAATTGCCAGTTCAGCTAAACAGATGACTACTTGCCTCAATAACTCTATAAGAGTAATGTTATTACATCATTCCAATGAAATATTTTTTAAATAAAAATATCAGTTTACAAAAGAATTAATTCATTGTATGGCAGAGACTGATGAATGATTCAGCATACTCCTTTTCTTTCTTCCTGGAAAGAAAAGGATAAACTATATTTCCCAGCCTCCCCTGCGCTTGGATGGGGACATGTAGATTGAGTTCTAGCCAATGGAATGTAAATGGAAGAAATCCATGCCACCTCTAGGCTTGTCCCTTAAACCCTTCCACATGCAATCACTCATGCTCTTTGTTCTTCTGTGGGAACATAGACACCTTGGAAGCTGCTAGGAAGATTGCAGAGCCACAAGATGGAAGTAGTCTGGGCCCCTCATCTTGCGGATCATGAACACCTATTTTAGACATTATACAAATGAGACCTAAATATCTATGGTGTTTAAGCCATTTTACCCTTTTCAGCTGGATTTTACAGCAGCTTGCATTACCTAATTGATATAAATAATGACCATAATCTGTGTGCATGTGTGTGTGCATGTGTGAGAGAGAGAGAGAGAATATTAGTATGTGGTTATCTGTGTTTTCATACATATAATTTTTGTCACAGTTGTTTGCTTCCATGACCATATGGATGTATTTTTAATTTCATGCAGATAAAAGTTGTGTTTATCTTTGGGTGATGGGATTAAAGATGAATTCTGTTTAGATATTTATTCTTATTTTCCAGATTTTTTATAAGGAACTTGCATAATTTTATTATAAGAAAATATTAAGCTTATTAAATTTTTAAACAAGAGAAAAAGTAATCTCCTTCCTCAAAGATCTTATAAGGGCAGAGACAGGCTTCTTGCACATTAATGACTTGTGAGTAAACATACATGTCTTAAGAGCTTTTAAGAGCTTACTAATCACGGGAAGGACTAGTCATTCTTTCATTTATTCATCAAACATTTATTGAACACCAATTATTTGTCCAGTGCTAGGCCAGGCACAAGAGATATGATGACACAGTAGATATGCTTTTACCTTCACAGAGAAAGCAAAGTTTCTACACTCTGCACAGTCTATTATGAGAGATGGTTATATAAACAAATAACAGTACAGTGAGATGAGTACAATAGTGGAGGCTAGTGATAGCCCAGATAAAAGAATAATTAACTCTATTTTAGTAGTCAGGGGGATTCCCATGAGAGGAGACAGTTGAGCTTGCTTTTGAAGAACACATGTGTTTGCCAAGTGGGTAAGCAGGGAGAACATTCTAGAAAAGATACTAACACATGCAAAAAGCATGACATTTTTGCAGACACCATGAAAATAGCTTAGAATGACAGACATGCAGCTCCATGGAGGGAGGACGTAGGGGGATATGAAGCACGAGGTGGAGTTAGTGGGGACAGATCATGAAGGCTTCAAATGGCCAGACTGTTGTTTCTGTCGGATTTTAGGTAGAAGGAAACTGTGATCAGACTGGTATGGTGGAAAGATGTCTTCATCAGAGTGAGGGATGGTTGGAAAAGGGCAGGCTGGAGGTGGGGCTAATTCAAGGTGGATCACGTCTTGGGTCCCATCCAGAGCAAGAGCTGGACGAGTGGAGAGGAGGGGTCATTCATTCCTCTGAGCATCTCCCAAAGCTACCATATGAGTCTGCCTGACTCGATGGTGTTGTCACCAGCCCTGTGCCTTGGGCAGCCAGTCTCATTAGCACACGGCACATACCGACATTTATTCCTTTCTCCGTTGCTACCTACATAGAGAACACCTGCAAAGTCAGGATGACCCGCAAGTGACTGAAGCTGACCTTGAGTTCCTTTTCCTGCAACTAAAATTTGAGACAGTTTTAGATATATTTAGCACACATGGCACATATTTTACAAAATTTTAACACATTTTTTAGGACAATTAAACATTAGCTTGTTGCAGCTGTGTGCTTTGAGCGCCCATTACTGATGTGCAGAATTATCACCGGGTCTCCTCCCCACCCACCAAGGCCAGTGCTGTAAAGGCTTGCCATCTTGCTTCTTTCCCTCTCATCATTCAAAAAATTAAAGGGAAAATCCCTTCTTCCACTTCACAGCCCTCCTAAATCCCTTACATACAAATTTGAGGGGAAACAAATTAGTAGTGAGCAATAAAGGTGCATTTTGTTATTACAGGATAGTAACTGTTCGCAGATATCGTAGTCTTGGCTTGCATTGTGTATTCTCATAATGTCAAGTATGTGAGAGGCAAGGTTAAAGCTATTCCAAGTCAGAGGAGGTATTGGTTCCCTAGGTCGGCTGTAACAAATTACCACCAGTTCAGTGGCTTCAAACAACAGAAATGTACTCCTTCACAGTCTGGAAGCCAAAGCCCAAAATCAAGGTGCTGGCAGAGCAGCATACCCCTTGGAGGCTCTGGGTCGGGGGCGGGGGGGGATGTTTTCCTTATGTCTCCTAGCTACTGGTGGCTGCCGGCAATGCTTGGTGTTCCTTGGCTTGTGGCTTCATCCCTCCAATCTCTGCCTCTGTCTTCACATTACCTTCTTCTCCCTGTGGGTCTCTTACAAGGACACTTGTCATTGGATTTAGGGCCCACCCAGGAAATCCAAGATGATCTCATCTGAATATTCTTAGTTACATCTGCAAAGACCCTTTTTCAAAATAAGGTCACATTCACAAGTTTGGAGAGTAGGGTATAGACATTTCTCAAGGGGACCACCATTCAACTCACCACAGAAGTCAAAGAGTTAGAGCCTCAGAGCCAGAAACAATGTGCAAATCCATGACTGGTTAGGGGACTTATAAACTCTTTGAGGGCAGGTGTTAAACGCCTTATGTGGCATGTAGTAGCCAGGACCTTGCAGATCACATAGTGGAGGCTCATCAAAGCCAAGGCTGAAAGCTTTGTCTTGAGATCCAACAGTATTAGAGACTGGATTCATTGAAGTAGATGGTGCAGATAAACATCCCAACTCCTGATCCTTCTGAGAATTTCATTCCAGTGCATTTATCTTCTCTCAAAAAGCAGTTCTCCACATCTTAGCGGGCAGTTTTATGTGAATTCAAGAAAATGACTTCCACAACCCTCAGATTAATTATGTTATGTAGAGAAACACCCTGTTTCATATTGTTCTTTGCTCACATTTGTCTTGTGAAATGTGATTACCTCATCCTAGGACACTACCCTGCTGATGTGAAGGTTTCAAACATTGCAGGCACCTAAAAGAAACCTTTTCTTGAAAACTGGTTCCAGTAGAAATGTACAACTTGATGCAAGGGCCTCTGTTTCCCTCCCTCTCTCCCTCCCTCTTTCTCCCTCCCTCCCTCTCTCCCTCCCTCCTTCTCTCTCTCTCTCTCTCTCTCTCTCACACACACACACACACACACACACACATTTCTCTCTGTTAATAACACTCCTGGCTGATTTATTGATTGCCTGTAACACTGCTGGCTTTTCTTGAAGCACTTGTGATCTTCCCAGTTGTAAGTGCCACCCCCAGTGGAAAGTTGCCCCAAACTGGGATGTTTTTATTGCTGTTTGACTTCCCCAATTTGACTGGTCAGGTCTGAACCTTCTTGGCTTCCCCAGAATAAGCTCCTTAAGCCTTTTCCCTCCAAAGCATCTGTAAACAGTTGAAGGTCATGATTGTTCACTCTGCAGGATCGATATGCCATTAAATTGTGACAAAAAGGACTGCCAGCCCATTAAGGGCTCCCTCATACCCTCAGTAATCCTGATAAAGTGATGAGCTGTTTTAACCTCTCTGGCTCCCATTGCAAACTACGTAGCAAACTCCTAACTGCTGAGATAACCCCTTCCGCAAAGTCAGGACGACCCACAAATGACTGACACTGGTTTTGAGCTCCTTCTCCTGTACGTGTTTTTCCGGCTGTTGTAGTCACTTTTTTATTTAATCTTCTGGGTTTTTTTGTTTTTTTTCAACCACAGAGTCTAAATTCTAGTGTTATTCTCAAAACTGTTTTGTTCTGGAATGAACCCTCCCCCGACAGCCTCATCCATCGTGTACATGAATAGGCCCATTGTCTACTGGTTGAGAGACAAAAGTAGAAGTATCCATGGGGACTGAAAATGACGCAGGGCTAGTTCACCCCAAACACATGGGATTTCCCTAAATTGATTCAGTCTTAGACATGTGGTGAGTTCACAGTAGTTAAATCTGTTGAATTTCTGCCTATTCTATTTTCTTAGCAATAAAAGGTGAGGAGAGAGGCAGAAGGTTTTAATAAAATGGAAGAAAGGCAACTTTTGTGAACTGAAAATATTTTTAATGGATCTAAGCATCCTCAAAACTATTTTAAAACTAAATCTAGACCAATCTAGTCTTGCTCAACATTACATGGTGAGCTCATTTATTATTTGAAGAATGTTGCTTTCACTCAGCTAATGCTAAAATTAACGGCTACTATGAACTGATGTCCAGTGTGTTTGAAAAATCCATGACTGTTTAGCCAGATAAAGTTGATCT
Source organism: Delphinapterus leucas (assembly GCF_059928025.1). NCBI lineage: Eukaryota > Metazoa > Chordata > Mammalia > Artiodactyla > Monodontidae > Delphinapterus > Delphinapterus leucas. The sequence goes on from NC_143134.1 coordinate 84,013,519, forward strand.
CACGCTCTTCACTTATGTTGAAGTTATCCAATATCCAAAATATATTTTTACATTTTTGTTTCCAGTTTCCAAATTCTTCACCAGTCCTGCTGGCTTGTGTAAGCTAATGTAATCATAACTCAGGGTTTAGATTTTATATCTGGTGTGTACATGCACAACTTGCATACCCACATACACATAAAGCTCTTTTCTGAACTATTCTAAAAAACAATACATCATCTGGGTGGCAAAATCATGTTTGAAAAATTATATCTCCAGCGTCTCACTTCATTCAAATTTTTTTCTTACACTCTTTAGAAGATTACCAAATCTAGAAAAATCTGAAGATCACTACACCAAATGTGCTTAGTAAAAAGGCACCTTGATTTAAGTTCCTGAGGCTTTGTTACAGGTTCATCAGCTCATTGCACACAGGACTTTCTGGGCACAAATACCTGTTCATTTATTCCACTTTCTATTTTGCTGATTTGCAAGCATGAGTTTTCAGGGAAACCTTCACCTCAATTCAGGTCTGGCCCTTAATAGCTTATTATGTCAACAAAACATACCTTCAAATGAAAAACCAAACACTTGAAACAAGCAGGAGTTGCAGGTAGTAAACAGAAAGAAAACAGGCTTAATATCTGCTGAGACCATCTGCGCGTCTTTCTTCAGCATATCAATGGAATAATCTAAGAGGACACAAGAATAAGAACAAAGCTTCAGGTCATTCACTGATCCACCAGCAAAGCTCGATAAGTGGTATATTAGCTTAAAATCTCTTACATGCTGCTTAGACATCGTTGCATAGGTTCTGAAAAGAAGCAAACAGACCCTTATTAAATGGTACCAGACACTAGAGGGTTTTTTTCTGCTCTGTCTTGTTTGTACCCCCATATTAATCCTGAATTTAGATTTTACGGCTTTGAATTTGCTCTGCACGTCCTGTGACATAAGTTAAATGGATAATGATGACTTAATGAAATAGATGTCTCTTCCCTCCTGTAAAGCTTAATCATGCCAAGCCCCATTTACAGATTTCTAGCTTATGTTACTCATTAACATATTAAATATGTATTGTGTGCCTACTAGGTGTCCTACAGTGTGCTAAATTTCTGGGGACACAATAATGAGCAATATCAAGCAGCTTCTATGCTTCTTGGGTAAGTGTTTCCGTCATTAAGAGCTTCCATTATATTATAGCAGAGAAATTAGAGCAATAAGACTTGCAGTAGTATTGTCTTTTCCAGCAACTTTAATCCTTTGTACTGGATATTTGCATTCTGACTCAAATGGGTAACCGCTGATAACAGAAGAAGGGTGGCTCCCGATTACAAAACAGAACAGACAGAGGTCCCTGAAACCACTCTGTAGAGCACCTCACTGGCCGACGGTAAACTTTTTCTCCTGCTTACCTTGAGTCTGATTTCATCATCAGCCAGTGAGCCACCTACGCTTTGGCCCAAACCACAGCTGCTGTATATCAGCTGCACTTCGTGCACTTCATAGGAAGGCCGGTTGCCAAACACATGTTAAGAAGCAAATTTATCTATCATGCTCACTTGCAAGGTGTCACGGAGTCCTGGCCCATTCATTCAGAGGAGCTTCCAAGTAACAGACATCCTTTAGCAGAAAAACACTCTTTGAATCAATCGCCCCACATTCAGATGTATTACCTGAAGCTAAAGTTTACTACAAAATTTACCATAAAATTTACTACTATTAGAAGGAAAGATGGGAGAAAGGAAGGGAGGAAAATGTGGACAGAACAGAGAAAAGGTCTTGGCACAGATGGAGCCAGCATAGGCACTAAATCATTCCAGGGAATGCAGTGGTGCAGATTATTTATCTTACCATGCTCTCCCCTCCAGTGTTTGGAATGGAAAAACTTGAAAATTAAAAACTCTGTATTTACATTCTCCTTGGGAGGTATGGAGGATTTTAATAAATCTGTTTGGCTGACTCCAGGAAATCTGCCTCTTTAAGTTGCATCACACCCAGCTGTTTGCATTAAAGTTCATCCAATTTGATTTTCATTTGTCAAGCTGATGCCTTTGATGTCAAAATTACTCTCCCCGTTGCATTTAGCCCTTAAGGGTTTCCAGCTGCCATTGGCTCTGTAATTGCGTTGAGGTCTTCAGCCAGTCTTGGGTCATATTGTTCTGCTTTGCAGTTGTCTAAACTCTATCTAGGTGACCTCATTCAGCTTGATGACCTAACTTGAGACACTCATCCAAGATGTCTTGGGAGCTGCTGTTGCATTGTGCTCACCCTCTGGTAACCAGCTTCAGCTGTATCTACTTCTCAGGGAGAGTTCACATCTCATACCAACATCTTCTGTTCATTTGGACAAAGAATATGTTCTGTTCCCTTCGGAATCACTGATTGCCACCTGATTTACAATGTCTCTCTTTCTCCTTCAGAACAGATGACCTCTTAGTGTTGAATGAGTCACAAATTGGTTTGGGGATCGTAAGTAGACCACAGAGTGTTGAATCAACATTTAAAGAGCTCTTCAGTGTCACAGTATTCAGTTCTATTCCTTGGGATTCTTTATGAGAGAGATGTCTATTGTTATCTTTCCTTTATAGAGGAGAAAACCAGGAGGTTAGGTGGAGTGTCCAAAAGGTTTTTTTTTTTCTTTTCCTAATAACTATCTAGGCCAAACTTTGCTTTGCAAACTTTTGGCCACACTAAACTCTTACTTGTAAAATTCTGTGTGATTTGATCCACTACTCTTTTATCGGCCTATCTATCTTTCTCTCTATCTAATCTGTCCCTTGTATATTTCCTCTCTAAAGGGAATACAAATTACCAGCATTCTGATCTCTGTCCCATTAGTGAATTTTTCTGTCACCAACTTGAAATGTGTCTAGTTGTTTATTTTCTCTGAGAATCAGTTACTTCATTTGTAAATAGGACTCTATACTTCCATTTTAGAGTTTTCCTGAGGATTAATTGAAATAATAAGAAAAATACCATCACTCTGACTGGTGTGGTACGAGAAAGGATAGTTCTTTTCCTCTTTTTCTTAGTATGAAGGTGGCACTGGGCCAAAAAACTATTAGAAAAAATTAATAAAATTACTGATTCATGTGGCATAACCCTTCCCAAACTGAGAAATCATCTATTTGGAGAATCGAGTCTGATTCAGTGTGAATTTTCTTTAAAAAGTAACACCCTCCACACCCAGATCCAGCATATCAGTTTCCTATTGCTTCTATAGCAAAGTGTCACATATTTAGGGCTTAAAACAACACAGATTTATTACCTTATAATTCTGGAGGTCAGAAGCCCAAAATGTGCTGGTGGGGCTGCATTTCTCCTGGAGGCTCTGGGGGCGGGGGCGGGGATCTGCTTCCTTGTCTTTTCCAGTTTCCAGAGGCTGCCCACAGTCCTCAGCTCATGGCATTGTCACTCCCACCTCTGTTCCAGTTGTCACATCTCCTTCTCAGACTCTCCTGCCTCCCTTTTTTTTCTTGTAAGGACTCTTGTGATTACGCTGCACCCATGGAGATAACACAGTATAATTTCCCCATGTCTAGATCCTTAAACTTTATTACAGCAAAGTCCCCTTTGCCACATAAAGTAGCATACACAGGTTCTGGGGATTAGGACATGGACATCTTTGGGAGGCCATTATTCTCCCTACCCCAGCTAATAGTTTGATTTTGAAGTTTTCCTCTTTGAGTGGAAATCCATTTTTTTTTTTTTTTTGGCGGTACACGGGCCTCTCACTGTTGTGGTCTCTCCCGTTGTGGAGCACAGGTTCCGGACGCACAGGCTCAGCGGCCACGGCTCACGGGCCCAGCCGCTCCGCAGCATGGGGGATCTTCCCGGACCGGGGCACGAACCCGTGTCCCCTGCATCGGCAGGCGGACTCTCAACCACTGCGCCACCAGGGAAGCCCTGAAATCCATTTTTTGTTCATTATTTCTATATCCTTTAATTACCTTGTTGATATTTTCAGTTGAGCCTTATATTAAAATATGATTAAAGATAGGCTGTAATTCTGGAGGGAATTTTACCCTTGAGGGCGGTGCTTTTTAACGGGTACATTCTGCACCATGGTACATTTTTTGAGCACAAGCAGGATACTGAGTTAATAAAGACACTGACATTCCATTTCTGGTCAGGGTGCAGCATCTCTAAGGACCTTGGATTCTAGAAACGTTGTTCAGCTAACTTTATCTGGAATGCATGAGCTTCCCTTTTTTTGCAGCCCTGGGTATATAGGTTAACTACACTAATGGATTTTATCAACCTAAACTGGCTTTCAAAAGTTGCTCTCTGGAACCTATGTGAAGGGAGTGTCTAATGGGTATCTGTGTGTATCTCATCATTTCCAATTAAATCTCACTCTACTGTAATTGGAGTTCCAGCTTCTTGAAAAGATTACAGAAGCGTACCGTTATCCTTAAAAGTTGGAAAACCATCAGCCTGCACTAAGTTTAACTCTAGCTTCATAAATTATTTTTAAGTAGTGTTAACATTACTCTTGATAAACTACTTTACAGGTATATTGGGATAGCACTCTGCCTTCCTACTTTTCTTCCTTCCTCCAATTTCTTTACTTCCTTCAACTTCTCTCCTTCCTTCCCTTCCTCCCCCTCTCTTTCTTTTCTTTCTTCACTTCTCTCTTTTCTTCCCCTTTCTTCTTCTCTCCCTTCTTTCTTTTTCTTTCTTTTCTTTCTTTGTAATAGGACAGGATATAGGAAATGATAACATCTAGCTTTCTCCTATACACACATATGATGGTAGATTCTGATTCCTTGTGCTCCACCTTTTAGTGCTGGTGTGCACGAAAGTCTAAAAACATCTATGAAGTCAAGGGGCTTATTTTTTGGCAGCCACACCAGAACTCAAGCAGTAAAGTGATTATTTTTCTTCAAAGTAGCCACATACAACAGTAAGTGTTTATTTAGTGAGTGCTTCCATTACTCAAAATATTTTGAAACTGCTCTTTTGAACCTGCCTTCTGTGACAGTTTCAGAGTGTCTCACTACATTTTAACCACCCTCTATTTGTCTCAAAATGCATTCCTTGGATTAATTATCTACCTTATGTGCCAGACTTAAGTCCAATACCTTTTACTTATTTTCAACTGACAACTCCAAGGATGAATGTTTACCAGCACAAAAGAGGATCAAAAGAATGCATCCACTTAAAGATCAAAAGTCTTTAATCTTTTATCCAGTGATTTGTAATAGCTGGAATATTGAACAGAAATCTAGGTATGCTGCCCAACGCAATATGATAGCTAAAATTATGAAATTAAGTTTACAGGAAAATATACATTATAAAACTTTAAATGCAAAATCATTCATACAGCATTACATGACACACACAAAAACATACCTACATACATTTATATAAAAGGAATTACTTTACAATGTTTAGGATGGTTACCTCTGAGTGATCAGATTATGGGTGGTTTTAATTTTCTTCTTCTTTCTCTAATTTCCATAGTACATACAATTACTTTTGTAATCAAAGAGGAAAAATACTAATTTGAGCTCTTAAGGATAATTCTAAATGCAAATTTTAAAAATGCTGTGAGTAATGACACCTTCACTAGAATAAATGCATAACCTTTAAGGGTTCATAAGCATTTGAATGCGTTTGGGTTATTTTTGTTTAGAAATAGTCATATTGATTTAAGGCAGATTGTACAAATATATAATACATATTTGTAAATGCACTACTGACTTTTCCCTGTTACAACTGAAACAAATCAGAGGCATGGGTGATGGCTTTAAAATCACATCTGTTGAGCCATGGTCTGAGTGTCATAGAGCATTCGATCCAATAGGTGCCTAACTGCTATGGTCAGGAGCTCTAGCTCCTGGAGCCAGCTGTATTATACTCTGAAAGGCAAGCACTTACATTAGCTGGGCCCACTATAAAACAAGCTTAAGATCTCTTCCATCTCTAAAATTCAGTGAATCCTTTTACTCACTGGTTTGGTAGTAATTACTAGCTAGTTGACTGTTCCATTAGTAATGGTACCCACAGCAAACAAAAATCATTGGAGGCAACAAAAAAAGGATTTGATGGATTGTCTCTTAAATCATACTGGAATTTCCCCAGATTAGTTTGGCAGTGGGTGTAGGACCTCAGAAACGATGAAGTTTAATCATGCCGTCTCTTAAAGCTAAGCGACTGCATCTTCACCTTTTCCAAAAACAAAAGTGGCCCTTGTTTTTACTCTAAGTAAAATTCTCTTCAAAGTCTCCTACTTGAATGTTTCTAGACCTAATGCTACTTGATGATTCTGGAAAATATACACTGCCAGAAAAGTAATATGCAGTGAATTTTAAGTAATCACAACTTTCTTTTCAGTTTTTTTCCTTAGTTTTCTGACTACTGCTTTTCCAGCTTTCATTTCTATATTATTCAGAGTAGTGGTAGATGCTATGATAAATAATCATAAATTTTATATGGACACACATACACATTTTTTTGTTTTGTTTTGTTCCTGTTCTCCTCACAGTCTGACAAGTAGCCTTCTTCCTCATTCTGACTCAGGGCTCTAGGATCTCTATCTGTGGCTATGCTGAGCCTTAATAGCTTGAAGTTCTCGACTTCCCGCTGGCAGGGGAAAAGGGCTGATGGAGAGGTCCCACCCACTTCATAAAAGGAGGAGCAAGAGTGAAACACACAACACTCCCCACATTGATTGGCAGGAATTAGTCACATGGCCATGTGGATGCGAGGAGTGCTGGGAAATGTAGTTCCTGCTTGGGCAGCTGCTTCCCAGTGATAACTCCCTGCTATGGAAGGGGGATCATAAATTTAAGTATAGAACCCCACATCTCTGCTCCATTTCCTTGGCCTTCTTGTTGAAAAAGTTATTTTAAAATATATAATATAAATAAATATATGAGAAATTTACCAAGATATAGCATGTATTCCTACGTGCACTGATTTTCTCATTCAGTAATGTTTATTTGATAGTCTATCATGTGTATGGCCGTATGTATTCTAACACTGGGGCTACAATCATGAAAAAGACAATTCTGGTATTTCTGCCCTCAAGAGCTAACTGTCTTGTTATACTTATAGATAATAAATAAGTAGCCAGGCAAATAATCACATCTTAAGGAAACAAACAGGTCACTATGATACAGGTGGCTGGTGAGAGGCCTGCTTCGATTGGATAATCAGAGAAATACTCTCTGACTGTAGACATTTGATCCTAGACACAAAGAATGGGAAGGCGCTTACTCTACAATTAGCACAGCAGGAAAAACAATACATGCAAAGGCCTTTAGGTGGAAAAGAGTTTGAAGGGCTTGTATGCATTTTTCTAAAGATTAGATTTATGTCTTTAAAATAATTAGATTTATCACCTTGCAGATTGAAATGGAAATATTACAAGGTATTTGGGCAATACGTCGACCAGATGATCAAACTTCACATCACCTTCAGTGGAATAAATTAGCAGTCTGTGTCCGTGCCATGAGGTTCTGAAGGCACACCATCACCTCCATAGTGTTCTTACAAAAATAAACATGAAAAGTTTTAACCTGAATCTAATCATGAGAAAACAATCAGTTAGCTCCAATTTGCAAGATATTCAGCAACACCGTAGACCCGGACTCTTCAAATTGAGAGTAAAGAGTTAAGACAGATAAACGCAATGCATGATCTTAGATGAAATCATGGATGAGACATGCACACGGATGCCAACAGCAAAAGAAAACAACAGCTATGAAGGACTTTATTGAGACAGTTGTGGAAGTGTGACTACGCTTATATATTAGATAACAGTATCGTATCAGTGTTAAATTTCCTGAGTGTGATAAAGGTATTATGGTTACATTAGGAAATATACGATGAAGAGTTCAGGGATAAAATGTGAACCTAGGTGACAGGTATATGGATGTTTGTTGTATTTTTCTCACAAACTTTCTTTGTGTTTCAAAATTAAAAGTTGGGGAATAATTAGATTCCTGTTTTTAAAGAATTATTCAAGGTGCTCTGTGGAGAAGAACTTGAGGAGGGGGTGAGCGGGAATGCAAAAAACAGTCAGAGGGTTATGTCAGTCGTCCGGGAGAGAAATGCTGGTGTTTTACCTTGGTTATTGCAGTGGGCATTAAGGGTAAAGTTGGAGGTGGAATAGGTGGATTTAAATACATTTGGGAAGTAGAACCAACAGCTTTTTCCTAGATTGAATGTGAGAAAATGAAAGTGAAAACAATAAAATAATGATGGGAGTGATGTAATACACAAAACACATGCTGGGGTGAATCTCAAATTTCACTGAGATATTTAACTGCTGAAACTAAGAGAAAAGCATGATTCACATACACAGGCTTCACAATATCCAGAGGATACAATATAACGGCTGTGTCAGAAGAAGCTGTGACAGTTCTTAGTACTGAGAGATGCAAAGATTTTCCTCTGGGTTCTCGTAAGAAGGGTGACGCTGGTGTAAATATCATTCCTCCTTACATCCATACGCTTCCAGTGACCACAGGAACAATCATTTAAATGACACAACCGGGCTTTGGCAAGTAGACATATGATCAGCAACAGGCATCTTCCAAATTCCTACAGAAAGAAAACCTGCTGGGCCTGAAACTCTAAGCTTAATGCAATTCGAAGAGAATAAGCAGTTTTGTTCAGTTCAGGCCAACGTGTTACTTGGTATTTTATGCCAGAGCTGTTATTGCAATCACATGGAGGAGAAGATTCGATGTGAATGGTAAATTATAAGAAATGCCCACACTTCCTACTTCCTACATCTATTTTAGTTGGTGGCAATTACGATTTACTACGCAACACTCAAAATACAAATGGTGCTATGTTAAAGGAGATGGAAGAGACAGATTTGCAACCTCAAAGCGTGACTTCAAAATATTGGCGCCGGAAAGATTTCCAGTTCCGGAAGGCGGTAGAGACACAGCACGCGGGGCCTCCACAGGTGAGGGTGACGGTGGGAGAGAAGAGCTCGGAACCCACTGGATGTGGAAGTGAAGCTGTGCAAGCAGGTGGGAGACGCCAGAGTGGGCAGATGGAGGAGGCCTTCGGTGCCAATCACACGAGAGGGCGGCACAGACAGTGAGCAGAGAGTGCGGAAATACTGCTAAGCAGGGAAACTGAGAGCGTAAGGACGGGAGGAGAAAATCCAGAAGGGAAGCCAAGAACTTGAGCAGAATGAAGAAGCAGGGTTATGTGAGGAGAATGCGTGGGCATCCTCCATGCACCCCCAGCCCGGCTCCAGGCTCCTCTGCCCTGATCTTGGCCAGGAGGCTGGATTCTGAGGACTGCACTGCACGGCGCTCCTGTGCCCTCTGCAGCCAGTTGGTTTCATCTGATGGGAGCCACTTTGAGGAAATCAGAGGACCAGCAGAAGGAGAGGTTTGTTTCCTCCCGGACTCCTGCCTACCTGGTCTCAGTACTCTCTCCATCCCCACTGACAGCCACAGCTGTCACCGGCTCCCACCGTTCTTACCCTCCAGAATGTGCTTGGTCACGGCATCCCACCTGTGCTAGCCCAGAGGGAGGGCATCATCCCTCATATTTTCCCCTCCACTCATGCTCACACCTTTGTAAGTAGTCACTTGATTAATGCTCAGGAAAATGCCATCTAGTATTGCCTGGGATCCTGACTCACATGGGGTGTTGCAAGTACCCACGTCCAACTTCAGGGAGATTGATTAAGGACATAATGGGAACCACACTGAGTTACATGGCGAATAGTCTGGCTCTGAAGTAGGACACGTAAATGATGTCTCCACATTCCTAAAACAAGAAGATGATGGATTCGTTAATCTTTCTGCGCTTGCATCATTCTTCAGCCCTTACGACACTCATATTCTTTCTAACCAGTGTCTCTTGTGTTCCTGTCTTGAACCTAATCCCTGTCCACATTCAGGTCTTTATATCTGGATGCATAAGAACCTAGAGCTCTAAGACAATTCAGAACAATAAGGAAATTAGCTTAAGAAGACTTCCTTTCAGGATAGTTGCCTTTATCTGGGTGAGCATCACAACCTCAGAGGTATGCATACTTTAGAATTAAACTTCAAAGCTTCCTAATTTATGTACCCACGCTGACTGCTCTTCAGTTCATCTGCCCTGTTTTTGCATTAATAGCAGAGAGGAAAATTTGTTGAGAGTCATGTGCACATTTAACATAGCCGGGAGGATGCAGTTTGTGTTATAGGTATCGCAAGGACGGTAAGAACGCAAACTGAGATTCATACACAAAAGAAAACAAAGAGATGTTACCCCTTATTCTAAATCAGTAGAAGAGCTTCAGACTGTATTCTAGTCGCTAAGATTATAATAATTACATTTTGAAAAGCTGCCTACGTGTAAAAATGGCCATGTGAAATTAAACACTCAGACACAAACATACAAAAAGATACCTACCTTGCTCTCTGCCCTCATTCACCTCCACCCACACAAGCTTTCTGCTTCGTCTACGAAGTGCCTGTGATTGTCGCATTCAGTGTGACGCTGATACACAGAGAACATCAGTGGAGTGCAGAGAATGAGAAGGATCTCAGCTACAATACCTCAAATTAGAAGTTGCTCTTGAAAATCTGTCCCCGAAATAAAAGTAATCTGAGGACTATACTTGATTGAATTCAAGTGACACTGTTTTAAACACAAACGGCAGAAGTGGGAGGGACATTGGTACCTCTTAGACACAATAGCAATGGCCAAGAATGGTTTGTTATTAAAACTACTCAAACTTCCTTTAAAAGGAAAGAAGCGCCTTTTGTTCCCCCTGCCCCTCTACTAGGAGCAATCTTTTTCCATCTGATACAAATTATGGTTCAAGTTTCATGAAACAAGGCTCTAGAAAGATATCTTTTACACTGCTGGCACTGACATTATAAGTTTGCATCACACTACGTACAGTAAGGATGGTTGTTATAGAATATTAGAGTCACATCTTACAAAGGAAAGTTTGGAAGAAATAAATGGAAGAACAGAACTACAGAATAATATGGGGCTAATTCATGTCACTTATACATAGAGAAATATTGTTGGTGCAATTAGAACAAGATCACAGAGAAATAAACCAGGACAAGGAAGAGACCCCTAAAGGTTAGGAAATAAAGGTATGTCAGATGAATGATGATATTACAGAGAAGATCAAGCTTAATCATACTATCTATAAAAGCTAAGTGACTAAAATTTAACCTTAACCAAAGTCATGGTTAGCTCCTCTTTTTCCTTTGCAAAACTCTCTTTAACATCTCCCATTTGAGTGTTTCTATGCCTAATTCTACTCTGACAAATAAGCTTTGGAACATTAAAAAAAAAAATGATGCACAGAAAATTAAATGATTTCTGAGACAATAATACCAAAAATTGGAGGCCAAGGCATCTTCCGTTGGAAAGAAAAAAATTCCCTCATGACAAAGAAGATATTATGGAACCTTGTTTTAGTAATTCTTAGAAATTACAACTGTACTTGTTAGAGCAAAATCTGGAAACCATAACATTTGAAGACAAAAAATTCAAAGCTTTCAGGCAGAAGGGTGGGCCAAACACTTTGGTGGACAAAACGTAGCCTAATATAAAGAGTCCAATCTAACTGGGGGGGTGGGGGCGAGAATGAGAACAATCAGAGAAACACAGACTTTTAGAATTGCTTTTATGGGGAAAGATGCTGGAAGAATTCATCCTGAAAAAATATATACATAAAATACTACGAAATGCTTCACTTACCATGAATAAGGAAGGTCTAATTCACAAAAATAATCACGTTCTACCACCCTTGAAAAAAACAATTTGATTAAATAGCTAAATGAGTTGACTCTAGAAACACCATGGGCGTACTTTACCTGGACTTTATAAGAAAGCTTTTGATACTGTGCTATACACAGGGGTAATCTGTCAAATAGTTATTAAACTTGGGAGGCATGCACGGGCCTTGGCCAGATAAGTACAGCCCTATAAGCTGCATCAGATAAGGCAGCCAGCAAAGTGGCACAGAGCAATCCATTTGAGGAACAATTTGGTTCTCTCAATATTTTAATGAGGTAGGGAGAAAAAAAAGAAAAGGAAGAAAAAGAACAGGCAGTCAGGTCATTCCATTTGCAGGTGATGAAATACGGGAGGCCATGTTGCAGAGGGAAAGCCACATCATTTATCTCAGCGGGAAGAACTCCGTCTTGGGAAGCATTTTTCAGTCCTGTTGCACCGTACTTGGGCTTTCCAAGTCCTCCTTGATAGATTTGCTTTTTCTTTAATAATACATCGAATTTGTGTAATACTTTTCTTCCTAAAAGCACCAAGTACTTTTCATGGATTTTATTTCATATATCCTCATGAAAACCTGTGAGTTTAAAAAGGCCAGCTAAAAGTTGCCTATTTCACATGCAAGAAAGAGAGGTTCACAAAGGCCAACTGATAGGCCCATGGTCGCAGGGAACATGCTGTACGGAGTTAACCATTCATCTTCATCAGTGGACACACTGAATGGCCTCGGAGGGGGCTAGAGACCCTGTCATTAGGTATTCTAGCACATCCATGATAGAGAATGCTCTTCATGCTTCTTTAGGCTTCTAACTGGCCAGGAATTAGCAACCTATGACCCAAGGGCCAAATCTGGGCTGTGGCCTTTTTATGTATGGCCCACAAGTTAAAAATGATTTTTACATTTGCATGTGGTTGGAAAAATTCAAAACGAGAGTAATATTCATGACATATGAAAACCATATGGAATTCACATTTTATTGTTCCATAGGTAAAGTTTTATTGGAACACAGAAGTGTCCATTCAGTTACTTTTGTGTCTGGCCGCTTTTGTGCTACAGAGCAGATCAGGGTAGTTGTCATAGATACCATATGGCCCATAAAGCCATATGTTTTTTTGTTTGTTTTTTTATTTTTTAAAATTTGTTTATTTATTTATTTATTTATGGGCTGTGTTGGGTCTTCATTGCTGTGCGTGGGCTTTCTCTAGTTGCGGCCAGTGGGGACTAATCTTCGTTGTGGTGCGCGGGCTTCTCCTTGCGGTGGCTTCTCTTGTTGCAGATCACGGGCTCTAGGTGCGTGGGCTTCAGTAGTTGTGGTGCGTGGGCTCAGTAGTTGTGGCTCGTGGGCTCTAGAGCGCAGGCTCAGTAGTTGTGGCGCACGGGCTTTGTTGCTCCACGGCATGTGGGATCTTCCCAGACCAGGGCTCGAACCCGTGTCCCCTGCGTTGGCAGGTGTATTCTTAGCCACTGCGCCACCAGGGAAGTCCCAAGCCATATGTCTTTATCTGGCCCTTTGCAGAAAATGTTTGCGGACTCACTGAGTTTCTTTCCTTCCTTCCTTCCTTCCTCCCTCCCTCCCTCTCTTCCTCCCTCTCTCCCTGCTTTCTTCCTTCCTTCTTTCTTTTAACAATGAAAATCTCCTTCAAAAAGCAGTGGAGGGCTTCCCTGGTGGCGCAGTGGTTGAGAGTCCTCCTGCTGATACAGGGGACACGGGTTCGTGCCCCAGTCTGGGAAGATCCCACATGCCGTGGAACAGCTGAGCCCGTGAGCCATGGCCGCTGAGCCTGTGTGTCTGGAGCCTGTGCTCCGCAGTGGGAGAGGCCACAGCAGTGAGAGGCCCACGTACCGCAAAAAAAAAAGCAGTGGAGCCAGAATCTTGCCCTAGAGCTCATTTTCAAAACAGTGAAACCAAGGAGTCAGAACTTATCTGTCTGTCTCTTTAACCAAAATAAACAGATGTGTGAGAACACGCGGCAGTTGGTGTCATCTCCCTAAAAGTGAAGGACAGTTACTTCCCCAGGTATCTCCTTCCCTATTAGATTGTGAGCCCTTGTGACATAAGCATGCCTTATCTATCTTTCCACCCCCAGCCCCTGGTACTTAATAGGGCTTAGTTCCTATTAATTTAATAAATGTTAATGGACTGAAAGAATGAATGACTTAAGTCCAACCGACATCTAGGACAGACATAGAAGTCCCATACTCTCTGCCTCTTGTCCCGTTTCATGTCTATTGAAATGGCATCTTTGTCCTTTGCAGAGCTCCTTGAACTCACAGAGATTAATGGAAAAGAGTAAGCACACAGCATCCTCTCCCTAAAAATACAAAACAAAGCAGGTATATAATTTTTTCTACTGGCAGAAATGAGACACACAGCCTAAAAGCGGTTGATGATATAGAAGCATTAGTAAATGAATTCTCATTAGTCAACACTGGATAATTCCACAGAGACTGAGAAAAGAGAAAAAAAAGTTTAAAACAAGCCAATCAATAACTCTGTTCTGGAGGAAAATTGGGGCTGGTTTCAAACCTACCAAATAATCATGCCCTTTTATAAGTAAAGTTGGTGAGTTTGTTTTTTTCCAGGTATAGTTGCTCACCCTGCAATAGTTCAACAAAACCAGGCATGTTTTTGTCCACTGAATGTTACCAGGTCTATATAAAAGGACAAAGTTCTGGAGACATGCCTCATTCTGCCTATGGCATGCGTATCTCTGCTTTTACTTTACTCTGGCTTGCTCTTGAATTCTTTCCTGCATGAAACCAAGGACCCTCACTTGGTGGCCTGTACCAGGAACTCGCCTGAGACCTGGGACATGACCATCCTCTCGTGTCCCATTTTCCTGCAGCCTCTTTTACTTCTGGCCTATCCAAAAAAAAAAAACAGGCAAAGTTCTTACATCAGTCTCCATAATGCAGGAGAAAGTGTTAGGATACATTGACACAAACCAGATATAACCTCTGCTCTAGTATCCTCCTATCTGCTAAGGATCTTTTTCACATTTAGTGTCAACCAAACCCCAAAGGCAAAAATGCCAGTGGAGATGAGAGTCAGTCCTCTGCTCAGCTCAGGTGCATTTCTCATGGATTAGCGGATCCGTGAGATATAAAAGGAACAAGAATTGATCCCATCCTTTATGGTGATGGCTTTGCTGCTGCAGCAAATAAGATAAATTGTGACTTCAGACTATGATTAACCTCAGATGACCTGTTTCAGTCAGTGCCTGGGCAAGCAAAGAAAACCTGCCCAGATGAAAGTGTGAGGAGACGATTTATAGAGTGTGAAGGCACTCTACAGAGCAGCAGTAAGGGAACCTCCAGGGGACATTGAGACACCCAGAGACTAGCAACAAGCAGAAGCTATTATCATCTCAAGACCTGAGGACGGAGGGGAGGGAATAGTCCTAGAGGATTCTAGTAAGCGCTGGAGCCATAGAGAAGAGCCACCTCACAGAAGCTGTCGTGGAGGGATGGAGGCATTGTCAGAACCACAGAATAAAGCAGAGAGAAAAGCAGTGGGGGAAATGCCCTCTCCTCTCTCTTCTCCTGCCCTTTGATCTCCTGCCAGAGCTTCCCATTGGCTGATTCCAACCAGAAGCCAGAGGTCAAGGGAGTCTGGCCAATGCCATTAGTAGAGGTCATAGAAGTCTTCCCTCTCTCCCCAGCCTGGGCAAATATCAATGCAGGTAAACGGGTGGACCAGGGTGGGCTTATGGAAAATGACCAGCAGATGAGCCACAGTATGAATCTGTTGTCCATATCCTCCCTGTCTCCTATATCCAACCAACCACATACCTCTCTCTAACTCTCTTCTGCAGGCTTCTATGCTTTCCAAGTAAAAGAGAACAAATTAATAAGCAACTGAATTTGCTAAGCCATCAGACAAGTACAGGAGAATAATTAGCCAACCATCAGAAACCAACTTGCCTGAAATGTTGGAAACAACATTAATTCCCTACCTTCTCCCAAGGGTGCCACAAGAATGTCTCTTGGGTGATAGAAATAATATTTTAAATCTTTTAAGATTTTACTAGCATTTAGACATTTTAAATAACTTATTTTCCTCTAATATATAACATTCTCTTCTCGATTGCCTCTTTAGTATGCTTTGTCACAGCCAAGCCCATAGGGTGACAGGTTCACTTCATTAGGAAGCCTCAGGGTTCTGGAAGATAAACACTGCGTGAGGTAGTGAAGTACATGCTGGACTTGCAAACAGAACCCAGAGGTTTGGGTCCTTGATCCTTCACTTTTAGTGCTTGAGTAATCTTGATCTTACGCCAGGCTCTTAACCTCTCTAGGCTTCAGTTTTATCATTTGTAAAATGATGGAGTTGAACTGCATGAAGTGTAAGGTTCCTTTTATCTCTGAGATTCTGTGACTCTGCTTCTCCTTACACTCAACCAACTGAAAGTGTTGCACTGCAGAAAGAATATATTCCAGACTTAATAGTGCCCAGTATGGGACGTGGAGGGAGAGAATCAATACCACTAACATAGGACAGGAGATGAAAAGTGCAGAGGGCGGTCCATCAAGGGCTAATGCGTGCCAGACTTGTTGGCCAAGGCCAAAGACCAAAAGAAAAATGAGGAATGTGGAGGGGAGGGCTGGGCATCGGTATCAAGATTAGGCTCCCTTTAGGAATAGCTGCTGGTGGAATAATTTATAAATCATGGCATCTTTTAGTTTTTATTGTTTGGAAGATGACAGGTTTGTCTGTTACTGCTAGCTGTTAACTAGACATTGGCATATTGTTCCCTAGGCCCTGAGTATGCTTCTGATACTCACTATCTAAGTAAAACAGGTTTGGCCCATCACACAGCCCAGCCACAGCCAGGAATTCTGAACTGTGGAGTGTGAACATAGTTGTGTGGTTTGTTTGGTTCTGGTTTCTCCTGCATCCCCCTGCAGCAGCTATGAGGACTGTTAACAGGAATTATGTACTAGGGAGTGCCTAGTGAATTTACTAATAGGGAAATCACCTTTGTGTGACTCAGGAATGATACTGTCTACTGTTGATACTGTTATGTATTGCAGACATGCCGAGCTGGTACTGGACAATATATTAGAAAAGAATTATTATCCTGATTGTCCTAGTAATTTATTCTTTCTCCTTCTGTGATTGGGTACTACACAGATATTTGAATGCAATGATAAGGAGCCTCTCCAACCATTTGAAATAGAATAAAAATAAAGATATCAGTTGTTCATACTATCTGAATGCCGTCTGTCCCTGTGGATACAGCTAAAAGATTTTTCCTCTCTCTGTTAAGTGGCACAATTCAGGGGGACATCCTGGTACCCAGGCAGGTGACTGAGTTCTCTAGCTTGATGTGTAGAGAGCAGTGGGCAGCTGGGAGTTAGTGGGTTAACAGCAGACTTGGATAGTAAGCTCTGACAGTCTCTACTCCTAGACATTATTCTCTTAACAAACCTCTGCACTAGGGACAACATTGCTATATATTCTGTTTCTTTACCTGCATTGTAAACGAAGATACTACTCAGTAAAGAATCCAGTAGCAATCCTTGAAAGAGGGAAAAGTAAGTAGCTAGTATTTTTCACGGCTGCAGAAGAGAACAGAAAACATTTCCCAGATCACAGAACTCAGTTTAACCCCAAGCACTTGGCCTTCTGCAGGCCATCCCCCAAGAGTGTGGCCTTGAGTTGTTATCAACAACAGATACAACAATGCCTAATTTTCTTCTGAGGCTTCCCCCATGCTTCATGCAGGGCCATTCAAATTTCTTTGAAGATGCATAAGGAAACATTGCTTAATTCTAGCCCCTTTTCCTCAGTGGTGATTTTTCCTCCCTTTGAATTTGTTCACTGAGAAATCAGGTCAGAAACAGCACACAAACCTCATAATACTCTTTGTTATAAGATGTACGTGATATTGTTTTATTTAGTTCTGAAATCTTTGCCCAGGGCTGAAAGTACCTTCTTGATAATTTAGTCTTCCAGATGACTCAGATTCATTATAACACCAGCTTGGCCTTAAACCTGAGCTGGTTGTGCTTTGAACTTAGAATTGTGGCTTTTCAATTCATAACCTTGGGAACAGACATCATTTACAAAAGCCCACAGCAAGGTATTATTTTGTTTTGTTTCAAAGGCTAAGCATTAGCTTTTACCTACCAGACTTTCAAATTTTTCTAGAGATCCCAAATAATAAAACAATCTCTATAGCCGAATGAGTCCAGAGAAGTTTTGTTTTTTAAAAATTGGAATAAAATATCTCTTCTCTCTTTGGGGAGCATAAGAGAAGTCTTCTGATAGCAACAGTCTTGAGCGATCAGCTGTGTGCCTGTATTCAAAGTATTTGTCATATGATAATGAAAGCCAGTCATATTCATTTATGTTTATACTTTATACATATTTCTCTGGTGCTTTTGTTCTGAATTTATGGAAGGCCTTTACATATTTTAGCTAATCCTAACACTATCCATATGAGATATGTGGATAAAGGTTAAGATGATGGGGAAGCAGCCTCTCTGCTTGTAACCACATAACCATAGGCAAAACCAGGAGGAAGGGATGAGAGAGAGAGACAGAGAGACAGAGAGACAGAGAGACAGAGAGACAGAGAGAGAGAGAAGAGGAGGGGAGGGGAGGGGAGGGGAGGGAGTCTCCTACCAGTCTAAATCCTTACTGAAATTTTTCCCGGTCTCTGTCTCCTTATTTTCCTTTCCTTTTGCTACTTATTACAATACTTAGTCTGTCAAAATTGTTTTCTTCTCTCCTGGCTTTGTCCAAAGACCCCTTCCTTCCTAAGTCTGTTCTCAGTACTGCCCTCCCACTTAAGAAATGATCCCTTCTCTCCATAAAGTCCCATAGAACTTGACTTTTACCTTTGTAACAAAACCTATCGTATTCTATTTTGTGCAATGCTTATTTGTGTTTTGTTTTATCTTTACTACAGGCTGTAAGTTCCTGGGAGGCAAACTTAAATAATTCAGAGCGCTTAGCGTAGGGTCTGGTCCATAACAGAAACTAAATATCTATGTGTTAAGTGAATCAAAGGAAATTTTGATTCCCAAGTTTATATGTCCCTGTAGGAGAATCTGCAAACCAAACCTTTCCTAATCTTCGCTTCCCTTATCCAATCAGTTGTCAATTTTCAGTCTTCTTTTCTAATACTTCTTGAATCTATCATCCATTCTCTGCCATTGACCACGTCAGTTTGGTTCACCCGGGGTAGCTTTCCACCTCTATCTCTTTCTACCCCTCACCCTTCCCTCTACCCCTTCCTTTCTACTCACTGCTTCAACTCTTCTTCACGTACAGTCTTCTGTGTAAAATAAAAAACAAACAAGCAAATACACTCAAAGTCAATATCCAGTGTCCATCATCACCCACTGTATTACAAAGTCCTCTGACATATGGCAGCCTTATTTCCCAGTATTGGCTAACATAAAACCTATACACTAGCCTAACTGAACTTTTTGCTGGTTCTGGAAGTTTCCTAATCCCTTATATCCGTGTCCTTTTACTCATGCTATTCAGTCTACCTAGACTGACCACACCTCTAGACTGCCATCTGCAGCTATTGTAATTTCACTTGTCTTTTTAACCTTAGCTCAAAGATATAAGCTTCCATTAAATCTTTCCTTATTTTTCTCTGTATCCCTAAATGAGATGAACTCTCCTTTGTTGGGATTTTCTCTGTCTTGACATGATTTGAATTGTTTTCTAATCAGGAATTACGTTTGATTCATTTTGGTATAACCTACAGTACCTGGCAGAATGCCTTGCACATAATAGGTTTCAATACATATTTGAATTGAGTCTCTTAAAAGTCATTCACACTTATCCATAAAGGGCAAAAGACTCTATTTGGGACTTCTCTTAATTCTCAACATCATCTTTCAATTCCACTTCGTTTCTCACTCTCAGTATTTAAATGTCATTTTGCAATTCCCCAAAGAAAACGAACTTCTTCTGCTTTTGTTCCTTTGCTCTATATCATTACCTTCTTTTGCAGCCATTTAAAAATTTTCCTGCCCTTCTCTTCTACTCTTTCCTTCCGTTTTCCCCACAGCTCTGAGCAAACCAGTGTATCACTCTAGAACTTTGGGCATTGGTTCAGGTGATCTCAAAGATTTCTTTGATTTCCATTAGTCAATGATTTAACAAGTTACATAAGTTGAGAATCCAAGTTATTACAAACTTAACACTTGTGTTCCCATTAGTCTTTCTTGTTTTTAACTCCATTGTACCAAAGGGGTCTAGAGGTCTTTGTAACCCTGGGAAGGGAGAATTCAGGATTCACTAGTCAGTGAAGCCTCCAACCTGGAAGGGATCCAAGCCAAGAGTGGAGATCAGGATGTGTTTCTAGCTGACAGCAGAATTGCAGACTGGGAAACTCCATTGTCTGGATGTTCAAGGGAAGGCATGCTACCCTGTCTCCTTGTTTCCAGCATGCCTTTGGGGCATGTTTCATATTTTTATCAATTTTGCCATAGCAATGTTGCCAGTTCCCAAGACACCTTGGGGGATTGTATATCAATGTAATGTCCCAGGAATATGATTAAATGAAACTTAATTTTGAAAAACTGTGTATTGCAAAATTTAACTTTTGCCTAGTCCTCAGTTCTGGAAGATGACAGAAGAATAAGCAAAGTGTGTGGCAGGGGCAAAAACGTTAATGCTGATTCCCAAGGAAATCTTTTGAAATGAGTAAGGAAATGAGAGGAGCAACAGTGATTTGAGCCCCATTCATCCAGAGAAAATACGTGGCAGAAACTAGGATAACAAAATGAAAATAAAAACAACAAAATAAAAATAGAACATGCAAGTAGAATATTTACCAGATGATAAAAATAGATAGTTGAAGAAAGAATAGGAGATGTCTCCATTGCTGTCAGTCATTATGTCTTATATTTATTTTATATAATAAAATACATAGTTATATTATAGCATTATTATTAATCAAATTAACCTGCTCTCAGGAATCCCTTATGAGTCCTGAATAGTAACACTGGTAAGTAAGTCGCGTAGCAGTAATGTAGGTGACAAGCAATCTCTCCTTTCTTCGTGCCTCTCTCCCAACTAATCTGTGGGATATGCAATTAGTGTATAGGAGAATGACACAGCCAGGAGACTGGAAACTGGGTTTCCTTTGATATACAGTCATGTCCCCCATGCTTCAGTTGCTCTGCCAAAGGAACTTTAGTTTCTTTCTTCCATGGAACATATCGTTACATATGTTTCATAAATCCTCTTACAGTCCTTACAAAGCAAATAGGGGACACATTTGTTTCTCCTACCTGGATAGATAGGCTGACGGAGGCACTGCAGGTTAGAGGTGGAGAGCCATTTGTGATGTCAAAAGGACCTGGCTTTGAGGCTTCCATTGTGTCAGACTAGCCATGAGACCTTGAGCAAGCTTGACTTTTTTCATTCTGGACATGAAAATATACTTAGTGTCTATCTGAAAAGACTGTTGTGAAGAATAGATATCATATATATGAGAATATATATCTACACACATAAGCATGCATACACACAGACACAAACATCCACTGCACATGTATGCTTTGTGTAACAGCTCACACATTGTAAGCATTCATTAAGTGTGGCTAGTATTTTTATTATCATGAAGCACTTAATTGTTCTTAGTTTTTCAGTAATGTAACCGTACTGTCCAATACACCCTTCTAGATGCCTGGAGTTAACTACTAGGCTCCAGCACCCTCTAGCCTGGCTTGGAAAACTGGACCATGATCTACTTCAGCCTTTCACGAATTCTAGATGTGTTTGTGTGTGTTGTGGCCAAGCTGTCAGAACAAAAGATATAGGGCATCCTTGTTCATGCCGTTATTTTTAAATACAAAGCATTTAGCAATCAGGCCATTTTCTTATCTTTTGTTTCAATGGAAGAAATCAAAACATGCAGTGCCTGGCATGTAATAAGCTCTCAATAAATATCATCACCATCTCATTTGATGGCCTGAGCTCTAAACGCCCAATCCTGAAGAAAGAGCAGACACAGAAACAGATAGACTTGATTTTTTCAATTATAGCTGCTATTACCACAACTACACTATTACCATATTTTTAACGCCTTTTTCTTGAAATAATTTAAAATTTACAGAAGAGTCGCAAGAGTAATACAAGGAATATTTCAATTTACCCTTCATCCAGATTCATCAGTTGCTGTCATTTCACCTCCCCCCCTCCCCCTCCCCCTCCCCCTCCCCCTCCCCCTCCCCCTCTCCCTCTCTCTATATATATATGCTTTGGCATATTTTTCTTAAGAACAAAGACATTCTCAGTATAATCATCAAATGCAGACCCAGCATAATAGTGTTTCCTATAGACTGTCTATATTAAAATTTACCACTTATCCCTAAATATATCACTATAGTATTTATATTCCCTGATTCAGTATCCAAGCTAGGCTTATGTGTCACGTTTAGTTTCCTATCTCATTTACCTCCTAACTAGGGTTTACCTCCTTGTTCTAGGAGCTTCTTAAGAGAGAAGTGCAAAAATCAGTGAAGACAAAACTTTTCTTTCTAATGAGAAACAAAATAGCTTTATAAAATATAATAGCTTTTTGTAAGTAATATTATTGATTCTACCAAAAATCCCCCTCCAAAAAAAAATCAGAAGGGCTTTATTCTTACCTCTGTGCTTACTTTCACCAAGGTTACCCAGTAAAGTCTTTTACCATGAAAAAGCCACAAGGCTGATCCTGCTTTGATTTGACCCGTTTTCCAGGATAATTTGAATATAAATCAAGTCCCTACTAAGTGCCAGTATGAGTTGTGGTTCTCATCCTGAAATGGTTAAAAGATCTGGGCAGAACTACATATTGTATGATTCCATTTATAGGAAGTAAAGCAGATTAGAAGTTGCCTGAGGCTGTGATGTGGGAACTGGTACTGTTTCGAAACAGGCATGGGGGATCTTTTAGAGGATAAAAAGGTTTAAAAATTGGATTATAAAGAGGGTTGTGCAACTCTGTACATTTACTAAAAATCTTTGGATTGTATGATTAAAATAGCTAAGTTTTATGCTATGTAATTTATACCTCTAAAAATCTATTGGAAGGAATGAAGGAAGGAAGGGAGGGAGGGAGGGAGGCGAAGGAAGGACTCCGAAAAAAAAAAAAACCTGCACAGAGAAATCTTAGCCATAGAACAATTTAGGCAAATATCAGGGAGTTGGGCCTTCCAGATAAAGGCAGTAGATAACATCAGTTTTCTGTGTCTGCTTCTTACCTGTGGCCTGTTTTGAGTGATGAGCAAAGCTTGCGAGTTATCTAACCTGTGTGGTACCTAGAAAACGTTTCTTCTTTGGCAAGTGGAAGAGAGATCCTGTACTATTTCTTTCCCTCTGTAAAAATATCCTACCTGAATTTGTGAGTACAGGCTCGTGAAACCATGATAAACATTAAAGAGAACTGGTCTCCACACGTTTTGAAACTTTTGAAGCAAAACAGAGCTCACAGAAGTTGCCAAACTTGCCTTTCTGACAAGCGTCTCTTTGTACAAAAATGGTTCAAGGAAACACGTCTGCTTCCCTATCAGCACTGAAACATGTGGTATGCTGGGAAAAAGAGCATCACACAAATTTCATTGCAGAAAAAAAATGTAAATGTTGAGGATTTTTATGAATCAGTGACCTCAAAATTACTTTGGCTATTTAATTTTTTTTAATAAAATGAGGTAAGCTCTCCAAGCATCCCTTCTGTGGCCTCAAGACCCACCTTCTGTAAAAAGCATGAAGAAAACTTCAGTGGATCAACAAGGCTGTAACACTGGGGGAAATGACTGATTTCACTTGAACACCACCACCAACAAAAAATGTTTAAAAACAGTTTCACGGCTCGACTTTCTCCTTTTCTTTTCTCTTATAGTTGGAATGTATTTTATCGTCTGTCAGTTTTGCCCTATGCTATGTCCTCTTAAATTGGATCTGTAAGCCCTTCATAAAGTTTAATAAATCTTCAGCATTTCACCCTAAGGAAATTATATTAAAAACCTTCAAATGTGAAGTTGGGCCCGCAGACACACAGCGCTGGGAATTTTATCACCATAATCAGCGTGTAATGAAAGCCTCTGTCGCTGTTCCTTCCCAGTCATAATCTGCCTGTCTTTATGAAAAAAGGGGGGTTTGTCTGGGTTCATCTGCAAGCTTTAATTGGAAGATGTCTTCATTTCATTCCAGCCTACCGGGATAATAACTCAGCCCCGTGTTTAAACACAAGCCCTTGCCGCTGATATTTTTTCATTTAGTAAAGCATGTCTCTTTAAATGATTTAGCAAATCATCATGAATGCCAAGCCAGGGTGATTGGCAGCTCATTGCTGGTGCACCATTTGCATGACATTTGTTCTTCAGCTAAGAAAGCTGCCGCAGGTAAACAAGCAGGCCCTGTACTGACTCCCTTTGAGTCCCTTCCTGTTTATTTTCTCATAATCAAATGACATTTATGGAGAGGCAAATGCAGCTGCACATATATGAGGGAGATGCAATCAGGCTAAACATGATGACTTCATTGAGGTGATATTTTGATTAGAGAAAGGATATTTTTATGACATGGGGGCTTTTTTATTGAGAAATCTGGCAAATTCCCTTTTGTGTAACTAACACTTTATATTTTATCTATATTTTAATGTAAAGCCTGGCCTCAAATCATTGGTTGACTCGGCATTCACTTATGAGCGTTTCATTAAAATATGGGAAAGCATCAAGCACGAGACACAAGACAACTTTCTTTGTCTCATTCAGAAGAAATTAGCCTTTTCTTCCCTCAAAGGAAAAAAAGAAAGAAAACAAAGCAATGTGATATAAAGCTGTTTTATGCCATCAATGAATGTAGCTCTTCCTAAAGGAGATTTCAGCTGGGGTGTTATTTTATAGTGAAACATTTTATGCATATTTTCTAGCTCATTGTTCTACCAAGGAAGACGGACAATAACAAATCAGGTTTTTTTTTTTCCTACTTTCCTTTAAAAAAAATTGAATAGTAATATAATATCTCTCTAGTTAATGTGGTCGAGGAGGGTAAGAGAGAGCAAGCTGCCGGTTAGCAGGCTTGCAAGAAATGCAGAAGTCCATAGGACTTGCAGAAAGAGATACCTCTTCATTTCTGGAAAATGTTTCCCCTGCAGTATGAGCAGATATAATCTTTCAAAAGTTCCTCAGCTTTGGACTTCCCTGGTGGTGCAGTGGTTAAGAATCCACCTGCCAATGCAGGAGACACAGGTTCGAGCCCTGGTCTGGGAAGATCCCACATGCCGCAGAGCAACAAAGCCCGTGCGCCACAGCTAGCGAGCCTGCGCTCTAGAGCCCGTGAGCCACAACTACTGAAGCCCACCTGTCCTAGAGACGGTGCTCCGCAACAAAGAGAAGCCACCGCAATGAGAAGCCTGCGCACCACAAAGAAGAGTAACCCAGCTCCCCACAACTAGAGAAAGCCCGCATGCAGCAACAAAGACCCAGTGCAGCCAAAAAACAAATAAAAAGTTCCTCAGCTTCTCCTAGGGTTGGAGGCATTTCAACTCTATGATAAGGATGCATTTTCACAATCAGCTGTCAGATCCCTTCTAAGGAGTGCCTCAGACCATCAGAAACTACCTGATTCTTGATGAGCTAAAATAATCACTGTAAGAAAAGTATTGTCTTTTTCCATCACTTCTATGTGAAGAGAAGAATGGAGAAATATGCTTATTTTAAGGATGAAAAAGTAATTTCTAAGCAACCCCAATTTTTTTTTTTTTTTTTTGTCACTGTGATTTTGCGTTCTCTTCTGGATAGATAGGATCCCTCCTGTGCTTTTTTTCTTTCATCTATGAGTCTTAAATGGCAAGGAATGATTCATCTGACCCACAAGTCCTTGATTGCCCCCCAGGCCATCTTGACGAAAAGGACACAGTGCTTACAGCCGGAGACTCTGGGGCTGGCTGAGAGAGCAGGCCTTAAAGAGCCCAAGAAGTGAAAAGAGAAAAACTAGTGACAAGTTTGAGACGGAGATACAGCTGGAATGAAAGAAAAGGTCTAACATGCCTGTAGTCCCTACTGGTCTTTTTTGTTATACTTGAACACAGAAGAAGTACTCTTCTCAGCAACATCTTCCAACCTGAAGGTCAATGATCTTAAGTAATAACAGCACCGTTCATATGGTTCTTTATACCTTCTAGAATGTTATGTCATTTGATATAATAGTGTCTAGCATAAGCTGTATATTAAGAGGGTGCTTAGTGTTCACTGACTGAAGAAGCTTTAGCAAGAACTTGGTTCTTTCAAGACAGATGAAAGAGAGAAATTATTTTTCCATCAACAGAGTACTGTAGTTCAGAATGGGGCACTGTCCCGTGGAACTATTCTTGTTCTTCTTGGACTGTATCTGTGTGTAGTCTGGGGGAGGTTCCCAGCCCTCTCCTTAATGAAGATAACTCATGATTTAAAATGTCTTTTTATTCCTTTGTTTATTTGTTTTACTCTAAAATTCAAGAAATCTAAATACTTTGCAAGAAATCTGACTCAGATTAGGTAATAGAAATAATTTAAGAATTGTTAAGATGTGGACCGCAGTCAGAGAAGGAGGAAGTGAAGTTATCGTGAGGGCTTTCTAAGCAATTTGTAGACAGTGCTGTTGGAGGATAATTCTGACACAATTTGCATAGTAAAGGAAACCCCTTTGGGAGACTGTAGACTCCTGATGAGCCTGTGACCAAATGGAACCGGACTGAAGAGAGGGCTTGTGGCTCATGCATCCTCAACCATGGCAAGATTGCGTTAAGTGCCCTTGTGTCTAGCCTTGGAATTCCACCCTTAATTTGTTACAGCGTTTATCGTACCATGGAATAACTGCCTATTTCATGGTCTGTGCCCCTTAGAAATTATAAGGAATTGGCTCATGTGATTATGAAGGCTGGAAAGTCCAAAATCTGCAGGGTGGGCCGGTAGGCTGGCGACCTAGGAGAGCACATATATTACAGATGAAGTCTAGGTCGTCTACTGGAGAATCCTCTCGTGCTTTTAGGAGGCTGGTCTTTTTGTTCTACTCAGGTCTTCTAAAGATTGGATGAGGCCCACCTACATCACAGAGAGCAATCTTCTTTACTCAGAGTCCACCAATTTAAATGTTAATCTCATCCAAAAGCACCCTCACAGAAACGTCCAGAATGTTTGACCAAATACCTGGGCACACCATGGCCCAGTCACGTTGACACATAAAACTAGCTATCACATATTTCTAAAGTTATCTTTGCTAGGAGGAAACAAATAAAAGAAAGAGGGAGGGGGGGAGAGAGAGAGAGAGAGAGAGAGAGAGAGAGAGAGAGAGAGAGAGAATAGTACTATAATCATCATAGTCATTATTTGGGATTTGAGCTGAGCTGCCACCACAGGAGTGACTCAGCTACAAGAAGGACCTACCCAGGACCAGGGTACCTAATATTCCAACGGAGGAGATTCCAGTCAGCTCTGTCCAAAGGAGTTTTTCTCTGTTCCCATAGGGATTGGTGATTTTCATCCGAACATGACATTCTCTTCTAATGATGCTTCAGACAGAGAAATTGGCATTCAGAAGAAGCCTATTCCCCCAGTGAAAGCGGAAATATTTTCAGATTCCTAAGATCCTGTAGCAGGGCGGTAAATAATAGTTTAACCTTCCCACCTTGAAAAGAAATTAGTACTAACACTGAGTCTCTAATAGAACTGACTTCATTTTCTTCCACATTAGAAGGTGGTAAACACAACTACAGATGAGGTTTTTAGTTTCCTTAACTGATTTTTTAGGCCATATCCCCAAGAATTTGAGGCAGGGGTTGATCCTCTTTTCCCATCACTGCTAAGACATTCAGTTATATTTAACATTCTGGATTGGTCAAAATTCAACCTAAAATGAACCATGAAGATCTCTTGCATCAAGTATATCCAGATCATTAAAAACTTAGAGTTTTTTCAAAGATAGGGACCATTTGGTCATTTTTATTTCCCTATGCTGAAAGTAAATTTTTTTTTTCTCATCCATATCCTCAAGCTGGAAGTAAAATTTTGACTTAGTTGAGTTCATTTTTTATTTTCATACTTTTTACGTACAAGATGGTATGGTCTAACGTGGAACTGAATTACATTTATTTTGCATATCTTTCCCACTACTTTCTGTATTTATATTGTGCCTGCCTTTTTAAAGGCAAAAATCAGAATGAGGCAAACCATGTGGCATGATGGAAAAATCAACTTCAGTTCTAAGCTCCTTTTAAATGTGTGAGTCTAGGTATAGCAACCAGAGAAGACGAAATTTCAGAAAGTATAGGACACTCATGAATTGAAAGCCTAAATTTTCGGTAGTACGGCTCTGAAAGTGAAAACTTGACATTGGCTCATACATACACTTGCCAGCATAAAATCTGTGCCTGCACACAGACAATAAACCGCCCTTTGCAATGAGCACAAACATGCAGGCTCATGGTCCATGTACATAAATACAGAGATGAGAGGCAGAGAAGAGCTAACTGTACATCTCGTTGCCTGTTCCCACCAATTTCTAAACCCACAAATACTGGATTTTACTCAGCTATTGCAGATGCATATTTTAATACAAATAAGACATTTGCCTCTTTCTCTTTCTCTGTTCTTCTCGGAAAGAGAGAGAATTTTTCTCCCGTAAATATCTCTAAATTCAGTCGAACAAATTTTTCTTTAAGAATGACAGTAAAGCAGTATAGCGCATGGAGTAAAAATCCTAATACATCATCCAAATGTCTTTCCCCCGGAAGTATTCTGAGATTCTTTTGATACAGGACAAGTAAAATTTCTTCCTGCCTCCCTAGTAAAAGAATTAAGGATCAGTTTTAGAACCTTCTCTAACAATTGTTTTCTGGAAAGCAGATTTAAGGAGCTTATCCTCTAGTGACTTAATCCTATGAGATAATTGTAAAAGGGAGATTGTCATGTCAGATATGAAAGGAGTATTGGTAGGTTTACTGAAGAAGAACTCTATCTTGTTTTTATGCTTGTACTTCTTGTCCCGATTCCTTTGCAACATGGGTGAATATAGGTTTTTACATTACAAATTAAAAAAATTTTATCATCTCTCCATTTTTCATGTCAGACAGGTTCCTTTTGAAATAAAGTAGATGGAGCTCTATGAAATGTGCCTTTGTTGCCTGTCTTCAGAGATGACATAGTTTGATTAATAATTAATATCAGTTATTCTCTCACCTCTAAATTCACAAGTCAGTTTGCTAAGGAATTTAAACTATTCAATTAAAATTAACAAAGTTTTTTCAAGATTCACGTATACAGAAAAAATGAAGCTCTGGTCAAAATGATTGCAGTAAACAAGGGAACAATGAGCCAAGGTCATCAATCGGTTAGAAAGTCAGCTTATCATTTTCTGAGCATCAGGGAGCAAATGACCCTACATGGAAGAGGAGAAGGAACCTTTTCTCCATCCCTTTCCCCTTAAAAAAAAAAAAAAAAAAGAGAGAGAATGGGAAGCCAAACTGGCAAGTACAGGATGAAAACTCATCTGCTTGGCATGTTCAGTGTTGTTTTTCATGCTTTTCTCTCTGTCCAGAGGCAAACATAAGCCAAGAACTTCATCTTGCCTTTTCTTTCAGTAGATCTGGCATGTTTCCTGGTTTTTAGGTGCCTTCCTAAATGTGAGAATCAGGTGTAAGTTGGCTTTTCATGATTTATCACATCAGCATTGACTGCATACACCAAAAAGAATCCAGAAGGATATGATGAGTAAAGGTGTTAAACTATATCGGTGGTTTTCAAACTGTGCTCCTACAAACCCACAGAATTCCATGGAAAGTCCTTGAAAGTCACTCTGAAAGGCAAAGGAGCAGCTTAGTGGGCAAGGAGCCAGGCTGCAACTTACCCTTGACCGCATTCATTTCAAAAAGAAACACTGGAGTTTTATTATGTTTTACCTATTCAGAATCCACATAAGGTTTCATCTGAAGAAAAGATTGTATGGAAACACACACACACACACGCTAAACTTAATATGAAAGCCTTCTAAACAATTTGTATTTCCCTTCAAACTCAAAAGGGTTTTGATTGGCTATTGACACAGGACCTGTAAAATACCCAAGATACATGTGTTAGGGAGCACTGTTGTTTAATAGCACTGTTTATTCCTTTATGTGTATCCATTTCATTCCTATATAGTTCAGGGTATCAAGAGTGGGAGAGGAGCTGCGTGATAATCCAGTCATTTTTCACCAGAAAAATTGTTCTCCAACTTCGACTGATTACTAGAATCACCTGGGGATTTGGCAAAACTTAAAAGTTCAGGGCTTCCCTGGTGGCGCAGTGGTTGAGAGTCCGCCTGCCGATGCAGGGGACACAGGTTCGTGCCCCAGTCCAGGAAGATCCCACATGCCGTGGAGCTGCTAGGCCCGTGAGCCATGGCCGCTGAGCCTGTGCCTCCGGAGCCTGTGCTCCGCAACGGGAGAGGCCACAACAGTGAGAGGCCCGCGTACCACAAAAAAAAAGAAAAAAAAAAAGTTCAGACCCACCTCCTTCAACCAGCCTGCTCCTCTGTGTTCTTCCTTATCGCTCGAGATAATGCTGATACACATGGAAGTTTGAGTATCACTAGTCTAGAAGAAAAGAGCTGTTGCTCATCCTTTACTTATTACTGTTACAAAATCTAATCTTCACCCTTTGGTTTGGTCTGGGGAAAGAATATCACCACTGTTAACACTCACAAATAAAAAGAAACCTAGAGAACAATATTTGTTGTTAAACCATGAGACATATGTATAATACAGAAAATTTGATACAGCATGGCTTAGGCACATATTAAATCAAAATTCTCTAAGAAGGTAACATATTCCAGCTACATTATTTCCTTGTGCTTATTCATTGATTCATTTAATACACATTTAATAATGGAGGACAGAGAAATAAAACAATAATTACAGGGCAATAAGTAATGAAAGGAAATATAGTGGGAGCGTGTAATAAACCATCTAAGTTTGCCTCTGTTTATTCAAGAAATCCTTCACAAGGAAGGAAAATTTGCATTGAGGCCCACTGCTCGTATTTACTTTGTAACTTTGCCAGAATCAGAAAATTCAAAGTATTCCTTGTCTGTTTTATCTTAAGAACTATCACAGGTAATTGGAAATAAAACATAGCATTTCCCATTCTAACTATGCTTCTGTATCAACCACTGGACTTTGTTAAATGACTCAGAAAACTTTGAAATCTTGAATTGGAAGCCCACAGATAATCATTTCAAAATCAGTGTTGCTTTTCTACTTCCCATCTCAGAATTGGTCTACTCCCCATTGTTGGTCATGTTGTTTTTTTAATACAGCCAGGAGCCAAGCCAAGTAGATATTTGTTGTAGTGTAGAAACTGAGCTTCAGGGTTTTTTGATCATGAGAGAATTTTTGGCATCCACCTGTTGTAATTAAAACAGGTTTGTTTCAATGTAGTCCTAGATCTGAGAGGTGTTTTGACGACCCGGCACTCTTACTAGTTAACACAATGCCCCTATCAATACGCTTTAACCCCATCCCACTCTACCACCCACCTCAGGCCCCACATCTCCCAGATACTCATAGGAACTGCAGATCTGGACCAGAATCGGTCCAGACTCCAGATACATTTCAATTGAATAGAAGAAGGATTAGGTAGAAAATTTTAGAGCCAAGAGTAAAGGTATTCTAAGTGTCTTCTTTCCTCTGGTATAAAGACTCCCTCTTACTACAACACAGAAAATGTAAAATGTAATGAATCATGTCACAATAAAATAAGTTAATTCCTACATAAAAATTAAAACACATGTTTCAGAAGAGTGAATAAACCATTGGACTTGAAGTCAAGAGACCAATATTTAGATCCGTATTTTGCTATTTATTATATGTTATGTTAAGCAAGTAACTAAGTCTCTTTAGCGTTGTTTCCTTATCCGTTTAAAGGAAATCTTTAAAAACATCTGTAAAATCATGCTCAACCGTACTTCCTTTGCAGAATTATTGAGAATATCAAATTAAATAATGTATGTGAAAGCACCTAGGACTGTAGATAGCACGTTAGGAGCCTCGTAAATTATTATAAACATTACATTTATTTTTCCAAAATGTTTTTTTATTGTTGAGATAAAATAAATTAGATTGCTTTCAAGACTCACGTGGGAACTGAGGGGTATCCATTTTGGTTTTCTGTTATGGAGAAGAATGAAACATAAATCATTTGTTCATTCAACAAATATTTATTGAGGGTTTATTATGTGCCAAGAATTAGCCTAAGTGCTAAGCGTTCATCAGTAAATACGAAAGACAAACACCCTTTCCATCATGAAGCTTGTATCTAGTGAACAGCCAGATGTTGTCTTTTTTAGTCTTCTTCAAAGCCCGTCTCTAGTCAACTCAAAACACACACACACACACACACACACACACACAAACACCATATTCTTTGTGACTATTGTAAAGGAATGTTTCTCTTGCTCTTGCCAAAAAAAAAAACATGTACAGGGATGCCACATAAGACCATGCACATTGACTATATGATGTGAATTGTGGCCTCAGAGTTGTCCAATTTGGTGTCCATAAATATATATAAAAGGAAGACTCTTCTTTCTAGCTAACTTCTGGCCTTAATGATAGCTTCTGTCAGGATTCATGCTCTTCAGGGAATAACTAATGAAAATGAAGATTGAAAATTATTTTGTTAATGCCCTAAGCTACATAAAAAGTTGCCCTTGTACTCAAAGGGAATTGTCTTAGATCCTACAGATAGCCTCTTGGGAATATGACCTAGCCCTAGACTGAGAAAATTCTTATGATATTAGATCACTGAGGAGTGCTCCCAGGGGTTGATGCTTGGATAGAAGAATCACACAGCAGCTCTTCTCATATTAGGGAGTAGATGACTATTAAACAAAGCATTAAAATCTTTTTTGTTCACCCTTACAAAATCTCAAGTGACTATGTAGCTTACTTCTGCAAACTCCCCCATTTACAGGACATGGGGAGAAGGGCCATGTGGACCACAGCTTGTGGTCACCATTTGAGGGCTACAGTGTTGTTCCCAGCCGCATAGCTCCAAGAGTTGTCTCTCTGGTGGATTAAGAAGGATGAAAATGGATGAAGTACTGAAATGTGACATGTCAGGGGTTTTAACCGTGATCTCAGTACCTGAAGTTGAGCAAAGGAGCAAGACTGCTATGGATGATGCACACTCCCAGAGTACCTCAGGGCAATAACTGAGGGATTGTTTCCCTTGTACCAAATGTGGACCATGCATGAGAGAGGACTGGCATTGGGGCGCCTTAGAGCGTGTCCAGAAGGGTTACTGCACCTCAGAGAGGGTGCTGGGGGATCACTCTATTCTTAGCAGCTGAAGAAGGAGTAAGCCACAGTAGAGATGGACTGGTCCTCAACAAGTGAATTTTATAAAGAAATCCTCAGCAATGAGGGGAATGAGTGGAGGGGGAGGGCAGGGGTGATCTCTGAAGAACTCACAGAATCTCCCATTAGAGAGTCACATTTTATTTATTTTTTTAGTTTATTTTATTGAAGTATAGTTGATTTACAATGTTGTATTAATTTTTTCTGTACAGCAACGTGATTCAGTTATATGTATATACATTCTTTTTCATATTCTTTTCCATATGGTTTATCACACGATATTGAATATAGTTCCCTGTGCTATACAGTAGGACCTTGTTGTTTTCTTTATATAATTCTTTATATAATAGTTTGTATAATAGTTTTTTTATATAACTTTATATAATAGTTTGCATCTGCTAATCCCAAACACCCAGTCCTTCCCTCCCCCACCTCCCCTTGGCAACCACCAGTCCGTTCTCTATGTCTGTGAGTGTGTTTCTGTTTCATAGATAAGTTCATTTCTGTCATATTATAGATTCCACAGTATAAGTGATATCATATGGTATTTGTCTTTCAAGAGTCACATTTTAATATCTGTTGAGCCCAGAAAGTACTCACCCTAGATTAGAGTGACAGTACCCGTTAAGTTACAGATCTTACTTCTTACATCTTTTCCCATTTGATGAGCCATCCCTGGTTAGCAACATAGAAAAGGAAAAGTCAATACATTAGGTTGAAAGGAGGGAAGCTGACCATGTTGTTTGTGAACAAGAGGCTTCTAGTATGAAGCAGACAGGAGTGGAGGAGGGGAGAAAAGTTTTTAATTTCAAATCCCGATTGAAGTGTTAACTTTAAATCAAGATGGACTTTGTGATTACTGCCATGGACTGAATGTTTTAGCCCTCCCCAAATTCATATGTTGACACCCTAATTCCCAATGTGATAATATTTGGAGGTGGGCCTTTGGAAGGTAATTAGGTTATAAAGGCGGAGGCTTCATGTTGGGATTGGTGCCCTTATAAGAAGAGACTGGAGACAGCTTACTTCCTCCCTCTGCTGTCTGCCACGTCAGGATACAAGGAGATGCCCTTCTGCAAACCAGGAAGAGTGACCTCACTAGACACTGGATCTGCCAGCATCTTGATCCTGGACTTTCCAGCTTCCAGAATTGTGAGAACTAAATGTGTGTTGTTTAAGCCACCCAGTCTATGGTATCTTTGTTAGAGCAGCTCAAACCAACCAAGACAATTACTCAACTGAGACTGTTTTATGACAGAAAGTGTCTGGAGAACACTCTGTTTTACCCAAGAGTGACCAGTTAGGGAGTGTCTGAATTTTTATTCAGGAACAAAAATAACTAACCCAACAGAGCAATTAGGAGGACAGTGGAAGTAAAAATAAAAGTTGCTTGAGGATTATATCACATGGGTTGCACCTTATTCAAAGTCAAGGTGACAGACTGTGTTCGAATTCATTTACTATCCACAGTGACAAGGTCTGCATCAGCTTTGGAAGGAAAAGAATGTGCCCAGTTTTTCCAAATCTAACGGAGACTGTACCCCATCCCTTTTTCTGCACAGTTTTGGAAAGACTTTCATGCTGGTGAAATTTTCCATGAAGTATTTAAGAACTTTAGATAAGGGTGAGGAAGCTGAATGAATGAAGCGTAGTAGCTAGCCAGTAAGAATCAAAGTTTCCATGAGTCATTGGCCACATGCCTAAACACTTTCTGGGGTGCTCCATCACTGTCTTGGCTTCACGCGTATCCCTCCTTTCATTCAGAGCCAAGGTTTCGGGTTAAACCATGTTACTGATAAATCCAGAATGCTTCCTAAACTGAGCCAAACTACGTAAGAGTTTGACATACTGGTACTATTATTTCTTCAGCATTAAGAACTTTTCCTTGCCATCCATATAATGTGACTACGGGGGCCAAAAGACAGGATTTCTTACATGACAGATTATCTCTTTATCTCAAGCTGAAGCTT
This sequence comes from Delphinapterus leucas, assembly GCF_059928025.1. Lineage (NCBI taxonomy): Eukaryota > Metazoa > Chordata > Mammalia > Artiodactyla > Monodontidae > Delphinapterus > Delphinapterus leucas. The sequence goes on from NC_143134.1 coordinate 84,048,531, forward strand.
GACATTTCTATAGCGAGGAAGAGTCATTTCTTCCATAGTTAGAGATAAGGCTTACTTGATACACAACCATGTTGACACAAAGACACCCTAAATTGTAAATTTCAGGACATTTCCTGAGAATAGATTTGGAAGTAAATGTGAGATAATCAGAGATGCAGAAGGGAGTGCAGTAGGTGACAGAGAGAGAAATATTGGCCTGGGGAAGCAAAGCAAAACTTCCTCTATCTCTCACTTTTGCTTTGAACTTCATCTATGTCTGAGGAGAATTGTGAGGGTGAAGCTTGCAGAAGCTTTTATCATTTTTGGTCACTGAATTACGAAGTACATACTTTGGCAACCAAAGATATCATGTTGTGAAGTTTAGATTCTTTGGCATCAGAAAGACGGTAGACTTCTTTATTCAGTCTAACACCCTTTGAAATATTTCCTGAGCATCTAACTTTTAAACTGCTAGACTCTGCTATCACTATCTTCTCACACTTTAGAGAGTTAATTTTGTCAAAACTGGACTTCAGGGATTTCAAGTCAGTGAAATGATTTCTGGAATAAATGGCCAGGTGTGAATGCTCAGTGAAAGTTTGATTTTAGTCAGTCTCTGAAATCCAAAGTGTTCACTTTCCTCTGACGGGTTCTTTTTATTGAAACATGGTATTGTTTCCTTTGAATCACTCTGAATCCTTTTTCTTACAGTGAAAAAATACTGTTCTTTTTTTTTTTTTTTTTTTTTTGCGGTACGCGGGCCTCTCGCTGTCGTGGCTTCTCGCGTTGCGGAGCACAGGCTCCGGACGCGCAGGCTCAGCGGCCATGGCTCATGGGCCCAGCCGCTCCGCGGCATGTGGGATCTTCCTGGACCGGGGCACGAACCCGTGTCCCCTGCATCGCCAGGCGGACTCTCAACCACCGCGCCACCAGGGAAGCCCTACTGTTATTCTTAATTATTATATAGTATAATTAACGTACTATTAATACATGATAAAGATAACTGTAATTCTTAATTACTATACTCCTAGTAGATCTGACACATTCAGAATGTTTTTCAACTAAAACGGGAATATCAGCTTAAGAATTGCTTTTATATTGCTCTGTTTTTCATAAATGTAATATTACTATTAAAGGTTTTTTATGGAAAATATTATTCTTGGAGAATTGACTCAGAGACATTTATTTCCAAGTATATGAGAGAGAGTGGAAGCCTTAGTACAAATGAATTAAATGTTTTGAAAATTGCTGGTTTTATAAAGATGTTTATTTCCAGTAGATTGTGCACATAATCTCTCAGGTAGATAAACCAGCAAATGGTGCATGTGGTTGATGGATGAGGAATGATGACACATCTTCCTCCTATGAGTCTGATTTTCTCCTGGAGAGCCAGGACGTGGTGGGGACAGTCCCTGGCAATGCCATTGTAATAATGCCAACAACTTGCTACAGATACGGCTTTTGAGCAGCCAAGATAAGGAAAAGGAATACTAGAAAGACCTCATGACGGATACACATATCAATCTAAAAAGCAATACGTTTTTCATCTCATTCCTTCTCTGAGCAACAGCTTTTCCCCATGATTTCAAGTTGCCTTGCATCCTTCCAGTGCCCTACACCACTCTTTCCTATCGGCCAGTACTCAAAAATGACCTATCCCAGATACACAGTTAGATGAAAATTTGTGTCCCCATGTTGGAGATGGTCCAACCTTTAGAAGTTCCTGAAAACTTTCAGATATCTGACCCTCACAGTCATATTCTTGACATAATGTAGGAAAGGCATTTATATACTGTGTGTATATATATATATATATATATATATATATATATATATACAGTATTTTAAAACTGAGTGCTTTGAGATTTTAATTATCCATATTTCTGGCTTCTGTTGAAAAAAATTCAGATTTGTCCATAATGGGCTGGTATTTTCCTCTTGCAGCAATCACCAGGAGGGGAGTGGAGCCTGCACTTTTTAAACTGAGCTCGCTGGGGTTTTTGATAGTCAGTGGTTCTCAGCCTAAGGGGACTTTGTTCTTGGGGGTATCTGGCAATGTCTGGAGCCTTTTTTGGCTGTCACAGCTGGGGGTGGGGTGTGCTACTGGCACTAGTGAATAGAGGACAAGGATACCATTTTATCCTGCAATGTACAGGATAGCCTGCAACAACATGGAATTACCAGCTCCAAATGTCAAGGGTACCGAGTTTGAGAAACACTGCCATAGTCCATACTTGGTCCACTTCACATGTAGGTTACCTGCCCACCACCCTTGTAGACATTTGGCTTTGTAATCTTTGGATAACCGGATACATACACTATATATATAACATTAACAACCAGAAAGAATCTGCAGGATCTTCCCATCAAATCCCTCATTATGTGTATTATATCTGAAATATAGGGAAATGAGCTGCAGCAAGTCTCAAGGAAGATTGAAGTGCAGGGACTTCCCTGATGGCACAGTGGTTAAGAATCCACCTGCCAATGCACGGGACACAGGTTTCATCCCTGGTCCAGGAAGATCCCACATGCCGTGGAGCAACTAAGCCCATGCACCACAACTACTGAGCCTGCACTCTAGAGCCCGGGAGCCACAACTACTGAGCCCATGTACCACAACTACTGAAGCCTGCACGCCTAGAGCCTGTGCTTTGCAACAAGAGAAGCCACTGCAATGAGAAGCCCACGCACAGCAACGTAGAGTAGTCCCCATTCACTGCAACTAGAGAAAGCCCGTGCACAGCAACAGAGACCCATCGCGGCCAAAAATAAATAAATAAAATTTAAAAAAAGAAAAAGATTGAATTCCCGTCAAAGTAATTTATCTAATTTGTTTTTTTATTCTTTATTTTTTATTTTTTTATTGAAGTATAGTTGATTTACAATGCCATGTTAGTTTCAGGTGTATAGCACACACACACACACACACATACTTTTTCAGAGTCTTTTCCCTTATAGGTTATTACAAAATATTGAGTATAGTTCCCTGTACTATACAGTAGGTACTTGTTGTTTATTTTATATATTGTAGTGTGTCTATGTTAATCCCAACCTCCTAATTTATCCCTTCCCCACCCCTTTCCCCTTTGGTAAACATAAGTTTGTTTTCTATATTTGTGAATCTCTTTCTGTTTTGTAAATAAGTTCATTTGTGTCTTGTTTTTTTCTTTAGATTCCACATATAAGCAATATCATATAATATTTGTGTTTCTCTGTCTGGCGTACTTCACTTAGTATGATACTCTCTAGGTCCATCCATGTTGCTGCAAATGGTATTATTCTTTTTTATAGCTAAGTAATATTCCATTATATATACCAGATCTTCTTTATCCATTCCTCTGTCGATGGACATTTAGGTTGCTTCTGTATCTTGGCTATTGTAAATAGCGGTGTTACGAACATTGGGGAGTATGTATCTTTTCAAGTTATAGTTTTCTCTGGATATATGCCCAGGAGTGGGATTGCAGTATGATATGGTAGCTGTTTTTAGTTTTTTAAGGAACCTCCATACTGCTCTCCATAGTGGCTGTACCAATTTACATTCCCACCAACAGCATAGGAGGGTTCCTTTTTCTCCACAAACTCTCCAGCACTTATTATTTGTAGACTTTCTGAAGATGGCCATTCTGACCAGAGTGAGGTGATACCTCATTGTAGTTTTGATTTGCATTTCTCTAATAATTGGCGATGTTGAGCATTTTTTCATGTGCCTGTTGGCCACCTGTATGTCTTCTTTGGAGAAATGACCCTGTTACTAATTGGATTACTAATTATTAAGTCATATGAGGCAGACATTTGGAGGCAGGGCAGGGGGGAGTCTTTCCTACTGTGGTCATCATCTTGCCCATCGTTTACACATGAAAGAACTGTTGAGCAGGCCCAGCTGACAGGTTGCCAAATTTCTAATCTTGGCTCTCCCTAGGAATTCATTACTGATCCAAGTTCAGAGTATTTTAATATTTTATCTGTATTCCATGTACTTTTTCTTTGCTTGAAATCCACATATTATTACTTCTTATTGTTAGTGGAGAAAAATAAATGAGTCAGAAGCGCACACATATACTATACACATAACACACAGAGATCTAACAAACTAAGTTCTCTCATGACTTACCTTTAAAATTTTTCTAAACAAAAGAATATTCTTTGAGGGAATTTTAAAAAAAGAAAAGAAAAAAATAATTTATGCTCAATTTTCTCTTACTTTCTATCAGTAACCATCGTATAGTCTAGTAGTTTCCTTGACAAATTTTGTAACTTGTGCTGGTGTGGAGGACACAGTTTTCTTGTCAGAGGTTTCTGCTGAGAAGCAAGATGTTTTTAATCTTCTAAAAACTTTATATGCATTTGAGTAAACAGAGCAGTCTTAAAATGCATATTCAGTGTTTTCTTTCAGTAATTGTTTTATTGAATATATGATGCTTTTCTGGGGATTATGCTGCTTCCTGGAGTAAGAATCCAGAGTTTATTTTAGTTTAATTTAGTTTTGGGGTGGACAACTTACAAGTAGAGAAAATTAAGAATGGTCTATGATACTGTTCTCGTTACATGTTGTATCAAACGTGAGGCTTCATCATATCATATTTGATGAGCTGCTGTCAGAAGTCAGATATAAGACACTGGAATCAGAGGGCTCTGTGAATGTCTTAACATTGAGTTCTTAGTTGTGTTCATACAGCTCTGTTTGATGAAAACATCTTATTGATAATATTAATTTCCTCATCCCACTCTTTTCCATAATCAGGTAATGAATTAGTTATTAACATAACCAGCAAAAAAAAACCATGAACAAATACACAGCAAAATAGTCTAATTCGTTGTGTCTTAAGCTCAGGCTCTGTATGTTTGGTTGGAATATGGACTTTGGAGTAAGAAAAAACTGAGTTCAAAAGCTGACTCTCTTGCTTACACTTATTTTGGACAATTTTTAAATTTATTTGAGCCTTAATTTCTCCATCTATAAATACCTCTATTTTACTGTAAGATTCAAGTAGAACAATGTAGGAAGAGCATTTAGTACAGTTCCTGGTGCAACACAGATATTCAATAAATTCCAGCCATTTTATTGTTATTGTTTAGTGGGGCAACAAGTACACAAGTATGGCAAATAATTCCGAAAATTATTCATTGCTTTTTGCTTTCAAGAGACTCTAGGCATCCTAATTTTTGCCTTGAAGAACCATTTTATCTGTTAGCAATAACAGGCATCGACAAAAGACAAACCAAAAGTTTATTTCCAGCTTTCCTCCTAAGGCCACCCCATTGAAAGGTGCTGCAGCTGAATCTTGGCTACTGTGGTCACCACATATCCTGTGAAACTGGTGGTGTTGCTTTGAAAGCTCCTAACCTTCATTAGTAGGATTTTGCTTTAGTTTCTTCCTGGTCTTTTTCTTCTTAAGTCTTTCCTGGACCTCCTGACCAAGGTCACCTTTAGGGTATCACTGCTGCCCCAAGTGAGTCACATTAGGAGATGCTGCCACTCTTCTGTAAAGTAAGGATTCTTGGATATTCTGTGAACAGCCTTTATTTAGTTCATTTGTATAGAATAAATTATAATTTTTATCCTAAATTTTAGTCTTTTAAAAGTATTTGCTTTTTTAACATTCAAAATGTCTGAGAACCCTGTACACTTTCATATATTTCACCATATTTGAATATTTATAACAAATAAGATGTATCTCATCTACAGTTTAATGTGTTCAATTCTGCTTCTTTTTAAACACTCAAGAAACAAATCCTATATATCATCAATTTACTGATACAAGGCAACTAATAACTTCTTTAAAACCTTCAAAATCTAGTAATCTCTTTGGGCTTTATTTTCTTCCTATTCAAAATAAGGAAATTGAACTCAGTTTCTCCAAGATCTTTTCCAATTCAAAGACTACCACATACAGTTACGTTTTATAACTACGTTATATAATCTAGCATTCAGAGCAGAACCTGTCCCATAAGAGGTAATAAATATTTGTTGAATGTTGAATGATTAAGTAATATAGGTACTCTAATATAGAAATTACTTCCTAAAAACTAACTTGGATTAATGATCAAAACAAGTGAGCAGTTATTATTAAGTGCCTTTATCACTGCTTGTTAAGATTAAGGTTTTTGTTTAAATATTTTTAATAATAATTTATTAACTTAGTGAAGACTTTGATCCTTACAGAAAGTATAAATCTATTAAAAAAATCAATGGAATAAAGGGGAAATGATTTTGTAAGAAATATAAAACTAAAATTCAGATTTCCTATTAAATATTATAGATATAAGACAAGTGCTTATCTCAACTTTCTCCCAAAACAATAGTCAACAAGAGAAAATAGATTTGCAAAAAGAAGACAGAAACCCATAAGGACAAATAGAATAAGAGAGAACATATGAAAGATGTCAACACAGTTTTACAAACTCAAAGTCAGAAGGATGACTGAAGCAACATGAAGATCAAGTGCTGTGGAGAGGGAGTCTTTGGGGAGGAGAGGAAAACCAACAAACTCATTTGTGCCACAGAAGAATGAGAACTCAGGCATCAGAAGAAATGAGTGCCTTGGAAGAATGGGGGTGCAAGTAGGACTGTAAATAGAAAAATTAGTTTGAAATGTATGTAACAAGTAGTGAGACACATAGATCCAGGGATAGCTTCATGGCGTGCAACCTGTGCCCTTGCACAGGGCTCCACACTCAGGAAGCTCCCATGCAGTTTAATGCCCTTCTGTTGCCATCTTGAAATTCTTAATAATTTTTGAACAACTGGCCCAACATTTTCATTTTGCACTCGGCCCTGCAAATTATGTAGCAGTTCAGCCTAAATACCCTTTCCTAACCCCACACATCTGGGCATCTCTCCCTCCTTCACCCCAGCAGAAGACTGAATGTTGAACCAGAGGTACTATTGGGGGACATCAGACACAGCTGAAAACAGAAGACTAAGTGAGTGTTACGTAGAAAACAGTAACATTGGAACTTCCCTGGTGGTGCAGCAGTTAAGAATCCGCCTGCCAATGCAGGGAACATGGGTTCAATCCCTGTTCTGGGAAGATCCCACATGCCGCGGAGCAACTCAGACTGTGTGCCACAGCTACTGAGCCCGCATGCCACAACTACGGAAGTTCACAGGTCTAGATCCCACGCTCCACAAGAGAAGCCACTGCAATGAGAAGCATGTGCACTGCAACAAAGAGTAGCCCCTGCTTGCCACAGCTAGAGAAAGCCCATGTGCAGCAACGAAGACCCAATGCAGCCAAGAGAATTAAATAAATAAATAAATTTTATTAAAAAAAGAAAGATAACAGTGACATTACCAGCCCGTTTCCTCCACCAGGCACAGAGAATATTGGCAGCCAAGGTTATGCCCCCGAGCAGAAGATTGCCAGATTCTTCTCAGAGGAAACTGAAGGAACAGTTTAGAATCTCTCAATTAAATAAACAGTTCTTGTTGGCTCACCTGATAAGTCCTGATCATGGACATAGAGCTTCTAATCAACCCTTTAGTGCCTTAAATATAAATGGGAGAGCTAATAGGAGTTCCCTGGTGGCATAGTGGTTAGGATTGCTGTGACCCAGGTTCAATCCCTGGTTGAGGAACTGAAATCCTGCAGGCCACATTGGTGCGGCCAAAAAATAAAACATATAAATAAATAAATAAATAAAAGAGCTAAGGATCACCAGAGATTTGAGGAAAGCCTCTACCAGAAACACAAGGACTACAAGTAACAAAGAGGGCTTCCCTGGTGGTGCAGTGGTTGAGAATCTGCCTGCCAGTGCAGGGGCACAGGTTCGGGCCCTGGTCTGGGAAGATCCCACATGCTGCAGAGCAACTAAGCCCGTGAGCCACAACTCCTGAGGCTGCGCATCTGGAGTTTGTGCTCCGTGACAAGAGAGGCTGCGACAGTGAGAGGCCCGCGCACCACGATGGAGAGTGGCCCCCGCTCGCCGCAACTAGAGAAAGCCCTCGCACAGAAACGAAGACCCAACACAGTGAAAAATAAAATAAATAAATATTTTTTTAAATAAAAAATAAAAGTAACAAAGAGTAAGAGAGAATTCTGAGGAATCACAACACTAATAGTAGAAGAGGAAATTATGTTATAAAATGTTGTTACTATCTTTAGAGATATAAGAGATTACAATAATAAAAAAGAGTACTAGGTTTTTTTTTTTAAGGAACACTCAGAAAATAAAAAAAGAACTACTGAAATTAAATACATATAAGGTAAATAAAAAATTTATCAAGACTTATATGGAAGATAGGGTGATTTCTGGATTATTTCTTCAAAAAGACTGCAAAACAAAACAAACAAAAGAGATGGGAAAGGAAGGATAAAATATAAATAAATGAAAGGATCTGTGCAGAAGGTTCAAAATCTAAATAATAGCATTTCCAGGAAAAGAAAATGAAACAACAAAAGCAGAAGGAAAGAAATAATTAAATAAAAAATACTCATACTAAAAAATTCCAGAATCGAAAGCCATAAGTTCTCAGCTTGAAAATGGCCATTCATTCAGCATATCATTGTAAATTTTCAGAATACCGTGGCTAAAGAGAAGATGCTAAATCTGTCCAAAGAGGAGAAAAATGAAACATGTCACAGAAGATTAGGAATCAATAGGACACTGGATTTCTCAAAAACAAAATTGAAAGATGGAATACAATGACTAAATGCCTTTGAAATTCTGAGGGAAAATGGTTTTCAGGCTAGAATCCTCATGGAGCCAAACTATCAACCAAATTTAAGGATATAAAGACAAGAGAGCAAAATGATCAAATTGGAGCAAGAGTATGAATATGTCCCAAGGAAAAATAATAAAATGTATTTAAAAAATAGATTACCTGCTGTTTGGGGTGATATTAAGTGAAGAATTATGCTTCTAAAGAGAGTTTGTGAATAAAAAGTTTTAATAACAGAGAAAATGAAAGAGCAAGGCAATTACTAACTCCAGGAAAAACAAAAAGTAGTGCGCCTAGAAATATAATCATTGTGCTTTACACGGTTCAACTATAAGTAACATTCATAGAACCATAACCATGTAAGCATGGACTATTGATTTATGTAAAGTAACTGCATTAGGAGTTTGGTAAGAATGGATGTGTTCTTTTCAAGGTGGTGGGTGTGGAGGGATTATCAATGGTCAATAGGTAACATCTAAAATAAAATAAAACAAATAAAAATCCTATGCAAATACTAGAAGAAAATGCTAAGGGATGAATGGTCACCTGCCAGAAACAGGAATCAAGAATGGAAAGAAGTGGAGTTAGAAGTGCTGTTTTTTGTTATCAGCCTTGTTAAGCCAAAGACATTTCAAATTATTCTTGTTTATTCTCTGATTCAAAAAAAATAAATGAAAAACATAAATCTGTGATTCACTTATACTTGCAAAATGCAATTATAATTCTGTTTATCCCTAACTGGTAGTGATGACTGAAATAATGGCAACCTCAAGAGAAACAAATAGATTGTTCTAGTTGGCAGCATAAGCAAAAATACTATGACTAAATGAATTCATCATGAATTATTTCATTCATAAACAAACCTTTAGCATAAGTACATATAAAGCATTTGACATTTTAAAACATAAGCATATGCTCAGAATGGTGGAGCCTGAACATTTTAGGATATTGAAGTGACAGGTGGATCTAAATTGGGGAGGGAAGGTTCCCTCCTGGCTGTGGAACTGTAATCCTAATCTCAAGATTCCCTGAGAGAGGAGGTAAGCACAAGGGGAGCAGATGTGTTAATGGGGCATAAAAAACAGTTTTAATAGTGATTGGGGACAGGCAATGACAAGAGAAACAAAAGGGGAAGGAAACCAGGATAATTATAAATGGCAGGTCCCCTAATCAGATCACCTTAAACTAATAATTTCAGTCTGATTTGGAAGGGAAAATAAGTACACCGAGGACTCTAGGAAAGTGCAGCACTATTTACAATAACCAGGACATGGAAGCAACCTAAGTGTCCATCAACAGATGAATGGATTAAGAAGATGTGGCACATATATACAATGGAATATTACTCAGCCATAAAAGGGATGAAATTGAGTTATTTGTAGTGAGGTGGATGGACCTAGAGTCTGTCATACAGAGTGAAGTAAGTCAGAAAGAGAAAAACAAATATTGTATTCCAACACATATATATGGAATCTAAAAAAAAAATGGTTCTGATGAACAAAGGGTCAGGACAGGAATAAAGACGCAGACGTAGAGAATGGACTTGAGGACACGAGGAGGGGGAAGGGTAAGCTGGGATGAAGTGAGAGAGTTGCATTGACATATACACACTACCAAATGTAAAATAGATAGCTAGTGGGAAGCAGCCGCATAGCACAGGGAGATCAGCTCGGTGCTTTGTGACCATCTAGAGGGGTGGGATAGGGAGGGTGGGAGGGAGGGAGACGCAAGAGGGAGGGGATATGGAGGTATATGTATATGTATAGCTGATTCACTTTGTTATAAAGGAGAAACTAACACAACATTGTAAAGCAATTATACTCCAATAAGGATATAAAAAATAAAAGAAATATCCAATGTCCTTAGGGTGAAAAAACAAACAAAAGAACAGCCTCTGGAGGGGTGTTAACTTTCCATTGCACTTGCACTGGCTGCCCACTCTGTCTGAGATCAGGTATGGCCAGAGCAGGGAAGGCTCTCATCCCCACCTCAGCTTCAAGCAGAGCACCTCTAGATTTGCACACTGGGTTTCCAGATAAGTGTTCTGCTTGAACAAATTGTTTCATGGCTGAAAACCAAGTTTGAAAAACACTCATCTACCCAAATTCTTTATTTTACAGATATAGAAATAAGGAACTTGTAAGTAATCACTTACCCAAGGTGAAAACAATTCTGATGGAAAAATTAGAACCAGGAGCCAGGCTTCCTGAAAGCTAATCAATGTGCTTTCTCTCACACCGGTGATCCTAGCAAAGTTGCCTTCCTGTTAAAATAAGCATATTTTATTAAATGATATGTTAATTACTACTTTGTTTAACAAGTCTTAAGAAAATATATAATGCAGAACATAATTAAGGGCTTCCCTGGTGGCGCAGTGGTTAAGGATCCGCCTGCCAATGCAGGGGACATGGGTTCAAGCCTTGGTCTGGGAAGACCCCACATGCTGCAGAGCAACTAAGCCTGTGCACCACAACTACTGAGCCTGCGCTCTAGAGCCCGTGAGCCACAACTACTGAGCCCACGTGCCACAACTACTGAAGCTGGCACGCCTAGAGCCCATGCTCCGCAACAAGAGAAGCCACCGCAGTGAGAAGGCTGCGTACCTCAACAGAGTAGCCCCCGCTCGCCACAACTAGAGAAAGCCCGCAAGCAGCAATGAACACCCAACACAGCCAAAAATAAATAAATAAACAAAATACATTAAAAAAAATTTTTTTTAAAAGAACATAATTGAAAGAAATATGAACACCTACAGATGAGCACCCCAAATTGAACTCTATTCAAACACTCTGCAACATCTAATTTTGTTTTTAACTTTTGTTTTATTGGTAGATATTATTCCGTTTTATACAATATTGCCAGTTCTGCCTATTCCATCTACTCTGTGAGCTGGTTTGTTGAATAAAGTAATTAATTACTTGGTTGCAAATACTATAGCTTGATGATTCATACAAGTAAAGCACTGTCTCTTTCATAGTTGTTGGTTTACTGGTATTTGAATCCTTCTCAGGCTGCTTGCTTTTTTTTTTTTTTTTTTTTTTTGGCCACACCACGAAGGGCAGGATCTTAGTTCCCCTACCAGGGATAGAACCCGTGCCCCTGCAGTGGAACCATGGAGCCCTAACCACTGGACCACCAGGGAATTCCTTCTCAGGCTGCTTCTATTCCTTCTCTCTTCTTCTCTCCTCACTCCTCCCCTTTAGAATGAACCAAATGACTTTGCTCCCAGCAGCTCTCTGATTGATGTATTCCGTTCTTCCTTTCATGGACAGAGCAACAGGACAAAAGGATGTAGAGATCATTTCCTGCTCACTTTCTCTGCAAAACTGTCTGTGATTCTTTAAACCAGAAATGTTTTATTCTTAACAACCATAGTTATGTCACCTCCCTGCAGCTAACTTTAAGCTCTCTATTTTGACTATCTAAGCAAATAAGTTAATTTGCATAATGGAGTTAAAATAATCCAATAACTAATACTCCGTCAAAGATCTTTGGTAGAAATTGCTTCTATTACTCCCCCCCCCACCATTTTTAATATTTTAAAAAGACAGCTGAAACAGAAGGCCACTTTAAAAAGCCACCTTTTACATAGGATCCTCTTGACAAGAGAGTTGTCATGTGCTTAAATGGATGTACTAAGTAATTATATTGATTGTAGCATGCAGAACAGGATAAAGAATTTGACAAAATGATGAATATTCTATATGGAAGCTCTTCATACTAATATAAACAAGTTATATGGTATCAAGTGAAGAAGCAACATCAGAACCAAGCTTAAAGCCATTAGGTACCTTGAGCTTGCGCTGATTAGATTTGTTCTCGTGGTCTATCTTGGAAAAGATATTAAATCACAAATCTACTTGGAGATGGGCTGGTATACTTCTAATAGTTTATAGCTGAACTGATGACCTGATTAAAGCAGTTGAAAGGACGACCACTAAATCTTAGTTTTGGCAGGCCTATTTACAAAATGCATTTCACATGGCTGAGTATCAGGTGGCTTTCCAAATAGATGATTAAAGTCTTTAAAAGAGAACATTAAGCAAAAGTAAATAACTTACAGGATGATACCTTATATAAAAATATCATCCTGATAATTCAAAGGCAAATTTTGAAATATTAAAATGCTTTTCTTCACAGAAAAAAATTAACTTGAACACATTTCCTTTTTGTTAGCTTGTATGATTTTGGAACAAATCAGTTTTTCTCCACTTAGAGCCAAAACAATTTGGAATCTTAAAGAAAAATAATTATTTTAATAATTGTAATAAAAAAATCCCAAGAAATCACAACTTCAAGAGAAATCTACTATTTCCGTGAGGAAATAACACATTAGCCTAGAGATCTGAAGAACCACCAGGGCGCTAGTCCTAGTTTTCCGGCTGAATGGCTGCTGTACCCTGATTGTGCTAAAAGCAGTGATAGTTAATTGTACTCTCAACTCAGAAGGACATGGGCAGGGTTTTAATAAAGTAGTATCTTCCAAGTATTGAGTTTTTTTCAAAGAAAGTTGCAATATTAATAAGTGATAATTATGTAGTATACGGCAATATGTGGGACAGTTTTCCCTGAATTTGTATTCAACTTCTTTTAATAGAATAAGTTGTTCAGGGCTTGTTCAGTGACTTGGCAAAAATAAAAATTATTGCCTTAAACAGTGAAAATACATGCAGTTGTCACTAATGTGTTTAGTGATGTCAATAAACTAACAAATTTAATAGCACAGCCTGTGTTAGAGGAAAAGAAGAACTTTTGTTAAAGGCTGTAAACTTTTCACTGATTAAGTTTCAGGTTTATTCTGTTCATTAACATCACAGGGGCATTCCTCTTGTTATCTCTAAATTACCTACTGTGCAACTGTGCTTGGAGCTTTGTGGTCCTTTTTAAACTAATTTCTTTTCTGCCTATCAGCTAGGGTTCAATCAGAGAAGCAGAACCACTAGGGATTTGTTGCCGGGATTAGATCTTATACAATTGTGGGAGCTGATTAAGCCATCTCTCTCAGGCAGTTGTCCTTGCTTCTGATAAGAGAGGTTGAGGTCCACAGGGCTGCCTTAACGAAATATCACAAACTGGGTGACTTAAAAATAAAATTTATTGTCCCACAGTTCTAGAGGCTAGAAGTCTGAGATCAAGCTGTCGGCACGGTTGGTGCCACAGTTGGTGCCAGGAGTTTCTGGGAGCTAGCATAGCGATCTTTGGCATCCCTTGACTTGTAGATGCATCGCTTCAATCCTCCACCTTCGCATGGTGTTCTCCCCGTGTGTCTTTACACAGTCTTCCCTCTGAGCATATCTGTGTCCAAAAATGCCCCTTTGTATAAGGACACCAGTCATATTAGGTTAGGGTTTACCGTAATGACTTCCTTTTAACTTATCTCTGCAAAGACCCCTTTTCCAAATAAGGTCACGATCTGAGGTATTGAGGATAAGGACTTTAACATATCTTTCTTGGGGGGCACGCAATTCAACCCATAACAATAGGAAGAGCAAGAACAAACTGGGGCCCACAAGCATGAGCTGGAACCCACAGGGATGGTCTAAAGCCATGCCATTTCTCACTGCCTCTGACTTTCATGGTGTGGGAATCCTGCAGGAAAAGACGTTATACTTTATCATGGAGCTAAACCGTCACCTGGTATAGCCTGTCTGCTGCCCCACACCAATAAAGTGAGTTTATTCAACTAAACAAGAATGTGTAAAGCTCCAAAATGGCTGCTTTGCTTCTGCCCACCAAATCTCATACAAGCATCTCTCTGGTGGCCCACCCTAGCCAGAAACCTACAGGATAGGGAATTCGGGAAGTTGTAGTTCATTCTAGCCAAGTTGACACATAACAAAGCCGCCACACTAAAGACTTTACATGCTCACTATTGGATATTTGATAATTTGACTGAAGAAATTAAGAAACCAAGTTATTCTCAAGCTTATATGCCATACCCACCCATCCCCAACTCAGACATGGGAAAGACATTTTACCTCCTAATGATGTTTTGATCGTTACTACTAATGAAAATACATGTGTATCAATCACCCAAAAAGTTTCAGCTGGATAGCCACTTAATTTGCTTTTGTGCCATTAACCATATGGCAATAAGGAAAAGATCTGAAGCCCCTCAAGCCTTAGGGCTGATGTTCTTAAGGTTGTGTTCAGGGATATTAGGTGAATTTGGAAACAAACAACTGAAAATCAGTTGCTCTTCTTGATAGTCTTATTAGCAAGGGAGTAAATGCAGTGGATAATCCCACAGGCTTGGAACACATGGACTCAAGTTTCAAACACAATCCTGCCTCTTAGCATGTCTTAATCTCTCTCTCTATTGGATTCCTGGCCCATAACGATAGGGATAACCTTAATAGTTGCCTCGAAGGGTCACAGTGTGGTTGAAATGAAGAAATGTATGAGAGGAACTTGGCACAGAGCTGGGCATGTAGTATGTGCTAAAGCAATGTTGACCTGTCTCCTTTCCTCCTCCTCTTCTGTCCGCTTCTCCTCTTCCTCCCGTTCTGTTCTTTTCCCTTAACTTTGAGAGCAGCAAAATGGGTGTTTTCAGTTCCCCGCAGCACTGAACTCTGCTTTTCTACTATGCGTGCCCAACCTGAGCGTTATGAACCATAAGCCATGGGACTCTTTAAATAGCAACCTATTTAGACCCAGAGGGGGCGGTTTTTCCAGCAGCATCTTTGAGAGCAGTTGTGAATGGAAATGCTTATTTCTAAGGCATCGAAAGGGGGAAAAAGTTCCATTTGAAAATCCTCTGTGATAAGTAAATATGCTGAACTTTCTCTAGAGAGGTTCTTTAAGTTTCTTTGGGCAGAATTTAAAGAGCAAAATGAAGCAGTAATAAACTTCCTTCCTCCCAGAAAGTGGAAAGTATGTTTCCAGGCCATTCTTCCCTCTGTCTGTAGTCTCCACAAATGCAAAACCAAACCCTCTTCCCAGTCGCCACTCAAACCCACCACTCAGTTCAGTGCTGTCTCTCTCCTTTCATCAGTCACAGTCAACACTCATGTGAGCGTGAACCAGGACCTTCCATCATCAAGGACCCCTCGTGTGCTGTCCCTGTCTCATCTCCTCGTCTCATAAGCCCCATGAAAGTAGAGACTTCATCCAGCATTTCAACTTAGCAAATGCTTAAAGCAATTAAGGCACATAGGACTTACTCTAATCATAATGAAATGGAATGGAGAAGAAAGAACTGGAAAAGGACAGAACAGATGGGAAGATATGGAACAGAGTGGAAAAGAATGAAAAAGTAGCTCATGGGGAATCTGTGAAATCTTTCCAGATGTTAGTGCTTGAGACATATAATACAATGAACTTGTCTGATGGTTGTCACTATGGCCCAGTAGGACTCACCTTTCCAGCATCATCAGGCACCTGTGAAATGCACTCGTCTCCTACATCAGCTGTCAGTTCCCCGTAGATTTATCTATTTTACTGTGCCCTTTCTAGTCCTTCAAACTTCCCTAACCATTCCCTCTCCACTAAGAGAACCCAGGCTAATCTACTAAAGCAGTAAGACCTCACAAACATCAACTGCTGAGAAATATTTTTTAAGAAACAAAGGAAAGAAAGGATATTCTACATTTAATTTATTTTTTTCACTTAATAACTGGTTTCTTAGAGATTCTTGAAGGAAGGGCATATCCTCATAATAAGCTACAAAAAATTTTTAAAATACTTCAAACAAATACAGGTGCCAACTGTCTCAAATCACCACTATAAGATGTACTAATCCTTCATACTCAAACTCCATTTTATAGCTCTTTATAAATAAGCTGATAATTTGAAGTACTGGGTTGGAGGCAAGGGCCATAATGTTTCAGTGAATCCATCCTGGAAATGCCATATTGTACTGGGGGGCCTTTCTACAGAATTAAGTGCCTTTTTGGACTGCTGTATTTTCAAAGATGTTTTTGAAAAGGAAAGGCATAGATTTTCATAGCAGCTAATTCTAGACAAAGAGTGAAGCCAATGGTTATTTTAGTCCCAACTAATTTAATGTCACAGTGGTGGGTCTGGCTTTATTTATTTATTTACTAATTTAAAGAGGCTGCTACTATGTTGAAGGAGGCTGTGTGTGCTTAGAAATGGATAAAGTTGGCAAAGCATGGAAAAGTTCTCTTTTTATTTTTTTCCTGGAAAACAATAACCTACATTTAATGGTAAGAAATCACCAGCAAATTCCGTTATGTTTGTGGGCTTGACGTGTGGTGCTTATTAAATGTAGGAACAAAGCCACTTTATACATCATAATGTTCACATTACAAATTCACTGCTCATAATGGTGCTGGGAGTGTATGTGCAATTTTTCTGAACTTATGAAATATATTTCTGACACCTCAGGTATTGATGTATGCACGCATGATATTGTCCCAGTGCAATAGGGAGACTTAACTGATGTCTGCAAGATTTGATTTATTACAAGTAAATATGATTGCCTTCATAATCTGATTTTATTATGTTCGGGGCTCTCGCAGGTAAACTTTTAGTAGAAGGAAGAAGGCCAATTTTATTAAACCAGTGAGTTCCTGCAAACCATAGAGTTTCTTGTCAAGGTAGGAAGGGGGACTGCTGATCCAAAAAGTATATTGAAAATTTCAAAAAAAGAATTTACTTCCAACCTTCCCAATATTATATCTTCTCAATTCCCGCAACTATTTCAAATGTGCTTTGACTATTTTGAGCTCTTTATTCTTTTCTTAAAAGCCACATTAAAGTAAAATTCACATATCTGAGGTCAACGTTAAATATACCTAGGAGGATAAGTATACCATCTCAAAAACATGGACAACAAGAATTTTTCTCGTTTGTAATGGAGAAAAAGATTTGATGAACTTGAAAAATCAGGATTGCTCTTGATATTTTCAAGCCTTTTGATTGATATGACTCCAAATGTCAGGGCCATAGTTTTGCTATAAAAACAACTCAAAGAATTAAAAATAGGTCATCCCATGATCAGAGATGGACCTGATCCCAATGTTCTAGATGAGAGACTATACACAGAAACAAAGATAGTGAGTAGAAAAGAGCTGAAGGAGGGGACCTGTCAATTTTCCTCTTTATAAAGAAGGCTAGACACAATGACCTTCCCAGTCCAGCAGTATATAATCCTATTCTGAGTATAGAAGAACAAAAAATTTTAACATGAGGGTTTGCAAATTTTCCCCTTTCCTCTGCCCAATAAAAAGGATCCTGTCTTCACTTTCTCAGTTTTGTCCCCTCCTTCCCCAACTTGCTGAGGAAGCTTCCATTACTTCATTGCTGGCGTTGCCATGGTAGTAATTCAGGCTTTTGTAATGCAGAATAAAAGATGGGAGATGAGTAGAATAAAAGAAGGGAGAGAAGAGGAATAAAAGAAAAGAGAGAGGCAGAAAAAGAAGGGATGCATTGGCTTGAGTTAGGGGAAAGCTTTTATGAGGGGAGGAGGGCAAGACTTTTTTTAAGGAGTTTCCAAGTAAATCAGTTAAGAGCACCCTAAGTGGTATGAAGGAAATTGCTAAAAGAGAAAAAAGGGTAGAAATGTTATGTTGTGAGCTATGAATGTCCTTCACCGTTTTCAAGAAATACAAGGAAAATACCTGAATTAATTTTAAGTTTTTCTTTGATGGTCTGATTTTCTTGGATGAAACATGTTTCAAGACTGTGGATTAGAGTCTAACAACATTGCATGTGTATGATATGATCAAGGTATTGTCATTTATTTTCCATGAGGTAGGCATTATTGCGTTAGGGTAACCAAGTAAACATTTCATTCATTACCAATGAAAGAGCCCTCCCATAACCTTCTCCCCAGAAGCCCCAAACCCCTTTTTTTTCTTTGTTTAGCCTAAGACAGTATATAAGCCCAAGTTCCAACCACCCCTTTTGGTTACTCATTGCTAGGTGCTCCCCTGTGTAAGCACGATGCACATATTAATAAACTTGTGTTTGATTTTCTCTTGTTAATCTGCCTTTTGCCAGTCTAATTTACAGTGTCCCAGCCAAATAACCCCAGATTCATAAAAGGAAAAGAATTATTTTCCTCTTCTACAAGGGGAATTGGTCTAGGAAATAGTTCCAATAATAAAAAATAAAGATTTACATATCCAGTGGAGGTCAGGAATCAAGAAATCAAGGCCAATATAGTAGTTCCAGCTATTAGAAGGTCACAGTGTAGTATTTTTAAGACAAAAAAGCCCCAAAACTTGTATTTTCTAAATTTTCTTCATGGATTTTTCTGTTGATATAGTCTTTGATTACATTATTACTTTTGTCTCCCTTAGTGAAGTTTCCCTTGAAAATGTCAACCATGTTGAGGGAAAACAAAAAGAAGGGTTTAGATTCATGTTAGAGTAGAATCTGAAAGAGGAGCCATGGACCCCTGGCAGCTGAACATGGTGATGACAGTAGGAATCACACAGCCTTAAAAACTCCCAAAGGGACAGTTGCAACCCAGGGGCAGCAGGGGAGGACGGGGATGACCGGGGTCTAATCAAGTCCCCATTCCCTACTTGGAGAGTCTCCTTACTGAGTTCAAATCTAGAGACAGTTTTGAATGATGTTTGTCAAGAGAAGCCACGCACTTAATATGCCCATAGCATTCATTCACCACCACCACCACTCTGCTTGGGATATCACCACGGCAAAACAGGTGAGCTATTCTCTCTCCACCTTGCCCCTCCAGCGTGTGCACATTACCTATTCAGTTTGAGTCCTTCTTTCTTTTGTTCTGACAAAGCAGCCAATTATTTTAACCGGATTTCACCCAGATTTGGAATAAAATGTTGAGGAGGAATGCAGTGTGATCTGTTCCAAGTAATTGTATGCTTAGAAAGCTACCATCTGATAATATTAGCAGGACTTTTGTCTTCACATTTTACATTCAAACACATCTTCTGCTTCTTCTTGCCCTCTATGAAGGAGCAACTCCTTTCTGCTTTAATTGAAATGTATTGGATGCTGTATCATACCCAGTATTTCCTCCTGCAGGAGATCCAGTTGGGGACCCCTCTGTAAACACGTTGAGTATTGATAGCCCATACATCAGGGGTTTCCATGTGAGGGGCTGTGTGCTTGGGAGAGCCAGCATGCACGTCTAAGACATGGAGTGCTTCAAAGCAGGGGTGTAGTGTTTTCCTCACGCTGTACTACTTATAGACCCCGGGTGTGGCTTTCTGTCAGCCTAGCAGGGAATGAAACGTAAGGCCGTGAACCATGGCTTCCTATGTAGGTGAAGTCTTGTATACTTACTTCATTGACATGAAACTGTTTGCTGCCAAATTTTGATTACAGTGAAGGAGTAGTTATTGGGTCCTCTCCGGTGCCACCTTCCATACAGTAGTGTCTCTGTGATAAAAATAAACTGAAAAGATATTTACGGGCAAGTGAGTGTAGAATATGTGTGCGCATGTACAGCATGTGTGTAGGTATGTATCAAAATGCATATTCTTAACTGCTTCCAAAAAAACAGGTACGAGTGATTTGTGATTATCTATAGTTCTGCGTTCTCAATTTTTTCTCTATCAGTGAGAATAAAACCTATAAACGGGTCGCTAGATGCCAGGCTGGCCTTTTATAGGTGTAGGATAAATTTTCTCCCACAGGATATTATTTAAAGAGATCTTAAAGAAAATTCTCCCTTAGCCATTAAAAAAACAAACAGGAAGCCCTTCCTTTGCAGACGCTTGTGAATCCGCTATTATCTATACGCTCCTGGATTAAGCACTCCTGGGGGATAATTATTGAATATCTAGCATCCGGTTATGATGTTGGAGTATTTTCTTCCTGTGGGAAAATAAGAACTCCAAAGGGTAATGGTAGGAAAAAGAGAACTGAAGCTCTGTCAAGACAACTTTTCTATTCATGTTTTGCCCCGACATCTTTATACCAGCCTGTGCTTTAAATCGATCTTGGCCGTACAATCAACAGGGGTCCAGTGTAGATGCCTCGACATATTCTGACTTTGTCCACACGTATTTAAAAGAATAGATACTTTAAAGCTTATAGAGCAAGCAGGATGAGAATCTAAACATTTAACGTTTTAAATGAACACCTTCATTCTGAAGAGGCTAATTTCAACTTACTAGGGTTGCCTGAATTGGCCTGTAAAGCCCAAAAGGAAAGGACAGTGTTGTGAGTAACAAAAACGAACCCGATAGCTGCTTAAACAAATAGGGAGAGGTTTATTTACATAATAATCCTGGAGATACGGGGCTGCTCAGTGATGCCCAGTACAATATGATTTGACCTCATAGTCACAAGATGGGTACCGAAGTTCCCATCCTTATTCATGTCAGAAAGGAGAATGGTCATTTATTTTATCAGGAAAAGCAAAAGTCTTCTTAGAGCTCCCAACTTCTTAGGATCCTTTGGCCAGAAGTGTATCCTACTTGCAAAGGATGTTGGGAAAGTAATGATCTCTCTTAATGCTGGATGCAATGCTGTACCACACACCCCCTTCCAAAAACTAAACATTAGCTTTTTGTTAGCTAGAATGCGGGAGGAAACATATTGGGCAAATGGTGATATCACAGGTGAGAATGCCACCCACATTCTCAAACAACTGAATTGCACAACACAGTCAACTCAAACTGTCATGTGAGGCTCAGAAAAATGGGAAACGGTCTGAGAAGTCATCTAGGCCACTTTCATTGTATAGATAAGAAAGCTGAGGTCTTGGGAGGTTTGTTCTCAAAAGCCAGTTTTCTACCCAAGACTAGGAACCAGCTTTCCTGGCTACCATGCTTAAACACTTCCCGTCTGGCTTAGTATTTTCGTACGATTCTTTACGAATGCACGTCACTATTCATGCAATAAATACACAGAAATCCATTGTGCCCCTGCCCAAATCCCTTTTTTAGAACCCAATAATTGGAACTCTCACCTTTGCTATAGAAATGTCAACAAGTATTTTACATGCAGTATTCATTTATTCAAGAGAATGATGAAATGGTATCGCCATCTCAGATAAGACACAGAAGGCAGAGATTGGCTTTTCCCTATCAGCTGCCTTCTTGCCTTAGAGAAGATTAAGGGGGGCAGGGCGCAGAAGGAGGAAAGTCAGGCTTTATAATTAAACATATCTGGTCATTTCTTTGTTAACTCTGACCTCTTAGGTAGAAGCAATTTCTCCTTCATTGCTCAGAATATGCTCAGTGGTAATAAATACTAACATAATATAGGTTTAACATCTCTTTGTCTCCCCAAATTTTCTATAACCAGAGTTATTAAATCTGCATAATGCTGCCAGCAAAGCAGAGTTGAAACGCTACCCACGCTCCCAAACAGAAAAATCTCCTCAGCAAAAGTAATCACAGACTCAGTCACATTTGGAATGGTTAACAGCTCAAAAGGAAAATTAAGCTCAACAGTATAACTAATCCAAGACAATCAACCTTGATTGTCACAACACAGACATGTACCAAGGTAACCTAAGAATGAAAAGAGAAAAGACTCTGCCTTTGAAAAAGGTGACATGAATATAAGTGGAGTAGGTGTGGTCGAATGGTATGTTCCCATATCTTCACCTATTTTAGCAAGCTGTTCCAAAGTATGTGGCCTTGGGGGATTTGACAGGTCATTTCTGTCTCTATTGGTCATATATAATATTGACATTGGTCCATGGTACTTTTAGTCTCCCATCCTCTTTATTACTAGTCACTTGCTGAATGCCTTCTCATTCTCTAAGATCTAGAGAATACAATTCAAATGCCACTTCCTCCAGGAAGCCTTCTGGATTTTCCCAGGAAGAGTTATTCCTACCTCTGGCTTCACTGTACACAACTCATGAACAAAACCTGTCAAATTATATCATATTATGTCAATTTTGTCTATTTCCCCTACTAAAATGTGAGGATGGATATTCACGTAACCATCTCAGGCCAAGCACAGACATAGTGGCCCCTTGATGACTTTTCTGAGTAGAATAAAATTGAATTATGAGTGAGTAACTTTGATAGTTGTCTGTGAAGTGTCTCTAATTCCTCTTACTCAAAATATCCCCATTAACCTCTAGTCACTCACAAACCCTCTTTTAGAGGTTAATGGCTTTGGGTTTTCCAGGTGTGTTTGTTTCATTTTTTCAAGATACTTCTATTAAAATTCAGATCTTCATAGGGTGAGGCAATCAACCCTTAACTTTTCACCACATTCACTCATTTATTTGCTCAACATACATTTTAGATCCCCTGCTAAGGGACCCCACCCCTTGGTCAAAGTTTTGGCCAGGAGCAAACTTCTGCAGGATGGGAACAGCACCTTCAGAGCATAATACAGGTTGTAAGGGGCTTGGAGGTTACCAGAAACTAGGAGGAGGAAACTCAAAGGAGACATTAAAATAGAGACCCCAATTACACAGAGTAGACTTTTATTCTCTGAAATTATTTTAAAAAAAAACAACTCAACAATTATTTTACACAAAAAGACTGCTTTATACCACAGTATCACATCTCTGCCCCCCAGGTAAACACCTACGATTCTATGTTAAAAAAAAAAAAAATCCCCTTTGCCTCACTCTAAAAATATAAAGTGATCCTTCCATTAGTTTATGCCAGAAACACCTCAGAAATTAACCATTAGGGAGAAAAGAAGAAGCAGGCAGCTACTGACTGTTAAATGTGAGACTAGAGCACTAAATTTAGAATACTTGAATTCCCATTTTCAAAATAGAAAGTCTTCAGGGGAAAAAAAATCCTTAGAGTAAAAAGTACACACAACAAACTCTCACAGTGTCGATGAATGGCATGTATAATCTCACTAAATTAATATAGTTTTTAACAGAATCGTGGGTAGTAAAAACCAGATGGCAAAATTCTTTTTTTTTCTTCAGCCATATTAATAACTAAGCAGCTAGGTAAAACTAAAAGTGTATTTACTCTGCAAACAAGCCCCTTGAACAAGGCATGAATATTACACGTGATGATGTGCAATGTAATAGACTTCAGTTTTTCATTCAACAAAGGCACTTGTACATAATCCATTGGCAACTTGGATTCTTCTTGAAACTCTTGCTGAGCCTGTCATTTCTTCTTTTTTTAATATAAATTTATTTATTTACTTATTAATTTTGGCTGCGTTGGGTCTTCGTTGCTGCACACGGGCTTTCTCTAGTTGTGGTGAGCAGGGGCTACTCTTCCTTGCGGTGCACGCGCTTCTCATTGCGGTGGCTTCTCTTGTCACGGAGCGTGGGCTCTAGGCACACAGGCTTCAGTAGTTGTGGCTCGCAGACTCTAGAGCACAGGCTCAGTAGTTGTGGCGCACAGGCTTAGTTGCTCCGTGGCATGTGGGATCTTCCTGGACCAGGGCTCAAACCCACGTCCCCTGCATTGGCAGGCGGATTCTTAACCACTGCGCCACCAGGGAAGTCCCTGTCGTTTCTAATTAATGAGAATTCAGTACCTACTTTCCTGTTACCATGATAAAGCCTTTTTCTATAAAATTGATGCTAAAATGTACAAAACTCTGTATACCATTCCTGGGCATTTTTACCACCCCAGATTTTGAGTAACTTGGGTCTGCCTTCTTAGAGAACAGTTAGCATTCATCTTCTTGCCATGGAACAAATAGGAATTGGAAAAATGTGAAAGGATGAACTGTGTGGTGAGAGAAGAGGAATTGCTGAGAGCTTGTTACCCCATCCCAGAGTGTGAGGCATTCCAGAGGGAATGGAGTCACCTAATGGTCACAAGGACACCTTGTCCATAGAGAAGAAAGACCTTAAAGGGCCATGAATGTGCAGTTTAGGGAAGAGGGATCTCAAAAGTTTAACAAATTTAACTTAGTAATCAGAGAAATGTAAATTAAGAAAGCAATGAGATATCTTTTTATACGCATCAGGATTATGCATCACAGCTGGCCAGTGCAAGTACTGGTGAAGCTGTATGGGTCTTGAAAGCTGAGTTTGAAAGTTCTCTATTCTGGAGAGTAAGCTGTTATTACCTAGTTAACTTAAGCATATGCGTATCCGGGTATACATTCTGCTCCCAAATATATATATATATATATATATATATATATATGAGACAAATAAATTCTTACACAGGGCCATAAGGAGGCATGTGGATGATCATGGCAACTCATTCATGGTGACAGAGACTTGGAAGCAAGATGGATGCCCATCAATGGAAAAAGAGAATAATGAAATATGGTGGGCACACACAGGAGAGCACAATGGAGCATCAGATAGCCACATTTATGTCTGTACAATAACAACATAGATAGACCTTAAAAATACAAGGTCCACACAAAAACCTCCACGTAAACCATGAACTTTATTCATAATTGCCAAAACTTTGAAGCAGCTGACATCCTCTAATAGGAGAATAGTTAAACAAATGGTGGTACACGCACACAATGAAATACTATTCAGTGCTCAAAAGAAATGAGCTCTCAAGCCAGGAAAAGACATGGAGGAGACTTCAGCGCATATGACTAAGTGAAAGAAGCCAGTCTGAAAAGGCTGCATGATTCCAAGTATATGACATTCTGGAAGGGTAAAACTATGAAGACAGTAAAAAGATCAGTGGCTGCCAGGGGCTGAGGGGTACATGGAGGGGAGGGATGATGGGACGAGCACAGGGGATTTTTAGGGCACTATATGATAACTATGTATAATGATGAATACATGTCATTATACATTTGTCAAAACCCATAGAATGTACAGTTCCAAGAGTGAACCTTAATGTAAACTATTGGCTTTAGTTAATAATAATGTACTGATATTGACTTACCAATTATAAAAAGTGTACCACACTGATGTGAGTTAATAATAGGGAAGTCTGTAAGCACAGGGGGAAGGGGATGGAGCAGGAGAATACCAGAACTCTTTCTACTTCCCACTCAATTTTTCTGTGACCTGAAATTGCTAGAAAAATTAATTACTAAAAATATTCATTACAAAACATGGTGCCGAGTTAAAAAGTAAAATTGGTTGTGATACACCAGACATTACATAAATTAAAAAGGTGTGCAGAAAATAATACATCTCTTACAAAAACAAACAAAATTTGCATTAATCTGATGAAAATGGTTGCCTAATGAGGAGGGGGAAGAGAAGGGGTATGGGCTGTGGGTAAGAGGAAAGGAAGAAGGAAAGACAACAAGGAGACTATAGGCACAAGTCATGAGAGTACACTCTGAACTGGGGAATGGGATGAAGCCAGCCTTCTGCACCTGCGGTGAAATAAAACAAACGTGCTGCTGAGGAATTGCAGGGAAGGGAAAAGGTGAAGCCTGGCTGTGTGCCTTGGGGACTGTTGGCTTAAACGGTGGCTGAAGATGTGGAGTGTAAGAATAGGCGAAGGCAGAGGTTTGCAAATCTAGGAGTGCGCTCTCCTGATCAATTTCTTCCTGATCAATATCTCAGGAAGGCTGAGATCGAGGAGATGCAAAGCTTTAAACAGCAAACATCTGTGAAGCAAGTTACAGTCGGTCTTCTTAGGATAATTTTTTTAAACAAACGAGTTCTTTAAAATTAGATACTGTAAAGCCAACAATTTTGCAAGCTTCTGCCAGCCAAAAAAAGTCCCTGGGTGATAGGACAACATATCTGTGTGTCCTCCAAGATGAAAACCTACAGATTATATTTCAAGATGCCCATACGATAATAGTAAATGGAGCACAGCATCTGAAACTATCATTTCTTGGTGGACATATATGGGCTCATTGCTATTGGCAAGCGTGATTTTCCAAGCAAATATTTACAAATATTGATTCTAACTTTAATGTTAGATGTTTAAGGTGGAGCATAACCTTTAAAGAAAACCATAAGGGTATCTCTATAGTTCTGTTAATTGAAAAGAGAAAGTTAACCCATAATCCAACTACATCTTTGCAACTTTGCAGTCATCCCACAAGCTCTGCATTTCCTAACTTTTTGGTTTAGCATTTTGGCTTAAATTGTGGCTGAGGTTGGGGAGTTAAAAAATTGAGTAGGGCAATCACTCCTGAAACAAGGAGGCTTCCCTAATGGAGACGGCAGTTTGTGGGCAATGGGAACTGGCCCAAAAGCGTTGTGAAACTTTCTGTATTTCCAGTGCTATTTAGATGACATTTCCATGACTCTTCAAATGGCAGAGCCCAGATCTTGGCAGTGACCAAGTCTTGGCTGTGAAGTAAGACTCTCTGTGGCTTTTGAACCCCTGTATTGGCTCTGTAGCAAACCAATCTCCCCATGAGAAAAGCTCATAAAAGGAAGCAAAATCTTCTGGTTTTATAGTGAGCTGCATGTTACTAGGGGCAGAGAAGAAAGGCAGGCGGGAGCAAAATGGCTCCATTCCCTACTGAGCCATGACCATTCCAGGACATGTGAGTTATTTTCCACCATCCTTTTTCCTTCCCAGGAAACCTTCATGAGTAGGGGGAGGGGTGTGCAATTCTCTGTCTTTCCTGTTAGAAGATCTGCTTATATACTTGCATTATGGGCACAGATTAAGACGATAAGGAGAAACCATGTGCCAGGATATACAGCATATCCATAGTGACTGTACCGAATAACTGAAAGAATATAGGACTTGGATTAAGAAACTTAATGTGAAACCCCCCAAGCAGACAAGCACAATCATGCCTCAGGGATTTTGCACTTACTGATCCTTCTGCCTAAAAGGCTATTGTCTAAGCTACCTCCTTCACTCCAATCAAGTCTGTTCAAATGCTACCCCGTCCGAAAGGACATCCTAACCATCCCGTATGAAGTAGCCTCTTTCATCATCTTCTGTCTCCAGACCCTCCTTAGTTGTCTTCAGAGTACTTTTCACCCTTCACATATTATGCATTTGTTAGTTATTGCCTTATTATCTGTCTTTTCTCCTACAAAAGGGAGTTCCAGGAGAGTGGATTGCCCAGGACTGGGAACATTGCTTGGCATGTAGTAAGCACTCAGTAAATGTTCGGTAATGAACGTGTCCCATCTATAATCCATGATGTGTTTTAGCTCTGTGATTGGGTATCACATCTCTTCTATTTCATTAATACTGAAATATGAATTTAAAACATGTATTCTGCCCACCTCCTAGAACCTGTATGATGTGTACTGTACTCTGAGGTATCAGACCTCAGACATCTGATGTTCTTCGACTGCTATTTCTCAGGGCAGATCAATTCTGCATAATAACACTGGGGGGGGGTGTAGTGCTGACCAGGTAAGACAAGAACTGTGTTTATCACGCTGTGAAAGAAGAGGCAGCAAAGAAATTTCCCCAGGTGGCAGCTTGACATGGAAATCGGGGTGCTCCCCACTTTTGCTCCCAGCCTCTCCCGTGCTGGGTGTCCTGCCCATCACCACGTGTACAGCACCACCTACATGTGGTAGATGTGAGGGCCTGTCATGCAGAGGGTAGACCCTGATGCTTTGTGCTATAGTCTCATGTTATCCAGATTAAGAGGACAAGCAAGATTGTCTTCTGCACTGAGCAGTACCTAAGGAGGACAGGCATTTGTAGGGAAGACTATAGTCATCCTGCTGTTTGCTGTTTAAGGACTGAGTTATGCAAGCAGTCACAGAAATCTTCACTTCCTTTGCTTGTAAACTCTGTGTGTCTTTTTGTTTTGTTTTGTTTTGCTTTTTGCGGTACGCAGGCCTCTCACTGTTGCAGCCTCTCCCGTTGCGGAGCACAGGCTCCGGACGCGCAGGCTCAGCGGCCATGGCTCACGGGCCCAGCCGCTCCATGGCATGTGGGATCTTCCCGGACCGGGGCATGAACCCGTGTCCCCTGCATCAGCAGGCGGACCCTCAACCACTGCGCCACCAGAAGAAGCCCTGCCTGTGTGTCTTAATCATGCAGAACAACACACAAAGTTTGGAAGGAGCAGTGGGATACTCATTCTAATTCTTTCTCTCTTGATAGGCTAACCCAGTAGGTCTCACCCTGGGCCTAAAGTACAACTCTCAAATCAAAAACTCTGGGGTGGGGCTTCCCTGGTGGCGCAGTGGTTGAGAGTCCGCCTGCCGATGCAGGGGACGCGGGTTCGTGCCCCGGTCTGGGAGGACCTTGCATGCCGCGGAGCGGCTGGGCCCGTGAGCCATGGCCGCTGAGCCTGCGCATCCGGAGCCTGTGCTCCACGACGGGAGAGGCCACAACAGTGAGAGGCCCGCGTACCGCAAAAAAAAAAACAAAAAAAAAACCTCTGGGGTGGGCCCTGAACAGCATTACTAAAAGCAAATAAACAAACAAGTAAATGTATTTGTGACCTTAGTGTGCATTCAGGGTTGTACATGGATCACAAACATTTGGGTAAAGAAATAGGGTCGCAATTCTGATGTAGAAGAATTAGATTCAAATTCTGTTTCCGCTATTGATTATTAATAGCAGAGAGCAGTGACCCAAATTTTCTGAACTTACATATATATCCTCACGTATAAAATGAAGGGTAGTAATATTTGCTTCACATGGTTGCATGAGGAGTAAATGAGATTGTATATCGAGAGACCCTATCACCGTGTCCCAAACACGCCGAGCACCCAATAAAGAGTGCATGAGTCTATGCAACCTTCCCTTATGATTTAGTGTAGTTATAAGTTGCTGCCTTGTTAGTAAACCTAATAATGGTACTGTGACTACTACTAATAAATCTTACATATATTTAATGTTTTGTAGATTACCAAGTACTTTTCTGTACACGCTCTCATTTGATTCCAGCAACTCTCTGTAAGGAAGGCAGAACAAGTACCCACCCCCCTTTTTAATGAGGACACAAATTCAGATTAAGGTCCTTGCTTGTGACCGCGCAACTGATAAATGACAGAGATGGATCAGAACCTGGAGCTCCTGAGCCCTAACCCCTAGTCCTGCTGTCAGATCCTTTCCCCTTCCTACTGGCTTCTGAGAGGTTGGACTCAGAGTGTGCCCATAAAGTAATTAAACTTCTTCCATCGGCCATCTGTGAACACGCGTGGCATTCTTTTACTGCCATCCTTCAAATATGCGTAAATGCTGAAGTCCCCACAATTCCATGGCTCCTTGGTTCAAGCTCTCTCTGGTCTGTTTAGGAAGCATCTCTTCCCTTTGAACAGATGGCAGCAATGTGCTCAGGTTTAAACACTGATTCAGACTCAGGGATGAAAATGGCAGCTGCATTCCTGATTCCCCAATCCAGATGCCACTCACTGTGCCACCTTGATGTAAACTGACTCTGAACCAAACGTGGACGTGGCAGGTCTCGAGAGCCAATGCTGAAGTACGCGCACATATACACCTTCAAAATTATTTTTGTCTTTTTGGGCCAGGAGGTCTAGGCAGAACATTTAAAGAAGAAAAATCCCTCCTTAGTGATACGGTAGGGAGGAAGAGAAGAAGGATACTGAGGGCATTTCCCACAGGAGCACTGCTTATTGTTATTAATATAATTAACCTCTCAGTGTTACGAATAACCAAGGTCATTTCCCTTCAAAACTTCAGGTCGGTTTCTCACTTGCTTTGAATGTATGTACTCACACTATTTTGTTCATATCCTGCTCTCTCTCCCCTCTCCCTCTCTCTCTCTCTCTCTCTCTGTCTTTTTCTCTCTGTCACCTCTTGCGTCAGGAGCCTTCTAGGGTCCTGGCTGTAATCTGTAATTCCTGTTTGTATGATTGTGGGTGTTTCAGGACATCCCCTGGCTGTTATGAAACTACTGACCAGTGGAGCCTTTTCTGCAGATGGATTTCATTCAGGACTTGTGCTATTATATTAATGGGTTTAATTTAAACAGGACTAGCCTCACTGGCCAAATTACTGCCATTTAAATCAATTGGTTTTAAGGGGCAAAGACAGCCTGACCAGAGCTATTAGACTTCAATTTATTACTGTATCAGCTTTTAAACTGGGCGAAGCAAGTTTGCTAATGTCTGTTCTCTGTCCTTTGAGCTCGAGTACAAAATGCTGTAATGAGAATCTGGAGTTTAAGAAAAGGGAAGAAGAAGGAGAAGAAAAAATATTAATTTTGAGTCAATGTTTCATGAGACAAGGCGAGGTAGCCCTTGAAAAAATCCCCACCCTAGGATCCTGTGGGCACCTTTGATGTCCTTTCATTAAATGGAGATTCAAATGATCTAACAGATGTATTAGTTTAAAAGGGCTTTTTACTTGGATTTTCTCCCCCTTCATAAAAAATAAGCACTGCTTTTTTTCCCCACACATTTCAACCTGATTCAAACAGAAAAGCAAAAGGGAAGAAAATGCTTTAGATGTGCTCTTTTGATTTTTTTCCAATCTTGCCGAAATAAAATGGAATGGGAGATCAAGAACACTCAATTAATTGCAACACTGGGTGTCACTAGGAGAGGGAGGGAGAGATGAAGGGGGGCATTAGGGATGCACAGCCCTTAACAAATGCAGAGATTCAAAGGAGGAAGAAGAAGGGGGAATAAAAAAGCGTGTCTGTATTTTATTGCACTCGGTAAGCTTTTCTCTTGTATTTATAGCTGCAATTATATCTCAATGAGGTTTGTCTACAGTGTTGGCTTCACGCTAATTTTCCCCCTCACTGCATTCTTGGAATAGGTTCGGACTGTTTATGAACCAGACATATTGACCTCATTTACAGCTAGCAGTTTAAATCCATAATTTTTCCACCCACAATCCCTCTTTGACATTCCGGCGGTGCGGCCGGCTCAGCGAGACTGAACTAAAAGTCTCACACTTCATTGAACACCATTATGCGGCTTTATGCTTATAAGCCTGTTTCCCTCGGCTGCCTTTCAGCTTTGCTGGAGATCCGTTTGGCCACAGGCCGGCAGTGATTAACTGGAAGAATCCAATAAATCACCCTGTCAGCCAGCAGGCTCTCCTCACTCTGTCTACACATCGACATTTGGATTTGCACCTCTCTCTCTGTCTCTCTTTCTCTCTCTCTCTCTCTCTCTTTTGATTTTCTGTCCCTCTTTCTCTCTCTTTCCCTCTTCCTACAGAGCATTAAAGCACCTCTTTGCCTTCACACAAGGTGAACTTGAACTGCTATTGTGAGTAAGCCTCAGTCCCACAAGCCACCCTCCGGGGAGATCAACCTCTTTGATTTGTCTGGTTTTCCCTGCCCTGGCTTTTCCAATTAATTCACCCCTTAACTCTTGTGGCTGTGTCAGTGAACCAGCTGCTGTGCTGGGGAAAGGATGAGCAGATGGGGGTGGGAGAGAGTGGCCAGAAGGAAATCCCAGAATTCCTGGACTTTTTCTGAGAGGCCAGCAGTATGGGGAAAAGGAGGGAACTAAGAACACTGAACTCTGTTCCCCAGATGCTGAGCAGCCCGACTTCTATAGGAGAAATCTAGACCAGGATCAGTTTCTTCCCTGGGGGGCTACGCATATGGGTACAAACTGTGCCCATACATATTACTAAAGAGCTGTGCCCAAGTTTAGGAACATTTAGGAGACTGCTCAAGTGTCTGCTTGTGAAGAAGGTAAGCAGTGCAGCCGATGACTCAGGAGAAAGGAGAAGAAGCGACCTCCCTTGGCATGGTCACCATCCAGGCTGGCTGGGGGCAGAGGGCTCCGAGCAGATTCTTAACAGCGCCCCACTTCCTATTTCTCACGGGTGAACAGGGTTGGTGAAACAGCCTCTTCTTTGACTTGATGGGTAATTTCCCAACCCCATCTCTTTCGTATTCTCTGCATGACCATAGTCTTCTTTTGTCTGGGATGATTTCTGCACTGTGAGCACAAGAATTTGTTTGATGTTCCAGACATCAAATATACAGTACGCTCTCTGAGTGGCCAAAGGAAGCGAGATCCTTGCTTTTGAAAACTCCGCTGGCAAGAATGACAAAAGGCAGTCTGAGCTGCAGACACAAAGGATGGGAGAGAGAGGAAGGGACAAGATCAGTCAGGAGTGATACGGTCCTCCCCTCCCAGCAACACACTGCGGGGGTGACTGTACTGCGTGTACAGGGAACAGCAGTAAACCTCCTGCGAGCAAGAAAGGAAATTGATACAGCAGTGAAGGGGTGGCCTGCCTTTGTGGAGGCTTCCAGCTGCTGTGAGCTGAGAGGGAGCCCTTCTCAAGACAGTAACGCCTTGCTATCCAGGCCACCACCTTCAGACGGAGCTTTAGTATATGTTTCTTACTAAATGTTGCATTTTTGTAAACTGCCTTCTGTCTTCGTAAGTTAGCTAAGTAGATAGAGAGATGGACGGATAATTAGATAATAGGCCTACAGAGAGAAACTAGGGAAGGAAACCCTAAGTATCTTGTGTATCGCACCTGGTGAGTATAACAAAGTACCTGGCACATAGTAGGAACTTTAAACATGTTATTTCTCCCAAACCTGTATACAGCATAAGTATAAAAGCCAGTCAGGAGCAATGGATGCACCTCTTGGGCATACGGTAACCCTCGCCATCCGTTTTCATTTCCAGCCTCCCCCTTCACGTCTCCAGTTCCCTCTCATTCTTTGTTCATTTCACGCCATTGGATTCACCACCACTGATGAGTGAGCACATTTTAACCAAATATCCGAACAGTTGTCCAGGAGATGGAACTCAGTCTGATCAGTGGCTGCTTTGCCAACATTCCAGTGCCTTTGTGTGGGAACACATTGGAGATACTGATGAAAAAGATGTAGAGAAACTATCTTGAGGATTTATTCCTAGTCCCCATTTCTGTAGATCATAAAAGCGAAAGAACGCTCTTGAGAACACTGAAGTCAAGGACATTTCTTGCATACCTACTAGGTTCCCAGTATGTATCATTATATAAAAATATGAACACTGCTCACAGACTGTAAGTATAAGGCAAGGAAACAGGTTTCACCAGCCACCCAATTGTTGCTGTAATTGTAGAGAGGTGAGGTTGGGAACTGTTCTTTCAAAAAATAACTGTCAAGCATGGAAACATTAGCGATGCTCACATAACCTCATTGTCAAGAGCATTTAAGGTACACCCGTCTCCAAAGGCCATTGTAATTATTGCACAAAGAAAATACTTCAGCATGACTCAGTTTCCCTGTTTGTAAAAGAAGAATAAAAATATTTACCAACTTCCTGTGGTAGACAACTCTTTTGAGAAAGAATAATCTATGTAAAGTGCTTCATGTACCTTAGAGACAATGAACAAAATTATTGAAACTTATGTGTCAGCATCATCATTAAATCTGTTCTCCCAGGGACTCAGTATTTTCAATGTTGTCTCATTGATTCTAGCATCATCATAAACAAGAGGAGGAAGAATAGTATAGTAGCAAGATCATTAAAACACAAGCAGGAGAACTGGATTTTCTTTCTAGTTCCGCCCCAAAGTAGCTCATGCCCTCAAGAAAGCTCTCATGGGCCTCTGTTCTTTTCCTATTAAATGAGAGAGTTGAACTAAGTCAAGTCCAGTGTTTCTCTATAATGCTAAGTTCAACCATAGGAAAAAGAGAATGCCTGTCCTTTGTGTTATAATTTTGCATAACCACTTCCTCCAGAGACGTTTTCTTCTGGGTTCTTTAATTGTGGTCTTTTTGGTCTCATTTGGCCTCTTTGTTAACTTCAGGTTTCCTCCATGTCTCTTGTCCCTGCCTCTGGCAGTGTCCAAAGTTCTTTCCTTGGCCACCATCTCTTCTCTTTCTGTACTGTCTGTCTCCATGGCTTCATCCATTGTTCAGCTTTGATGATCGTCTCTATGTGGAAGACTGTCTGGTTTCTCTCTCTAGTCCTGGCCCCATTCTCAAAATCCATACCCATCATACCTACTGTCTGAGAAATACATCTCCACCTGACTATGCCACCAATCTCAAATTCTACAGGTGTAAAGAGAATGGATTCATATCTCTTGACCCATTGAATCAGCGTTCAACCAGAGAAGCAGCACCGCCATGAATGTATGTACAATAAAGGATGTAGGATGGGGATTAGACCTTCCACAATCATGGGAGCTTGTAGCGGAGTGTCTACAGTGCTGTTGTTTCTGTGCCTGGTGTTGAACCTGAAGCCCCAAGGATCAGCCAGATTGGAAGTTGGAAAAGAAAGCTGACATGGTCAAGGACAAGGGTAATTGGGAGGATGAGCTAAAACCTACATCAGTCTCTCACCGCCTCCAACTGCTGCCATGGGTCATTTGCACCAGAAGTTGGTGCCCTTCTCCACAGAGCTACATTTGCACTTGGCCTAGGCCTTGAAGAAGCTACGGGAGGAGAACTGGCAGCAGCAGCAGAAGGAACATATCCAGGTGTGGCCCCACACCAACAAGATGAGCTGGCAGATCAGTGATGACACCCGTGAGCTGCCACGGTTCCTGGAGTCCCACACCACAGTTCAGAATATAAAACAGATGGTTCTGCTTCACTTCCATGTCCAGAACTCATGGGACATGTGTCTGTGGTCAACACTCAGCCAAAACCATACGGGGAATTCTGGAAGAATTAAGAAGACAAAGCTCCCTCACCCACAGACTCCTCCTCCTATATTACCTAATTCTGTTCATGGCATGAAATCTTCCCATTATCCAGATTAATGGGAAGTTCCCATGAAGTTCCCTTGTTTCCACATCCAGTCAGCTGTTAAGACCAGTTCATTCTACTCTCACAACATCTTTTCCATTCATCTCAGCCTCTTTTTCAATCTCTGGTTACCATCCTTGTACTCAATTGAGGCTCATTATCTCTTACCTGGACTAATGCAGTAATCTCCAAAGAGAGCTCAGTTGCTGTCATCTCTTCCCCCTTTCAATCCATGCACAGCTATAATAACCTTTCTTCTCTGGCAGTAAGATTCCATAGATTCCTGTTATTCAAGGATAAAATCGAACTCCCAGGCCTGGCACAAAGACCCTCTACAATCTGAGCTAAATTAATTTTTCCAACCACATTTCCCTTTATTGGATTTCAGGAGACTTCTTGTCCATACACTATCCCATCATCCCTGTTCAGGGTTCCCCCACCCCTCCCTTGCCCACACTGTCCCTCCCCCCTGGAGCCCTTCTTCCCTGATCTCGCTCTACTGTCCTCCCAAAGTATTTAAGTCTCCTCAGATTCCATTGCTTTCATAGTCCCCCTCCCAAACATTTGTAATCATTCCCACCTCTGAAAATCCTAAAATAAATGACTGAGTCCCCTTTTCATATACATGATTATACCTTGAATAAATGTCATAGGCCCCAAATTGTACCGTAACTTTTTAAAAATGGCGACCCCATCTTCTTTATCTTTGTACCTCTCCCAGCACCTTGTACACAGTGGGCGAGCAGTGAGGAACTTCTCCCTGAATGGGTGATTCGTGAGATGAGGCTTTCACAGGGAAGAAAAGTAGTGGGAGAAAGGCAACTCAATGGATCAAACATCTTCAGCTATTTTTAATTTGGTAGTGAACTTCCGTGTAAAAGGTTGATAGAATTATATTATTGATAGTTAAGACTCTTTCAAGTGTCAGTAACCAAATGCCAAACTCAACACTAGCTTAAATTTTGTTTGTAAGAAAGAAAACTATTGACTCATGAGATTGTCCAGGCATGACTGAATGCAGGGCTCAAATGAGTTTGTATCGGGACTTGGTGATTTATTATGTCCTTTATCATGGGTTGGCCTCACTCTTATGTAATTCCTCCCCTGCTGGTGTCACAGTTCCCCCCTGTGCCTCCCACCTTACATGATGTTCTGTTACCAACAGTTTCCACAGATGTGCTGGTGTTTCCTCTGATGGGAGCTACTTTGTCACACAGCAGCCCCTGGACAAATCACTTTGACCCAGGAGACAGAATTTCCTGACTGGTGTGGGTCAAAGACAATCCCTATTCAAACCAGACTGAGAGTGGGAAAGGTGGATTCCCAGAAGGAGATCAAGTACCATCAGAAGAGGAAAGGGGGGCTTCCCTGGTGGCGCAGTGGTTGCGAGTCCGCCTGCTGATGCAGGGGACACGGGTTCGTGCCCGGGTCCGGGAAGATCCCACGTGCCGCAGAGCGGCTGGACCCGTGAGCCATGGCCGCTGAGCCTACGTGTCCGGAGCCTGTGCTCCGGAGAGACCACGGCAGTGAGAGGCCCGCGTACCACAAAAAAAAAAAAAAAGAAAAGAAAAGAAGAAGAAGAGGAAAGGGATTCTGGGCAGGAAAAGCTTTAAATGTCCTCTCCAGGACCTTGCGGAAATGGCCAACGTGAAGACCTCTGTTTGTTCTCTCTCACTTTGATATTTTCCCCATCATTTCCCCACAATTTCCCCCTCAACATTTCAACCAAGTGGTTGTTTATTTTTTTAATTCATGAATACTTGATATTAATCATATGTTCTATGTGTTTATGGAAATAATTCAAGGTGAGTTCCTTGAGCACCTAAGAATGATTTTGACGTGAATACGATACTATTAATTCTTCCCACTTGTGTTGTGCCTTGCATCTTCAAGACACTTCACAAACATCATTAACTAATTAGTCTTCAAGATGCCTCTCTGGAGGTGAATAGGTATTACCCGGAGTTGCAGATAAGGAAACAGTACACAGAGAGGTTACACAACTTCCAAGAAAACTGCCAATGAACTCAAAATAATTGCCTCATTACAATTCCTCCCTCAAAGTCCTTTCCAGCAGAAGCCTCAGGTTCACACCATACCAGGGAAGGAGGGGCTCTGTGTGCAAATCTCACAACACCTACCTGCTACACAGAGGAATGCATCCATCATTGACGTGTCTACATCAATTGCATTATGGATTACCTGAACAAAATCCCACACACATATTCGTAGGTAAGAGGTGGTCGACTTCCTTATAGTAGGGTCTAGTGGGAAAGATGGCTGCTACAGGAAAGAAAATGAGACCTTGTAATCAAAGAGGAGTGGGTAAAGAAGGAAAAAAAAAAATGAGCTCCTTTGACTCCCTTG
This sequence comes from Delphinapterus leucas, assembly GCF_059928025.1. Taxonomy (NCBI): domain Eukaryota; kingdom Metazoa; phylum Chordata; class Mammalia; order Artiodactyla; family Monodontidae; genus Delphinapterus; species Delphinapterus leucas. Next base: position 84,085,912 of record NC_143134.1, read on the forward strand.
GAAGTGAAAAAGATTCAAAGTTCCTGGAAAATCTCAACACAGCCCCATCTGGGGTTTTGGGGACTATTCAGGCAGAAACCATCCACTTTACCACCAGGCAAGCGACAGCCAGTGGAAGTAGCCATGTTGGCAGGTGGCCAGGAGTCCCAGCTGGACACCAACTTCCCCTGTTGCTTGCTGGGTTTCTCTCTATCTCTCTCTCTCTTCTTCTCCTCTCTCCTCTCTCAACCCTAAAGTGGAAACCACAGATCTAACTTGCCCCACAGAGTTGGATATAAGCACCATGATAAAGTGCTTCTCAGCAGGAGCCAAGTTCTCTGTCCATTGCAAGGAGGGTATTTGTGATGGTAATAACTCCTTCTCTAACAATACCACAGCCTGTACCTGGAGATGGAGTGGCTGCTCCTGGATCCCTGTACTTGCCCCTGTAATTCAAGCAAGCAACACATCTTCCTGTTGGAGTGTTCATAAGGTTCAAAAATGAAGTCCTGCAGGGAACTGCTTCTAATTGCCAGAGTGAGTCACTCTCCTTTCCAAGCAAAGAGGTTTCTGTTGGTGACATTAGCGAACAGGCGCTTGTCTGTATTGTAACAGTTTAATTATAAGTGTGGGTATAATCACACAATCTGTCATTATACCTTTTTTATCACCCTGAGAATTTGTACTACAATCGCCATAACACTATAACAACATGAGCAACAGACTGCCTGGCCTCCCCTGATCGTTGCCTTTGCCATGCCTGGTAGGGATGAGCAGGCAGTTTTGGATGAAGGATCTGACTCCCATCTAGCAGCAAAAACAAGTCTGAATCCTTCACGGGGTTTTCGGGGCATCGTGTTCATTTGGCTTTCTCTAAAGGACAGTCGAGTCCTTCACTTTCCTCCCAGCCTCGCAAACCCTCCCTCTGGTTTCATCTGTTTGAAAATTGCACAAGAAGAAACCACCCTTCTGCTATTTTATACCAAACCAAGTGAAGTGGAAATTGCACGAGGAAACCTATCCATCTGTTATCCCTCAGCTCAGCAGTGGATGGAATTTATTACACTGTGCATCCTGCCCCCTGCCTCTGCCAGGCAGCCTGTGGGGTGAAGTATGGGTGGAGAGGGAGGCTTAGGTCTCAGAGAGGGGGCAATTGCTTTGCGGCTATTGTACAAACCTATTTATTTAAGGCAGAAGTACAAACCTATTTATTTAAGGGCGAGAGTCGGGCAGTCACACAACAGCAGCAGACAGGAGGCGGAAAGGTGTCGCTGTTGAACTGGAAGTAACCTTGCATCCCACAAGCCACCGGCCACACCACTTCACACTGTATCTCAACCAGGAGCCACGTCCAAGGGCAAACTCTGAGAGGCCTAGAATCTACCTCCTCCGGCTGACAGAAGAGATTTTAGAGGGAAGCCCTATTTCCAAAGGGACTACGAAAGTTCATCGATGCCCTGGTTCCATGTGTCAGTAATTCTCAGAAAACTGGCTCCAGGACAAAAAGAAATACCTAGTTGCCAGCCCCTTCTCTGGATCCAGGAGAATTTGTGGCACCATCCTCCACTTCACCTTCTGGGAGTGATTGTGAAATAGCTGTGGTTGGCATGTTGGCGACTGATATGTACCGCTGGTCCCCTGTCAGCATTGATGATTCTTTTATAAAGGAATAGCTGAGTTCCAGACTTGTCAAAGATGAACAACAGAACTAAACCTAATGCTTCAGATTCTCCTTTTCCTACTATGTTTATGGGCCTCTTTATCTTCCCAGAAAATACGATTATTTGTTTGTGTTTTGTGAAATTTCTTTGATCCATAATGGAGTACTCCAGGCACAAAGAAAACATTGGAGATTTGATTCATAATCATTAATGATAATCCTAGCAGACCATCAAATATAACCTAATCCTTTAACGTTGCCTCACATCTACTCTCGGACCTTACGAGAGATTAGGCAATTAGTGTAGGATCCATTTAGTTTTTCTTTATCAGGTTGATATTTAAACTAGCATCATCAAGCCTCCAATATCTCCTTGAAACAAAACCCAGTTAGGAGGGTCTATGAGAGGTTGGTGTCTGGGGACCATATTGATGTCATATGTTGTATTAATTTCTCATTCTTTCTAACAGCACAGAGATATGTCCCTTTTCATTGATTCAAGTATTCCATTTGTGCAGTCATCCAAGAGTTCGTCCTATGAGCCAGATACTTACTGTATTCTGTTGTGGATAAAATTTTTAACAAAATAGACATGGTCCCTATCCCTTAGAACCCAGTGAAGGAGACAGTAAATAAAATGGTCAAATACAATGTGGTGTTTAAGAATAGGGTGATATTCAATGACTGGGAGAATTTTAAGAGGGGCCTATAGCCCAGAATTGGAGTTAAGTATTAATAAGTTGGAGAATAATGGGGAAGAGTATTCTGTTTATAAAAAAAACAAAATGGAAAGTGTCCAGAGGTGAGAGAAACATGATATGTTCAAAGAACTTGAGAGAGAAAGACAGAGAGATTTTAAGGAATTGGCTTACATGATTGTGGCAGCTGGCAAGTCCAAACTTGCAGGTTGGCCTGCAGGCTGGAGATCCAGGGAAGAGCTGATGTTGCAACTCGAGTCCAAAGGCAGTCTGGAGTCAGGATTCCTTCGTCCTCGGAGGACTTCAGTCTTTTTCTTTTAAGCCCTTCAACTGATTAGATGAGGCCCACCCACTCTTTGGAGGGCAATCTGCTTTACTTGAAGTCTACTGACTCCTATGTCAATCTCTTCTAATAAATACCTTTACAGTGACATCTAGACTAACACTTGACCAAATGTCTAGGTACCATGGCCTAGCCAAGTTGACATTTAAAAGTAATCATCACAAATAGTAAACGACCTATAAAGAACGTTGTTAAACCTTGTGAGCAGTTTAACATTTATCCCAGGGTCAACAGAGAGGGCTCTTTGGGATGAGGTTGGAGTCAGCTCATAGTGGTGACAGAATAAGAGCTGCCGCTTAGGAAGATCACTCTGGCCACATCAGACAGAAGAGGACACTGGAGAAGCGGGGCCAAGACTGGAGACCAGAAGACTAGAGAGGTCTTGCTACTACTGTAGTCATTATAACTGTTGTGATAATTTTGGCGAGCGGAAATAGCTTTCTGAACTAGAGGAATGTCCATGAGGCTGGAAGGAAATAGATTCAAGATATTCAATAGATTGAACTCCTCCCCTTGCCCCTGGCTTAGGGGAGGAGGTGGAATCATTAAGACTTATAACTGGCTAGCAGAGCAAGCTGCATAGTCTGTGGGGCCCGTGCAAATGAAAATGGTGGGTCCCTTTTTCAAAAAGTGGGGAAAAGCTTTTTCCTTTTCTGCAGTTTCCCTCAGACACAGGAGTATTCACAAAGCATGTGGAGATTCTCACAGGAGCCCTGGGCCTGACCCCACCACTCAGTGGATAGGTCCATATGCCCACACCCATGAACCCATGCATCCTTCTCTGTTATCCTATCAGACTCCTCTTACAAAACACAACTTCAAATAAAAAATTACTAAGAATTTCAGGACAGCAGTTGTAGAGCATTAAACCCCAAGCAGGAGACCTTTCCGAGTGCAGAGTCCTGTGTGACTGCAATGGTCATGTGCCCATGAAGCTGACACTTCATTTAAGATATAAAGGGAGGGACAAGAAAGAATAACACCAGTTTTCTAACTTGAGAAGGTTGGTGGATGGTAGTCCCATTAACATAGAGAAGAGGGTCAGGTTTGGGGCTCTGGGAGGAAAGGATGCTAGCAGCTTTGGATTCATTAACTATATAGGAGACAAGTCCAGTATGTAGGTAGCTAGATATGTGCATTTGAATCTCAAAAGAAATCTGAGCTAAATGTATAAAATTGTGCATCATTGGTGCATGATATATGGTGGTATAGATTATATTTAACAATTTATTCAAGAAGCTGTGACAGGTTTGTGCTTGTCCACATACACACAGCCATTTCACAGAGGTCTAGAAGAACTGATGTCATCTGTGGACCTACGAGACCAGATAGCACATGGGAAAGGGCCTGGTCTTGAGTTCGGTTAAGATCCAGCAGAGACCCTAACATTTCCTAGCTTTGTGACCTTGCAGAAATCACTTCCTCTCACTAAGCCCTTATAATTTTCCTTTGTCAAAATCAAGATAATTAAATATCTCCCACTTTGTTGGGAGGCTGAAACCAAATAGTGAACCAATAGCTTTATATGTTGCAAAATGACTACAGGTGTGAAATTTTATTATTGCCATAGCAGATCTTGGCAGCTTGGAAAATTATGTTAGCCCTTTCATGCCACCCTGAAAGGTGTGTGAAAACAGAAGTATTCTGAAGGGCATATGAGTGCCTGCCTGAGGAGTCTGTGGTCCTGAGTAGCCGTTTCTGGCTCAACTTTGTAAATGATGCTTATTTTCCTTTAAGCCAAACAAGGTGGCCATAGGTAGCTCCTATTACCACGTCTCCCAGTCTAACTGTTTGATGGGGCCCACCCTCTTCTCTGCCCACTGATTGCATTGTCTTTGCTGTTTCTGCTTCTCCAGCCAGCCCCTGGCATCAGCTGTCTGGACCTCATTTATTAGAGCCATCCCTCATGATTCCTGCCATGCTCTGTGTTCCCTGCAAGAGGCACTAGGTGGAGAAAAAATAATTAGTAATCCAGGCACTGCAGTTCTGATGAGACACCTGCAGCATAATCACCCAAATCAAATATTTGGCTGGGCTTCTTCAGATGATATATCTCTTCCTGCAACTAATGAATGGCAGCTTAGCTGAGCTTGTACTGAAAATGAAGAACATATCGGAGGAAGGAGGGCTTCTTCATGTTCTGTTTTGCTATGGTCTGTCCCTGGGCAGCTGTCTCCAAGGCTCAACCCCACCTTATATATTCAGACCCTTCTAATCCCATCAGCTGGAAGGGACAATTGTGAGGGAATGGGAAGAGACAATGTAATTTACTCAAGTGATTCAAGAATGAATAGTTGTACTGCCAAGGAAACACCCAATTGCGTTCTCTGAAAATCACTACTGTCTGACATAGGTGCTGGCAGATTTCTGAGTCCCTGTGAAGATATTTGAGTTTACAAAGCATCAATTCGTCCTTATTATTCCACAGTTCAGAAAACTGAGCCCAGACCTCGTAGTTTTCACGGTAGATTCAAGACTAGCGCCTGGGGCTCCTACCATCCTAGAACCCCCTCCACTAAGCCACACTGTATCTTGGAGACAGGCCACATCCCTATCCCATAGAACTATGTACAATAGCTCTATCATTGCCAGACTTATTCAGTATAGTTTCTAGATTGTTTGCTGCATTCAGAGCTCTTTTCACTTAGAAAGTCATATTAAGGTTAAGAACCACAAAGAAGATTCTAGTCTATTCCATCTCTACAGCCTATCAGTTTTGCTGATTTTCTTAACTTGTAATTTTCCTGGACCTAGCAAGATATACTAAGAACAATATTTAGAAAGTTAATGACTTTTCTTCTTTGTTTGGGGTTAATAAAATATTAATGCAAATAATGTAAGGAGAGCTTGGGTTCTTCAACTGAGTTAACGTCCCCTCTTATATAAGTCATAACACCTTTCTGCCCTTTAATAAGCACTTAACCAATTGAAAATAAGTTGTTCTTGTTTAAGAAGGTTTTTCTGGTCTGTCTCTCTCGCCAGATTGAAGAGGCCGCAAGTGCGGGGTCAGTGACCATTGTCCTATCTATGGCCATATGCCCACTACTCAGTATTTGCTCAAAAAATATTTGTAGAAAATTTTAAATAATTTCGAATTATAAAGAGAGCGATAATGATGGAGGGGAGGCAGCTAGAGATTCTGTAATCCACCCCCTTCTTTTTACAGATGAGTAAACAGAGGTTGTGACTTAACCAAAGTGTCACAATTACTTGACCCATTCATTCAAGACATATTTATTCAGCACAGACTCTATGCTTGATGAGGGGGATTGTGGATATATAGAGACTATTATGACATATCACTACTGTCAGGAAGCTCTTAGTGTAAAGGGAGGAATGTGCCGTTAAACAGATAATTGCAAGACAGTGATGTAAGTGGTAAGGCAGAGATGCAAGAAGTTGTCTGCTTGGAGAAGGTAGAATAAGCTTCACAGAGGAGGAAATCTGAGCCATGACTTGAAGGGTGAATTGAGCTTATCATTCAAAGAAGGGGGAAGTTCAGTCCAGGCAGAGGAAACAGCATTTATAAAACTTTGGAACCATAAGCACAAAGAAGAATCAAGGAAGAGTGGACTAGCACTAGTGTGTTAGAGACACAAGGAAACTGGTAGAAAATGGTTCGAGAGATGGGGGTGTGGGCCCAGATACTGAAGAGCCCCATCTATTGTGGTAAAGATTTAGACTTAGACTAGTGTTCCTGAAACTTTGCTGAGCATAGAAATCACCAGGGGTCTTGCTGAAATGCGGATTCTGACTCAGTAGGTCCGGGATGGCATGAAGGTTCTGAATCTCCAACAAGCTCCCAGGTGATGGCAACACTTCAAGGCCTCAGCCTTCACCCTAAGAGTAAAGGTACAGGGAAACTGGAAGCCTGCAAAGGTGTTTAGATGCCAGGCGGTGATTCTCAGAGCGTGTTCCCCACATTTTTCAACTTCCCGCACTGACCTACTGAATGAGAAACACTAGAGGATGCCCAGCACCCTGTGACTGCACAAGCCCTCCAGGTGATGCTGAAAATTTGCACTGAAATTTGAGCCCCACCAAACTAGGACAACAACATAATCAGATTTATTTTGTTGGAAGATGACTCAGGTAGGAGTCACCAGACCCCCAGTCCAGTGCTCGTTCCATTGCAACCCCCCAAATTATGCACAGACCTCTAAGTACAGTATTTTATATCCAAGAATATTCTGCGATTTCAAAATGACAGAGTTGTTAATGAGGCATAAATTTTCTCACACAGCATTCAGAATCATCTTTATGATTACAAATAGTAATTACCCTGTGTTTGATGACATTTTTAAGTGTTAGTAATTGAACTGCACATTTAATGAATACAAGTAGAGAATTAACATAAGCCTATAATCGGAAGTCAAAGTTGACCCCAACCAACTGGTTTTTAAATTGTTGAAAAACAATTTATGCATTAAAAAGAATTTATATTCCCCCCTCAGGTACATCTGAGGTAGGAAATGAATAATTGAAATATTTTATCAGTATTTAAACTCAGACTGAGGGAAAATTTCTGACAGTGATTTATCCTGGAATCATATCATTGGATCTGATCATTTTAAAGGAATCCCAGGTTTTAAAAAAACAAACACACACCTTGCTTCATGGTTTTCTATCCTTTCATTGTAGGTTGTATGGTACCGTACAATGTTGAAATAAGTAAGAGGAATAAATGAATGAATGGATCAATGAATCAATTAATTTATAGAAAGGCAGTAAGCAGATATGAATGAACAAAAGAAAGAAGGAACAAATAAATAAGACTGAATTAGTCAGGGAATATAAAAGACTAATTTTATTATCTAAGAGCCTAGAGCACGTTAGAATCAACTGGAAAGCTTTTAAAAATTTCATGCCAAGGCCTCACTCTGGATTAATTAAATCAGAGTCTGTGGAGTAGGATCCAGGCATCAGTATTTTTTCAAACTTCTCAGGTGTTTCTCAGGTACTCACCAAGTTTGATATCCATTTGCCTAAAGGATCTTAAGCTTCCCTTAAGAGCATTTTTATAGTTAAAATTGCAAATGACACGTCATTTTTTAAAATTTGTTTTTTTCAAGGATAATTGATTTATAATGTGTTAATTTCTGCTGTACAGCAAAGTGATTCAGTTACATATATATCTACATATATAGATATACTTTTTCATATTCTTTTCCATTATATTTTATCACAGGATATTGAATATAGTTCCCTATGCTATACAGTAGGACCTTGCTTTTTATCCACATATAATACATATATATACATTGACTATATATATATATATATGTGTGTGTATATATATATATTCACACACACACACACATACATATAATAGTTTGCATCTGCTAATCCCAAACTCCCAATCCATCACTCTCTCACCCCTCCTCCCCCTTGGCAACCACAAGTCTGTTCTCTATGAATGACACTTCATTTTTTAAAAATCTTTTGGAGTTTTTGAAAGCCTGGCCTCTCACATTCTGGCAGTCACCCTGGTCTGTGTAAGACAAGAATGTTCAAATATCATGATGTTACTAGAACCCAGGACTATATTAAAGCTATAAGAGAACCAGACCCAAAGACAGTAAACTAGAGGATCGTTGGGTAGAAAATTCCTCCTTAGTGGAAAATACAAAAAGTGACAGTTCTGTAAAGGGAACCCTGAATCCCCTATTAAGATGCTTGTGGCCACGAAAGTATACCCTGTCCAATCATTTGTTTGCTTTCAAAGAGGCCCACAGGAAAAGTAATTTTCCGGACCGTGAAGATAGGGTGCTGACTGCAGAAGCAGCAAGTGTGGATGGCACACACCTGTCTTAATTGCTTCATGAAGCATTGTGAGGTTTTTGCCTGAACCTAGAAATGACACAGAGATTTCCATTTCAGCTCTGGATATTATAGCTAGGCCAGATGGAATCCTGTCGCCTATGGGATTGAGAGTATTTTTCATTTGAAAGTAGAAGCCACTGGGTCCATCATCTGTAGGGTAATCTGGGAGGACATTTTTCTTCATTCTAGCCGGCAGACCATGCAGAAACACCTGTTTCCTATCTTGGAATCATTTGCAACTGCTATCTAAGAAATAAGTGTTGAAACAATATCATTAAGCCACTTTTTAAATTCATGTACTTGAGCATAGGAGAAAGTCAGAGCTTGCTTTGCCATTTTCACCAACATAACACTCAGAGTTTTGGATTAATTAAACATGCCTGTCCCCACTTGTAGGCTCATCTGACTAATGGTCCCAGAGTTCCCTGGACTGCAGGGCTTCCTCGGATGAGAGAATTTCAGTGCTAAAACCAGAAAAGGCCAGGGCAGAGCAGGACATGTCGGTCACCTTGTTATAGACGCATGACCTGAGGTATTGAGGGGCTGAATGATTTCTCAGCCTTATCAATTAATGGTAGAGTTATCTCTGAGTTTCCACTGGGACATTTAATGTATATTCCCTCGAGCGAGTCATGGCACTGTCAGGTGTAATGGCCCCACTTGCTGAAAGTTAATCTAGAACCAAAAACTATCCAAAAAGTTATGTAATTCCATCACTTGAGAGTGATCCAGGAAGCAAAACCGTGTGCACCCAGAGGTTTCAGGGCCTGTTAGAGACAGACTCTTCTCTGAAAGAGCCATGAATAACGTCTCTCATATTGCCAGTCATAGCTACCAATGCACAAGGTTGACTATAATATTATTTCCCATTATATCAAAATATAACAGAGAAAAATGAAGTTTAATTAACTTCAATTTTCACAATAGACATCTACAATATCACACTTTGGAACGGGTTTTGGAGAAACTAAACAACTTTTGAATCTAGTGATTGGGACTGTCTTTATTAGACAATTGATGTAAGCCCTGGACGAGTTTTCTAACGGTGCTTTGCAAAGCTTTAACCTGCTGGTCCTCAAATGTGCACTGGAATCACCTGGGGATCTTGGTAAATTGCACACTGTGATACTAGCGGGCAAAGGTGGGGCCCAAGATTCTGCATCTCTTACGAGCTCCGGGGCGACCCCAGGTGGCCCAGAGACCACACTCTGAGTAGTAAGGCCCAGAGCTTCTGGGAGGTTTCCTGTGAGGCTCAGGGGGGGATCAGGGGAGAGCTCTGCCTCTTCCTCCTCCACCTCTTTCTCCTATACTATAAGAGTTTGTTTGAAAGTGCATTCCATAAAGACGTGGAGAATGGACTTGAGGACACGGGGAGGGGGAAGGGGAAGCTGGGACGAAGTGAGAGAGTGGCATGGACATATATACACTACCAAACGTAAAATAGAATAGCTAGTGGGAAGCAGCCTCATAGCACAGGGAGATCAGCTCGGTGCTTTGTGACCACCTAGAGGGGTGGGATAGGGAGGGTGGGAGGGAGACGCAAGAGGGAGGGGATATGGGGATATATGTATACGTATAACTGATTCACTGTTATGCAGCAGAAACTGACACACCATTGTAAAGCAATTATACTCCAATAAAGATGTTAAAAAAAAAAAGAAAATGCATTACACTGCTTTAAAAAAAAATGAAGACCACGGTATTCAAAAATGCCCACCAGTATGAAAACAAATAATTCTGCAGAAGCACAATATCTCCTTGCAAACTCTTCTGCCCTTACACCGAGGTTCCCTTTAGGTTGGCTGAGGGCACTGCTTCCGCCTGAGAATCTAGTATCTCATCACCTGCTTTCTGACATAGCATGAACCCTACGGCAGCAATGCCAAATCTGTAGTTTAATTAAAAAAGAAAGGGATAAACAAACCTCTCTCCAACACATAGAACAGCAAAAGAAAAGCCCCCATAGGGAATGGCCCTGGAGACCCCAACTAAATGATGAGTTTCATTTGTAGAACCTTCCACTTGACCCATGTAAGCAGGAACAAAAACAGATGTTCAGTAGGCTGGTACCTAGGGCCGATTTCAGGAGGAAGCAATTGGCAAATGTAAGCTGTAGGTGGAGGGGGCCCAACTTAATTAGGGAATGTTTCAAAATCACAGCAGAATAGAACTGTTCCCACAGAACAGTTGCTCTTCGGAGCAAGGTACCTGTGAGAAGGCCTTCCTGCGAGTTTAAAGCCTCTTTTATACCATCAAAAAACTTATTAAACTTGGGCAAAGAACCATTGTGGGTTCAGAAACACATAAGCATCTCTCACTAGAGCAATATTCTCTAAGATTGCATTTGATTTAATTATTCATAATGGAACTTAATGCTTTTCTTGTTTTGTTGTTTCAGTGCTACGCTAATATTTTAAAGGGCACAGCAAGGTAGACTCTGAGACCAATAGCTGAGGTCTCCAGGATGGATTTTGCTAATTCATACTTAAAAGTCGCCTGCCATCTTTGCCTCCTAGACATGGGACAGAGGCAGTTCAGTGGTTAATGAAGAAAGATATGTATAGACAGGCAGAAACTGAGAGAGTTATGAAAATTAATTTTACATGAGATCCGGAAATGAAACCTCCTCACATAATTCTAGATCAGTGTCTGTCTGCATGGGGAAGCAAATGAACTCGGCCACACATAATGTGAAAAGAGATGAGGTTTGAAACGAAGGATGATCCCCAGTTAGAATGCAGTTTCTCTGAGCCTTACGGAAACCAGGACAGGTATTGTGGCCTCCCTTAGCATTTAAATGAGTCTTTGTGGTGACTAAGGTGAACTTGGGTCATTGCTTAGAGCAGAGATAATATATTGGAAGGCCATTGATGAGGAGTGTTTGTGCCCATGGATAGGATGCTTGTGGAAAAATGGAATTAGCTGTCAACTCAGAATAAGGCTCTTTGACACAGAAGTACACAGTGAGGAATAATAAGAGACAGAAGATGTAGGCACAAAGGGCCTTCCTCCTGCATGGCAGCGAGTAGCTGGAGCTGAGAGGTTGCTCCTTTTACTACATCCACGTGTCAGTTCACTGCGGTTTTGAACTGGCTCGCTTCCCTCGCCCGGCTGGCCTGTCTGGCCCCCATAGGCCGTTGGATTTGCAATTCCTGAATTAGACTCTCTCCTCAGACTCACGTTAGGGTCAAAAAATGAGAAAGCATAGTTACTGAGAGAATTATCTTTCTCCCCAAGATGGCCCTCGTGCTTTCCAGGTGACAGAGATGACAGAGCACAGTAGTCAGTAATGAAGTCCCATAAATGAGAAGAAAGCCACACGTCCAAGTTGCACTCTCTTAGAGGCACTTAATTTATTAAGCAACTATTTATTGGTAAACCCCAAGGTGATAAGTACTGAGCCCCCTGCTCCTGTGGCATCTTCAAAGAATCCTGATACGTGCCTTATGTTGGATTCCTCAGGCTTCCTTGGGAGACGTTCCCCTGGTTCTTCCATTCATGTGGGAGAGGTGAGGCTAGATGGTAAATGGATGACAGTAAATGCCGGTGCAGAGGGTATAATGAGCAAGTTACCAGGACAAGGAGGGCTCAATCCTGCTGAAGCCCTCTGGGACGTGGCGTTGAACATGCCCCATATTTGTCCTACCTGAGGGGCAAGGAAGATGTATATGTCTATATATCCACCACTCCCCATTTTGGTTTGGTGAGGGCCGCTCCCGGGACCTCGACTCCCTAGCCTGCCCTGCATGTGGTCTGGGCACACTCTAGAGACCAGAGAAAGCCCTTGGGCAGAGAGTGGCTAATGTTTGCCCTAAGAAGCTGCCATCATGCAAGGAAGCAGTGGTACTGAGGGGGTTTTGCAGGGCACCATGGCCTCCGCGATAATATTTATATAATCACTGACTTCAGAGATCATAGTCTCATTGGGATGATAATAAGTAACATTTATCGAGCAAATGTCTACGTTCATGGCGCTGTATTAGGTAGGCATTTTCCGTTTGATTTCACAAGTCTGTGACATTAACTGATATCATTATATCTATTATATGGATAAGAAAACTGAGGCACAGAGGCATTAAATAACTTGATCACGTTTGCCCCAGCCAGTAAGTGGTAATATTAGTAGTCATCCTGATGGGCTGGCTCCGGAGCCCACATTGGTAACAACTTTTCTCCATTACTTCTCTTTATGACTCATGAACAATATGAGTCAACATAAAGGGGTATCCTTGCATCAGAGTGTACTCTCAGGAGATGCTTTCTTCCTGAGGCAGTTGCATTTCATAGAGGACAAAGACTTAATCCAAAGGAATGTGCATCTAATGGTGCAACCACCAGGACTGGCAAAAATGATAGAGCTATGGAGGGACTGGAGGACCCTTAGCAGCTAGAGCGCAAGGGTGGCTTACTGACTCCCCCTGGCCACTCGCCTTTGGAATAAAAAGCTTCTGATCCCTACCCTGAACTACAGTCCAACGATGCTGAGTAATCAGCATTATCAGACAATGACAAAGGTATGTGAAAAAGTGTATCCATCCTAGAATAAACAAGGTCCTACCGTATAACGCAGGGAACTATATTCAATATCCTGTGATAAACCATAACGGAAAAGAATACGAAAAAGAATGTACATGTACAACTGAGTCACTTTGCTGTAGAGCAGAAATTAACACATTGTAAATCAACTATACTTCAATAAATTTTTTTAAAAAGTGTACCATCCTACAACCACTATGGAAAGCAGTATGGAGGTTCCTTAAAAAGCTAAAAATAGAACTACCATATGACCCAGCAATCCCACTACTGGGCATATACCCTGAGAAAATCATAATTCAAAAAGAGTCATGTACCACAATGTTCATTGCAGCTCTATTTACAATAGCCAGGACATGGAACCAACCTAAATGTCCATCGACAGATGAATGGATAAAGAAGATGTGGCACATATAGACAATGGAATATTAGCCATAAAGAAAAGAAACTGAGTTATTTGCAGTGAGGTAGATGGACCTAGAGTCTGTGATACAGAGTGAAGTAAGTCAGAAAGAGAAAAAGAAATGCCATATGCTAACGTATATATATGGAATCTAAAAAAAAAAAAAAAAAATGGTAGTGATGAACCTAGTTGCAGGGCGGGAATAAAGAGGTAGACATAGAGAATGGACTTGATGACATGGGGTGGGAGGCCGAATCTGGGGTGAGGTGAGAGTGGCATGGACATATATACACTACTGAATGTAAAATAGTTGACTGGTGGGAAGCAGCCGCATAGCACAGGGAGATCGGCTCGGCGCTTTGCAGTGACGAAGAGGGGCGGGATAGGGAGTGTGGGAGGGAGGCTCAAGAGGCAGGGGATATGGGGACATGTGTATGCATATGGCTGATTAGCTTTGTTGTGCAACAGAAACTAACACAGTATTGTGAAGCAATTATACTCCAATAAAGATCTGTTACAAAATAAAAATTAAAAAGCGTACCATCCTAGAAAGGTTTATGATCACAAAACATCCAACAAGAAGGAACTGTTCAAACTACAACATACCCATAAAATGGACTAAAACACAGCTTACAAAGAGATGGGGGAACATTCTAGAAACAGTCCTTCAAGTAACGAGCTCATTGGTTTCTAAAACCTGTTTGGAAACCTACTTGTTCACAAATCCAGATGGACACCATAAAAGTGACTCCTAGTACTTTCTAGCTGTGGCAGGCAGAGTTGACGTGCTTTAGCTCCAATGCTTAGCTGTCTTTCGTTCTTTGAACTTTGTAAATCAGATGTTTATCACGAAGAAATTTCTGTATTTATGGACATGAGGAAGATGTGCATAAAATACCAGTAAATGAAAAGCAAGTTAAAAACAGCATTTCTGGTATGACATCAATTTTGAAATTATGTATATGTAGACACAAAGGGTGTCAAGCCATATAAATCAAAATACTAACGGGCTATCGCTGCCTGCTGGGACTCTGGGGTGATTTTTGTTCTTTTTCTCTTTCTGTATTTCTGTTTTTTCTATCATAAACAGACTTTCTCTCCTCTTCTCTCCCAGTCTCTCTCTTTCTCTCTTCCCCTCTATCCGCCCCCCCCCCAACCTCTCCCTCTCTATTTGTGTGTGTGTTTATGTTTCCCTTGAACAACATTTCAGAGTTTGGTAACATATGCTGTAGCATGAGAAACTGGGAAATCTTCTCCCCACCCAGCAACTGATACAGCAGTCATATAAACAAGAGGACCCGACTTGGGTTAGCTTTATTCTTGGCCTCTTGACCCTTCCTTTCTTTTCTCTACAAAATGAGGATGACAGGATTTCCCGCTATAAATTATATACACTGGTTTGAGATATTATTATTCAACTCTCTGGGAATGGTCTTCATTCGGGCAATGGGACAATGAAGTACCATACTCTGAAAACTAAAAGGTATGGAAGCCATCAATGTTAGGAAAGATACATCAGCAGTGCTTCTAGCGGGGGAACGTGAGTGCCTGAAGGTGACGGTCAAGGAGCTGAGGCAGGACACA
Organism: Delphinapterus leucas; assembly: GCF_059928025.1. Classification (NCBI taxonomy): domain Eukaryota; kingdom Metazoa; phylum Chordata; class Mammalia; order Artiodactyla; family Monodontidae; genus Delphinapterus; species Delphinapterus leucas. The sequence continues at coordinate 84,100,935 of NC_143134.1, forward strand.
AAGGAGCAGCACAGGCGCCAAATTCCAATCAGCCAAACCAAGAGCCTGACTTTCACCAGCCCAGAATTGCTGGCTTGGATAGGTCATCCAACCATAAATAGGGAAAATTTCCAGGGGAGAAAACCTTACGGGCGTATTCATGTCTGAAGAATTATTAAATAAGGGGTTAGTCTCTGTTGTCGTAATTACGTGGGAAGCTAACTGCTATTTTTCTTGATGAAACTGACTCTCCGAGGCCTCGGATGAAAAAACGCATCTGCCTTCCACTGAAGGATGGGGGTGGGGGGTGGCGGGAAGAGGCCTTTGCCTCATTTGGTGCCTTTTCTTTCCTTCTTTTTTTTTTCCTTTTTTCTTTTTTTCCCTGCAGCTACGACTGCTGCTACTGCTGCTGCCATTTGTTTTTGTAATTGTTCTTCGAAGGCCTCAGGCGAGAAAGCTGTTCTAATTGTACAAATCACAGCGCTGCTGGATCACAGGACAGCCCCAAGTAACCTGTGCAGCCATTTGATTGATCTTTCAAACTAGCTGGGGGCACTTGCCCTACTCCCGTGAGGCCAGCGTCTGACGATGGACGTAAAGCAGCCGCCAGATGGGATGTGGGAACAGCTGTGTCATAAGTGTCAGAGGTCCAGTGCTGAGCAGGCAGAAGTCAGGCCGCTCGCAGCCACGTGTGATTGGCAGTGTGCTCATGCAGGCTCCCAAGCCCCAACCTGTCTTGTTGAAATGGGTTCCTGGATGCATCCTGGCATAAAGAAAGAGAATGTCTTTTGGAACTGGTCAGTGCTGGGTTCAAATGACCCTCTGCCGCTATAGCTGTATGAACTAGGCAAGTTATGTGGAACTTGCTGAATGCAACTTTCCTATTGTCTTAGAATTCCAGCTAAAGTCCAAAGAAGAGACCCAACCCCCACACTGCTCGTTCTTGCAAGGCCAAGAGATGGCTTAAATTGCCCTGTGACTCATAGCCCGTCATCCCCAAATAAGATAAGTCTGGGGGTGCATCGAGGAGACTGATCTGTGTGAAAGAACCTTTGAAGAACATTGTGTCCTAGGAGGAAATTCCCCAGGAGGGTGAGGGAAAGGGTTGCTTTCCATCCCTTCAACCAGTTAACAAATCTGAGTTGAGCCCCTATTAGGTTCCAAGCATAGTTCATGGCACCAGGGATATAGCGGTGAAGAGAAATTGCTTAAGTTCACAGCAAGTGAGGGGGGACCCCTATGATGCCCTTAGAGAAATTTGGTTGTCAGTGAGAAGGAAGACAGAGATCTCAGCTGTAGGCTCACCTGTGTAACTATGAGAATACAGAACCAAAATTCTTAGGAGCAACTTGCAGGGCCATAATGTTTGAGTTTTTCCATAGGCTGAGTGAATTCTGTGGATGTTAGGTGGGTGTGAGTTGTCTTGCAAGGCCTGTGTTCAAGAGGGATTCCTGCCCTGGCCCCTGAGCATTAATGGACTCCTCTGGCTTTCCTCCAACCATGCTCCTCTTCTTTAGAGAAACAGTTCATGAGGCCAAGGAGACGCGTGCACTTTAGAGACATGCCCCCCTGGAGAAGATGCTCTCTTGTAAATCGTGACTGGGGTCACTGAGACTGCAGAATTCCATTCCCAAATGGCCCCAAGTCAAGCCTACTTCACGGGTAGACCCATCACCACGTGCACATGCCTAGGCCCACTGGGTGTTCCAGGGCTAGCTTTTTGCTGGTGGCTGGGAGGGCGAGGGTGCCCACATGCCTATATGTAAGACCGCTTGCAATAGCCAAGGATAGCAGAGAGGTTGACAGTGGGCTGGGGGCTTATGCTTGGAGCCAGCTTCTAACATGAAATTCCAAGGAGTGTGAGAATTCTAGATGCAAGCCTGCCTGGCTGTCCAGGTTAGGACAGAACACATTTTATTAAATAATTTTTAGCTTGATTTAAAATGTTTAGAAACACCTACATATTTAAAGTTATGGGCTTCTATTTGTACTTCTGCCTGGAGCCCACAAATGTCAGGAGTGGCTCTGTCCACAAGGGCTGCCTGTCAGTGTGTCAGCCCCCAAAGAAATAAACTGAGAGCGAGAGTTATAAGTGGATGGTGGGAGGATCCATCTCTGAAGTCAAAGTGCACAAGGTCAGAAGGTCCTGGAGCCAAGGGGAGGGATGGAGCAAGTCTGGGAGAAGGTTAAGATAAGTGAAGTGGGAGGAAATAAAAGAGTTAAAGGGGTGTCGGGCGGAAATCATAAAGCCTTTCATATATAGTTAGAATTTGGGCATAAGCCTTAATAGAGGACATTCAGCATCCAGGAGAGAATCCCAAAGACAACCCTGGAAGATGCGCTCACAATCTGCCCCTCGTTCCTTCTCCTGCCTTGACCTAGAGAAAGGGGAAGCACAAGTACTAAAAAACAAACCACACAGCATTCATTCTCTGCTGTACTTTCTAGAGCCTGGTTTCAGGCTGAGTTTGGGTAAAGGAAAGCTTTTATTTGGATGAGAAATTGATGTTTGATTTAGATTTAATTGGGCTTTTAAAAAATCTGGAAAGGAGGCTTTTTGAACAGCTGAAAAGGACTTGGAAAGCTAAGGGATCGGCCGAGATATCTCAGGAGGTGAGAAAGTGGAGTTTGACAGAGGGGGTTTGAACAGCAGTGGTGGGAAGGAGAGAAACAGCACCGTTTATTGACTGTACCCCCTTCCGCAAACTATTCAGTTGACGTTAACTTTTCCAAAATTCAGTCTCCTCCTCTCCAGTAAAATGAGGGTGAAATCACCAACTTTGAAAAGATGTTGTAAAGAATAAAGTAACACAGGTTAAAGTTTCCAGCGTGTTCCATGCATCTAGTGAGGTAGCTATTGTAATTGCTATCACTGTCATGACTAGCATTATTGAAATTGTGTGCTAATAATACAGAGCTTAACTTTCGTTCCCTTCACCTGCTTATCCTTTCCTGAGTGGCACTGAAACTCTGGGGAAGTAGAAGTTTCTAGAAGGTCCTCCTCTTTGAATTCTCTGGGTATAAATCTGGTAGCTATCTAGTAGGCAGTGATTGTCCCTTGACATAGGGATTTCATCACTGAATCGTTCAACAGCAAGAGCCGTGGGAGAAGGTAATATTCACGGAGAACCTACTGAGTGTCAGACTTTACATATGTTTTCGGCATTTAATACTCGCGAGAGCTAGAGCCAGGGACCAGAACGTGCCCTGGAGCCCTCCCTCAGCTGATTCCCTGAAAAGTGAAAGAAACCCAAAGAATGTGTCTGAAACCTTAAACCGGAAATCTTGGGAAGTGGAGAGTTACCACTCTGTAGAGGCTGCCTGGGAAGGCTCAGCTCTCTGAAGCCAAGACCAGTAAGAGCCCTTCAGAGAGCACTTGTGTGACAGGAAGGGAGGGACAGTGCGTGGAGGACGTGCAATGAGCAGCTCTTCTTCAGGACCATTTGTCCTGAGCCTCTGAGTCACTCCCATTTTCAAGCTCTGAGAACAGGGAAATCTCGCCTGATGAGGATAAAGGCTATTCAGTCCTCCTCCAAAGTCTGCCATTTTGGCCAAACTTGCACGTTACATTGGTGCTTCATTCAAGAGCCAGTCTTGAACTTTAGAGCAATAACCCGAAGCCAGGGAGCTGGAACACAAGTACAGACAACTGGCAGTGTAGATCAGAGATTTAATAAACGTGAAACACCTTTACCTGGAATATTCCTGTCAGGGGTATCATGCATGAAAAGCCTCTCCTGGTGTTGCCTTGGTTGGGGGCCGAGGTGGGACTTCCCAGGAATGGTACTGCACTCTTCCTGGTTCACAGAGAAGGACTTGAGTGAGCAGCTTTTTAACCCGTGGGTTGCAGACAGGTATTCACTGGTGAGGACTGAAACACATGGGATCCGTTGGGAGGCATTCCTAATGATGCATGGTGCCTTGTTACCACAGGAAAAGGGAAAACAAGTAATAAAATGGCCTGGCAGACCATTCACAGAAAAAAATAAAAAAATATGTACACATGTGGGACATAAGCAGGGGAAAGGATTCAACCACACCAGTAATGAAGAAAACATAAATTCCAATAGCAATTCTTTCAGACCACATTTCATAACCACCTACCACATGCCAGGTATTCAGTCCTAAGAACTCAAAGATTAAAAGGCAGGTTGAACTTTTAATATCTTTCATATTTTGGGTGCTAAAAAAAGTTCAGGAGTGTGTGCTCTGGGCCCTTGGGATTTTCAAACCTTGCACCTTGAGTTGTGCTGCTTGGTTCTGTCATCGAAACGGGGAACTTATTGGCTGACCATTCACACCACAGTGGGGAGCATACTCGTTTTCAAATGGCCGAAACTTCCAACTCCCCCCGCCCTCGAGATCTCTGTGTATCTGGGCAATAGGCCTGTTATATACCTAAGGGGCAGGGCAGGGGCGGGAACTCAAATTGATAAGTGCGTTCAACGAAGAGTTTTGACACTAGAGATGGAGGTCAGAGGCCCTGTGGAAAGTTGGCAGCCATTGTGTTTGGGGGGGTAGGGGTAGGGGGCAGAGGGGAGGATCTATGTAACTAATGAATGACCTGTGTTCTGCAGGCCAGTGTAGAAATGCCCTTCATGTCTGTGTGTTGGTTCTCTGATTAAAGATTTGAGTTTCTAAATAAATACATAAAAGGCAGGTCTAGCCCTCAAGGATCTTACACTCTGGTGGTGAGGGAGACAAATAAAGACTACGACAGAACAGAGCCATAAGGCACAAAGAGATTGGTTGGCACAAGTTGCTACAAGATGTCACAGGACACCCCGCCCAGATATGGAAGGCCTGGAAGAACTTCATTCACCAGTGGAGTGACATCCAGCTGGAAGCCTGGAGGACAAGGGAGGGTTAGGTCACAAAGATGGGGATGAGTGGTCAGAGAGAGGCAGAGGAAGCCAGAAAAGCACAGGCAACATCCTGTACAAAGGCCTGGAAGGAGAAGAGTAGGGCTGGTGGCTCGATACAGCCAGAGCCAAAGACAGAAAGAGGGGAGGATTGAGTGGGGAGGTTGGGGGGATGCACGGTCGGCAGATCGCGGAGCGCCTTTGACGCCCAGCTGAGTCCAAGGCGCTGGAACTCTTGCCTAGGCACAGGTAAGAACCAATGAATGGTTCTAAGTCTGAGAATGCCAAAAATAGACTTGCAATAGAGAAGGACCGCTCCCATCGAGAGTGGAGAAAAGCTGCAAGAGCCCTGAACTAGCAATGGGTATAATGGGAATAAGGCAGAATCATCCAGATTAAGGAGGCAGTCTTATTCCGAGACCTCTCCCCTCTAAGGAGGGACACAACTTGAGGCAAAGATTTGCTTGCAAGTGGTATTTTGGGGAGGTGAGCCCTGAAGTATGATGAGGAAGTAGTGAAGAGAATAAAGCCACAAGGAATGGTATATTAATAATCAAGCCACTGCTATGGGCAATTGTCTGTATAGGTGACACTTAGGAAACTGGGTTATTTCTCTACCAACTCCGGCCTCTAATTGGTTCACTGTCTGGCTTTTCCCATGCCAGAGGGAGGTTTCCAGCAGTGAATTCCAGAGCTGGAGGTAGGAAGCCACTAGGGCACTGTGCACAAAAGCTGCAGCAGACCTCCAAGGTTGGCCAGGTGCATGTGGGCAGCAGCATGGAGTCCCTTCTATGAACCAGACTTCGACCACCAGATCTCCCAGCATCTCCAGATTTCTATGGAAATTTACACATGGCCGAGGTGTGAGCAGACTGTGAGTTAGACCCAAGGACAGTGACAGGGTCCCTGGGGAGTCAGCCTCCCCCCTCACTGTGTCTCCACATGACAGCCCTGCCTGGATGTGGGCTGGGTTAACAGCCCCTCATTTCCATAGGTGTCAAATATGTCATGATAATTACTAGTATGATTATTTATTGAGCACTGACAGGGCTCACATAGAAAATGTTTTGTAAAATAATTAACGCTGTAAAAATGCAATTACTAGAATTTATTTCTTGAAACAGATCCAAGAGTACTAGAAATTACTACAAATAACAGGAGGAACGTGCAATAGCCAACCAGCATCAGGTCACATAGGGGGAAAATGTATACTTCTCTCTTGGTTTTCACCAGAACTGTGTTACAGGCACAAAAATGATGGCTCAAAGCCAGCTATTGTCTCCTCATTCTTAAAAAGTTGGTAATTCTAGTTGATTGATATATTTGTGAAGTGGTTTAGATTATGGATTTTGGAGTCATGAGACCAGAGTTTGGGGCCTGATTCTTTTGCATACTGGCAGTGTGTTGGGGATGTCATTTTATTTCCTGTTCAGTCTCAGATGAAGCAACTATAAAATGCAACAAATAACCCCTGCCTTTCTGCACAACATCTGGATCATAGTAAACACTTGTGTTGGTCAAACAGATACACATAAAGTATATGCATGAAGCATTTAGCACATAGTAACAGCACAAAAAAGTCAACAGTTCTTATTGGTTTGTGTTTTATAATAACACGAAGCTATTCAATAGTCAAACGAATTTCCCCCTAATTCGTTACTGCTATCATTACTTTATAGGTCATGTAAAAGCGAATTAAGCTATCTTGCAGAGATTGCTGAATTTGGAGTGAGACGACCTGAACCCAGGCCTCTGCTCCATCCCTGCTGGCTGTTTGATCTTGAGCAAATCACGTTACCTCTCTGAACTCGGTAGCTCCATTGTCTGTAAAATGATGCCTGGTCTCTCTACCTTATAGGTGTGGGTCAAAATTAGAATCAGATCCCTGAAAGCACTCATGACCTGCAAAATGCAATAAGGCGGAAAGAATTTGTTGTTTTTCTTCTGGTATTGTGCTTTATTTTATGAGGCTTTTAAAACATCAGTTTAAGACATTAATTTCAACCCTTAAAGAGGTCCGCTCTGTTCAGGAAATCACATTGAAGGACTTGCTGGTCCCTGGAGGACTGTCTTAAACATCAGTTTAAGACATTAATTTCAACCCTTAAAGAGGTCCGCTCTGTTCAGGAAATCACATTGAAGGACTTACTTGCTGGTCCCTGGAGGACTGCCAAAGCTTTCTACATTCTCCTTTGCGTGTGATGATACCACCGCTGCCCTCTGGGGGCGTGCTTTCTGGGAGCAGCGATGGAGTCTCCCACCAGCGTAGCAAGTCCTCTTTGGGGAACCTGCAGGATGTCCATCCAGCGTTAAGTGCAAAGTGAAATTCCACAGAACCAAGAGAGGTGGACTGGTCTTAGCCTCTCTGACATATGCAGGAATAACTTAGACCGGGGATGCCTATTGAAATCTCTATTTTCTAGTGTTCCTACCGTCATTAAAAAGGAAAGAACTTGGAGATGACATTATTCCCATCTAACAGGTGAATCCATCAGTAAGTTCCTATGGCAGTACAAGAGTCAAAGGAAGTAGCACATTAGACTTAGTTAGACATCTCTGAGATGGTATTTTGATGCAAAACTGACAGGATTTGCAAGTGTTATTGTTTTGGGTTTTTTTTTTTTTTGGTTTTTTGGGCTAGATTTCACACAGCTTCAAAACCTCAAATCTTTTTGTTTCCCCTGAGTACAAAATAGAATGAGCTAGAAAGACAATCCAGGACTGAGAGATCCGAAACCAGGAAGTGAATTCTTAGCTCTTGGAAGCTGATACAAGGTTTAGCTAACGAAGGCAGATAACCAGCCCAACGTAGTGGGAGCTCTCATGGGCTGTGGGATCCACAAAAGCTGAGGACACATCCCATCCCCATGTCTTTTTAAATTTTTATTCTTATTGGAGTATAGTTGCTTTACAATAGTGTGTTAGTTTATACTGTACAGCAAAGTGAATCAGCTATATGTGTACATATATCCCCTCTTTTTTGGATTTCCTTCTCATTTAGGTCACCACCCAGCCCCATGTCTTACTAACTGTGTGTCATACATCAAGTCACTTAACCTCTCTGAGTCTCTGAGTGTCATATCTAAATTGTGGATAAGAATATCTCACAGCATTGTTCTGGGAATTAAATGAGGTGGCTATAAAGGGTTGAGCACAGCATCTAGCATAGAGGGGTTAGCCCTCTCTTCCTCCCTTCTCTTCTTTGCCACTCGCTCAAAATTAACAACCCAGGGCAAAAAATAAAGAGTCTGATTAGGCCAAAAAAACTCCCATTAATATGACAGGCAGCCAAGCATATGGCTAAGGGCATGAACTCTGCACAAGTTTGCCAGGGCACAAACCCTACCTCTGACCATTATTATAAGCTGTGCTGTCTTGGGCAAGCTACTAACCCTGTCTGTGCTCTGTTTCCTCGTCTGTGTAATAAGAAGAAGAAGACCTATGGTATGAAGATTAAATGAATCCACATTTGTAAAGGGCTTAGCGCCTGATACATAGTAAGTGTCATACGAGCACCTGTGAACTCAAGTCCAGTCTTGTCTGCCAGTCTTAGAGCCAAGACATCAGGTGGGCTTTTATCTGCCTGGGAGAACTTCAGCAGAGTGGTACCAACACTTCAGAGGCATCAGTTGGCCTCATTTTTTGACTGACAGCTCCAAAACCAGATGTGTTGCATCTTCGACCATCCCCCAATGCTACATAAATCTTTATAGAACTGGATTGTAAAGAGCCAAGTACTGGAAAACTGAAAACCCTAATATCCCAATCGATCGCCTGAGAGTAGTTCAATGGCATTTCTCTAAGCCCTCTAGCATCACCCAGGCCCTGCTGTAATAGTCCTCCACCTTGGACCCAGGAGGCAGAGGGCAATGCGATCTCGCAATTTGTCCCCGTGCGTCTCTGGCTGCTGTCATTTGGAACAAAATAAATGTTCAAGGGAGTTCGGTTAGACTCATTTAGCACCTAAGCATGGGATCCAGCTGTTGGCGCTTATTTCCTCTTAAATACCCCCAGATTGAAAAATCTAACTCTGTGTTGGAAGGGGAGCTATGGAAGAAGCAAGATGCTGAAGGATGGGAAATGCCACATTTGTTTTAGCCCCACTACTGTCTTGGTCTGCGTCAGAAAGGGAAAATAGAAAACCTTTAAGAAAAGAGGCTGGTGTTCTTTTCCTTTCCTTGGGTCCTGCGAATAAAATTCAAAGCCTCTTCTCTTTTTGACGGATCACAGATAAAAAATTGATACGTAAAATCTCCTCCAAGGATAGCAGTGGTCCCTGTTCACAGTCTGTGCCTTCCAACTCAGAAAGCCACAGAGCAGGCGGAGTCCCAAGCTCCCCACCGACAAGGGTCACCATATCCAAAGAAAGAAGCATTTTGAGGCCTGAGCCATCTGGGCCGTGTCAGAGAAAAAGTTTCCTAAATGCAGTTTCGAGTAGGTCATTATCCTCACCCTGCCTTATGTCTCCTCTCTTGGTGATCCCGAGCCAGTTTTGAACAGCTTGTTTGGATTCCTGTGCACTCAGCTCTATGAGCCCCTTAAAAGCTTGAGAGGAAACATTTAGGAAGCATGATTGAGGCCAGCTGTGCTGCACCCCAGCCAAGCCACTCGAGCCACCCTTCTCCATGATCGATTCTGATTGCTGTGGCTGCAGGAATTCCATCATGGTCAGCAAAGATGGCTAAGGTGGCTGGAAGGAATAAGGCGATCGGGCCACCCTCCCTCCATACAATCACGCCAATCCAGGAAGCATTCCTCCCTCAAAGTGCCTCTCGTGCAGACAACTTTCTGATGTTTTCCATAATGACAAAGTCACCATAAAGGAAAGAGAGGAAGAAATGTTTTAAAATACCTTCAGAATGCTTGGCCTTTATTCAGCCTCAGTTGCCTGATGCATTTGCTTCTTAGGCTGAATCTCGCCTCTCATATTAAGTATTCCAGTGGCCCCCAAGCAGCTTGCGATTTGGAACTCCCAGGGTGTGGTAGATTGTGAAAATGGCTATAACTCTTCATCTCTCCCTATATCACATCACTGCACACCATGACTCTCTGGTTCATCCCATGAAAAGGCAGCATCTCTCTCCCCTGCCCTTGATTCTGGACTTCCTTTACACTTGCTTTGGCCAGTAAGTAGTTTTCTGCAGACACGACAGTGTGACATTTCCGAACTCTTGGCCTCAAGAATACTTCGGCTTTCTCTCCCTCTTAGCCCTGCCCAGCTGTCATGTTAACAAGCCCAAGCTGGCCTCTTGGGTGATGGAAGACCATGTGGCACAGAGGCAAAGCATCCCAGCTGAGGCTGTCCTAGACCGGCCAGTTCTCAGCGAACACAGAAGCTAACTGCACACGCATAAGTGAGCCTCGCTGAGATAAGAAGTAAGCCCAGCCCACGTTGCCAACCCCCAAATAAGTGTTTATTAAGCCAAACCAAATAAGTGTTTATTATTTTAAGCCGCTAAATGTTAAGGTTATTTGTTACATAACAAAAGCCCCTCTTGTACATATTTTTCAAAATGACAAAATCACCTTAAAAGAAAGAGAAGAGAAAGAAGAATTTAAAAGGGAAATGGGGGTGTGCCGAGAGTTTCTGAATGCTGTCTTTTCTCCAGCCTCAATTACCTGAGAGATACTTATTCGGAATCTCATCTGCCACTTTAGCAGCTCCAAAGGCCTCTAAGCTCGCTCAGCTGGGAATTTCCGAGGCTTCTGCAGTGCATAAGAGGTTTCTCTTCAGTAGGGTCTCCAGCCCAGCAGACCTGTCTCTGTACCTGGGTAAAAAAAACCCTGTTGGGTGGACATGCAATAATACCCAGATCCCACCCATTTCTGTGTGGCAGTTCTCCTGTAGAGGGGACAGTTGTGTGCTCTGAATATAAAGTAACTTTATTAACGTAGAATAGCACTGTTTCTTATATTTAGGGCTGACAAACTGAGATGACTTGGAGGCAGCAGGATGTCTTGGGAAGCAGCAGGTTCTTTTTTTTTTTTTTTTTTTAAATAAATAAATTTTATTTATAAAATTTATTTATTTAGTTAGTTAGTTAGTTAGTTATGGCTGAGTTGGGTCTTCACCGCTGCGCGCAGGCTTTCTCTAGTTGCGTCGAACAGGGGCTACTCTTTGTTGCGGTGCACGGGCTTCTCATTGCGGTGGCTTCTCTTGTTGCAGAGCACGGGCTCTAGGCGCACTGGCTGCAGTAGGTGTGGCTTGCAGGCTCTAGAGCGCAGGCTCAGTAGTTGTGGTGCACGGGCTTAGTTGCTCCGCAGCCTGTGGGATCTTCCCGGACCAGGGTTCGAACCCGTGTCCCCTGCATTGGCAGGCAGATTCTTAACCACTGCAACACCAGGGAAGTCCCAGCAGCAGATTCTTGAGGGTGCCTGAGTGTGTGTTTCTGCATGCACATTGCAAGTGGTGGAGAGAGAACCAACATTAGGATAATTCAGCCCTTAGGTATTTATTTTCCCCAACTGGCAAGAAATATGAGAATGACATTTGTTTGAATATTCTGCTAGTTATTGGTAAATGTTTTTCCTTTTACCTTACAAAAGATATAGCTCTCATTTCACCAGTGTTTTGGTATATAAGAAAAATTTCATGGCCCTAAATATTTTTTCTACATCAAAGTTACATCCAAGCTCAAACTATGAAACCAGTCTATGATGTGGACCTGGGCAAGGGTACTTTCTAAGTTTAAAGTTTAGCCAGAAGGAGATGTAGCTAGGAACAAGGGGGTTGAATATTCCAGCACTATCATCTCAGCAGTAACCTTGCATCACTAGGTTTGCTGGCATGTTAAGGCATCCGGCCCTCATAATATTTCTAGAGCCTGCAGCCTCTATATGTGTCCACAAATATAAATCACTTGCAGTGATGAATCCCTGCATGGCCTCGGCTCCAGCCCATTCATCACCAGGCAAGCCTGATGATCGCTCCACTGAGGCTCTCACCGTGACCTAAAGGCATGACCTTTGCTGAAAGGCAAGGGCGAATGAATCGCCTTAATTCCTAGTATTTCCATAATGTGAGTCCTTTCCCTGACCCATGAGTTGTGTTCCTCATCCCCTAGCTGCATAGGCTTCCTTTGAATTGTGTACCCCTACAGTACCTAACACCAAGGCCATGTTCAACTGCAAAACAAACAAACAAACAAACAAACAAAAGTGAATGGGACTCTAAGAGCTTATTGGGGAGATAGAGCTTGATTTTTTTACCTTTTTTGTTTGTTTCATTAATGAATAGTCAAAGCACAGGACGATTTTCTTTTAAAGATGAAATTACATATTGAAATTTGTTCAGAATGGGTTTGTCCACGCTTGTTCATACAACGGTCCTCAAGGTTAACAGTGTATAAGAATCATATATGATGTAGTTGTTTAAAATGTGAATTTCTGGGCCTCATGTCCTGAGAACCTGATACTGCACAAGTGGGGTGTGGCCCAAGAATCAGCATTTTTATTAAACACAGGTAGGTAAGAGTCTGATCAAGAGTTCCTTGGACCTCACTGTGAGAACATTAGCTTTTGCCAATTGCCATTGTTGCTATATGGCTGCTGCTCACTCAACTGTTTGCTGCTCGTGAAGGTGAATTTTCAAGTCTGAGGCATGGTGTCTGGGACAGAGCATCAGCCAGCAGTCAGGAAGCCTGAGCCCAGGTTCTACCGCTAAGTAACTATGTAGCCTCACTAGTATTTCACTGAAATAAATAATTTTCACAGGCCTTTGCAGCTTAAAATATTTAGACATTATGAATTTCAATTACAATGACCCATCTATGCTTTCTTTATTTCATCTTTCTGAAGGCATTAGAGAGTTCTGATTCCTGGCACTGCAGCTACCACTTACCATGTATGTTAATCTGAAGAAATGACTCCATGTCCCAAATCTCATTCTTCTCATTTGCATAAAGGAAAGATGAACTCTTCCCCTGTTCACCTCATGGGGTAATGATAAACTCAAATGGGATTAGCAATATAGGATTTACAAAGTACTACAAAGGTGTGATATCTCATGCCCTCCAACTGTAGGTCAGTCATAGCACTAGATTTGTCTCATAAATATATCTTGAAAAAACTCTGTTTGAATTGTGTTCAAATGGAATGGGAGGTAAGAAAATGGAATCAGGCAGCATGGACAACATTTTTAGAAGCTTGCCTTGTGGAAGGAAGAGAGAAATAGGTCAGTCACTGTAAGGGTATACTGGGACAAAGAAGAGAGAGGTAAGTAAGGTGAGGGATATTACAGCACATTTATATGTTCAGAGGAGTGATGCAGTAAAGAATGAGATAGCACAATGAAAGGGTCAGATTGTATGAGGCTCAAATGTGTGAGAGGGGACAGAATCCAGAATATTAGGTTGAAGCAATTACAGCTTGTCTCTTGTAAGAGGAAAACAAATAGTGCAGAGGTACAGATGCAAACGAGTTGATAGATTTTTGGTGGAGAATGTGGAAGCTCCTTCTTATTGATTATATTTACCCAGTAAAATAAAAATGAAGATCAGTATCTGAGACTGAAGAAGGAGATGGAGGAGGAGTTGAAGGTTTGAGGATAAGGGAGAAGAAGCAAACTGGTTTTCTGGGATAGTGGGGGCTGAACTGACAGAGTAATTAAAACACTAAGAACACTTAAGGTTTAAAGTCATGAATTTCAAGTGAGTCCATTCTTCATGATTGTGTGTTTTTCTTCAGCTACATTCAGCTGCTTGGTTCAGGTGCAGAATAGGTATAAAATTGGATTTTTCCAGGGTTGATTTTTTTTTAATCAGGGGAGTATGATGTAGTGAGTAGGTTAGGGAGATGAGGTTGTACGCAACAGAGTGATTATGATCATGAGTCATTATATCCAAGCTTAGTAAGGACCTGTGTCAATGGATTGGTAGCCCTGATAACCTGGAATCTGATTATTAGAGGGAATCAACTGGAAAAGAGAGTGGTAGCCAGAGAATGAGTTGTTTGAAACTGAAGGGAGTGGCACTGACAAGGTAATAGAGAATGGCTGGGGAAGTAGGTGACTATGGTGGCGTGGAAGAAACATGTAACTTGAGTAGTAGTCCAAGGAACTGAGGACAAGGGTGTTGGATGGGCCATCTACATCAATATTTGACTTCCCAAAATGCTGCGTGAGTATGATGGCCATGAGCCAGTGTCTTTCTTGACATTGAAAGCAGTGTCCAGGGGGATAACAGAGGCATGAATAAGATAGTCCCTCTGGCTTATGCTTCAAAGGAATACATTTGGAGGGGAGCGAGAGTGAATGGTTGTCCTGAAGAGACCCTGAGAAGTGGAGAAAACAACTCCAGTCCCAGTGGTATACAGGTTATTCGCATGGAAATACAGACTTCTGTTTCTCTTGGAAAAATTTAGAAGTTTCATCACAAGGGACCCCTTCTCCACAGGTTAACAGGTGGCTGAAGTTGAGTGTGGCTCTCCCCTTTAGATGGGTCATCGAGTCTCCATTTCTCCACAATCCCCACCATATCCTCTCTTCATCCTGAAAGAGGGATCCCATTTAACTTCCACTTACTATGAGTTGTCTTTTCTAAAAATAGACCTAACCTATAAATAAATGTCTTACTATATTCATATTTTTGTTAAATAGAGAATTGAAAGCAGAAAATAAGTCAGACCAAGAGGGCCATGTATGTAACTTGGGCTTCTTGTCTTTTTTATATTATCTGTTTGACCCTCATAGGCATTTGGTCATGAGACTCCTGCCCTAACTCTGACGGATGAATTTATCCCAATTAAAATCTACCAGAAATTATTTTCCATCGGCCAAAACTTTGAGTTTCTCTTATGTGATAATTTTATAGCTTTGAAATCCCAACTAGGCTTGATGGCAGAACATGCAGTGAAACTCAGAAATAATCAGGTAACCTAATTTTAGTTCAAGGAGAAAGCATTTGCCTAGAGTATGGGTGTTAGGATGAGTAGAAATAGCCCTGCGTGCATTTCCCTCTAACTTCTCACCTTCACACCAATCTTAAAGTAAATAGAGCTCTTGAACAAGCCCAGAACTCTGGGATTTTCTGCCCTGATGGATCCCGTGCTCTACACTAGCTGTCAAGACCAACACACTTTGGATGTACCTCTAGGACACACAAAGGACACAGTAGAAGTGGCATCCATTTGCTCTGTCATGGACCTGTAATATATATTTTTTAATTTTTATTTATTATTATTATTATTATTATTATTATTTTTTGCTGCATTGGGTCTTTGTTGCTGTGCGTGGGCTTTCTCTCGTTGCGGCGAGCAGGGGCTACTCTTCGTTGAGGTGCGGGGGCTTCTCATAGCAGTGACTTCTTGTTGCAGAGCACAGGCTGTAGGCACACGGGTTTCAGTAGTTGCGGCACATGGGCTCAGTAGTTGCAGTGCGCGGGCTTCAGTAGTTGTGGCGTGTGGGATCAGTAGTTGTAGCGCACGAGCTTAGCTGCTCCGTGGCATGTGGGATCTTCCTGGACCAGGGAATCGAACCCATGTCCCCTGCATTGGCAGGCGGACTCTTAACCACTGCGCCACCAGGGAAGTCCCTGGACCTGTAGTGTTGAGTGTAACCTTGACATTGCTTAAAAGTTAAAAAGATAATAAAACAAAGGGAAAGCATCCAAGATCAAATTATTTCTGCAAGTACAGGGATCTTCTGGTTCTGGCCTAGTTACTCTGAAAGGTAGCAGGTTCCTAATGTCTTAGAAAGTTGCGTTCTTAGAATTCCTCCCCCACCACCTCCACAAAAGCAGTTCATCAGAACAGATCAGACTTGTGAGATTTATTTAAAACACTTCATAACAGTTACAGAGTAGAAATGGGTATTTCTAGGAGCCTGAAACATAATTAGGAAGTTCCCTTGTGTGCTCAGTTTCCTGAAGCTGAGTTCTAGATTATATAGCTAGGATAACCATATGATTTATTGTCTAAACTAGGACACTTTTGAGAATAAAGGGGTGTTGCTATTAAAAATTGCTCCGGGACAACAGGTGTGAACAGGACTTCCAAGCAGGCTAGGTGGTATGTTCACCTGAATTACACGTAGCTCATTTCGCAAGACTCCAAAACATGTCACCCAGAGACCAGAGAGGAAAGACATGGAAAAGATTTAGCAGGATTTACCCTTCTAACAGGATTTACGGAGCTAACCTGGGTTTGCTCCCTCTCACTGCTCACAACTCAGAGACAGTTTTTCCAAAATATACATTTAACAAACTAACTTTATTTGGTCTCTGTGAAAAGCTTAGAGGGGATTTAGAGGAGGAATGGGTAAATGAGTTCTTCAGCAGCAGAATTTTCTGCCTTAGCCCTAAACTGTTCTTTCCACCAGCCCTCCCCTTGCCTCCTTCCCTCCCCACTCTGCCTACACCACCCTCAAGCGGAACCTTGTTCACGGCCTAACATAATTGGCAACATGCTTTGTTGTTGGTTTGCCTTGCTGATGCCTCATTACTGGAAGGTTGCCAATGGTAGCATACCAGCTACATGCACCAATGGTCTGATCTGGGGTGGGAAATCCTACTGTATATTCCTGTGCAGGAGAGGGTGCACTGAACAGCTCTGAAGAGGAACTAGACAAATGTTTGAATAAAAAGCAACTGAAGGATAACTGCTAATTCAAAAGAAGTCATGGTCCCAGCTGACTTTCTTGGCTTCCTTCCCTCCTAGATTTTCCTGTGCTCCTTTGTTATCTGTGGTTTAATCCTCAAATACAGTTCTGGTGCTATTCATGAGGCAACATTTCTAAATGCTAACATATTGGCTCAATTATTCCAAAAAAAGGGAACTAAAAATGTTTCACCTCTTGCAGCTAACACACGTCCAATTTTGGATGGCTTGCTTAAAAACACATGTGTACAAAATGGTTTGCCCCTCACCTTCACGCTGAAGACTTTCTTCTTCCCAGGAGGTGGCAGGGACCATGATAAAAATATAGGACGTGTAGAGAAAAATCTGTTTCACTTGTTTGTATTGTTTTTAAAACTTGAGATAAAAGAACATCCCCATCGTCTTTCAGGTTGGATTTTCTAAAATACATTTTTGTTTTCCACTCTAAAACAAAGAATTGTATTAGCTTGTTTTGCCCCAGTTTATGGGATTAGCAAATAAATGTTTAAAGTGTCTTAGAGAAATCTTAGACATTTTTTCATCAGAATTTCAAAATGTTAGGTATATGTATTTGTGTGTATATATTCCTGTTTCCAAGATGTAAGGAATGACCCTGTTCAGGACTCGTATGGGATAATAAGTGATTGTTTTCTTTCATGAGTGAACTGCTGCTGAAGGTTGCAGGAAGACTTTAAAAAAAAAAATCTGCTAACTAGTTTCCATTGTATTTATTAAAATTCCCCAAGCTACTTTTGTGTGTCTTCCATCCTCTTCCTTCAATGGAAAGCAAAGACACAAAGGACAAGCAAAGCCCTGACTCGCTCTTGATAAATATGGCCCATATAGCATTCCGTACAACTTGGAGCTGAGACCATTATTTCATTGAAGCCTGTATTGTTCATTAGTACAAAGAGTGTGTAATAAATATAATGAAAGACTGCTGGCTTTACTCTATCTTTGTCATCTAAAGCAGTTCCATGAATAAGTACAGGGATTTGTCTCCAAATGACTTATTTCCTTCCTTTCTAATAAATAACATGTAATTAGGGTAATATATTGTTTCCTAGTTATGTTAGCCATGTAGTGAAGGGAAACAAATGCACAATTTTAGATATGAAAGAATAGTGGATAATTTTTATATTATCCCTTAAAGTATTTAGACTCATTATGCATAAGTTAAACTGCTGGGAGGTCTAAGTGCAAAGCAAGAGCCAAGCTTCTACATTTAATGAGTTTCTTTATTACTCAGGGCATGAATTACTACTCTGATACTATAAAACTGCAGCGAGTGCTCTGCATCTCAGATATGAGTCTCTTTGAGGAATGTGCTCGTCAGTGAACTGTCAGCGATGGGATGGGCTAATCTGATTTAGAAAGGATTAGGTTGGGAACTGTGCCTCTGAATGTCAAGGTATCTACATCTCTCCGCAGAGGAGTGGAATGTTTTAACTCTTCACATCCAGGGCCCCAGTGCTAGGATAGCCCTGTGAGACACAAGGTCACATCCATTACTGAGCACCGAGCTGGAAATAAATTGCACTGATGGCCTCCTCAGGCCCCCTGAGAGAAATCCATCTTCAGTCCCACGATACCAGGGAGCTACTGCCAAGCCTTGGCCTTAGAATTCAAAACATTCTTCTGGAAAAAAGAAAAAGAAAGAGAAGAAGGCCTCTGCTAATTATTAAAGAAAAAATAATGATACGTAGCAAATCTGATCTCTCTTAAGCACCCCACACTTCACTGGACAAGGGGAATTGGCTGTTTACTAGGGTTGGAATCTACTGAGTATCTGGATACGGGATAGGGAAGGGGAAGGCATCAGGGAGTCACACCTTAGTGGACCAATCCAGATCTGTGGAGTCTGTGATGGTACAGACTTTCCATATATTGGGGTGATTAATTTTGAAAGCTAGGTTGCCTGTTAATAAGACAGAAGGTGGTACAGTGTGGTGTCTCATCTCTCGACCTTGTGGACAGAAAGCACTGGGGGGGCTTCTCTTTGCTCAGTTCTTGCCCAACTCTCTGAAAAAGCTGAGCCCTTTACCACAGGTTCAGATAGCCTGGCAGGTTCACCCAGACATTTGACATGTATTAAGTGGAAAGTTAATTGGAAAAATGGTCAGGAGCTCCTAATGTGAGCATCGGGACATGAATCCTCTGAACTGGGGATGGAGGTAGGAAAAGGTGTGCCTAAGAAGTAATTGTTGATAGGATCTGTGGAGTATTTACTTTGCACTAAGCTTTGATGTAGCGACTCTTTCAATCCTCAAGGTAATCCTGTGAACAGGCACGGCCGTGCCCATTTTCCGGATGAGAAAATGAAGAGACAGAGGCTGAGTACTGTGGTCCCTGCCCCACACTGAGGAGGTGTCAAGATCTGAGTTTAAACTCCACTGACTGGCCGCATAGCCCATGCTTTTAAGCCATTCCAGTGGCTCTCTCAAGGTCACCTACTTCCTCAGTTTTCTTCCCACTAGTTAGAACTGGAGCTAATTCCACATTTTTTTTAAAAAAGATACATCAGGAAGGTTGAACTCTAAGACTTTCCACCTGGGAAAACAGAAGCAGTAGGCATCCTATTGACGAAAGGAAAAAAATTCAAATCTGAGACTGAGAGTTCCAGTTTTCCTCCTTGTGTTTGAGGACTAGAGCCACAAGCTAAAAGTATAAAGAACAAGTCCTTGAGAGAATAAAATTTTAGGCCCAAAGTATCCAACTTCAAGCATATCTCTGATAGAATTTATTTTAATGAGAAATCATTGCAAAAGAGAGCAAGACAGAGAGCTGAGGGAGGCTTTCTTCTCCAATCCGGAGTGGAGAGAGTTCGCCTCCCATATGTCGTACAGAGTTGACCAAGAGGAGGTTCAGGTAAGATGTGGAAACAGCGACCGGTTTTCTGAGCAAGGAAATTGGAAAACATAACAAGGCATGCTGGAACACATCCTTTAATAATACATGCTGGAAAAGTGTTTTCTATTAATTAGCATGTACATTATTAATAAAGTATTTAGAACTCTTACCTTAATTTAGGTGTTATCAGGAAATTAAAGGGCTACTAATTCCACCCTAAAGGTTGATGCCTGAATATTCAGAAGAGAGCAGGCAAGTCCTGACAGGCTGCAAATGTACAGCTTAACGTGAAGGAAGATGCTCTGTGGCTCACGAAGGACGTTTCTGATTTGCAGTCACGCACGTCCCATTTTTACTGTCGTCAGCCTGTGCACCAGCTATGCGACTTCTCCCTTAGAAACTCTTCCAGCACTTCCACTAAGTAATTCTCGCGATAACTCTGCGCCCCATTAGCTCTGCATTCTGGAGCGGGCATTAGCATTTCCCTTCACATTTAGCTCTTAGGATGGGAAGGAAACCTACGGGAAGGACCCTCGTTATGCATACGCAGATTTAAAGGGTTCCTTGAGACCTAAAATTTTTTCTCATTGATGCCTAAAATTTCTCTCCTAACTTCACTTGCTGCCACCAATCTGTCCGCATTCTGGTCCTCCACAGAGCACTGCCAACTTCATCTCCCAAAAGCACCAAGGGTTCAAGTCCCTTTTGGTTTGGTTTCTGGGTGTTATATCTGTACCTCTATCCCCCTACTCACATCGTACCCCAAGGTCCCATCTAGAATGTTCTACACCTTTCTAAGGGTCTTTCTTGGGTTACACCCAGCTTAGATTCCTCCTTCTCCTTGGTTTTGTCTCCCTCTTCTGAAGTGCCTTCATACTCCACAGTAGACTTTGCAATTAATAATGCATCATAATTTATTATTATTATGTGCCAGAGGCAGTTTTATTTCATAAGAATGTACTGTTTCATAAAGTCCTCACAGCAGCCGTATGTGATAGGAATTATCGTTCCCTTCACTTTACAGATGAGGAAACTGTGGCACACAGAGGCTAGATAACTTGGCTAATATATTGAGGCTGATAGATAGCAGAACCATTATTCAAACTCAGCTAATCTAAGCTGGGAGTCTGTACTTAGCCTTGTGAAAACTCCTGCTATGGTTTGAAGTTTGTGTTGCTATTTGTAGTGTTGTCATTTTACTTTTGTAGACCTATTCCTGGTCAACCCAAGGAAAGGGTCAGCTTTGGAAATCATGGACCGTTTCTGAGAGTCTTTATCCTTCACAACGCTTTATACATTTGGCACTAAATGAGCGAGAGTTGATATTGTTGCAGTTACTCCTTTCATTATCGTTATTCACTGCTCTTCGATTTTAGTTATTCTAAACATTATTCTCTTCCTGCAGTCCTCTTTCAAACTGCAACTCCTCTTTATGCTCTGAAAATATTGCTGTGCCCTCCCAACACATTTATGTGGATTCCTTTATTAGATTTGATGGCCAGAGAAAGAAGCAACAGAACGGATGGGGAGTTTTGAAAGGACAAGCAGAGGTGATGTGGTGGCCACTGAAAGCAAGCCACCTACCTCCCAATTATCCACCTACAGCTGGCACTGCCTAGTGACATACTGTTCCTGATTAACTGTACGACCGCTAATAGGAAACATTAACTAATGGATATTAATGTTAATTTGTGATGAATAGTCATTGGCATGAGTCTCTGTGGCTTGCCTTCTGACCGTCTGAATTTGATTTTAGAGAATCTGCATTTCTGCCTATGTAGAGCCTTTGGAAGACCAAGGGAGCCAAGGGTGTGGAGTGCATATGGAGAGAATAATGTTCATTATCTTATTAAACCCCACTTACTCCCAGGGAGGTTAGGAGACAGTTGGCAAATTTTATCCCTCATTTGCAGATGGTGACTCATGGGCTTACAGTAATTCCATAGTATGCCTTAAGTCCAGAAGGGAGCAAATGGAAAGCTCAGAGTGAACAGTGGATTCTCTTGTTCTGACGGGCACCTACCTGTAGCTCTCACATGCTGAAGAACAAAGGAACATGATGACAAGGACCAGTACAATCAGGCTGCCCAGGACAGAAAAAAAGAGCGCTTTTATGCCTCTCTCAAGGCATTTATTCTTTATGCTAGCATCTAGCATCATCAAATGCATTCTATTAGTCACTAGATCTTCACCAAAGATGTTGTAAGCTCAATTGTAATACACATATGCACTGTGCTTTAAAGTTTTTAAAAGGCCTATTCATAAACATGATCTCACTTAATTCATAGGGTCTTCGTGTTCGCACAACCCTAATTTTTATAACCAGCTACCCTTTAGTGCTTCGACTTGGAGAATAAAATACTTGCTCAAATACACCCAGTGTATTTGTGGAAGAACTAGGAACTCCCACCACCACGTCTTGCTGCGACATGGTCTATGGTTCTCTTCACTGCCATTAACTTTCTGTCCCTCTGTTGGCATCCCTTTTCCCCATAGATGCCTCTCACAAAATGTAGACAAAGGAAGTATTTGCTGCTGCTGATGTTGACTGAAAAAATACTCACCTGAATACTTCTTAAGGAAGAAGCAAGGTTTTTAAGTTTTAGTTCCAGCTAAAACTCTGGACTTCTAGCATGAACAGGGGCTGTGGAACATTAGTCTCCCTTGGAAATGGAAGCTATTCATTTTCTTTCTTCAGGGAATATTTATCGAGCATCTACTATGGGCGAGCCACTCCTGTCTACACGATGACAAATAATAGAAGCACAACCCAATCCCAGCCCTCATGAATCTCAGTCCAGTGGGCTAGGTGGAAACAAAAGTAGATTTTGGCTGAGGTCATTTAAGAATTTATTGAATCCCATTCCTATATTTTGGAAACTCCAGTATCCTCCCCAGGAGTGTGAGAATTCCCAAGGAATTGATGTTTTTATTCTATGTCTGGCTCTGAGCATCTCCTTCTGCTGAAGTAGTTGAGTTTAGGAAAGTTTTCACTGTTGGTATCACATTTTCACTAGGCCAGAGACTCAGACCTCTTCTTTAGTTTACACACACACACACACACACACATACACACACACACACACACACACACACACACACCCCATTTATAGCACTGCTTTAGTGAGTGAGCGAGACTTAATGGAAGTTTTGAGAGATAGAGAAATACATCACAGTAAACTTAACAAGTGCATTTTCAAAATATATTTGGAATCTGACCGCTCCTCACCACCTCTGTGTCTCTCGTTTGGATTATTGCAACAGCCTCTCTAACTGATCTCCCGCTCACCTCCAGAGTATTCTTCACACAGCACCCAGAGTGATTCTTTTAGAATAGGAATTAGATCAAGTCCCAGTCTTCTCAAAACCCTCCAAACGCTTTCTCCTCTCACTCAGCATAAAAGCCTACAGAGACTTAACCTGTTCACAACTCTCCCTTCTGACCTCATCTCCAGCATTCTTACACTTGCCACTCTGCTCCAGACACAATGGCTTCTAGAAGGTTCCCCAGAAACAACAAGCACACCCCCCCTCAGGATCTTTGCATCTTCCTTTCACTCTGACTGGCTCGCTCTTCCCCAGATATATGTGTGACTTGTTCCCTTGCTTTCTCCAGGTTTCTGTCTAATTATCAGCGTATAAGCAAGGCTCCCTGCCCTTACCTTTGAAAACAGATTCGAGAACAGTGCCTAGCACGTAGTAGAAGCTAAATAAAAATTGTTGAAGGATAAATAAACTTAAAAAGTTAGAAATCATACTGCTTAAAATATAGTCCCTTGGCATCTCAGCATCTTCTTGTCTCCCCCCTCCCCCATGTTGTGTGGTTTTCAAGTATCACTTTCTCCCTGCCTGTCTCCGTGGCTACTTCTGGCTCTCCTGTGCCCCTTCTCTCTCAAGAATATATTCCAGCTACATCACGTATTACATGTGAAACCTTAGGAAAGATATTTTTTCCACATTATAAAATAGGGATAAAAATGATATCTTCATGAGTGCTACTGTGAAAATAGTGAGTGAATACGTGCAAGACACTTAGACCAGGCCTGGCACATAGTAAGTGCTCAGTATTTGTCAGAGGAAAAGAGCAAAACAAAAACCTCTCTCTTTTTTTTTTTATAAATGCAGAACAGATCAGATCATCCTAGGCCCTAAATCTAGCTCAGCTCCAGCCCCAATTTTGATTATCCAAACCCATCAAGACACTCCACATTTGAATAAGACCCAGCCACTTAGAAATGTGTCCATGGTTGTAAATATCAGTTCATTGCCCAGTCACATAAGTTTCCACAATACAATATTCCTGTCATGAGAGCAGATGTGCAAAGAGTGATGGGGACAATTCAAAAGT
Organism: Delphinapterus leucas; assembly: GCF_059928025.1. Lineage (NCBI taxonomy): Eukaryota > Metazoa > Chordata > Mammalia > Artiodactyla > Monodontidae > Delphinapterus > Delphinapterus leucas. Next base: position 84,124,566 of record NC_143134.1, read on the forward strand.
CACAACCTGAACTAGAGGTCAGAGAAGCCTTCTTCAAGGAAGTGATGGTTGTCTGAGATGTGAAAAAAGAGCAGGAATTGCACAATCAAGAGCGAAAATTTCCAGGCCAAAGAATCAGCGTGTGAAGAAGCCTAATGCGTGAGAGCATGGCATTCTTTGAGCTCTAAAAATGGAGTTCATTTGGTACCAAAAGGTCAGAGCAAAGGTTGAGCACCAGATGATCCCATGAAGGTAACCTGGTGCACAATCTTGGAGCTTTGTAACCTGACTGCTATATTTTGATGTTATCTCTAAAAGGGAAGGGGAAGAACCCATTGAAGTTTTAGGTTTGATAATCACAGTATCAGACTTGCCTTAACTGGAAGATCATTATGAATGCAGATCAGAAAAGGGATCTGATTCATACGGCAAGTTGAGTGGGTTTATCTTTAACAATAAGTGAGAGTACTTCCTGGACATAACTCTTGAAGCCCTTTTACTCCTCTCATGAACAAGGGACACTTCTTGGTCATTTTTTTTATTATGCATGGCCCTCTCTCTACAAGCCTCTCTACTTCTATGTTAACCCAAGACCCTAAAGAAATATTTGGCAGCTAATGTGACTGAATCAAATAATTCATGTTACATTCTATTAATTTTGGCAAATCTAATTTGTCTTGGTTGTGAGCGGCAGCCATCTAGAACTGGAGTCCCAGGAAAATCCCTTGTGTGTAAGAAATTGATGTAATTTCACTTGTGAACCCACGTTCCTAAGGCAGTACTCCCACCAGGTGCTGCTCCAAATACTTGTCTTTTGTACCATGTCCTATTTAACTTAAAAAGATAATCTGCTTCCTCTTAAACTGTACTGATTTTGCCAAAGTGCATGGGGGAACAGTCCAGCACCTAGCTTGCCTGGCCAAAGGTTGCTTTGAAGCCAGGAGCTCCAGATCTGAGCCTTTGGAAAGTGGTGTATGATGTGAAGAGTGGTCCATGGGCAGGAGAACTGGCTCAAGGTCTGATCTTCCCGTGGTTAAGTTCATGGTCGTGGGCAAATCTGAGCACCCTCTGAACCTTGGTATAAAGAACCGTGGCTGAACATTATTTCAAATGAAATCTTACCAGGACTTCTCCCCAGTAATTAACACTAATTAAGGCTGCCGTAGGCAGTAGCCGCTGGGGTCAGGATCCAGAGCACTTGGCCTCAGCCTTCCCACTTTACCAGCCCCTAAGGTAACACTTCTTGAAACCAGGCTCTGCAAGATGCAGTTTGAAAACTTGGCCAGATAACCTCAAAGATCTCTGCCCACTCCAAGTGTTTTTGGTAGTATTGGCTGTGATTTGCATTCCAGAACGTTAAGTGCAAATGATTTCTCCAGTGTTAATGTTTACCACTGTGCCTACACCATGGCAATATCACATGATTTCTGCTCTTATTAATTCCGTCTCTTGATCCCTGTGCAATATGACTCAACAAATACTTATTATAAGAATAGTAATATGTTATGTTTGAATAGTATTTGACAGTTTTTTAAAACTTTTCCCTTCATCTTACTTAGCCCTCTTCACAACCTGTGAACTTCATACACAATTATCGCCTGCCTTTAACAGCAGAGAAAACTGGAGTGCAAAGAATTAGGAGACTTGTACAAAGGCATAAGGACCGAATTTTGTCTTTGTTATTGCTGTTGTTCTTGGCTTGTGGTGTACATGACCTGCTCCATTTTATAAAGGATTTGCAATAATTTAGAGAAAATTATCTTTCGACATCTTACAATACCTTTACAGTATTCTTCCTTTTTTGACCTTACAATAAAAAAGAAATGGGTAAATAATTAGACATCAGGACTACTGAAAATTAAAATTAAAATTAAAATAGAAGATCAAGGCCAGCAGTGAGGGAAGAGAAAGATAAATATGTTGTAGGTCATTTAACTCCCATGAGGAAGAGAAAGAGCTCCAGCCGAGCTCTTTCTGCGCTGTGTGCAGGGCTTGCTCTAATCCGCCGTACCTGCCTTTCATCACAGTGCACAGCTCTAGTGCAGTTTCCAATAGAGAGATGAGCAAATCTCCATTTTCACCTTCTAATGAGGATCCGTGTGACTCAATCGTTGAGCACCTCTACTCTGAAATGCTCTTATTTTTCCCCATAACTAATATCCAGTTCTGCTCCCTCAAACCCCCTCCCCTGCTGGGTCATCAATTCTCTCAATGAAAACTCAGTTCAGTTCCATAGATTTTTCATGTCTTTGGGGTATTAGAATAATCTTATGCTCGTTCTTCAGGATTCAGTCTTCTTCTTAAAACCTAAATCTCACACTCGATTTCATGCCCTGCCCTCCTTCTCCATCGAGGGCAGGCTGCACAGGTGTCTCCCAGGCCCCTGCAGACGAGGGGAAGCTCTCTCACTCTTGCCTCTTCCTGAGCTTGTCACTCTGTACCAGGTGTCCAATGTCTGGATCAACTCCAAGGCTCACTTCCTCATACTTGGAAGGGCCCACGCAGACCGCCCACTGCACGGCCCACCGAAGTGGGTTTGCAGCTTCAGAGGGACCTCTTCCTCATGTCTCTCATGACTCCACCAATGACCCATCCTGCACCCTTTTGCGGCTGGTATTTCTTTGCCCAGCTGGCAGCCCTCTGGGGTAGGGGTGAGGGGTAGAATTCATACCAACCAGACGCTTCAGCCCAGACAGCGTCGGCACTGCAGGCCTGATCCACAAGACAGGCACATGGCTGTGCAGGCTGCCCGGCTGGTACCCCTCTCACGGCTCCGCCCTCTCTCTCCTGACTCTCTGTCTTTGTTCTAGAATCATTAGGGGCTCTACTGATTCACTAACTTGGCAATTGGGTACCTGGCACATGTCCTGAAAATCAAGCCCATTGAGAAAGAAACTGCATCCTGTTACAAACGCCAGGAAATCGTATTAAAGTTAACTGGAAAGATGAAAGAGTGAGAAATTAAATTCAAACCTGGGAAGGTAATGTGGAGCTTCATGTTAGGGGCAGAGCCCAGGCTAGGGTGAGGGGAGGGAGGCCCATGCCTCAGGCCCAACATGTAAGGGGCTGCCAAAAAGCTCAGCAATCAAGATAAGTAATATTTTAGTGCTTTCTTTTTTTTTTTTTTTGGCTGTTCTGGGTCTTCATTGCTGCACACGGGCTTTCTCTAGTTGCGGCGAGTGAAGGCTACTCTTCGTTGCGGTGCGCGGGCTTCTCACTGCAGTGGCTTCTCTTGTTGTGGAGCTCTAGGCCCGCAGGCTTCAGTAGTTGTGGCACGTGGTCTTCAGTAGTTGTGGTTCGCGGGCTCTAGAGCGCAGGCTCAGTAGCTGTGGCGCACGGGCTTAGCTGCTCCATGACGTGTGGGATCTTCCCGGCCCAGGGCTCGAACCCGTGTCCCGTGCATTGGCAAGCGGATTCTTAACCACTGTGCCACCAGGGAAGCCCTAGTGCAATATTTTTAAAAATCAAAATTGATGCCAAAAATCCACGATGAACAAAATGTCGGATTTGTAAATAAAGAAGCATCAGTGAGAATGGAGGGAAGATCTTGGCGGGGCAGGGGACGTTGGGGTGGATAAACCAAAAAGGTCAAGTTAGGTTCCTGTGTAGCTAAAGCATATGGTTCCAGGAGAGAGGGAAGAGCACAGAACAGGTTTGTGAGATCAGGAAAAGAGATATTATAGAGAGTTTCAAATGCTGTATTAAAGCGTTTTCTTTCACTGTTGGAGAATTAGTTATTATTCTTTGGTTATTGGAGAGAATCATGAAAGAATTTTTTGCTAAAAGATAACATGATCAGACCACGTTTAAATAGGATACACACATGTACTGGCTGTCACCTTGGGATGTTGCCACCCAAGGTATCCTGACGAGTGGTTTCTACAGCTTCCTTCTCTTTGGCAGCCAGAACTTTGGGATACAGCATGCTGGGTGGGTGGGGAGTGGGCGTGATGGCATGTGCTGTTCACATACTCCTCAGTGGGGGGCACTGGGGCAGAAGGGCAGGTGAGGAACGGTCAGAGCATCACAGGGATGCTCCAGGCTTAGTCCACGGGGATAAGAAATGGTTGAAGGACAGAAAACTGGTTTTCTGTTCATTTACTGAAATGAAGCAGTTCATTTACTGAAAGATTCTGGCCTTTTTCATTTAAACGGTTAAAATATATGGTGTCAGAGGAAATTGCAGCACTCAGCTTTTTATTAGTACTGCTGTCTCTACGATAGATGTTCCTAAAAAGAAAAAATCAAAACCTTTTTGAGGACATGCCTGCCATGTTTCTTCAAAACCCCAGAACTTCAGCTCTTACAGAAAAATAATAAATGACTCTGAGCAAGGTCAAATCATTTACTCCTTGTATCCATGGTCAATCATTTGGAAAGTTTTCTTTGTAATTAAGCACATATGTATGTAAATATGAATTCACGAGCTGACCTTGTGCAAATGATATGCTTTTATTTTAAAAGGACTATTTCTCTGTGTGTACTTACTTCTCTCTTCCCTCTCTGCTTATGTAAGTATGAGTGTCGCTGTGGTGTTTTTTTGTTTTTTCTGTCATATATACACAGACAAAAAGGTTGTAAACTGCAAATTCTTCAACTAGGGTCAAAGGACTTGTTGGGATCTTTGCATTTTGACTCAGTGGAATTGCCTCTCCCCTCAAATGAGATAATTTTCTACTAGTAGAACAAGTGAAAAAGAAACAATATAATGTTAAAATGCTGTTTTCTGGATGGGAGGTTTTCTTTATCCTCATTTGCTATGTGTTGAAGTCATTTTTGTCAGTGGACATAAAATAATTAATCGGGGGAAGCGGATCCTTTAATTAACTTGAGGAACATCAGGGTAAGGGGGCGGCCACCCAGTGCAAGAAGATGGCGAGATATGGCCTCTTTCCTAGTGCAGGAGTCAAGAAGGGAAGAATTGCCTGTCCTGCCGGAGGCTGTGCACCATTTATCATGCTGTCGCATCAGTGGGAGGACCCTGGAGAGCCCTGACCGTGAGATTGAAGGTTGGTGCCAATTTACGGCAACACAAATGCATTGAACAGGAAAGAGATAGCTCCCAATCTCTTCAATTTTCTTACATTACCCTGAAGGCCAGAGAATTAAATGAAACAGTAGCTGATGACAACTTTAGAGGGTCCTGAATGCATGACAGGAAAAGTATTAAAGTAGCTCAGTAGTTTGATTTTATACGTGTGTTAATCTTGCCCCTGAAAGAAGAGCAAGGGTAGAAAATGCTGCCTTTTGGTTATACCTGTTCATCGGTGAGAAGATGATACATTAATTCTGTTTGCCTGTCAGAGACTCTTATGCAGCAGTAAAAATGGAGTACAAGAAACGTAAGGTAGACTGCAACTGAAGACACCCTGACACACACATTATCTGGATCATATGACTCACGACTTGTTGCTATGTCTTTAAGGACTTAGGGTGAATCCATTAGTCTGCTCTTGCCAGCAGCGTCTGTCAGGAGAATATCTTTTAAGAAATTAATATTAACCTCTGGTCACATTGGGTGAAATGGTCTCTGATTAAGTACAGGTTCTATGTACACATGTGGTTAGTTTGGACAGGGTTCAAACATCCAAACCACTTCAGGGCGATGGATCACAGAAATTGAGCAAATACACAGCCAAACAGGCCCTATTAGGGGGCCTTCCAAGAATTGTATTCCATTTTCCAGTTTACTAAGTTGTTGAATGCTTATTAAGTTCCAGGAACTGAATCTGGTACTAGAAATACAAAATTCCATAGGTTGTTATTCTAGTCCTTAAGGGGAATTTACTGGAGCAGTGATTTAAGAGGTAGTTAAGAGCCTTAGTTTGGGGGGTCAAATAACCTGTTTCAGATCCTTGTAGATACTTATCAGCAGTGTAAACGTGAGCAGGTTACCTTTGTTAAGCCTGTATTCGCTTCTGAAACACTACAGGTGATAAAGGTATCTGTCTTATACAGTAAGTATGAGGAAGTGTATGGTATACATTCAACAGATGTCCACCTTTATTGGCTATTATAATGTGAAAAGAGTTATGGGAGCACAGATGAGGGAGCATCTAATTCGGTGGGAGAAGGAGAGCTGAAGTAAGGAGGTATAATATTTGAGCTAAGTTTTAAAATGTGAATAAAATTTGCCTGCCAGAAGTGATGATCTTAAGAGTCTGACCATATCAGTTAACTCACTCCATCAAGTAGTTCCCTCTTTGTTAGAGCATGGAGATCAGAGGTCAAAATCAGAGTGAAAATTAGAGCTTCTGTGCCTAATGTAGAAATGTCACTTCACACAAAGAGAAAATTACTATTCTATGAGCACAGGTCATGCCCTCAAGCCCTACTTAATGGGCACTGATGATCAGTGGGCTGTTTGAGGGTTAATAGGCTAGGTTAAACCCATGAAGAGTTTAGAATGATCAAAAAAAAAAATAGCTAGAGATAACAAGTATTATCTTTCTACAATACTTGGAAGTTACTAAATTAATAAATCAGGACATGCTTTATTCTATTTTTATTTAAAACTAAGATCAGGGACTTCCCTGGTGGCACAGTGGTTAAGAATCTGCCTGCCAATGCAGGGGACACGGGTTCAAGCCCTGGTCCAGGAAGATCCCACATGCCGCGGGGCAACTAAGCCCGTGAGCCCCAACTACTGAGCCTTCACTCTACATCCCACGAGCCACAACTATGGAAGCCCGTGCAGCTAGAGCCCGTGCTCTGCAACAAGAGAAGCCACCGCAATGAGAAGCCCGCGCACCACAATGAAGAGTGGCCCCTGCTTGCACAACTAGAGAAAGTCGGCGTGCAGCAACAAAGACCCAACGCAGCCAAAATTAATAAATAGATAAATATATTTATTTTAAAAAATAAAAATAAGATCATAGGAAAATTTCAAGTTGAAACACTTGAACTTGAAATTCAATTCAACAAGCATTTCTTTAATAGCTATTACGCACCAGGAACCATGCCAAGCTCTATGGATACAAACTAAAAATGACATAACCCAAGATCTAGAATTTTCATTTTTGAAGGAGAAATTTATAGCATTGAATTAGTACAAGTTGATGATATGTCAATTTATAATGCAACCAGGTTGCACTACATTTTATAAATACCCAAAGAAAAAAAATGAGCAAACTTTCTAATAATTCGTACAGACAATGAAAGATATTGATCAAGGAAATACTGATATATTTAATAACACAAGTATAACAACCTTCACTGAGTCATAAAAAAAGAGATCATAAGTAAAAATCTAATACAATACAAATATGAATACTAGATTTTAAAGAGTTAATATCTACTATCAACTTTCCATATTGATGAGACACACTTACATATTGATGAGACCCTGCTAAAGTCAAAAGCCAGAAAACACCAGAAGTTTGAAAAATTCTATATGAAAATAATCAACTTCACTAGTAATCAAATAAACACAAATTAAAATGAGGTACCATTTTTGTCTATCAAATTAGCCAAAGGAAATAAAGTATAATCCCATATACTGACGAGGATGTGGTGAGACAGATGTTTTCATGCTTTGCCGGTTGTCAGTGAACTGTGATGACCTTTCCGAAGAGCTATTTGGCAATACATATTGAGACTCTTAAAATGACACTATCCTTTGGTACTATAATTTTACTCTTAAGTTGTATCATGAGAAATTGTTGAGAAATGTGGACAATGATTTGTGTACAAAAAATCCCAACTTTTTTTATACTAGTAAAAATATAAATAAAAATGGTAATAACAGATACTCACAACAGGAAAATAGATCACTATACTCTGGTGTGTACTCTTATGCTGAGTTACCAAATACCCTTTGAAAATGCTGTTTTAAAAAGGTAAATTTTAGGGCTTCCCTGGTGGTGCAGTGGTTAAGACTCCATCTGCCAATGCAGGGGACACGAGTTCAAGCTCTGGTCCAGGAAGATCCCACATGCCGCGGAGCAACGAAGCCCGTGAACCACAACTACTGAGCCTGTGCTCTAGAGCCCGCGAGCCACAACCAGTGAGCCCACGTGCCACGACGACTGCAGCCCCCGTGCTCTAGGGCCCACATGCTGCAACTACTGAGCCCACGTGCTGCAGCTACTAAAGCCCACACGCCTAGAGCCCCTGCTCCACAAGAGAAGCCACTGCAGTGAGAAGCTGGCACACCGCAAGGAAGAGTAGCCCCCACTCGCCGCAAGTAGAGAAAGCCCGTGTGCAGCAACAAAGACCCAATGCAGCCAAAAAAAAAATTAATAAATAAAATTAAAAAAATAAAAAGGTAAATTTTAGAGCGGCTCAAGATACAATATTTTAGAGGAAGAAGACAAATAAATGGATATTTTAGTCAGAAAACTAAGTCAAGAAAAATAAAGTGTTACTCCTGTTCAGTTACATTGAAAATAGAAAATAATCTAAGGCAAATTAAGTTTATGCTTATTAGTTAATAAGAGAGTTTAGCAAGATTCTTGAATATGAAATCAATATACAAATAGCAAAAGCATTTCATTTTCAAGTAATAAATATGTAGGAAAGGTAATCTTTAAAGAGATACTATTTGCAATAGCAATAAAAATACTAAAGAGAGAAATAAATCTTATAAATATGTTTAAGGACTTTGAGGCAAAAATAATAAAATTATAATGAATACATTAAAGAGAACCTAAATGATGGTAGTGATATACCTTGTCTGTAAATAGTAAGATTCACTACTGTAGATATGTCAGCATTCCCCACAATGATTTGTGAATTCAGTGAAATTTGCATTAAAATGCCACAAGAATTTGACAAACCTACTTAAAAGTTTATATGTAAAAACAAATGGAGAAGAACAACAAAGACATTCCTGAAGTAGAAAAACACGTGGCATGGAAGATTAGTGGGAAAGGAAAGACTCTTGATAATCGGTCGGTCCTGGGGTAGTTGGGTATCTAATATCATAACATGGAATTGAATCTATACCTCATTCCTTATTTTAAAGTTAATGGGAAATGGATAAGGGAAAAATGTGAATAGCAAAACTTTAAACCTTTTAGAAAAACAATATACGAAAATTTTTATGTATCAAGCCAGGAAAAGAGTCCTTGAATAAGACATATAAAAATACAAGTCATAGTAGGAAAATATTGATACATTCAATTACATTAAATTTAAAAACTGTTATTCATCAAAAGACACCATTTTTTTAAAAATCCACCACCTGGGAATAGATGTTTGCCACACAAGCAGCTGGCAAATAATTAATTTCTAGAATCTATAGAGAACTCCTAAAATGTAATAAGTAAAAGAACCCCTATTAGAAAAATGGCTAAAAGGACATGAATAGACAATTCATAGACTAAGAAACTGGAATGGCTATCAGTCTATGGAAAGATGTACAACCTCAGAAGTAGTCATGGAAATGAAAATTGATGAGACGTCACTTTATAGGCACTGCAGTTTGGCAAAGATTTAAAAGACTTATGGTATCAGATTTTGGTGAGGTGAGGTTGTGGAGCAGTAGCAACTCAATACTGTTGGTGGAAATGTAAATGGGTAAAGTTAAACGTGATTTAAATCAATAATAGAATGAGATCTTGAAAGAAATAAGAATTGCTGAAGGGGGGTGGGAAATATAGATAATGCAAAAAAAAAAAAGAACTGTGAACAGCTAGAACGACAATAACTAGGAGGTAAATTATTTCTGTTCAACTCATAATTCACATCTTGCATAGGAATAGTCACTTTCTTAATTCATTCCCCTATAATTTTTAAAATAGAATCTTTTGAGGGTTTTTTTCCCCTCATGAATTTATATCCCTAGCTTTATAATGATCATGGTAGTGGACACCAGTTGCTTTATCTGTGTCAAAATTTCTTTCAGAAATGTACCTTGTCTTCTGGGACACACTAATTCCCCTATTGCAGACATTCTGGGCTGACATTATTTTAACAACCTCAACTTCACTGGCCACAGAGATTGGAACTGGGAACCTCATGTTGAAGATAATGAGTTTCAGTCCTTCTATGGTTATAGGTAGGCTGGAAGATGTAAGCCTCAAATTTATTGGCAGCTATGTTTCCACTGATGTGAAAAAGTCTAGACTGGCAAAATAAAGTTTGGACATGTGCAGAAACAGAGATGAGAAAAGAGAGAAATACTTTTGAGAGAATTTAAGTCCCTATATCCAGGCTTAAACAACCTTGCCCTTCTTGCAAATTTACTATGTGAGCCAGTATAGTCCCATTTTGGTCTAAGCTGTTCTCAATTAAGTTTCTTTTTTGAAATCCAAAAGTTTCAAACAATAGCTAATTTGAATTTAAAATCAATTACGCAGTTCATCCTATGGCTAATTTCATTTAAAAATATATACCTTATAATGCGAATGAATAAAGGTTTTTCCTGCAATGAAAGACCTAGTCTAAATTGATAAATGCAGTGACATTTATATTTGAAAAATAGAATATTTTATTTTCATCTCCCTCCTACCCTACCTATGTATACATATAGTTGATTCACTTTGTGATACAGCAGAAACTAACACACCATTGTGAAGCAATTATACTCCAATAAAGATGTTAAAAAAGATAGAATATTTTATTTTCAAAAATGTGTATGATAAAATGAAGTCAATTACACTGAGCATTTCCAAGAAACATTTGATGCCAGTCATATAAACCAGTTTTTTTTGTAATATTGTTTCTAGTATGTGCTTTTCAAATAGTCTGTATTCTTCTAGCATTGGTGTTATATATAGCTACCATCATTTCAGAAGATTGTCTTATATCAGATATTCTTTTAGTATTATAAATATTGTCACTAACTGAAAGTTGAGATCAGTTGGGATTCCTGGGACAATGAGACTACAAAAAAAAAAAAAGAAAATTATCAAAATTAAAATCCAGTGGCAGACTGGATGTAGGGAATCCAGAGGATGTAGGGAAACATTTATGGCAGTTTGACTTATGAGAAGTACTAAAATGTTGGATTTGGACCAGAGACAACAGCTCTGATCTAACTAAATGAAACTTTTACTGAAAAAAATTGATTACTGTTAGTAAATACAACCAATATGTAAAAGTTGCAAGAATTCTGCCAGGAGAAAACAATTGATATATACATCATGACTAACTTGAGTTCACAAGAAATTGTAAACTGATTGAAAGGACTGAGTAAAGTACATATTTCAAAATAAATTTTTCTTATTTGTTTTAAAAAATTTGCTCTAACATCATATAAATTGAGAATTATTATCATTTGTGTAGCATACTCAAATGTTGTGTCTTGGTGTAAACAGGGAGTATCTACAATCTGAAATCATCTTCATAGATTCAATTTACACATTATTGACTCTATTAAGCTACTGACTCAAAATAATGGTACCTTTGCAAATTTAATGAAAAGTCCTCAATTGGACTTGTAAATCTTGCTTAAGTCTTGAAAATCTTAATTAAGAATTATTTTTGTCCTTAAACAATAAGAATAGTTGGTTAGCATTAATACTGGTAAATGTTACGCACAAGTGTTGCCTGTAACAAATGTAACTTCCTTAACAAAATTCAAAACATGAATTAAATTCTCTAATTTGCACAAAGATGTGTTTCCAATTTTATCCAAATCCAATCTCCTCTCCTAAATAGAAATCTTCCTTTCTCTGGCTTTGTGATATTGTGTTTGAAGGACATTTTATAAAGAGAACATCATATTATCCTTTGAGGACATTAGTCTATCAGGTATTCAACCTGGATTAAACAGCCCTGAACCCTCATCTTAATTTCTTCCCTTACATTCAGATATGTCCCACACCCTTTAAGAGACAACTTTAAATGATGCTGCTGCTGCTACCGGTGGTTTTAATTCAGCTGTTTCAGTTTGATGGCAGCACACTAAATTAACTCTGAATGGAGACAGTAAAATTAATTCTCACTCTACCCGTCAGCCAACTCTAGCAAGAACCAGCCTTTGAGAGAAAAAAAATTTTTCTGTCCCACAAAAAATCTTAGTGCCCAGTGGTGCAAAATTATAAAACTAAAGCTTAAGAATGCATTCCCTATGGAGACAAAAAGTATGTCCGTTTCGCCTGTACACTTGTATTTTACTACACCACTTCTTACATCCATTAATCGGTTTAAAAACTTTTCTCCAATATTCCTTGAGAGGATTTAATATGAATGCATTTACTGGGGTAGGATACTTGAGAGCTTACATAAGGGGACACTGGCTCCAATTTTCAACCTTAGCACCAACTCAGCCTGAAATATCTGGGAGTGACTTAACCTTTCAAGAGGAAGACACCTTCAGTTCTTCTTGCTTTACTTTCCTGCACTGCCAGTGGGTTCGTTTGAATGAGGGCTACTCAGCTTTCCTTTTCTAATTTGCACAAATCTTTTAACCCCAAAGTTGAGATGGAGGAAGGAGAAGGAAGTGAGGCAATTAAACAGTACCATTTTTTCCATTTCTTATCTTCATTAATATCTTCATCACTGTTCTATTTCTTCTTTTCCTGTATCTTGTCAGGGCGTTTTGTCTATCTTCATCTTAAACAACTTACCCATTATGTCGTCAGTATGGTCATCTGAGCTGGTAGCTATACTGGCAATGCTTTCTGCAAATGCAAGGACACAGATTGAATTTAGTTATCCTTAAGCTTTTTATTAATTTCAATAAAAATATGGATATACTATATAAACTTGTTGCTATTTTTATACTTTAAAACTATGAGTTATGAAATTTATAAGCCTAATCAAAATATTCAGAAGACACATATTCAAAATGGAGGACCGATTCTGACTGTTAACTTCTGATTTTAAAAATTCAGCTGCAGTCTGTTGCAGCAGTCAGTTGCTCACTTCACGTCTACCCACCACTGGCTGGTTCAACTAGAAGTTTCAGGTGTAGTCATTTTAGTTCTAGCAGTTCTATAACCAGGTTTACAGACATAGCCTAAGATCACCTACTTATACTTGGCTTGTAAATGTCATGCACATTTTCAAAAATGACAGAATCATTCAGGTGATGTAGTCTTACCAGGAAGATAACTTGTCAAAGTTGGTTTCTGAAACAATCAGTTTATCTTTAGCGTCAACACAATAGCCTCAGTAACAATGCCCTTTTAAGTAGGAAATACCATGACATTTGATCTAGCCATGGAGGCATCATATGTGAATTCACTTCAAAAGAAAGAAATGATTAAATACTTCCTTTACCAGAAAGAGTAGAATTGAATTACTGCTCCCCAAAATGAAATTATGATCGATGAACTAATTAGGCTCCAAGATTTCCTTACAGAGAGATTAGGGAAGGGATGAAAAATTTACACATACCACCCAAAAGAATAACTAAGTACTCATGGCAAATGAGCTAAGGGATGTGGGTAGTGTTAAAATGAATAATCTGACAATATAAACTGTCATTGGAGTGTCTATCATTAAATTGTCATTAGAACAGCCTCTTGCTATTGAGCAACGCTTTTATGAAGAAAATAAATATTGCCAATCACATGGAGAAATAGAATTATCCTTTGTAAATCTCAAGACACAGTCTCAAGAGAAGTTTATTATAATATTATTTTTAGATGAAGAGGGCAACGAAAAGCACACTCTTCTACTATAACAGCTACTAGACAAACTGTTGAAAAGCCACAAGCAGTTCCAGACAATCCTGTTTATTCTAAAACAAAAGAGAGCCTTAAAACTCAACCGTTTGTGAAAAACTATTTCTTCATTTTAACAACTACAAAACTAGTATCCATAGGATTTCAAGGCCGTGTTTAAATAATTATTTTAATTAAAATTTGTATCTCTGTTATTGATTATAATCATACAATTCCCTCTATAACGGGCCAATTTTTGGAAGACAATGTAAACTAAAACTAGATCACTAATAGTTATGTTTGGCTGGGAGGAAGTGAGAAATTAAAGCAAATCTTTCACTCCAATATTGGTTTGGTCAGTAGCTTCAACATTCTCTATTGAGCATTATGACATGCCAAAGACAAGAAAAATTAACAAAATATACTTTCCATTTTCAATTCCATACATTGCATGTACCTTGATCTAAAATTAAGCCTCAGGAGGAAGAAAAGCAGCATTCTTTTTTTTTTTAACATTTTTATTGGAATATAATTGCTTTACAATGGTGTGTTAGTTTCTGCTTTATAACAAAGTGAATCAGCTATATGTATACATATATCCCCATATGCTAACACATATATATGAATCTAAAAAATAAATAAATAAAAAAAATAAGGTTCTGAAGAACGCAGAGGCAGGACAGGAATAAAGTCGCAGACGTAGAGAATGGACTTGAGGACAGGGGGAGGGGAAAGGGTAAGCTGGGACGAAGTGAGAAAGTGGCATGGACATATATATACTACCAAATGTAAAAAGCAGCATTCTTGAATCAACAACTGACTCAAGTTCTTGATGATTAGCTATGACAATTGACACTGATCTAAGTTCTAAATTGTCAAAAGGCAAAATAATCCCGAAGTGAAATGGAAAGCATTATAAGCCAATATAATTACCACCCAATGTAGACCCCAAATGAGTTACATATCAGTAAATGACATTGTCTTCTAAAAGAGATTCAAGCCCAAAACCCATCATTTTGGTGGCCTCTATTGCCCTCAATTGTCAAATCTTCATCACCAGCCTACCAGCAGCTCTTGATGACTCCACTTCAAAATCACATTCCTCCTTGGTCTACTTCTCTCCGTTTCCATAGCAATCACTCTAATGCAGGCCACCATCATTTCTCACCTCATCTATGGCAATTACCAGTCTTCCTGACTCCCCTCCTCCACAATTCATTATCTAAACAGAGTTCTTAACTCTTGTAATTCATACCTCCAAAATGTGTGCGTGTGTGTGTTTGTGTGTGTATATATATAATTTAAACTCCTTAACTTTGCCCATAGGATTCCACACAATCTGGCCCCTTCCTACCATTTCAGTTGCAACCCTTACCCATCCTTTTCTCTTGTTCTCTCCATCAGTTAGTGGTCTCCTTCCAAATCCTAAGGGATTTTTGCATTTAATGTTCTCTCTCTCTCTGGAAGGCTCACACACTAGCTCCTTCTCATCAATAATAAACTCAAACTCCATCTCTCCAGAGAATCTGTCCTTAACTATTATCCCCAATAATCTTCTGGATTACTCCCTAGCATATCCTCCATTAATAATTGTTTACTTGCCTTTCTCTGTTCTCTAAAACGTGAGTTCCAGAAATAAAAGTAACTCATTCATTCATTTATTCATTCCACAAGTGTTTCAATCGCCTATATTCTTCAAGCATTTTTTTAGATCTAATGTTGAACCAGACAAAACATGTACTCTTGAGCTTAAGTTATACTAGAAGAGGACAGAAAATAAATATGTCGTAAAATTTCAATAATAAGAAAGGTGAATAAAAATTAAAGCAGTGTAAGAGGATAGACAAAGATGGAGGGTGTGAAGGGAGTGTATAGATAGGGAAGGTGTATTTGCAGTGGTGACTTTTGAACAGAGACTGAGTTAAGTGAGGGAGAAAGATGGGGAGGATCTAGAAAAGGTCAATGTCCCTGTTAAGGAAGTGTACTCAAGGAAGAGGAAAAAAAAAATGTAACTGTCTTGGATATTCTATTCACAGCTAAATGTCCAGAGCCTAGCACAGGACCTACTATTGTTCAGTAATATATTTGTTGTACTCGATAAGTATTTGTTGAATGAATGAATGAGAAAGCACTCTATAAAGATTTATTGAATGAATGAGAAATTTGAGGTGTGGCTCTTAGTGTTGGTAATCAAAAGTGGATACCTGGGGAAGTAAATAATTGTTAGTACAAACTCTGTATGCAAACACACACACACACACACACACACACACACACACACACACACGGAATTATCTTAAAAATGAGAGACTGGCTACTCTAGACCCAGTGGTGTAGAAGATGACAAGAGTAATAATGAAGGCATTTAGACAGACACATTAGTATAAAATCTGCTAAAAAGATGAAACTGTGAGATTAAGTTGACCAGTGTATAGTCAAACAAGAACTTTCAGCTGTTGAAACAGGCCATCAATGAAACAGATGGAAAAGTTACCAGATTTATTCTAAGCATTGCCTGATTAACCAGTAAAATGACCTTTTGAGTGTTGATTATTGTCTTTTGACATAACTAGTCTGATATCTGATGTGGGCTTTGAGTTGACAGATAACATGAAAAGGCCATAACATTTGGTCAAGCCTTTAAGAAAATGTCTATATGAGATCATTTAAGTGGCTATTACTCAACAGTGTACAATATTTCATAATGAATAGTGGTACCTTTTGTGTCTTGGAAGATTTTCAGACTTTGGATCTTGTATTGCCAACCAGTTTTCAAAATAATCAACGACAGTGCCAAATCAGAAAATCAGATTCTGTTAGACTGCACAGATAACAGAAGTGTCACCAAAAACACAGGTACATACACATATGCTTTTTCAACTTTGATATTCATTTTTCCTCTTGCCTCTAAACCTTTTTTAAAGTAAATTCTTTTCCTGGAATTTTTTTTTTCCAATGCCAATGCTGGATATGAAGCCTCTTAGATTTCAATTTCTGCTAAAATTTTAGATGGTATAGTGGATGCAAAGTTAATCCTCACTAATGGACTACTTCACTAAGTAGCTGCCCCGTGCCTTTTTTAGCATGATTTTCCAAGTTCTAGGGAAGAGTGCCTAAGTCCTCTGTCCCATTCATGTGTATCTTTCTGATGTTATCCATACAACTGAGAAATAAGATTCCTGATATAGTATCTGGATTCCATAGCATCAGGTCCTTTCACTCCCTGATAACCTTCCTCTTGTCTTCTTTAAACAACAGGCAATGATCTCTGTATCGTGGACTTTGTTGTTTCCATTTTTCCCCATATCTCACTGCATATCTCTGCCAAAGATTAACTTACACAGGGAGTAAACACTCCATCCACCTGAGCAGTGAGTCTTAATGGGAAAGGAATCTCCTTTTCCCAGAACTGTGCTACATCTTCTTACTCACAGGCAGATTTTCCCTCTAAAATTTTCAGTTTACATTTTTAGCTATAGCCTTTTAGGCATCATTCATGTTTTTTTCATTTTCTTCTGGAATTAAAAATAAGTAAGAAAAATGTCCCACATTCCAATATTTCTAAAGTTCTCTTTTCTTGGAACCCTTTGTTTCTCCTTACCTGGTGCCTTCTGAAATCATCTCATGTTAAGAATATTATTCGAGCAGTGCTTTGTGTTCATCCCCTTTAATTTTCAGTCACCGTGCGAGGTAAATACTCTTTCAGTCTCCAATTCACAGTAGGAAAATGAAGCAAAGAGATCTTAAATGATTTGCCCTAGGTCACCTACTGCCAAAGGCATGGAGCTGAAACTTGAACATGGAGCCTTCTGAAGTGAGATCCTACACTCCTTCAGCAGTGCCCAAACATTTTAGGCCAGTACATGTCTCTCATTGACACAATTTTCTCTCGGTTATTATTTTCGTGTAATCCATAACTTCTTTAATTTTTATTCTAAAAGTAATACATTTATCCCATACAAAATTGAAAGATATGTGCACATCTATACTACTTTACTATTTTACATTGTATTCTTCCAGAAATACATAGATAATAATATATGTGTTCTTTTGGAAGCTGCTTTGTGCATTAATGACAGATTCTCGAACTCGTTATTTTTACTGTCTTCTGTGGATCCTTCTTTTTGTGATTCTCTTACAATTTATTTAGCCAATTTCCAATCTGGGGAAAGTTAGTCTGTCTCCAGTTCTCTAGTATTATAAACTGTATTGCAAGTCTCTTGATTTTATATTTGTACCTGTCCGTAAACATTTTTGTCGGGATATGTTACTTGAAAAAAAAAAGTTTCGTTCACAGCATATTTAAAATTAGCCAAATAGTTCTCCAGAAAATTTTACCAATTTACTCTTCCAACACAACAATAGGTGTATATACATTTTTAGTGGTCTCCAACATAGGGTATTATAACTTAAAAAAATGTTCTTGTCCAGTTTGATAGTCACATGATTTCTTTATTTAGAATAAAATTGGATTTTTCGTGTTTATTCATATTTTTGTTGGTAGCCTGTCATATTTCATAAATCTTTTCCTTCTTAATGAGAGAAATTTATGTAAGACTTGCCAACATTTTTCTAGTTTATCTTTCACTTATAAATTATGTTCAGAGTATTTTTAACAAATAAGAACTTTGTTTTATTTTGTTATATATATTTATTTGCAAAATCTGGAAATATTTTTCTTAATACTATCTGGTGTTAGTATCCTGAAGATGCAATCTACTTATAAAATATTTTCTACTTAATTAGCATAAATATTACATGGTATTCTAATTTTTAACTACCTGTCTGTCTGAGGTTATATTTTCCAGTATCTCAGAATGTGACCTTATTTAGAAATAGGATTGTTGCAGATGTAGACAGTTAAGATGAGGTTATAATGGAGCAGGATGGCTCCCTTATCGATTATGACTAGTATCCTTATGAAAAGGAGAATTTGAACTTAGACTGGCACACAGAAAGAATGCCATCTGGAGATGAAGGCAGAGATTAGGGTGAGGTTGCTGCAAGCCAAGGAATATCAGAGATTTCCAGCAAACCATCAGAAGCTAGGCAAGAGACATGGAACATTCTTTCTCACACCCTAAGAAGGAACCAACCATGCTCACACCTTGATTTTGAACTTCTAGCCTCCAGAACTGTGAGACAATAAATTTCTGTTGTTGGGCTTCCCTGGTGGCGCAGTGGTTGAGAGTCCGCCTGCCAATGCAGGGGACACAGGTTCGTGCCCCGGTCTGGGAAGATTCCACTTGCCGCGGAGCGGCTGGGCCCGTGAGCCATGGCCGCTGAGCCTGCGCGTCCGGAGCCTGTGCTCCGCAGTGGGAGAGGCCACAGCAGTGAGAGGCCCGGGTACCGCAAAAAAAAAAAAAAAAAAAATTTCTGTTGTTTAAGTCATCTAGCTTGTATGGCTATAGTACAAAAACCTGGGAAACTAATACACTTTATTTTGAGCCCTTATGAATGATATATAACTAACTCAAGATTAATAATTATATAATGTGGGCCATAGGGTCACAAATAACCCCAAATCACTAGCAAAACAAAACTCCAGTGACACTTTACTATCCAATTTATCCAATTAATATTCAGATTAATGAGCTCAGATTAATCATGATTAAGGTACCACAAAGAGCTAGAACTCACTAACTTTCAGTGGGTGTGGTATTTGAGTTCTTGCTTATTAATGCTCACTATTATAGTCCTTCCTAGCAGAATAAGATGATATTAGCCTTGAGGTGGGAAGGAACATCAAGTCTTCCCCCTTAGTTCAAAAGGGCTGCTGTGTGTCTGCCTCAGACGTCCTCTCCCAAGGGGACCATGTTTTCTTCATTATTTAGGTTTTCATAAGTCTTTCATTTTTTAGTTGCTTATAACTTCTCAACTTTTTTTCAGGAATGTTACTTGTGTTTTATTCTTATTTTTTTGTTTTTGCAGAATCTGAGAACTTTTGTGTTGCCCTTACACATGAGTGATAAATATACTGGGTATAGAATTCTCCTATAAAGTTATTTTTATGGTGAAACTCCATAGATACTTCTATGTTGTTTTCTGACATTATGGGCTGCTCAGAAGTCTATTGCCCATCTCATATTTTTTCCTTGTTGATAACCTCTTTCTTTTGCTTGGATACTCATAGGATTTTTTCTTTAATATTGGCAGTCAAAAAAATTCATGAAGATTCACCTAGTTCTGTGTCTTAGTTATTAATTTTGCCTATCACTCAGTGTAGCCTTTTATTTTAAACTCATGTGTTCTTTAGCTTAAGAAAGTTTTCTTCTGTTCTATCTGAAGATATTTCTTCTCTTCAATATTTCCTCTCATTCTGGGATTCCCACTAAACAGAGTATCCTAGCTCTAACTGACACTTTGGCCTCATCTTTTAAATCTCATTTTTCTTTCCCTCTGTATTCTTTGGAGAATATCTGGATTGTGCTCTAAATCCCTGACATTGTTTTCTGCAGTATTCACTGCATTTAATTAAAACATTGTTTATTGTGAGTATTTAAATCTCAGTCCCCAAGCTTTTGAATACACAGTGAAGTTTATGTCTCAGATGGATGGTACTGATACCACTTTCTGCTTACACCTTTGCCTTTTGGCTCTCTATTTCTGATATGTGGGGTTTTCTTCCTTTTGAGCTTGGCTATGGATTTACAATGAAGTTCTGGGACCAGTCAAGATACTAATCTCAGAATTTTTGTTCTCTTTTTGTTAAACCTGGGAATAAGTAGTATACCTCAGATTATCTAACATAAATTTACGGCTTTCACTTGGAAGTAGCTTTTAAACACCATAGTGAGTAAGCTTAGTTCCTCTGTAAAGTCCCAATGGAAGGTGAATTCCAAATTGCACAGTTCAGGGACACTTCCTGTGTAACATAAATAGCCCAGGGTCCAGATACTTCCTGTGTGACCTTGTTAAATTTCCCTTCCCCCTTTTTTCTTCACAACAGTTTCTCAAGAGATCAGCTTAATCACTAAAACTATAATTCTGGGTAGCTACCACTGTTACAAATAGAGAACTAATACCATGTTTACATTCCTTGAGCCACATGTCACTATGGACAGGATGATTAAAAACATAGGAAGACACAGATTTACCCAAGGCCCCAAGAGTTATAGTAAGACCATGTCTAGGGTAATATGAAGACAAAAATGCTACAATTTAACCATGTCAAAACAGAGAGATTCTCAGGTACTATTTTATATGATCTAATTTATTGTAATAGGTGTTGAATTTATTGCATTGATATAAAACTGAATGTTTGATATCAATGGATCATAAAAATTATTTAGTCCAAATTTTAAATTTTAGACATGAGAACATTCAGGCCCAAAGTGTGTGGATGACTTGTCCAAGTTCAATCACACATCTAGCTAAGGGCTACGAACTGGGTGTCCTACTTCCTAGTCCAAGTGCTGTTTCTTTTACTACATGCAATAAAACATCTTATAGAAAAATTCTATGTATCATTATATAGTATCATGCAACATATTTATTTCTTTTTCTTATAGCTTGAAGCAGTGGTTGTGATGGGAACAAAATCCATATTTTGGCTAATCACAAGCTCTGTGTAAAGCTAATGGAGAATCATAAGGGCTATTTGGGGATCTGCAAGATACCAAATGCTGGACTTTATCACTTACTCAAGGGATGGGAAATTTTGAAACATGTAGCAGCTCAAAAACCCTGACACATGTTGCTGGGAAGAAAAGAGTAAAATAATGCTACTCATCTTCAAGCTTGTCAGGTTGACCATCAGTGCTGTGATTCACCTCTGAGGACTGGTAACTTGGCACTACAATGCAATAGATAAACATAAACCAAGTGACAGGGTTCAAATCCGGGCTGATTTTAGTGTTCACCTGTGATAGATACGAGGTACCCAAAACTGTTTCACTGTCTGTTAAATGGGAGAACTTAGAGGTGACAAAAATGCTTTGATTTTAATGCTCAGTTTTTATTATTCTGAAAATGGCATGTATTTTCAGATTCATGTATGTTTTTATAGCACCTAAATCAGAGATGAGCCAAATTTTCCAGTGAAATTCATTAATTTATGAAATTATATCTACATTTGGCAGGTGGAATTTTTTTTAACTCTTCAGTGTTATGCTCCACAGAATTAAAATAGTCAAGATTTTTGAGAGAACCTACAACCTGTAGACTGATAGAAATGACACAACTCACTATATAGTAAAGAATAAAAGGAAAGCAGATTAAACCAATATGAGAAAAGGCCTTTCTCTAAATTCTATACCATGAAGGAACCCATTGTTGCTCTTTGAGAATATAAAGACAGGATGGATCCAGATTTTCTTTAGTCTGAGTGTATGCTCACAGTAGGCCAAATACATCCTCCTGTTTAAATAAAAAATGGCAAGAGTTTCATTTATTCGATCAACAGACATTTATTGAGTGCTTGCTATGGGTTAAACAATGTGCTAGAGAATAGGGATGAACATGGCACCATATCATAACTCACAGTATACAGGGGAGATAATTAACGTAATTCTATTACGAATAATTGTACCCCACAAAGAAGAAAATACCAAGTATCAAGGAACATGGAAAGCAGTGACTACCTCATGTAATCACTGGCTGGGGGTGAGGGAAAGAGATAAAATGGAGCACACATAAAAAACTATTGTTGTAAATTTATATGTTCAAAAGGAATAAATTAAATCTCTAGATATCAGAAAGAGAAAACCAAAGCCAAAAACGTAAGCAGAGATTGATGCCAGCCTGACCCATATGGGAAATGGACTTGGATACAAGCCCAAGAGGCTGAGGGCTGGGATTATAAGTACTCATGGGAAGCAGACATCATGGCTCCCAGCCTGCAAGGCAAGGAACTGATACTAATAACTATGCTTAAAACCTGGACACTCAAAGAGCCGAGCTTTCCATAAAAAGGAATCAGGAAAATTTGTGCCCATTGTCCCAGGCAAATGGCAGTGAAACTTTCATCCTTTAAGGGCAGTGGATTAGGACAAACTGAAAAAAAAACAAAACTCAAGCTTGAGTTCTATCTAAGTTAATAGAGATTAGAGTTGTCAAGTCAGAAGAAAGCAGTGAAATGTCTGCAAAATACTGAGAAAAAATAAAAATCAACTTGAACTTTTATACCATCTAAACCATCATTTGATAATGGTGATAAAGGCAAAGATTTACAGTTTACTACACACAGACCTTCACCAAAAAATGTTTAGAGAATGTACTTCTGTAAAGTAAAAATATTAGTAATATAGTAGTGATAATAATCATAGAAGAAAAAAGCAGGATACATAAGCCCTGACAAGCAAAGGAATTGATAAGTATTTTGGCAAATATAAATAAGCATTAATAATAATAATAATGACAGCAATGGAGAAACATAATAAATCATGTTGGGGTTTAAAAAGAAAAATGGATTCATAGGATTTGGGGGGAAATTATGGCTGAATATGTTACAACTGCCCTCCACTCTCAACCCTTATTTCAATTGACTTACCTCTCTTTAATTATAATAATGCTTTTATTTTGGGGGGGGGATACTTGTCTGCTATATCTTTTTCCATCCCTCTACTTTTAATTCTTATGGTCCTTGTATTTTAGGTACCTCTTATAAATAACATAAAGTTGGATTTTGCTAGTTTTAATCCAAGCTAAGAATTTATAAATGATAATTCATTATATTGATATTTAATGTGATTAATAAAATATTTGAAATCTACTCTACTATTGTATCTTTGCTTTCTATTTGTCCTATTTTTTTCTAAGCTCCTTTTGTTTCTTCTTTCTTTGGGATTAATATTATTTCTATTCCACTGCCTTCCCTCTATTGTTCTGGATATTATTGAACCTATTTCTAGTCTCCTAATGTCTAAAGTTATTCATCAGTACCTCTCTTCCTGAGTAAAACAGGACTTTTAGAATACCTGAATGCCAGTCTCCCACATTCTTTCTTCCCTATTACTGTTGTCCAATATTTAATTACATTTCAGATTTATAATCCTCAAATTAGATAATATAATTATTGTTTTCCTTAGTTAATAATTACCTATATTTTTACCAGTTCCTTTACTGTCTTTTCTTCCTTGAATCTCAGACCTTTTTTCCAAGATCACTTTCCTTCTTTTTTTTTTTTTTTTTTTGCGGTACGCGGGCCCCTCACTGTTGTGGCCTGTCCCGTTGCGGAGCACAGGCTCCGGATGCGCAGGCTCAGCGGCCATGGCTCTCGGGCCCAGCCGCTCCACGGCATGTGGGATCCTCCCGGACGGGGACACGAACCCGTGTCCCCTGCATCGGCAGGCGGACTCTCAATCACTGCGCCACCAGGGAAGCCCACTTTCCTTCTTTTTAAGTGAATCTTTTAGAATGTCTGTTAATGTGGGTTGGTTGGTGGTAAATCCTCTCAGATCTTGCTTTGCTAAAAATTTATTTTAGTTCTGTTATTATTGAATACCTTGAAAAGGTAAATAAGTTTACATTTACAATGTTTTCTCCCTAGACTAGCTGTAAGTTATACAACCTTTTTTTAGTCTTTTAGTGGTTATCCCTAAAAATTTAACATATATAGATTTTGTTTCCTGAATGCCACTTAGGCTTTACTGTGAATACTAAATCTAAGGATTTACATATCTTTCTCCATTATCAAAAACTCTCAGATATCTCATTGGGTATTGCCTCTTCCCCCATTGTATGCATCAGATTGGCAAAAATTTAAAGGTTTGGAAATACCACGTGTCGGCATGGAATGTGGAGATGGGAAATCTGTACACCTCAAGAGAGAGTATAAACGGGCAAACTGCTTCAGAGAACAATTTGCCATTATCTAATAATGGCGAAAATTTTATCCCTTACAATGCAGCAATTCCACTTCTACGTATATACCAGATAGACGCTTACATACATGCACAAGGAAACATGGGCACTGAGTGCACAGCAGCATTGTAGGTAATTACAGAATGGTGGAACCACCTAAATGTTCATTGAGATGGAAAAACTACTATACTCACGTAATTTTCAATTAAAAATTTATTACACAGCAGTTGATATTAATGAAATTAATTATATTAATATAGGAAAATGTTGAGTACCCTTGCAGTATGACACATTTTATTTATTTTAATCAGCACTGTCTATTGTTACGTATGTGTTGACAACTTCTGAAGACTTGGATGCAAGCCACCTTCAGGGAGGGGAGGGGAGAAAGAGGCTTGGGAAAGGAAAGGGAATTGGAAAGGACAAGGGGATTCAACTATACCTATAATGTTGTATTTCATTACAAAAAGAAAAAAGGCTGAAGCAAAATGTTAACAGTTTTTAGATTTTGTTCTTAAGTAAATCATTTTGATATTTTCTGCTTTGCTTGTTTTCTGTCACTTTCTGTATGTTTTAATAGTTAATCTGTACCTACGTACACCCACCAATAGCACTGTAAGGTTAAAATCTTACAGATTTCCAACACGTTTTCATCCTCTTGATTTATGCCTCTGGACATTCTAGGACATGGCTGGCTACCAGTATCTCCAATGTTCTTGTCATAGCTCCTTGTTACTTCAGTATGCACATAGACAATCATTCCAATCATGGGTTCTCTTCAGTGATTACTCCCTACACTACACTTGTCCATGACCTCTGGCTTCTAACTCCTAATTTCCCAGCTCGCTCCATCTTATACCTCAAATCCAACAATTCCTCAGTCACAAAGAGACCTACAATTCAAATTGTACCCCTGCTCTGACTGCATGTCCCTACATGTCCTCTGACTCCCAACTTAGGTTATAAATCTGTCATTAAATCTCTCCTTTGCTCAATACTCTTCTAGCTAAACTAAAATCTTGTTTGTTCCCCTCCCTTTGTCTTCTGTGGACCTATGCCCAGATGGATGAATACGGGCTGGAGATAAACCTACAACTATGCTGAAGGGTTTCTCTTTAAATTCATGACATACACCTTAAAAGGATCTTTATTGCTGCCCAGCAACACTACTAGTTTCTTTATTTTATTCTCTCTCCCAAGCTTTTAGACCATTAGTTTATAGTTTCCCTTCTTTCTTCAAACTTCTGTCACCCCCTTCTCCTTCTTCAATCAGTTAATGTTTTTACTTCCTATTTCTCTGAAATATAAAAACAGAACTTCTACATATTCCCACCATTATGTCTACCAGTCCTCCTCCATCTGCCCCCACTTTCTCTGCCATCTACTGTCCTATTCCTGTAGATAAGTTGTCTCTGCTCCTTTTTATATATAACCTCCCCCATTCTGCACTGATCCCATTTCCTCTCTCCTATTCAAATCACCCCTCCAGCAATTTTATCCTCTCTCTTCTGTACATCATTTTTCTCTCTCTATTGACTCATTCTCATCAGCATGAAACAGTCTATAAATCATCCAAAAGAAAAAAATTTGCTCCAACGTTTCCTTTCAACTACCACTCCATTCCTCTGCTTCTCTTTATAGCCAAACTCTTTGAAAGAGGTGTGTGTGTGTGTGTGTGTGTGTGTGTATACAGCTATGTAGCTTTCCTACTTTCTTTTTCCCCATTTTCTTGAAACACCACTGATTAGTCTTTCATCCCTACCACTGTACAGATAGCTTTTGTCAAGTTCACCATTGATCTTTACATTGTCAGATCTAATGAACACTCTTTTGACCTCATCTTAATAAGATGTAGCAACAGCATTTGAAGCAATTGATCACCCTCTTTTCCTTGAAATCCTTTCTTCACTTGGCTTGTTTTGTTTCACTTTTCCCTGGTTCTCCTCCTTGTGCATTGGGAAATCCATTATAGTCTTATTTATCTCCTCCTTTCCTCATCTTCCTGATCTGTGAACACTGAAAGGTCTCCAGGCTCAGTCCTTGAACTTCTCATATAAATCTTTGGTAATTCCCTTGATGATATCATCCTGTATTATGGATCTAAAGGTCATCTATATGCTGATAACTCCAAGGGTTTTATCTTCTAACAGCAGCCCCATATATACAGCTATCTACTCAACCTTTCCATCTGAATGTCTGATAACCATCTTAAACTTACTATGTACTGAAAAGAACTCATGATTCCAATGCCCCCTTGACCTGAAACTGAGCCTCCACCTGTCTTCCCTGCTCAGTAATTGGCAAGTCCATTCTTTCTGTAGCTCAGGCTAAAATCCTTGGTAGCTTTCTTCACTCCTCTCTTTCAGTCATAGAACATAACTCCATCAGCAAATCCTGTCAGATCTACCTTCAGAATATTTCTAGAATCAGACTAGAATGATATTTCCAACCACCTCCATCTCTACCACACTACTCCATACCACTGCCATCTCTCCTCTGGACTGGTGCAAGAATCTCCCACTAGTCTCCTGTTGTTGCTCACCCATAGCCTACTCTCCATAAGACTGCAAAGAGGTCATTTTAAGACATAAATCAGATCTTATCAGTCCTCTGCTCAAACTTTCAAAAGCAAAGTCCTTAAAACATAAGCTCACCCCTTGCTCCTCTCTGGCCTCATCTTCGTACTACCGCACCCACCCCCATTGCTAATCCTTCTCCAACTACTTCAAAATTTATTTTTGTTCCCAGAAAATAACCTAATAACTAATAACTACCTATGGCAGTTAACGGTATGATTGCCAGGACTATTATCTTGGGTTTGAATTCCAGCTCCACTTCCTAGATGCATGCTCTTGGCCAGGTTGCTTTCTCTATGTGTTTCTTTATCTATGATCAGAAATAACAGAACCTATCCATAGAGTTACATCAGTCGTTCTCAGTGGGGGATGATTTTGCCCCTAGAAGACATCTGGCAACGTCTAGAGACATTTTTGATTGCCACAACTTGGGAGGTGCTACTAGCATCTGGTGGGTAGAGTCCAGGGGCACTACTGAACATCCTGTAATGCATAGAATAGCCCCCACAAAAAAAGAATTGTCTTGCTCAAAATATCAATAGTTCTGTGGTTGAGAAAACTTGGGTTATTTTGTAATGATTAAATGATTCAATATTTGTAAATCATTTAGGACAATATATAACATATAGTAAGTACTATATAAGTATCAGTTAATTTTTAAAATATATACTTGTATAACTGATTCACTTTGCTGTACACCTGAAACTAACACAACATTGTAAATCAACTATACTCCAATAAAAATTAATTTTAAAAAAAATATATATACATTATATGTGTATACAGCGTATATATAATATATACTCCTCATCCAGGGTTTCTGACCTAGCTGCTCTCTCTGCCTGAAATGCTCTTCCCACATTGTGTACTCCCACTTCTCACAAATCTTGCTCAGATACAATCTTATCAGAGGAAACTTCCTTGACTACCTTATCAAAATCTCACCAATCTCGCCACTTTTCCTCCCCCACCTACTCTGCTTACATTTTTCTCCATTGCATGTTCAGCACATGAAATAACATATATTTATTTATTGGTTCATCATCTGGACTCCAGCAATAATTGGTTGCTGCTCCAATATTGCACTTACATTCTGCTGTGCATTTGTTTTAGCGCTACAAAATAGGTTGTAAGATGCTTTCAGACATGAATCATAATTTATTATGTGTTCTTTTCTGGAAATTCCAGCATAGCACTCTGCAAATGGTAGGTGTTCAACCAACATTTGTAGAGATGTTCAGCAAGCAATTGGATACACAGACCTAGAAGTGGGGAAGGAGTTATGAAGTCAAATACGGCTATTTGGGAGTCATTTGAAGTATGAAATTATCCAGATAATTCAGACTCCGAAAATATCTTTTAATTTAAGAAAGTATTTACCAAGGGAAAATTAGCCACCTTAATAGTCTTCATTAATCTTAGTCTTAGGATCAGTCCCTGAATTTTCCCTCTGAAGATACATCTATTTTGATAATTATGGCATGTAAGTCAAGCAGCAGGTCAGAGTTTCAGAACCGATTGCCAAAGGGCAATATTACATCAGGAATTGGATAAGGAAGGGGAAGGAGGGCAACTGGGATTTTCTTGAGTAAATACAATATGGAGTAATTCAGCTGTAAAGAGCACGTACGAGACCCCCAGTGCATCTATATTTGGGGAGAAATGGAACTTTAAAGGTGTGCTTTCATGTGGGAAAAGCCCTTTTTATTACAAATATATTCCCAGTAAGTGACAGTTTTCATACCAAAATGGTGCTGCATTCATAGCACAACACCTGTCTCATGTGACAAAAGCTTGGAATGTGCAAGCCATTTCTGAGTGCTCGAAATTCTTTAGAGACTGTACAGATTATATTATATGATATTTATGGAAGTAAGTGCTGCTGTAGTCAGCTGGCAAAAACACTTCCAGTGTAACCCTCCCCCATTTTCACAAACACAAAACTTCCCAGATGAATTGTCAGCTAATAAGTGGTGTTTGTTGCCTTTGTTTCGTTTTTATTTTTCGCTTCCCAGTTGTATGATTTAAAATTATCTTGACACATGTCAGTTATAAAAATTATTTCAAGAGAATGTTTAAAACTTGAGCAAATAATAAATGCACACGCTTAAACATCAGATTTCATCAATGCCCAGTTCCTTGGACAATTAAAATTGTACTTGGAAAGTAAAATTTGCAACAAATTTGATATAGTCTCGTTCGTTATGATGCTTTTCCATTACATATGTTTTGTGAGGTCCAGGAAATAAGAAACATTCCCTGGAGAGCAATTTTTTTCTGTTTTCTTGGGATTTTATTTCTTAGTTTAAACTATCCTTCAGTGTTATTAATTAATATGAGCTCTTCTTTCCTCTGTAAGCTTATTTCCTAGTGATCCTCCTCATGCATTCTTTTTGCCACACCCACTGGCCTCCTTATTTTCTCCCCCTTGTACCTTGTATACACTCCCACCTCTGTCTCCTTTCTCACACCATATGCCTCCTCTTCCTCCTTCTCTGCCTTTCCAAATCCTTCCCCTTCTTCAGTTCATACCTCAAATCCTATATTATCAGATTTCTGCTTTGACCCACAGTGTTCTATCTATCCTCTAAGCTTACTGTAATTACTTTGAACTGTATTTTTCTTTAATCTTAAAGTAAAACATATATACACAAAAATGTACACGTTGAAGTTTTGCAGCTAAGTTAATTTAAGGTGAACACACCTTGTGTAACCAGCATCCAGATCAGGAAAGGGAATATTAACATATCCTCAGAACTAAACGAAATCAAGGATCTAAACAAAATGCCTGCAGGGGCCATGCTTTGTAAATATAGTTAAATAATGACTTATCTTTGAAGAAAATTGAAATCATCGAAATGCATTATGAATATAGTTTATACAAGAAAGATGACAAGGGATTCCATTCCGCAGCTTTAAATTAAAAATGATAACAACAATAAGAAAAGCCTGGACCCTATAGTCTAATGCTAAAAGACTGATTAATGTGAATTTCATATTTATAATTAATATGAATTTTTATGGTTCTATTAAAACGACTTTTTTAAGTATAATTTTAAATATTTCACCAGTTTTGACCTAATAAGTAATGATAATGGTCAGCAGTGGTTGTAGAAATGGAAAAAATATGATAAATTTGAGAAAAACTTAGAATGTAATAGTGTTAAGGCTTGGTTCAATGTTAGGGTGAAAGAGAGACAGGAAACGTGAAAAAGTTCCCATTTTTAGTTTAGACACCTGAGTGGCATAAATAACAATAGAGAACACAGAAGAAGGAAAAGTTGGTGGTGGAGAACAATGATGAATTTGTGGGATAATTTGAGTTGGAGTTGTCTGTGGGACACCTGAATATAAGAATCTAGTAAATCCTTGGCTGTAGACACTTGAAGTTTGGGAAGCTGAAAATGAAGAATTGAGAGATTTAGGGATGAGGGCTGTTCTTAAAACTATAAGTGTAAAACCAACCAAGAGGCATGAAAGTTTGAAGGATAGATTAAGGAAGAGATACCTGCAAAGGAGAAAAAAATGAAGTACAGTTGGTTCTGGTTATTCACTGTAGTTATAGTCCAGTAAGTCACCACTAACATTGAGTTAGAGAATCCTGAACCATTGCTCTGGTCACAACATTTTCATCAGCCGATAAATACATAACTTTGTTTTATGTGTGTTTCTATTTGAAGATACCTTATTTAATATATATATTGTTGATGCATTAGCGTTGAATTCATGATCAACTGCACTATATCTCATGCCTGAAAGAACACATTTTCTGCAAAAGGCACATCAGAGTCTTTTTGCTCTTCGAACATTAGATAGCACTTCAACACTATGCTTTGGGGTCATTTTGAACATTGAAATCACCAGCAAGAAGCACAGAAATGCAAAAAATATGGCACTAAATTGACTGTGGAAAGGATACTTGTTTACAGTATGAAAACTGAAACAAGAAAGCAGAGCATTGTCTTGTAAGACCTCAGCTAGGAACATACATGTTGAGTGCCTCAAATTTTTCACCACTCTCCTCATGACCATGAAAGTGCCACGAGTATGATCTGGGGTTACAGATCAATTTTAGCAAGTAGGCAAATTTGCAAGTATGGGATCTGCCAGTAATGAATATCAAAATAATTTAAGAAGGCATGGTGAATTTATCAGTTCTTAGAGCATGTAAAGGGAAGAAGATAGCTTGCAGTGGATTGAGGAGCAAGTGTGCAGTGAAGTGAGTGAATAGACATTTTAAGGAATAACTAGAAAGTTTGAAGGGAAGGGACTAGAAAACTCAAGGCATCCTAAGGCCAAAAGGAATGCGTACCCTTTTCCCAACCAGATCACTGGTACAGAGATCAAGCCGATTCTGATATATGTATTTTCTACCTAATTTGGGAAAGCAGCCGGAAGGTAGGCATTTTAAGGATTAAGGAATGTACCTTCTTGACCACTCTATATGCAATGTTTGCAATCTACTTTTGTTAAAATAATTCAGTCTCCATGTTGGGCAAGCAGCCCAGGAAGGATGATTCCACTGATGCCTGATAACACAGGTATAAAAGAACACAATAGTGTTTGACTCATTATTTATTTATTTATTTGTTTTGTAAATTCTGAGCCTCTTGCTCCAGCTGCAACATTAGCTGACTCAGTAAAGTGGTTTACAAATGAGTATTATTCTTTGCGGTTCACAAAGTAATGTCTGCCCAAACTTAATTATAACCATAAATGTTTCTAACATTTATTTGTGCAAAAGTACAAATAAAAAGCAAATCCTGAAGATGCTGTGCCTTCTAAAACTCTGTATAAAGCTAAGAAAACTTTTTAAATTGAAAAATATGTCCTTAATCTGTTCTTTTAAGGGACCACTAAACACACTCTTTTCAATTTGTAGAATGATTGTTGAATCAACAACCACAGAGAATTTGCTACAAGAGAAGGTAGATGTTTTCAACTTTTTTTCTCACCTAATCTCTAAAGTTATATTTTATGTGGGGAAAATTACAGTTTGTGAGAAAGACCCCTGTGAAACAGTTTATAGAGTATTATTTATATTTTCAATCATTTCTATTACGTTGTTCAAATAAAACACTGAGGAGCCAGAATAACAGGAGCCATTTGAAAGCAACCAAAAGAAAATGACTATGTAAACACATTTTGACAATTTAGGTCAATATCAGGTAAAATCAGAATGTTGACCCATGAAGCCCTCAGTATAATAAATATGTCAGTGAGTAATAAGAGTGGCAAGTTCTGCTTTGAGCACAACTAAATTCTTCCCAGATTGACACCGAACTGCCCCTTCTCCCAGATAAAAACTATAAACTCTGGTCAAACTATAAAATTCAACTATCTAAATGCACTGAAGAGTGAACAAGAATACAGCTTCTAGAGAAAGTCAACACTTGAAAGAAAGGAACTGCACAGGGTGAGTTTCCCATTTTTTCAGCTTTTAGCTTTGGAGAAGGGTACAGTTATCATCATGTGGGGAAGCCAAAACTCCAATATAAAACTTGCAGTTTTTCTGCCTAAAAAACCAGAGGATAGAGATCTGGGCAACCATAATCATTGGAAAGTAAGGGGTATCCTGGAGAAGCCAGAGGGATGAAACCCCAAATATTTGTGTATAAGCCCTGTCCAAACCTTTAGCTAAGCCTTAATCATGCATGTGCAGGACAGACTCAAAATAGCCCAGGTAAGGATCAAAGAACTGAACTGACATTTTGAGTTCTCTGCAAGAGAGAGTCTGTGGTTTGAGTTCAAACAACTTAATTGTATTCTAAAACAAAAAATATCAACACTCTTCAGATAAATAATGGGAACCAGAGTGTCCATACATTCCCAAGGCACAGACTATGATCCAAAATTACTCAATATGTAAAGAAACAAGAAAGTATGGCCCCTTCTCAAGAGAGAATACAATCAACAAAGATCAGTCCAGGTATGTCCTAGATATTGGAATTAATAAGCAGTGGTTTTAAACAATAGACCAGAAAGTGTTGTAACTATGTTCAAGGATGTTAAGGAAAATATGTTCACAATAAATGAAAAAGGAATTCTAAGCCAAGAAATAGAAACTATTAAAAAGAAAGCAAATGTAAACCCTAGAACTGAAAAATAAAATCTGAAATAAAATTTTTACTGAACGTGCTTAAAGAAAATTGGAATGACAGAGAAATGAGTCAGTAAACTTAAAAATGTATCAAAGGAAATTATGCAATCTGAAAAGAGAAAGAATGGATAATTATGGCAGAGACTGGGTAGCTAATCATCACACATATTTCCCTTTTGCCCTGTGCCTGACGCTGAACTATATTTCCGAACCCCATTGCTGTTGAGTGTAAGCATATGTCTGTGTTCTGGCTGATGGAATATAGGTGGAAGTGAGATACATCACTCTCAGTGATAGAACATATAAACATTCCATGTCTTTCTCCACACCTTCTCTTCAGCAATCTACCAGAGGAAGGCAAATACTTGGGGTGATCACAGGAGCTATGCACTGAAGATAGCACAGCCTCCATTCATGGATGCTGAGCAGGGCACAGCCATCTTCTTCAACCCAGGCACATTAGCAAGAAATAAATTTCTATGGTGTTATGGTCCTGAGTTATTTAGGTTGGTTTTTTTTCAGCAGATATTATTATCATACTAAATCAGTAATTGCTGTTATAACCTTCAATGTCATCTTCATATAATGATTTCATACTTTGTCTTCAGCCTTCTTCCAGTCAGTCTTTATGTTAAAAATGAAATCCTCTTCTATTACTAATACTTTCTTCCTAGACTAATCATAAATAATAATAGTTAATAAAAAACATTTGAATAGGTTTTATGATTTAAAACTTTCTTTTGCTAAATCAACTCATTTGATATCCCTTGAGATGAACATGGCAGTTGTTAGTTTCTCCGTTTTGTAGAATGAAAAAATATTAAGAAGAAGGAAAGGAAAGGAGGGAGGGTGCCCCGCAGGGCTCCAAAGATCTGGTTAAGATGATGTGTTTCCTGAATTGATGGATTTTAGATGCTCAGTTTGAACTGTGCACAAGCCCAGTACTCTTGTTCTGTGACCTTCTCTACATCTTCCATCGTCTCCTGAGCAAGAGCTCTCACAAAAGTGATCCTTAGGTTTTTAGATACGTGAGAATTTTTCATCCACAATGAACTTTGTTGGTGTTAGTCTGGTGAAAACCTACTCTTCCCCTATTTGCTTGTCGAATTGGGAGGGGGTGGCAGAGAGGGGTTAGAAATGTTGTTTTATTGTTTTATTTCATAGTCAGAAGAGGTATAGCCTTGCTGAGAGGGTGACAAATTCAGTTATAGTCAACCAGGACTTGACAGGTTTTATCAGAAAACCAAACAAGGAAAGAGTATGTATGCCTGCTACCAGCTGTCACAGTATTGAACAATAAATGTTTGATGAAGCCGACCTGCAAATACACACATCTCTGTGGAAGTCAGCTTTAAGTAGCAACTAGCTGACAAAATTAACAAGAAAAGGACTTGGTAGAAGGTATCAAAAGAAAAGGGAAAAAAAGGACACCCCAAATCTACCAATTCCTTTATTTGTTTAGGTGTGTATTGAAAGAGCCTCCACACAAGGTAGAATTTGAAATGCAGTTGCAGTTTTGTTAAGATAGATACACAGTTTCCATCTCAGCCCATATTGAAAATGCAGTTTGGATAATTATCAGATTTTCCAAATTAGTGTGCCGTGAAAAAAACAGAAGCTGGTCTGCTGGAAATGTGAGGGTTTGGTCGTGCTTCTGAAGCAGCTCCTGGCTTCTTGCTGACATGACAGGTGTTGGAGAAGTAGCCAGCGAGGCATAGATGGAGGGACTCGCCCAATCCTCTACCTTACACAGGCCAGCCCAGTTTTGGTTATCCTGTCTAAAATCATTGTTTCCTGAAGCCTGAAGAGGAACAACAAAATGTGCTTGAGCCAACAAAAAGACCTCAAGCTAAAGATTCCTATTTCATACCCTAACTTCTCCCCTCCCAAGTCAAAACCAGTAACATTTCCCACCTTTAAGGGAAAAATCTATATGATTATTTTAAGCTATAGGGTAAACCCCCCCCCCAAAAAATGCTTTCTCCATCTTCACCCATCCCCTCCACAGTCTTTCTACTGTACTGTTTTTGTACTTCCATCACTAAGCCTAAGTTGCATCCTGACTTATATTACTTTTGCATGTTTAATTGTAGGATCCCTGATGACAGGTATCTGATCTTATTTAACTTTGGTACCTCTCCAGTTCTAGGTATTGTTCAGAGCAGGTCTCAATGCGTGATGATAGAATTGACCATCAACCCAGAAATGTTTAAGAGACTCACTTGAACCAGACTGTGGACATCCCAGACTGAGTACTGCAGCCCCTACATTATTACTCTAATGATATTATTTGAGCTAGTACTTAGCAAAGCAGAAGAATAAATCCACTAGCTATGGAATAAAAACATAAAATATTACATCCTATGCTTTCCATTCAGGTGATTGAAGTAAATAGAAAACTCAGGAAGGAAATTCCACATCCATATACCCAGATAGAGGCTTTAATAAAATATAACATACCATAATTAAACTGTCTCTCAACACATTAATGAATTTTCATATGTGCATTTTCCTTGTGAACTTTCATTCTGTTTGTACATTTTTGAGCTCATCTCGTGATAGCATCTAGTATTTTATGGCAAAGAGAGTGGTGTTATAAATATAAATTATGTGTTCTGTCAATCTAAAAAAGTCACAAATATTATCTATTGGGGTTTCTTGCTTCTTATCTCTGCCTCTCCAAATTTTTCCAATCCATATTGCATTAAAGAATTTTGAAGATTTTTTTAAAAAAACTGTTCTATTATTTATCTATTTCCAGAGTGTTGAATAAAGTTTAATCTTGGCAATAGAGATACAGAGATGAAAAATGTCTACGATGGATTCTATAAGCAAGACATGTCTGTAAAACTAAATTACCCTTCATGCTGCATAGATGTGGGTCTCCATATGTACATGAAAGGGCAATAGTTGACTGAAGTTTGATAATTTGCTATTAAAAATATGAAGAAAAGAGACATTGGAGGAAATGAATGCTTTTATATAGACAAATGTTAGGGGACAAAATTCCACAAAGAGAATGATGACAAAATGATGATCTATGGTGATCAGTGAAAAGAAACAGAAGTAAGGGTTAACCTTACAGTCACTGTTGTGTAGAAATGAAATTGTCAGTCAACCTTCTATTTCTCCTTGAGAATAGGAGAAAAGGCTTGCTAAGAAATCTGACATCTATCTTTAGTGTAATGACCGAGACACAATTTAGATATGCTTTTTGCCAATATCAGGCACAAATCTAGGTGTTCAGATAGATTGCCACAATCCCACACCTCCAAAAGAAGGAGGAATATCAGGAAAGAGAATAGTGGTTATGCATAAAGCCCAAATAAATTGTCAAATGCAATTATACTGATTGTGGGTATGTGTGTCCTTTAATCAAGAGCTCCACTGTGAAAATGAAGAAACACTAAATTTTAGTACCAACCTTCATCTACCTCTGCTTCATGCAGCTACATTACAGATTCACACCACATTTCTGTGAACAGCATATAATGTGACCTTGCAGCAAAACTCTCTTACAAGTCTTGCTGAAGCAGAAATTCAATTACATATGCAGTCCACTTCTACCCCCAGAGCTTTTCACTCAGTGAGGAAAATCCAGGCTCTTATTAATATTATCAGTGCAGTTAGACCAAAGGATCTGGCAATCCTACTTCTGGGTATGTATGCAAAGAAAACGGTATGGAAGAGATATCTGCACTCCCATGTTCATTGCAGCATTATTCACAACATCTAAGATATGGAAACCACCTAAGTGTTCGTCAACAGGTGAATAGATAAAGAATATGTGATATATATACAATGGAATATGACCCAACCGTAGAAAAGAAACCCTGCCATTTGTGACAATATGGATGGACCTAGTAGGCACTATGCTAAATGAAATAAGGGAGACAGAGAAAGATAAATAATGCATGGTATCACTTTTATTTGGAATCTTTCAAAAAAAAAGACAAAATCATTAAAACTGAGTAAAAAAGTAGTTGCCAGGGGCTGGAGGGTGGGGGGAATAGGGAGAACTTGGTAAAAAGTATAAACTTTCAGTTATGAGATGAATAAGGTCTGAGATCTAATGTATAATATGGTGACTATAGCTAATAACACTGTATTATACAACTGAAATTTGCTAAGACAGTGGAATTGTCTTATGTTCTCATCAAAAAAATTTTTTAGTTGAAGTATAGTTGATTTACAATGTTGTGTTAATTTCAGGTGTACAACAAAGTGATTCAGTTATTCATACATATATTTTTTTCAGATTCTTTTCCATTATAGGTTATTACAAAATATTGATTATAGTTTCCTGTGCTATACAGTAGATCCTTTTTGGTTATCTATTTTATATATAGTAGTGTATATATGTTAACCCCAAACTCCTAATTTATCCTTTCCCCCACCCTTCCCCTTTGGTAACCATAAGTTTGTTTTCTACATTTGTGGGTCTATTTCTGTTTTGTGTATAAGTTCATTTGTCTCATTTTGTTTAGATTCCACATATAAGCGATACCATATTGTATTTATCTTTGTCTGGCTTACTTCACTTAGTATGATAATCTCTAGGTCCATTCATGTTGCTGCAAATGGCATTACTTCTTTTTTATGGCTGGGTGATATTCCATTGTGTATGTATATTTATCTATTCGTCTCTATTCATCTGTTGATGGATATTTAGGTTGCTTCTATGTCTTGGCTATTGTAAATAATGCTGCAATGAACATTGGGGTGCATGTATCTTTTCGAATTATGGTTTTCTCTGGATATATCCCTGGGAGTGGGATTGCAGGATCATATGGTACCTCCATTTTTAGTTTTTTAAGGAAACTCCATACTGTTCTCCATAATGGCTGTAACAACTTACATTCCCACCAACAGTATAGGAGGGTTCCTTTTTCTCACACCCTCTCCAGTGCTTATTATTTGTAGACTTTTTGGTGATGGCCATTCTGACCCATGTCAGGTGATACCTCACTGTAGTTTTGATTTGCATTTCTCTAATAATTGGCAATGTTGAGCATCTTTTCATGTGTCTATTGCCCATCTGTATGTTTTCTTTGGAGAAATGTCTGTTTAGATCTTCTGCCCATTTTTTGATTGGGTTGTTTGTTTTTTGATATTGAGCTGTATGAGCTGTTTATATTTTGGATATTAATCCCTTGTTGGTTGCATCATTTGTACATATTTTCTCCCATTCTGTGGGTTGGCTTTTTATTCTGTTTATGGTTTCCTTTGCTGTGCAAAAGCTTTTAGGTTTAGTTAGGTCCCATTTTAACATTTTTGTTCTTATTTCCTTTATTCTAGAAGACGGAACTAAAAAGATATTGCTCTGATTTATGTCAAAGAGTGTTCTGCCTCTGTTTTCCTCTAGGAGTGTTATAGTATCCTGTCTTATATTTAGGTCCATTTTGAGTTTATTTTTGTATGTGGTGTTAGAGAATATTCTAATTTCATTCTTTTACATATAGATGTCCAGTTTTCCCAGCACCACTTATTGAAGAGACTGTCTTTTCTCCATTGTATATTCTTGCCTCCTTTGTCATAGATTTATTGACCATAGGTGTGTGGGTTTATTTCTGGGTTTTCTGTCCTGTTCCATTGATCTATATTTCTGTTTTGTTCTAGTACCATACTGTTTTGATGACTGTAGCTTTGTAGTAGAGTCTGAAGTCAGAAAGCCTGATTCCTCCAGCTCTGTTTTTCTCTCTCAGTATTGCTTTGGCTATTTGGGTCTTTTGTGTTTCCATTCAAATTTTAAAAATTTTTGTTCTAGATCGGCAAAACATGCCATTGATAATTTGACAGGGATTTCATTGAATCTGTAGCTTGCCTGGGGTAGTGTAGTCATTTAGACAATATTGATTTTTCCAATCCAAGAACACAGTATATCTTTCCATCTGTTTGTGTCATCTTCAACTTCTTTCATCAGTGTCTTATAGTTTTCGGAGTACAGGTCTTTTGACTCCTTAGGTAGATTTATTCCTAGGTATTTTATTCTTTTTGATGTGATGGTAAACAGGGTTGCTTCCTTAATTTCTCTTTCTGATATTTTGTTGTTGTACACACAGTCCCCACCAGAGGCAAAGAGTAAGGCAGGCGTTTTACAGGCATAATGCCTCAAGTCCCCATTCCTCCCTCTGATCCCTGCCACAGCTCCTGTGGCCCCCCCTACAACCTCACCATTATAACCCAATATTAAGAAAGAGACTGATAAACCTTCTTGGCCAGTGCAAAGATGTCTGAGAAAGCAGCCAGAACACGGAAAACAGGGTAGGTTTTGGAATCTGACAGGGGTACAGTTGGAAAAGTAGTTTATTTTCATAGGAAAATGCACAAGAAGGTCTAATTTTGCATGGAGTTTGCCACCTATTATCTTCAACTGCCATATACTTAATTATTTTTATGGAGAGAGAACAAGAGTGAGAGTGCTGTAGCTGAATGCCTCAAAGAACATGAGAAGAGTGTTTTCATATGCCTGCTCTATTCCTATCCTTTTGAAGAAAAAAAAAGTTCAGAAAAGGTACGCACAAACAGAAGGATTGTGTATTGATGATCTAAGGCAGATGTTCCTAACATGACCCCAACATGCGACAGATACGTGGATGAGATGCAGTTGGTTGGGGGAGAAGGGGTGACTATGTGGGAGTGATGCTTCTTTTTTTTTTTAATTTTTTTATTGAAGTAGAGTTGATTTACAATGTTGTGTTAGTTTCAGGTGTACAACAGACTGATTCAGATATACATATGTGTGTGTATATATATATATATATATATATATTCTTTTTTTTTTTTTGCTGTACCTGGGCCTCTCACTGTTGTGGCCTCTCCCGTTGCGGAGCACAGGCCCCGGACGCACAGGCTCAGCGGCCATGGCTCACGGGCCCAGCCGCTCCGCGGCACGTGGGATCCTCCCAGACCGGGACACGAACCCGCGTCCCCTGCATCGGCAGGCGGACACACTCAACCACTGCGCCACCAGGGAAGCCCTATATATATCCTTTTTCAGATTCTTTTCCATTTTAGGTTATTACAAGATATTGAATATAGTTCCCTGTGCTATACAGTAGGTCCTTGCTGTTTATCTAGTTTATATATAGTAGTGTGTGTCTATGTTAATCACAAACTCCTAATTTATCCTTTCCCACCCTTCCACTTTGGGAACCATAAGATTCTTTTCTATGTCTGTGAGTCTATTTCTGTTTTGTGTA
Organism: Delphinapterus leucas; assembly: GCF_059928025.1. Lineage (NCBI taxonomy): Eukaryota > Metazoa > Chordata > Mammalia > Artiodactyla > Monodontidae > Delphinapterus > Delphinapterus leucas. The sequence continues at coordinate 84,164,782 of NC_143134.1, forward strand.
TAAGTTCATTGGTATCATTTTTTAGATTCCACATATAAGTGATACCATATGATATTTGTCTGTGTCTGGCTTACTTCACTTAGTATGATAATCTCTGGGTCTATCCATGTTGCTGTAAATGGCGTTATTACATTCTTTTTATGGCTGAGAAATATTTCATTTTATATATATATATATATATATATATACACACACATACAGCACATATTCTTTATCCATTCCTCTGTTGATGGACATTTAGGTTGCTTCCATGTCTTGGCTATTGTAAATAGTGCTGCTGCGAACATAGGGGTGCATGTATCTTTTCGAATTAGAGTTTTTGTCTTTTTCAGATATATGCCCAGGAGTGGGATTGCTGGATCATATGGTAAATCTATGAATGATATTTCTAATAAGAGCTAATGTACCAACATTTGTAAATAATTCATTTGTTTGTTATGAGTCTGACAAAGTTCAAAGACATTCCTAAAGTAACACCCGTCTTCCTCACATACATCTCAGCTTTCTGGAGTAAGCGTGAAAGAGGTGGACCCACAGGTAACCAGGAAGTCATTGAAAACAGCTCCCCACCCCACCTCTCCTCTGCTATCCATGTAAGAACCTTTGTGAGAAGCTACTTGAAGTGTAGTGTGAGTTTTTTCCTTCTCTGAACTTTCTTTCAAAACTTTAGCATGAGAGTGTGTTTCACTTAACAACATCCTGTGTGTCATGGTTGAAAAGATCTGAAGCCCTCGTATCCACAGGAAAACGTATCTTCCTTGATTTTACCACATCAGTCCCTGAACTGAATGGCTTCATATCATTCCTGAGGAGATTTTAAATGGGTTAAAAGCATAAAGCACTCAGATCAGTGCCTGATGCTATGTATGTTAGTTGTTGTGTCCTTAATAAGATCAGGCCCCAGGTTTATAAGAGACTGATAAGACCTGTTTCTTTCCAAGACTTGCCGTGATGTGAAAGGAATACCTTTGCACTCTCTAATCTCTCTTCTAGAAGCAGTAAAAGGCAATAAACCAGAATCAGGAGGAAATTATTAACGAATGGATTGTCCTTTTATCTGTTCTCTAATTTAGTCTGACACTGATTTCGGTCTTTCCTCCATTATGACTTTCTTCTCCTCAGATCACTTGAGGTTTCTTTCACCTTTTTACTCCTTCTTCTTAATTCACTTCTACAAACGTTTGCTGGCGACCAGAAATTGCCAGAAATTGTGCTAGATAAGCTCAAACATAGAAAGACAACTTCTCGAACGTTATTCTTCCACCCTCATTTAAAAATCTTGTTCCTTTGCACTTCGTGTCATCCAGCTGTAACGCCCACTTCTCTTCTTTCAAAGTTATCTGCAAAACTCACAGCCACTTCCCACATTTAGTTAAGATTTGACCTTATAGTCTTCTTCTCCATTCTCAACTCCTCTCAATACCCAGTGTGTCTTCAGTTTCCCGATGGAGAACCCACCTTTTAACAACTTAACATTGCAGTTCTTCCTTGATCTCCTCAATTCCAGTGAGCTTCATCTTCACCACACCCATTCAGCCCTGCTTTAGTCCCCAACACCCAGGACCACACCTTGGACCTTTTCAAGACTGTTCTACAACAGAAATCACTGTTTCAAACATGCTACCACCCCCTTCTATCTCTGCAGCCTTCTCACTCACTCACCACAGATATTAAGACCTTACTGAGATTTGTCATATTCGGAGCCCTTCACTCTCTCCCATCTCTGCTCTCTCTCTGCACTACCATCTCTCTCCAGCCCAACCCCCATGGTCCACTGCCTCCATGATACTCTTCAAAACAGTCCAAATCCCCCAGTCTTTACGTCCTCCCAATACACATGAAACAAAATACATATGAAATGAAAGTGTGCTGAAAAAAAATTTTAACTCCCTCAAAAGCATTACCTTCCTAACACTATCATTCACTTCATAAGTAAACTTTCAGAAATTCGCCTCCACTCTTTCATCTGCCGTTTAGTCTTTAACCATTGTCCTATGTCTTCCACCTCCTTACTTTTAATGAGAATACCTTCCCAAGATCATTACAAAGTCTTTGTTGCTAAATCCAGAGGACTCATTTCTTTCTTTGTTACAGTTGACTCTCGGGACTATTTTAAACTCTCTGTTACTCCCTTTCAAAGCCTGGTACACCTTTCTGAGCCCTATTCCTCCTCCTTCACCTGCTTAATTCCTACATTATCCTCGGAACTTAGCTTAAATGTCATCTCTTCCAGAAGCCTTCCTTAACTCAACACAAGTGAATTATGTGTCCATCCCATGTGTGTATGTTGAACCCTTTGCTTATCCTTACAGGTCATCCTGTATTGTAATTCCTGACTACTTCCTTTAAGTGAATGACTGTATAAGTACAGATGGAACCATACCACCATTCTCTCATCACATCTATACCCCAAGTGCTTTTGACCTCCCTGTGGTTATCAGGAAAATGTGGTGAAGGTTTCCACTAGAGTCATGGGACTAGATAGCAAGTCAGCTCTCAGACATCTCATAAGAATAGGCTTTCAGAGAAGTTTTTAATAGGTCAAACTCCTCTGTTTTGCAATATTGTGACCCCCATCACCATAATGACATCCTTCCAATTATGAGCAATGGGGACCATTAATTGGAGGGATAACTTGGAGATGTCTGAACTCATAATACTTGTCTAGTGATCTCATCTTCTCCTATAGGTCCTTCCTGTGCATTGGTGTGCATCACCAACCAATCAACACCTGAAAGCTCCCTTCAGGGTCAAAACCATCCCAGTAACTTGGCCCCAGGAATATTCTGAGCCATCTTCTTCCACAATATTAACCCCTAATATTCATTAAATTACATATATCTTACATATCAAATACAAGAAAAGAAAAGCATCCCAATTCTATCAAATCATAGTATAAATCTATAAAATATTTAAGGCCAAAGGCAAGAGAGGTCAGCAGGTGGCATATTAACCATCATGAAGTAATTCAGGGACCTTTTCCAGGAACAAAAAGGATAAAAGAGTGCAGTGTAAACAGTGAAATTTCGGTTCCAGATTACCACTAAAAACCCATTGACTCTGGAGTCCTGTTCCCACCATATATTTATATTCCATAGTAGAAGAAAGGAAGTAAGGATGAGAGGAAAGAACAAAGGTAAGTGGGAATGGAAAAAACAAGAGAAAGAAGGAAGAAAGGGAATAAAATTTGGTCCTTGCTCTCAGTGAGCTCATAGTCTAATGATAAGGGAATATGTATTATGACAACTGCTAACCCAAAAATATGAGCAAGATGCTAAGAAGATCTTCATTAAGAAATTAAGGAAACAATCAAAATAGAAAGCTATATCTGGGGTCGTGAGAGCAAGCACCCATTTAGAAACACCTGGCAAAAATGTTATCTCCTTCTGCTGATGCTCACTTCTTCAGCACCCAGGAAGAGGCTGAGGGAAAGGACTTTGGAGTCAGCCACACCTGGATCACAGTTCCTTTGTCTGCTGCCTACCTATGTGATCTGGGGCAAGTGGCATCCCTGCCCTGTGTCTCCATTTCCTGTATGACACCGCCTACCTCACAGGTTCACTGTGTGGGTTCTGTGAGATATGGAGAATGAAATGCTCAGCACTGTGTCTCCTGTTGTGTTTCCTTTGGCATTTGTTTTAACCAAAACTCACTAGGATAAAATGGACGAGAGAAGCCTCCACATAGACTATGACTGTGGAGATTGCCCCATGCAGGTAGAAACATTACTTTGATGGTGGCTAGCACATCGTTTCTGAAGAGATTAATGTGTGCAATCTTCCTTCAGGCTCTGGCTCCACACTTACTAAGAGGTGTGGAAGAAGATATGAGTTTGGCTGAGCATAAAAAAAATTTGAGGATGCTTCATGGCATTTAATTACTTCTGTGCATGTCAGAAATTGCATGGCCATGAGGTAGAGAAGAAGGCTAACGCTGTGGAAAATCTAGCAGATATACATTTTATTTTGTTCATCATTAAAAGATAAGGGTAGATAAGTTTCTCTGACATTTTACAGAGTCTTGTTTTCAGTTGCGCAGAAGCAGCTGACCTCAGGAAAAAGTAGATTATAAAACTACCCACGGTATCTGAAATTCTATTGATTGAGTTTGTGAAAACAAGGACCAAAAATGGTCCTTATTAAAACATAAATGTCCATCAGGGAATAAATACTTTAAGCTGTTATCAGTCATTTGTACCTTAGGATTAATGAATGTCAGAGTCTGTCCTGAGAATATGTTTTGATAAGTCCGGCAGAGAAGAGGAAGCACCCGGTCACTAAATTCCTGAAAGTATGAGGACAAAAAGTTACCCAAGGGAAAAGGGATTTTAACCCAGGAATCTGAGTGCAGTAAATAATTACTTCGAGCACTTCATCACTGTACCTTTTGCAGCAGGCCTACTTAGAGGCAACAGATGGAGTATTTTTTTAAATTGAAGTATAGTTGATTTACAATGTTGAGTTAGTTTCTGGTGTACAGCAAAGTGATTCAGTTATACATATGCATACATATATATATATATGTGTGTGTGTGTGTGTGTTCTTTTTCATGTTCTTTTCCATTATAGTTTATTACAGGATATTGAATATAGTTCCCTGTGCTATACAGTCGGTTCTTATTGTTCATTTACTTTATATATAGTAGTTTATATCTGCTAATTCCAAACTCCTGATTTATCCCTTCCCCACCCCTTTCCATCTTTGGTAACCCTAAGTTTGTCTTCTATGTCTGTGGGTCTGTTTCTGTTTTGTATATAATTTCATTTGTATCATTTTTTAGATTCCACATATAAGTGATATCATAGGATATTTGACTTACTGCACTTAGTATGATAATCTCTAGGTCCCTCCACGTTGCTACAAATGGCATTATTTCATTCTTTTTCATGGCTGAGTAGTATTCCATTGTATATATGTGTACTGCATCTTCTTTATCCATTCCTCTGTCAATGGACACTTAGGTTGCTTCTGTGTCTTGGCTATTGTAAATAGTGCTGCTGTGAACATAGGGGTGTATGTATCTTTTCAAATTAGAGTTTTCTCTGGTTATATTCCCAGGAGTGGGATTGCTAGATCATATGGCAACTTTATTTTTAGATTCTTAAGGAAGGTCCATACTGTTTTCCATAGTGGCTGCACCAATTTACATTCCCACCAACAGTGTAGGAGGGCTTCCTTTTCTCCACACCCTCTATAGCATTTGTTATTTGTAGACTTTTAAGTGATGGCCATTCTGACCCGTGTGAGGTTATACCTCATTGTAGTTTTCATTTACATTTCTCTAATAGTTAGCAATGTTGAACATCTTTTCACTTGTCTATTGACCATCTGTGTGTTTTCTTTGGAGTAATGTCTATTTACATCTTCTGTCCATTTTTTGACTGGGTTGTTTGGGGTTTTTGTTGTTGTTGTTATTTAGTTGCATGAGCTATTTGTGTATTTTGCAAATTAAGTCCTTGTCGGTATTTTTTAACAAATGTGCTATGCATAATCTCAGTTTAAATGTGCATTATTTTGAGAATGTCAGAGGGAAAGTTCCTGAAGCATTTTGAGTCCCTGGAGAAAGAAAAGAATGTGACAGATAGATAGATTGATTTTCCCATTAAAAATAGATTGTATTTTTAATGTGTTGGCAATTTAGTGACTAATCTTTTGCTCAGTATTAATACTCAGGCAGATTGTTTATTCATTTAGATTGTAAACTTTACAATGGAAATCTCAGCAATATTCTGCTAATGTTTATCTGAGCTTAAGCCTCATCACACTACGGAATAAACTTATTGCCAAATGAAAAACAAAACATTTCTGAAATTTAGATTTTGTTTGTTACCTTACTACTACATACCTATATCATATAACTCTTTATATATAAGCCTGAATATGCTTCATGGCAGAGTTCTTCTCCTAATATGCTCAAGTGGTACCCACACAAAGCAGCATGTTTGGTGGGAAGGAAGACAAATTTAAAGTCGAACATTTTGGATGACTCCTCTCCCAACTCTGGAGCAGATTTAACATATCTACCTGTGCTTTGCTCTTCTCTCTGTGAAACTAAGATAATAGTAATGCCTACCCACGGGCACTGTGAGGTCTTGTGCTATAGGTGTTTGCTGAGACAATGCATGTGTCTGCTTTGTAGACTCCAATCCGCTATATTTTTAATTTTATGAATGTTTTCTATATTATGTAGAGACACAAATAAAAAGCATAGGTCTTTATGTACGGGTGTAAAGCTTGGTCTGTAAATCCTACATGTAAAAAAAAAATCAACTCTACATGTAAAAAAACATGTCACAAAATTCCCTATGTTCGTATTTAAAAGATGGTCATTAAATACTTCCCTGGGTACATATATAAAATATTCATAAAACCAAAAGTAAGATCAAAGAAATGATTGCTTCAGCCCTCAGTTCCTCAAATAAAATATCAGGCTTCAGCTCCCTGGCACATCGAGCTTATCACTGGCCGAGTCATTATGATAAGACCCCTAAAGGCTTATACATATACGTGTGTAAGTGCATGTCCAGTGACATATGTCAGAGTTCAAATGCCAGCTCTTCAGAGGGGACTTTCCTATTTTCTTTCTAAAGAACCATTATCTCACTAACCACTCTCTGTGCTAAATCTGTTTTACCGCTTTTAGCCCCTATTACAAACTGAAATTTGTTTATCCTTTCCTTGTGCGTTATGAGTCCATATCATCTCCCCTGTTCCTGTCCCCACACTACATGAAACATGAGTGTAAATTCATAAAGAATAGGGTATGTGCTTGTTCACTGTTATATTTACAACACCTAGAATAGTGCGTGGAATCTTGTTTAATAAAGAGACATCAATTAAATGAACATTGAGGGCTTCCCTGGTGGCGCAGTGGTTGAGAGTCCGCCTGCCGATGCAGGGGACACGGGTTCGTGCCCCGGTCCGGGAACATCCCACATGCTGCAGAGTGGCTGGGCCCGTGAGCCATGGCCGCTGAGCCTGCGCGTCCGGAGCCTGTGCTCCGCAACGGGAGAGGCCTGCGTACTGCAAAAAAAAAAAAAAAAAAAAAAAATGAACATTGAACAGCTGTCCATGTAAAAACTATACTCTCTGCATGTAATGTGAGTTAAAAAATATACTCTCTGCATGTACTGTGAGTTACAAGTTTATCTCAGTGAGATCTGTTCCTTTATCTTGACCAGATCTGGTGACATCACGTGCTGTGTCTTTCTTCGAGAACTTTGAAAGTACTGGATCAGTGGCTCTACCTCTGGCCCTGATTTCTCCCTGATGATCCAGGTATTGGGTCTTGAAGTATAGAGGCCATTTCCCCAGAGCCATGGAAATACAAGCTAACAGAGTGTGAACTGCCAAAACTCTCCTTCCAGCTCAGCCAGAACATTGTCAGTGACAGTAATGTTGACAGTTTTCACTTCAGAAAATACAGGGATAATGTGATTTCAGTTGTTCGTCTCCTCAGGTTGATGGGTGGAAACCTGAGCACTCTTTTTAGACACTTGGTGAGGAATCTATAGTCGTCCATTTTTTCCTCCCTCTGACAAAGCTGCCATCACACTGTCACATCTTAAGAATCTTCCAGGACAGAAAGAACAGACAAGAGTTGTTAGCTTATTTCTAAACTGGCTTCAGTGAACGCAAGTATCAAGAATTTATCTTCAATTACTTATACCCACTCCTATCATTCCTTCAGCCTTGTGGTTATGAAAGCACTTTTCTTGGTTCCTTTATGTATATGGTTTTTATCACTGTTTAAAGTAAGGTTTGGCAGTCTTGTCAAAACAGGATACCTGGTTTCACTACTTTTTGGGGAATACCAGAACCCTTAAGGTATTATTAGTGGTTTGTTGACCAAACACTAACTCACCCCCAAAATAACTTAAGACAAAATATAAAAGGTTATCTGTAAATAGTAGATTCCTCTTCCCTTGCAAGGTGAGGAGATAAGAGTGAAGATAAGGAGTGGGTATATATGTCATATGAACAAGAATAGAGATACTGTGTTGGCCCATAAGGATAGTATTGGCAGGTGTAAGTCTAATAAATTATTAGGAGAAATCTCTCTAGTGTCAGAAAGCTGGACTTGGTGGCAATGACTTTCAGACCATCTTTGATGCAGGCTTCCTATATACTAATCCTTGGGTTATAACAAAAAAGTTGGCACGTACAATGGTTAATTTTATGTGTCAACATGACAGGGCCACAGGATGCCCAGATACTTGGTTAAACATTATTCTAGGTGTGTCTGTGAGGGTGTTTCTGAATGAGTTTATCATTTGAATCTGTAGATTGAGTGAAACAGATTGCCATTCCCAGTGTGGGTGGCCATCATCCCACCTGGTGAGTGCTGAATAAAACAAGAAGGCAGAGAAAGGGAGAATTTCTTCTCTTTGACTGACTTTGAACTGAGCCATTAGAATTCTCCTACACTCAGACTGGAACTTAACACCATCAGCTGTCCTGGTGCTCAGGCCTTCAGCCTTGGGCTAGAACTAAACCACTGGTTCTCCTAGGTTGTCAGCTTGTAGATAGCAGATCATGGGACTTCTCAGTTTCCATAATCACATGGGCCAATTTCTTATAGTAAATTTATCTATCTACCTATCTTTCCATTCATCCATCCATTGAGAGAGAGCGAGATCTTTTGATTCTGTTTCTCTGGAGAACCTTGAAGAATACAGTGTATGTATAATGTCCTTAAAATACCCGCAGGCTAAACACAATTACACTCACAACTATGTATCTTTGAAAGGGTTTCTTGTAGCCAAGAGCACAATCTTTGAATCCAATATTTAAATAGCTGATTAAAGATGGTTATTTTAGCTTTCTCCTCTTCAAAACTATCCAACAGCAACAAGAGATTGGAGAAACAAAAGCTCAAATTCATCCTTGCCAAATTTTGGAGGCATCTATACCCCAAAATTACAAATTCAAGGCAGGGCTAACAAATAAACTGAAGGTTCAAGAGGGTACTATAGGAAGAGGATGGCTATGTTTTCAGACCCCAGAGACAACCTCAAGAAACAGAGCTCCAAAATTATTGGCCTAAACAAAGAGGTGAAACCAAAAGTCCCCCTGTCTGGAACAATGAGGTGACAATAATTTTCCTGGAGCAAAAGTAACACTAAGTCTCAAGAAACACACTGGCCAGTCATATTTGCAGGACACATTCTGTTGTGAGGCTAGAGGAGAAGAAAAATTTGGCATTGTGAGTAGTTCTGCAGTGTCAAACTGGGAAAAGTAAAGGCTAAAAGAAATTGTTTATTTTCACAATACCCCACTTCTTTAAATGGTTTTCTTGTGACCTAGAACGTATTTTTATTCTTCCCACCCCATGAACCTCCAGTAAATACACCTGATTCAAAAATAAGTAATACCAAAAATGAGCAAGCATAAGAATTTTACAAATACACTGTGAGGATAAAATGAAGACAGTAATGGGAAAAACAAATAGCAAATGAATAAAACACACTAGAGACACTGCTGTGAATATATGACAATTTTGACTGAACAGATCAACAGGAAATTTTTTAAAACTGTATACAACATGAGAACATAAATGATATATACTCAAAATTAGAGAAGATATGGCTAGATAGGAAAAAAAAATAAAACATGGACAGGCAGAGCCCAAGAAATAGGAAAAACAAAATAATCACATAAAAGAAAGCTTTCAAAGGAATATAAATGAGAATAGACATTTCTGAAAACACACTAAGAAATATGGGGTCAAAGATCTGAAAAAAGGCAAATGAAATAATGTAGAAATCAACAAAGAATTAAAAGAAACTGTACACTGCCAGGGGCCTGGGTTTGATCGCTGGTCAGGGGTCGAACTGCAAGCTGCGTGGCACAGTCATAAATAAATAAATAAATAAAGGAAGCTGTAGAGAAAATTACAGGTATGGAACTATCTAAAAGCTGTTATTATGCCTATACCAATTTAAATTTCATATGTGTTAAATATTTATAGTGAAATTTTTTTATTTCTAGAAATAAACATGGAAAATTATTTTAAATACTATTAAAGTGAGCAGCATTTTTAGGTATACACAAAATTCTCAACCTGTAAAAGAAAAAAATGATAAATTTAACTATATAAAACTCAGAAGTTTCTGTATGACAAAATATTTTTTAAGACTTCAAAGAAAATAGCAAATATCATTAAAAAGTCAAAAGTTAAAAAATGAAAATGTGAGAAAAATATTTTGACTCATATCACAAATGTCTAATGTCCTTAATATGTAAAGAATACCTGCAAATCAATATGACTAACAATCCAATAGAAACATGGGAAAAGGATATAAAAGGACAGATCACCAAAAAAAAAGAAATAGAAGTTACTCAAAGGTACGAAGCAATGCTTAACCACACTAATAAACAGAGAAATGTCAATAAGCAATTTTTCAGTATGGTCAAATATCAAACAATTTGGTAAAACTCTACGCTGATAAGAGCATGTGGAACAGAATTCTCCAAACATCAAAGCTTAATACAATCTCTGTGAAGAGCAGTTTGTCAAGATCTATCAGAATTTAAAATCAAATATCTTTAATCCCAGCAAACACACATCTGGGTATTTCTCTTACTAAAATACTGTCACATGGATAAGATAATGTATTTGTAAGGTTGTTGGAGAACTGTTTGCAATGTCAAAAGATTATAAATAACTAGAGTTGTATCTATAAGGGATTAGTTAAATAAATTATGGTATTTCTTTACAATGAAATATACAGCTTTAAAAAGAATGAGGTAGCTCTATACATACATTAAAATAGTCTACAAGATAAAGTCTTAAGTGAAAAACGATGTGAAATACAATTTAATGTTGTAATTTATGAGTATATATTTGTGGATAAAATGTCTTTGAATGACTACACTAAGAATAAATAAAGATATTTATTTCTGGGAACAAAGGTGGCCAGAGGACAGGAGTAAGAGGTATATTTACTTTTCAGTGCCTTTTGAACTGTGTTTAATGGATAGGAGCCTCTTCAAAAACTGCTCAGAAAACTATTCAAAACAATTGGATAATTTAAAATAAAATTAATTCAGGGCTTCCCTGGGAGTGCAGTAGTTAAGAATCCACCTGCCAATGCAGGGGACAGAGGTTTGAGCCCCAGTCTGGGACGATCCCACATGCTGCGGAGCAACTAAGCCCGTGCGCCAGAACTGCTGAGGCCACGTGCCACACCTACTGAAGCCCGCGTGCCTAGGGCCCGTGCTCCGCAACAAGAGAAGCCACCATAATGAGAACACCACGCACCACAGTGAAGATACAACACAGCCAAAAATAAATAAATAAATAAATAAAATTTATAAAATAAAATTAAATTAATTCAAAAAATAAAATATACAAAATATAAAATGCAAAGTACACAAAATCTAAATGATTTTGCTTTTAGTTTAATCATACTACAGAACTTTAAAGGGAACTTTTTTATTTTAACATCTTTATTGGAGTATAATTGCTTTACAATGTTGTGTTAGTTTCTGCTGTATAACAAAGTGAATCAGCTATATGCATAATATATCCCCATATCCCCTCCCTCTTGCATCTCCTTCCCACCCTCCTTATCCCACCCCTCTAGGTGGTCACAAAGCACCAAGCTGATCTCCCTGTGCCATACATCTGCTTCCCACCAGCTATCCATTTTACATTTGGTAGTGTGTATATGACAATGTTACTCTCACTTCATCCCATCTTACACTTCCCCCTCCCCATGTCCTCAAGTCCATTTTCTATGGCTGTGTCTTTATTCCTGTCCTGCCCCTAGGTTCCTCAGAACCTTTTTTTTTTTTTTAGATTCCATATATATGAGCTAGCATATGGTATTTGTTTTTCTCTTTCTGACTTACTTCACAGTGTATGACAGACTCTAGGTCTATCCACCTCACTACAAATAACTCAGTTTTGTTTCTTTTTCTGGCTAAGTAATATTCCATTACATATATGTGCCACATCTTGTTTATCCATTCATCTGTCAGTGGACACTTAGGTTGCTTCCATGTCCTGGCTGTTGTAAATAGTGCTGCAGTGAACATTGTGGTACATGACTCTTTTTGAATTATGCTTTTCTCAGGGTATATGAGCAGTAGTGGGATTGCTGGGTCATATGGTAGTTCTGTTTGTAGTTTTTTAAGGAACCTCCATACTGTTCTCCATAGTGGCTGTATCAATTTACATTCCCACCAACAGTGCAAGAGGGTTCCCTTTTCTACACACCCTCTCCAGCATTTATTGTTTCTAGATTTTTTGATGATGGTTATTCTGACTGGTATGAGGTGATACCTCATTGTACTTTTGATTTGCATTTCTCTAATGATTAGTGAAATCATTTGTTTTCATGTATTTGTTGGCAATCTGTATATCTTCTTTGGAGAAATGTCTATTTATGTCTTCTGCCCATTTTTGGATTGGGTTGTTTGGTTTTTTGATACTGAGCTGCATGAGCTGCTTGTATATTTTGGAGATTAATCCTTTGTCAGTTGCTTCGTTTGCAAATATTTTCTCCCATTCTGAGGGTAGTCTTTTCGTCTGGTTTATGGTTTCCTTTGCTGTGCAAAAGCTTTTAAGTTTCATTAGGTCCCATTTGTTTATTTTTGGTTTTATTTCCATTTCTTTAGGAGGTGGGTCAAAAAGGATCTTGCTGTGATTTATGTCATAGAGCGTTCTGCCTCTATTTTCCTCTAAGAGTTTGATAGTTTCTGGCCTTGTATTCAGGTCTTTAATCCATTTTGAGTTTATTTTTGGGTGTGGTCTTAGGGAGTGTTCTAATTTCATTCTTTCACATGTAGCTGTCCAGTTTTCCCAACTCCACTTATTAAAGAGCCTGTCTTTTCTCCATTGTATACTCTTGCCTCCTTTATCAAAGATAAGGTGACCATATGTGCATGGGTTTAGCTCTGGGCTTTCTATCCTGTTCCATTGATCTATATTTCTGTTTTTGTGCCAGTACCATACTGTCTTGATTACTGTAGCTTTGTAGTATAGTCTGAAGTCAGGGAGCCTGATTCCTCCAGCTCCGTTTTTCTTTCTCAAGATTGCTTTGGCTATTCGAGGTCTTTTGTGTTTCCATACAAATTGTGAAAGTTTTTGTTCTAGTTCTGTGAAAAATGCCATTGGTAGTTTGATAGGGATTGCATTGAATCTGTAGATTGCTTCGGGTAGTATAGTCATCTTCACAATGTTGATTCTTCCAATCCAAGAACATAGTATATCTCTCCATCTGTTGGTATCATCTTTAATTTCTTTCATGAGTGTCTTATAGTTTTCTGCATACAGGTCTTTTGTTTCCTTAGGTAGGTTTATTCCTAGGTATTTTATTTGTTTTGTTGCATAGTAAATGGGAGTGTTTTCCTTAATTTCTCTTTCAGATTTTCATCATTAGTGTATAGGAATGCAAGAGATTTCTGTGTATTAATTTTGTATCCTGCTACTTTACCAAATTCATTGATTAGCTCTAATAGTTTTCTGGTAGCATCTTTAGGATTCTCTGTGTAGAGCATCATGTCATCTGCAAACAGTGACAGCTTTACTTCTTCTTTTCCGATTTGGATTCTTTTTATTTCTTTTTCTCCTCTGATTGCTGTGGCTAAAACTTCTAAAACTATGTTGAATAAGAGTGGTGAGTGTGGGCAACCTTGTGTTGTTCCTGATCTTAGAGGAAATGCTTTCAGTTTTTCACCATTGAGAACGATGTTGACTGTGGGTTTGTCATATATGGCCTTTATTATGTTGAGATAGGTTCCCTCTATGCCTACTTTCTGGAGAGTTTTTATCATAAATGGGTGTTGAATTTTGTCAAAAGCCTTCTCTGCATCTATTGAGAAGATCATATGGTTTTGATTCCTTAATTTGTTAAGGAATGGTGTATCACATTGATTTGCATATTTTGAAGAAAGCTTGCATTCCTGGGATAAACCCCACTTGATCATGGTGTATGATCCTTTTAATGTGCTGTTGGATTCTGTTTGCTAGTGTTTTGTTGAGGAGTTTTGCATCTATGTTCATCAGAGATATTGGCCTGTAGTTTTCTTTTCTTGTGACATCTTTGTCTGGTTTTGGTATCAGGGTGAAGGTGGCCTCATAGAATGAGTTTGGGAGTGTTCCTCCCTCTCCTGTATTTTGGAAGAGTTTGAGAAGGATAGGTGTTAGCTCTTCTCTAAATGTTTGATAGAATTCACCTGTGAAGCCATCTGGTCCTGGGATTTTGTTTGTTGGAAGATTTTTAATCACAGTCTCAATTTCAGTGCTTGTGATTGGTCTGTTTATATTTTCTATTTCTTCCTGGTTCAGTCTCTGTAGGTTGTGCTTTTCTAAGAATTTGTCCATTTCTTCCAGGTTGTTCATTTTATTGGCATATAGTTGTTTGTAGTAATCTCTCATGATCCTTTGCATTTCTGCAGTGTCCATTGTTACTTCTCCTTTTTCATTTCTAATTCTATTGATTTGAGTCTTCTCCCTTTTTTTCTTGATGAGTCTCACTAATGGTTTATCAATTTTGTTTATCTTCTCAAAGAACCAGCTTTTAGTTTTACTAATCTTTGCAATTGTTTCCTTCATTTCTTTTTCATTTATTTCTGATCTGATCTTTATGATTTCTTTCCTTCTGCTAACTTTGAGGGTTTTTTGTTCTTCTTTCTCTAACTGCTTTTGGTGTAAGGTTAGATTGTTTATTTGAGATGTTTCTTGTTTCTTGAGGTAGGATTGTATTGCTATAAACTTCCCTCTTAGAATTGCTTTTGCTGCATCCCATAGGTTTTTTGTGGTCATGTTTTCGTTGTCATTTGTTTCTAGGTGTTTTTTGATTTCTTCAGTGATCTCTTGGTTATTTAGTAGTGTATTGTTTAGCCTCCATGTGTTTGTATCTTTTACAGTCTTTTTGCTGTAATTGATATCTAGTCTCATAGCGTTGTGGTCAGAAAAGATACTTGATACGATTTCAGTTTTCTTAAATTTACCAAGACTTGATTTGTGACCCAAGGTATGGTCTATCCTGGAGATTGTTCCATGAGCACTTGAGAAGAAAGAGTATTCTGTTGTTTTTGGATGGAATGTCCTATAAATATCAATTAATTCCATCTTGTTTAATGTGTCATTTAAAGCTTGTGTTTCCTTATTTATTTTCATTTTGGATGATCTGTCCACTGGTGAAAGTGGGGTGTTAAAGTCCCCTACTATGATTGTTTTACTGTCGATTTCCCCTTTTATGGTTGTTAGCATTTGCCTTATGTATTGAGGTGCTCCTATTTTGGGTGCATAAATATTTACAATTGTTATATCTTCTTCTTGGATTGATCCCTTGATCATTATGTAGTGTCCTTCTTTGTCTCTTGTAATAGTCTTTATTTTAAAGTCTATTTTGTCTGATATGAGAATTGCTACTCCAGCTTTCTTTTGATTTCCGTTTGCATGGAATATCTTTTTCCATCCCCTCACTTTCAGTCTGTATGTGTCTCTAGGTCTAAAGTGGGTCTGTTGTAGACAGCATATATATGGGTCTTGTTTTTGTATCCATTCAGCCAGTCTATGCCTTTTGGTTGGAGCATTTAATCCATTTACATTTAAGGTAATTATCAATATGTATGTTCCTATTCCCATTTTCTTAATTGTTTTGGGTTTGTTTTTGTAGGTCTTTTCCTTCTCTTGTGTTTCCTGCCTAGAGAAGTTTAGCATTTGTTGTAAAGCTGGTTTGGTGGTACTGGATTCTCTTAGTTTTTGCCTGTCTTTAAAGGTTTTAATTTCTCTGTCGAATCTGAATGAGATCCTTGCTGGGTAGAGTAATCTTGGTTGTAGGTTTTTCCCTTCCATCACTTTAAATATGTCCTGCCACTCCCTTCTGGCTTGCAGAGTTTCTGCTGAAAAATTGGCTGTTAACCTTATGGGGATTCCCTTGTATGTTATTTGTTGCTTTTCCTTTGCTGTTTTTAATATTTTTTTCTTTATATTTAATTTTTGATAGTTTGATTAATATGTGTCTCAGCATGTTTCTCTTCGGGTTTATCCTGTATGGTACTCTCTGTGCTTCCTGGACTTGATTGACTATTTCCTTTTCCATGTCAGAGAAGTTTTCAACTATAATCTCTTCAAATATCTTCTCAGACCCTTTTCTTTTTCTCTTCTTCTTCTGGGACCCCTTAATTCTAATGTTGGTGCATTTAATGCTGTCCCAGAGATCTCTGAGACTGTCCCCAATTCTTTTCATTGTTTTTTCCTTATTCTGCTCCCTGGCAGTTATTTCCACCATTTTATCTTCCAGCTCACTTATCCGTTCTGCCTCAGTTATTCTGCTATTTATTCTTTCTAGAGAATTTTTAATTTCAGTAATTGTGTTGTTCATCACTGTTTGTTTGCTCTTTATTTCTTCTAGATCCTTGTTAAATGTTTCTTGTATTTTCTCCGTTCTGCTTCTGAGATTTTGGATCATCTTTACTATCATTACTCTGAATTCTTTTTCAGGAAGGTTGCCTATTTCATCTTCATTTATTTGTTCTTATAGGTTTTTACCTTGCTCCTTCATCTGTAACATATTTTTTTGTCTTTTTTTTTTTTAATGGGTGGTGCTGTATTCCTGTCTTACTTGTTGTTTGGCCTGAGATGTCCAGCATTGGAGTTTGCAGGCAGTTGGATAGAGCCATATCTTCTTGCTGAGATGAGGACCTCTGGGAGGCCTCACTCTGATTGATATTCCCTGGGGTCTGAGGTTCTCTGTTAGTCCAGCGGTTTGGACTCGGAGCTCCCACCACAGGAACTTGGGCCCAACCTCCGGCCTGGGAACCAAGATCCTGCAAGCTGGCCCAAAGTGGCCATCCCTGGTTTCACATCAAAATTATCTCAGGCACAAACCTCCTTGTTTTTCCATTTTGTCTTTATTTCTTGAAACAACTGGCCCACGGTCCCCAGGAGGGTTGAAGCTTCACTGGTGGGGCCCCTCCAGAGCCGTCAGCGCAGTGAGTTCAATGAATCACATTGAACTTTCCTCTTCTGTAGTCAAATGTCTCCCCGTGCCTCTGTCTTATAAGGATACGTGTGATTACATTTAGGGCCCACAAAGAGTTTTCCCATCTCAAGATCCTTAACCTGATCATATCTGCAAAGTCCCTTTTGCTATATAAGGTGGCATAGTCATAGTTCTGGGATTGGGACATGGACACCTTGAGAGGGCATTATTCAGCCTACCACAGACCGTATTATTTCCATTTTATACTTGAGGAAACTAAAAGTCAGAAATGATAACTTAGGGTATAAGGGGAGGGGAGGGATAAATTGGGAGACTGGGATTGACATATACACACTGCCATATATAAAATAGACAGCTAATAAGAACCTGCTGTATAGCACAGGGAACTCTACTCAATACTCTGTAATGGTCTATATGGGAAAAGAATCTAAAAAAAAAAAAAAAAAGAGTAGATGTATGTATATGTAAAACTGATTCACTTTTCTGTACACCTGAAACTAACACAACATTGTAAATCAACTATACGCCAATAAAAATTTTTAAAGAAAAAAAATGATAACCTGCTTGCCCACTCTCATGGGACTGTTACAGCCCTAGTTCAAAGCTCTTGATGATTCCCCTACACCCGGCAAAAGATTTTGTATTTGAGAATTATTTCAAATTTTAAAAAATTTATATTAAAACCAAAAAAAAATGTTTTGAAACTGAAAATGTAACTTAAGATCTTTGTTTAGAACTGATAAACTGATGTGCTCCAAAAAGACATGAAATAAAGTTCATGCGATGTAAAACTGTCACCCAGTTCCATAAGCTAGGAAGGGGTGACATCCCACCCCTTTCCACAAAGACTAACACTCCAGGTTTATTTCTGGAAATGTTTAAGTGTGTTAATGTAAAGTTATTGACGACAGATAATTGGTAGTTAATTCCTTTTAAAGCCACATAGAGTTGTTTTGGAGCTCCAAGAGATGCTCCAGAGGCCAGAGAACAGGGAGAAGGGGTAGAGCCAGTGGTAAGGAAGAAGCGAAGCCAGCTAAGCTCTAGGCCTGTCAGCCGGAGCTCCACTTCTTCCTCTTTCATATTTAGAAGTCCTGAGTGAAAATTCATCTGGGAGTAATTTTTCTGCTGCTAAAATTAATTTGAAGATCATTAGTCTTAACCTTTAAGAGCTTTTGTGATTCCTTATGTGTCTTTTACACATCTAATACGTTAGTGTGTGAGCGTGTGTGTGTGTGAGAGAGAGAGAGAGAGAGAGATTGAGAGAGGGATAGAGGAGGAGAAGAAGAGAGATAAGAGAGCCTGAGTCTCTACATGGAAGATTCCTCCGTCATTTTTGCATCTCCAAAACATTCTCCCATTCCTCCAGGCAATTCGGCCAGATCACAGTCTTTATGGGATGTGAACCTGGTCAGAGTGAATGGACCAGGTGTGCCCCACACAACGCGTTCAGCCACTCTTGCCAGCCAGGAGGGTCTCTTTAGTAAAACACTTCTTCAAGTGTGCTAGCCTTTCATCACAGCAATAGACACTTAAATCCCTCTCACTGTCAGCCATTGCCTCCTTCTCAGTGAACCACATATGCAGGCACTTCAGTATGCTAGTAGGGGGAGAAACAAAGTGAAAAGCACTGTTTATTTTGCAAACAACTGCTCTGATACTATATATTCTTCTAAATTTAATTATTTTCAAAATAACATGTTTGAAGACAGTTTTTTTTTTAACACCTTCAAACCAGCCTTTGCTGATACATTCTTATACATTTGTAAGCAGCATATAAGGACTTCTCCAAAGTCATGTGGTTCCTAGTATAATCAGCTCATAACCTCAGCTCACACAGGAGAGAGGATAGAAGCCACTCCTCCATGTGAGTTCCTGTCCTGGTAAGAGCTTGTAGTAGACTCTAGAAATTACATTAATGCTTGAGTACCACTGGAACACTTTAGCACTCGGTACCATCAAGCAGTCTCCTAGGATTACGTGAGAGATTTAAAGCAACTTCAGAAGTATTAACTTCAACCAAGCTCTACAGGAGATCAACCTGGCTCTTTTATATTAACTCATTCATTCCTTCCTTCCTTCACTTACTTATTTCCCCCCTATACATACAACTCTTTCATTTCAGTAAAAGGATAAAACCTCTGGGTTTTTCTGGGTTTTTTTTTTAAAGCCTCTGGTTTTAATGCAACATCCCATCTTTGTAAAACGAAGTGAGTTGCATTGCCTCCCTTAAGAATTATTTTGTGGACCCTGCCCATTTCATATACACGTTTTCCCCAGTACCCATTGAAAGTTAGAAAAGATGACTTAAATCAAAAAGAAAAGATATAACTTTAGTGGCGATATCTCAAGAAAATAAAATTGATTAAAGTGCAACTTTCGAATGATGTGCATTTTTATCATTGGTAAAACATTTAGAAATCATGGTTTAAAACATGTATAAGAGTTTATGGTAGGCATGTAAATACCATCACCTTGTGAGTTTAATTTTCAGAATAAGCTCCAGTGAGTAGCAGTTTTATGAGTCCTAACACAGAGTACAAGATGTCACTGTGGTGGCAGAAGGAGGGACAGTCAGCTATGCTGACAGGGCACCATAGATATATACAGAGGACATAATCAGCTGTCATTGGGAAAGGCTTTGACGTAAGTGGCTTAACAGGCATTATGAATATTGCCTCTGGCAGTAAACAATAAGCACAGGGGAGACCTGTAAAGAAAAGTGAGGACACCAAGGTGGAGGGGCAGGTCATTGCCTCAAAGAGAAGCTCACCTTCTTAAGATCAATTCCCTAATACATGTGGCTTTAGAAGGAAAAACTCCTCTCTGCTTGCTGGTTAGGCTGGCTCACAATTATTTCTTGCATCTTTCTCCACCTAACTTTATTTAATCCATCATTTCCCATTTTGCTTCCCACAAAGACCCCATTCCTAAAGCATGCTCCATAGAAGTGGAGTTGCCCAGAGGAGCAGCCAGTAATGCCAAAATCATCTGTAAGGCAGCAGAAGGGGGCTCTGGAATTGGAGCGCCTGGCTGCCGCAGCTCCACGCGCTTCCCTCTTTCTACAAACGTGTTGGCCTTGTGCACTGGTGAGCCAGAGTTCAAGTGCCGTTATGAGTCACATTTCACACCCCTTGGCTACTGCAGAGTGTTTCGGAGGCAAACACCTCATCAGGCTTGTAGACTTGGACAAACAAGCCTCTTGAGAATCATGAGTGATTTTTTTTTCCCCTCTTCTGAATAGGCACCCTCTCTGTCACTGTTTCAGTGTAGATTCTGAAAGGCAGTTCTGAAAACAGAAACTCAAGCAGGTTAGACTTGCCGGTCAGTGAAATTGCAAGAGTGGAAGAAGGAAGACAATTGAGGTTGAATTGACAGAAACTTGGGGCCATCTTCCCATTTTCTCTCCTGCTTTACCCCATTTGGCTGTGATAGAAAAGAATGCCTGGTCCCCAGACACCCTAGACTCTTGGAAATCCATATTGGTTTTCATCTCCTTTTGTGAATATCAACCCTATGATATGAACCAGTCAATCAAGTCCAGGCTTTTTATTTTGGTGAGGCCCATTCATTTGCACCTTTACCCAAGGACCTAACTCAATTTCTGATTGCAGAAATTTTAGCTTCCTCAAAAATGCACTGAGAATTTGAAATACAAGCTATTTCTGGCAAAAAAAAAAAAAAAGCACCATGATCTCATGTTAATGTAACAAGAATCTGCTTCTCTGAAAAGGTGAATCAGGTCACACATGGAGTGGGCATGATGTACACTGATGGAGAAAAGCACATTTTCATTCAAATGGGTCCTTTTTGTATCTTCTTGGTTATAAAAATATGTTTGGTACTATTTACTAAAATTTCTAGAGGAATAAAAAGTGACTCATAACATGAATTGTGCCTACGTCATCATGATTAGACCTGTGAAAAAATCCTGTTCTCTTACTCTTTATCATGAGTCAAAAACAACTATTGCCCTCATCTCCGTCTCATGAATGTGACCTGATCAAATAATGATTTGGTCACTGCTACTCTTTTACCTAAAATTTTAAACTTTTAAGAAACTGTGCTGTCTTATCGGTTGGATCCTCAGCTTCAGTATCCTTCTGTAGTCTGTCCGGGTAGGGTCTTTAAAGCCCCCCTTGCCTATTGCAAACTAAAGAGTACAACTCTTTGCCTTTGTCTTTCTTCCAGAACTCACAGTGGCTTATCCAGTCTGTTCCACCACCATTTTCAAAATTCAAGCCATGATGACACTTACAGGAATATTGTATGCATTGTCACATAGATGCTGTATTAGTTTGCTATGGCTGCTGTGATAAAGTACCAAAAAGTGGGTGACTTAAGAACAATTTATTGTCTCACAGTTCTGGAAGCTAGAAGTCTAAGATCAAGGTGTTGGAAGGACTGGTTCATCTGAGGGCTGTGAGAGAGAATCTGTTCATGGCTCCCTCATATCTTCTGGTGGTAGATGCGTCACTCCAATCTCTGCTCTCATGGTCACATGGTGTTCTCCCTGTGTGCATGTCTATCCCTGTGTCCAAATTTCCCCTTTGGATTAGGACCCACCCTGATGACCTCATCTTAACTTGATCATCTGAAAAGACCCTATTTCCAAATAAGGTCACATTCATAGGTACTATGTGCTAGGACTTCTTGGTCTTTGGGAAGGCACAATTCAATCCATAACAGATGCTAAATAAACATCTGTTGGGTAGAAATTAATTGTGCTTTATAAATTACAAACCTCTACCCAAACCTATATACTGCGTGATTATAGAAAAAAGCAGGACACAAACGTCCTGTCCAAAAGAGGGCATGGTAAATGCAGGCAGCAAACATTTCATTCACCAGATATTTTGAGTGGGTTCAGGAAAAGCATTGTTGTAACAAGACAGTTAATAATCAAAATTTTTGGCCACAGATTTTTAAAACTGTAGCCAGTACTGTACATTCTAATGAGTGAATTGACTCCTTCTATAAGCCAGCCTGCCTTTTTTCTGATTTGTGTTTTGACCTAGATGAGTCACATAGATTGACCCTCCTGTGGTGGCATTTCCCACAACCTGCTATTAAAGCAGCTGTTCACTCTCAGAATCACCCCCACCCTGTGAACCCTCAGCAACTGGGTCCACAAGTTAGCTAAGTAGAGAGCTGGATGGAGTGGGGTGCATGGCGGCTGCATCACAATTCAATGCAAGTTTGCCTTTAATACGTTTTTTTTTGTTTTTTTTGGTTTTTTTCCGGTATGCGGGCCTCTCACTGTTGTGGCCTCTCCCTTTGCGGAGCACAGGCTCCGGACGTGCAGGCTCAGTGGCCATGGCTCACGGGCCCAGCCGCTCCACGGCGTATGGGATCTTCCCAGACCAGGGCATGAACCCGTGTCCCCTGCATCAGCAGGCGGACTCTGAACCACTGCGCCACCAGGGAAGCCCAATACGTTATTTTTAAGTGTAAAGAATTGATTTATATCCCCAATCAATGGAATATACATTGACCTCAAAATTTTCACAACTCTTTCTAGTCACTGTAGATTTCTCATTTAATGCATTTTCCTATATCAATCATGCATTCTTTTTAATTTCCTTTTTTCTTTTTTCCTTGAAATACAAAAGCATAAAGTGCTTGGGCTCAAGAAATCCTCTAATAACTGACAGTAGATGAGTACCAAGGCTTTGTTCATAACAGAGAGGGTTGTCTGCTTTTGTTCTCCAAAGTAATTTGTTCACAGCAGGCTGTAGTGTTTCTCTTCAGCTTATCTAAGCGCCAAGCTCTGCTTGGATGGAGCGGTATATGGCAACAAGTTATAAAAACAAAGTCATGAGACCCTCCCATGTTTGCATTCTAGGTTCCCATATCCACAGGGAATTCTTAATACCTGTTCTTATTGTACAAAGATGTTTAAGGCTATTGGGGTCTCAAGTTGTCCACTCTTCAGAAGGAGCAAAAGAGAGAATAATAATGTTAAGTAATATTTATTAAAAATGAATCATGCTTTAGGAACTGTGTTAGATGCTCATATATATTAGCTCTAACTCAAACCAATTCTGTAAGAAAGGTATTATTATCCTCACATGGCAGAAGAGGAAACAGAGACCCAGAAAAGTTAAGTAGCTTTCCCAAGACACAGTTGGCAAGAAATAGAACTAGGATTCTATTCCAGACACCCAAGTCTACCCTCTTTCTCTTTTATCATAACATTAATGCTTAATATTTTTCACTTCATCAACTACATAAAAGCTAAACCCAACACCCACTCTTGTTATATTCATGAGAAAAGCTTATTACAGTCACTGATAATTGCTCTTATTGTTTGCAAAAATTATTGTATGAATATATTCTTTCTACTTCTGTTTGGATTGATAATCTGTAGATATCTGGGTCACTCATAAGAAATCCTGAATCTAACAGGATAGGGAGAGAATATCATCTTACATGCCATTTTTTGAAAATAAAAATTTGTACATAAATCCATACTTAATTGAATTCAGCAGCAAACACTAATAAGAATTTACAGCTTACAACAGGGTCCGCAAACTATCACCCGTGGGCTGAATCCAGCCTGCTGCCAGTTTTTAATACAGCCCAAAGAGCTAAAAATGGTTTTTACATTTTTGAAAGCTTAAAAGTAAATCAAAATAAGAAGACTATTTCGTGAGAATTATATGAAATTCAAATTTCAGTGTCCATAAATAAGAGTTTTTCGTTGGTTTTGTGGGTTTTTCTTGGTAACACCGCCATCCTCATTCATTTATGTACTGCCTGTGGCTTTGAGCTACAACAGCAGAGTTGAGTAGCTGTGACAATAGTTTTTCTGTCACAAAGCCAAAAAAATTTACTACCTGGCCCTTTACAGAAAATGTTGGCCAAACCCAATTATACCAGTCACTGTGAAAGGATCTATTACTGTGACCAGATAGTACACAGACTCTGCTATCTAGGAGAGGAATAGAATGTGTACAAGTATCTTAAGGACAGATGAAGCAGGATCAGTGTCATAAGAGATGTTCAAGTTCAGTGAATATTCAAAGGAGGGGAAGATATAAAAAGGCATGGAGATGGAGACTTGCGGTCTATCTTATATCCTCATCCTAGTTTATACAATGACTGAAAACCAGTGTTAGTGCACACTGGGCCTCTTCTTTCTCTACTCTGCCTCACACATGCACACACACGCACACAAGCATGCACACACGCACACACACACACACAAGAGATCATAAAAGGTATTTTTCAGGGATGACCTTATTCTCAAAATTCTATTTTTATCCCAAAATACACCATTTATATGAAACGCTCGTACATCGTCCATGAATTTTAGAGCTCAGAGGAATTTAGACATTATTTAATCCAATGTTTTCCTTCTACAGATGAAGAAACTGAGCCCGGAAAGGTAAAGACAATTCCCAAGTTCACACAACTAGTCAATGACTGAGCTAGCAGTAGAGACAGGGAAGGGACCTATAATTCATAGAACACCTGCTTCCACATACATCATCTAATTGAACTCTCACAATAGCCCTTCAAAGTTGATATTATCTCCATTTTACGAAACAAAACCCCGAAGCTCAGAGAACGAAAAAAACTTACCCAACGTCTCACAGATACTTTTTATAGAAGCCAGAAACTAAAACTTAGTCTCCAAATCCTCTGATTTTTCTACTTGAGAATCTTCTAGAGATCTTTAATAGAGATACTTTTATCCTAGTGCACCCGAACTGCCTACTTTCAAAAAGAAGGTTATCCAGCTTCAAAGCCATATGTTGCCCAGAAAAACTGTGGTTTTCTTAAACCACCATACATGCACCTTACCCTGGGCATCATTCTGGCAAGCTTTATAAAATAACATTTGTCAGTTATAGATTCACCTTATGTCATTCTTGCCTAAAATTAAATTGGTATGGGTAAACATCTAGAAATGTTGACTCCCTTTCAGAAGAACAAGAGGTAAAAATCCAGCAGTAATACGTTACTTCCTTTCCTACATTAGGCATGCACTAGGCCAAACCACTGAAACATTTATTTTCATCACAAAATACAGGCATACATGTTAATCTGGTCCTTAGTACTCAGACTCTTGACCATTTATTAGTTTTAAAATTTGCTTATATCGTATATGTTCACTTAAACACACACACACACACACACACACACACACACACACTATAACTTTTACCCCTCAAAGACCCTGTACTCATACCTGTAAAGGATATATTAGAGACTGGCTGGATGTTCACCCTGAACCCATTTATTCGCCTTCCTGACCTTATGACTAGACTACATTTCCCAACATCCACTGCAGCTAAGTGTGGCCATGTGACTGAGCTCTGGCCAATGACATGTAGGCAGAAGGGAACCGTGCCCCCTCCAGGCCTGCCAATAAACCTTCAGCACAATCATCTATATTCCCTCTTTCCTTAACAGTTGGCCACACACAGACAATCTGCTGAAGATCCTCAAACCATCTAAGAGGTTATTGAGCCTGTAAAGGGATAGAAACTGTATCCGTAAATGACTGCATGGAGCAGAGCACCTTCCTCTTGCCCCTCTGGCCCTAAAGATTTAGAAGTGATTCCATTGAAACTGCTCAAAATGTTTCCAGCTGTTTGATTTTATTTCCTTTGGATCCTATCCTACTTTGTTTTGAATGTTCATATTCTCAGTAGAGGTGGCTCTTTATTGTTCAGGGTGAATTTGAATATTGGCAACAAGCGAATGACATCTGATACCAAATTTTGTAACTGAAGATTAATCAAACTACAAAAGTCTGTTTAAAAAAATTAATTAAGCTGTAAAGTTACTAATCAAAATTAATATGTGACTCTAAAGCAGTGACTCTAATGCAAATGCACCCACAGCCTGCCTTTGTAGATAAAGTTTTATTAGCACACAGCCATGCTCACTGTTTACATACCATCTATGGATGCTCTCCTACACCACATGAGCAGAACTGAGTAGTTGCCACTTGGCTGGCAAAATTTTGAATACTTACTGTCTGGCCCTTTATAGAAAAATTTGTTGACCCCCTGCTCTAAAAGAACAAAACTCATTTTCATTTTTAATTGACTTTGAATGTAATTCCAAACTAGAAATCACAAAAAGTTTTAGGTGTTCCAGCATTGTAGGACCAATTATAGAAACCCCTGAGAAAATGATGTTGAAAAAATGTTACTCATGAAAATATAATATATGCTCCATGAGATTGGTAAAAATTCATTTGCAAACATCCTAATTCTTTTAACAAAAAGACAAATTACATACTAGAAAAAAATATTTGTTGATAAAGAGTCAGTATCCAGAATAGATACAGAACTACAAGTCAATCAAAAAAGATAAATATACTAATAAGAATATAGAAAAAGGATATGCAGAGGCAGTTCACCAAAGACAAAATCTAAATGTCCAGTAAACATATGAAAATTACCAATAATCAAGGAAATGCAAGTAAAGCAACAATGAGATCATGTCACACCCAAAAGACTGGCTAAACTTTAAAATCTAAAAATCTCAAATCAAGGCAAGAATGTGGGAAAGCATAAACTTTCTTGCTAGTGGGTGTGTAATTTGTATTACCACTTTGGAAAACAATTTGGTAACTCCTAGTCAGGCCGACTCCATACATGCATACCTTACAACCCAGCAGTTCCATTTCTAGAAATGTACCCTAAAGGAATTCTCACGTATGAGCATAAGGGGACTCCAAAGATGTTCATCACAGCCCTGTTTGTAACAGAGAAAAGTGGAAACAGTCCATTAGTAGGCAACTGGATAATAGAACTAGGGATTATTCATATGTATAAAATCACATGAGTTAAAATGAATTAACCACTTCTGTCTGGATACATCTCAAAAATATAATGGTTAATTAAAAAGCAATTGCAAAAGGAATGTACAGTAGCATACCATTTATTTAAATTTTTTAATGCACAGAATTATAAATTTTCATAGACACTTTTATGTAGTCAAATTATAAGTTTAAAGTAAAAACAAAGTAAACATAAAAAAAAAACCTCAGATCAGGTTCAGATGATAGCTACCTCTGAGAAGGGAGGGAGAGGGCATATGTGGGGTGTTGCACCTTAGCTATAATCTAATGGTTATTTCTTTAAAACAGAGAGAGAGAGAATGAAAATAAGTGTGGCAAAATTATAACATCTTTTTATTAGGTGGTGGACCAGTAAATATCCATTTATTATGGTTTTTTTTGTATTTTTCTGTATGCTTGTTACATTTTATATAACATACTTTTATAAAGGCTAAGAAAAAGTAATCAACCACTCCCTGTTACAGTTGCAGTGGGTTCTCTGCTGTCTGCAAACAGTAGGACACTAGGCAGAATGTAGCAAGTGACATTCAGAAGACCCTGAATTGCCTTTCCATTCAGGGCTGGGTCCACCTAGAGAGACCAATTTCCATGACATGTTCTTGCCTTGGAATTTCTGGAGAAAGGAAATGATCTGTGGACCTCAGATAGATATGTACCTATTTCCTCCTTAGGGAAGTACTAGCTCTGCAAAGTCACAACTTCCACAGATCTTAGAATTTTAATCCATGATTAGGCATCTCCTCCTCCTCTCTCATAAGGTGAGTTCCCTTCCATTGCCTATGAACACGGATGTAACTAAGAGACCATCGCTCAGAGCCTTGGAGTGTGCTCCCGCCTCAGTCTCTACCCCTTGTCAGGTCTCTGCTGCAAAGCCACTTTCTCGCGAAGTAAGTAGGTTAAACACTCCTTTCCCGTTTACCCTGTCGCTGCACTCTCCCCTTATTAACACCTGTCACAGTCATAATTCATTAACCATTTATTAATATACAGTTGATGTCTGTTTTACTCACGGTTCTTCAAAGAAACAGAACCGATAGAGGAGAGAGAGAGAGAGGAAATAAGAGACTCATTATAGGAATTGGCTCATGCAGTTATGGAGGCTGAGCAGCCCAGCAACCTGCTATCTGTGAGCTGGAGACCCAGGAAGGGCAACGGTATAATTCAGTCCAAGACTTCAGGCCCAAGAACCGGGGGCCACTTGTGTTAAGTCCTTCAGTCTGAAGGCATCACAAGGTCTGTCTCTCCCTCTAGACAGTAGGCTCACAGAGTAGGCCCTCAGACTTGTCCACAGCAGTGTCCCCAAAGCCAAGTTCTGGGCCTAGAATCGGTACTCACTAATTATTTATAGAATGAGATTCAGCTTTCTGCTGAAGTGCAGAAAAGAGTCCTGTCTAGAATCGAAGCCAGTGCATGAACCAAAGAGATGCTCCGTGTCTGCTCGTATAAATACCTTAACAGGTAATGGATTAGTAGTACTCTGAAGATCTGATTCCCAACCCTGGCTTGGCCACTTACCCGCCCCAGAGCACCAGAATGTTAGGAGCGCAAAGAGAAGTCTGCAGCCTCAAAGGAGACGTGATCTAGCCAGTGTTAAGAGGCCTAGTTCTCTCACTCACTCGCTCTGTGGTCTTGGGCAACTTATTTAATCTCTGAGTCTGTCTCTTTATCAAAAACAGAAAGCAGTCATTGTGCCCACAGTACAAATTGTTACGAGTATGACTGTATGAGTATGAAAACACTGAGTGGCGCTCTTGGACTGTTAAAGCAATCACGAAATATACGAAAGAAGGAGGAGAGATGAAGTAGAAGCTATAGGAAAGCTTGTAAACCAGAAATTATAAAATAGTGTGGTATTATTATTCTGTGCAAAATATCATACCATGCTCTGCTGGAAATGCAAAGAGATATAAAGAGATATGACACATGTACCTTGCCCACAAGCAGCTTGCAGTCTCAGAGAGTAATGTATGTGCGCATGTTAAAAATTAACAAATCCAGGGCTTCCCTAGTGACGCAGTGGTTGAGAGTCCGCCTGCCGATGCAGGGAACGCGGGTTCGTGCCCCGGTCTGGGAGGATCCCACATGCCGCGGAGCGGCTGGGCCCGTGAGCCATGGCCACTGAGCCTGCGCGTCCGGAGCCTGTGCTCCGCAACGGGAGAGGCCACAACAGTGAGAGGCCCACGTACCACAAAAAAAAAAAAAAAAAATTAACAAATCCAGCAGTTGTGCTCCTTAGTGTTTATGCAAATGAGTTGAAAACTTATGTTCACACAGAAACCCACATGCATATGTTTAAAGCATCTTTATTCAGAATTGCCAAAACTTGGAAGTAACCAGGATGTCCCACAGTAGGTGAATGGATAGACTGTGGTCCATCCAGACAATGGAATAGTATTCAGCGCTAAAAAGAAATGAGCTCTCAAGCCATGAAAAGACATGGAGGAACTTTAAATGCATCTTACTCAGTGAAAGAAAACAATCTGAAAATGCTACATACTGTATGATTCCAACTATATGACATTCTGGCAAAGGCAAAACTCTGGAGACAGTAAAAGGCTCAGTGGTTGCCGGTGTGGGGGCGGGGGGGGGAAGCAGGGAAGGAGAGATGAACAGGCAGAGCCCAAGGGAATTTCAGGGCCCTGAAAATATTCTGTAAGCTACTACGATGGAGATACATGTGATTGTATATTCGTCTAAACCCATACAATGTACAACATTGTACAACATCGAGTGAACCCTTAATGGACTTTGCGTGATAGCGATGTGTCAATGTCGATCCATTGATGGTAACAAATGTACCAATCTGGTGCAGGGTGTTGATAGTGTGGGAGGGTGTGCATGTAGGGAGCAGAGGATATCTGGGAATTCTGTACTTTCTGTTCAATTTTGCTGCGAACCTAAAAAGTAAAGTCTATTTAAAAAATAATAATAATAATAATGCAAGGCAGTCCTAAGTGTCAAGGGTGTGGGGTAGACCAAAGTGCAAAAGGAGATCAGCAGAGACCAGGGCCATCAACAGAAAAGTAGCATGAGCTCAGCCTCAGAAACAGAACTGGAATGGCTCCAGGATCCAGGAACAATCCGAGACCTGCAAGGAATCCCACCCATCCAAACACCGCTGAGGATAAGGGAGGAGGCCCCTTTTGTCCAAGAACAAATTCAAAGGGCTATTATCCAAAAAAAGAGCAATAAACACTCATCTCAACAAAACTCCTTAAATACAAAAATATTTAGTATGCCCAGGCTGGCTCCTCTTGGTTATTGTTTTGTTAAATACTCAATGCAGAGTACAATTCACTTCTCCGTTAAAAAAAAAAAAAAAAAAAAAATCTTTTTTCCATCCTGTTTTGGTTTGTGGGTTTTTGTTGTCATTTCTTCCTAAAGCGCTGTTTCCTCACATTTGCATCTCCCAGCCTTTTTAATGTGATATTCCATTTAAACTGCCTTTTAATTGTACGTGCTGCCTTGGCAGAACATGACTGATGTACTCGCGTTAATTAGGGCTCCAGTCAGCAGCCCATGCCAGCTGGAAACTGAGAAACAAGCGTAAATTATTCTGTCATCAATCAGCTCGAAAATGTTTGAATCACTAATTAGTTTGCAATTTGGGTGACAGTTTATCTGACGCAGGCGGTGTCAGAAACTTCAGATCTTAGATGAATAATTTGCCAGGAACAAGCGCAGATTCCCTGCTTTTAAACACATGAAGGTTTATCTGCATGTTGAAGGGTGGCTCAGCGGTCGTCATTAACTTCCAACTGGGACTATGTAAATCAGAAATCAGTGTGAGCCTCTTCAGGCCTTGGTGGCTTAGCAGGTGATATTTAGAAAAAGAAAGTCTCTTTTCTCTTCCTTTTTTTATTAATAATTCATAAACTGATAGACAAGGATGTTTGGGCTTGAACAGCTTAAAAAAAATCACAACGGTTTAAAAAAACAAGCAACCACCGCCCCCCCTTTTCCATGAAATTAGTTGTGCTGTATCTTGCTGTTTAACTGATTTATTCTCCTTCATTATCATGTGACTAGAATGTTAAACAAGGAGTGATTATTAGCCCTTGTCCTTTCCAGAAGGATCATTATTGAGATTTTATTAAATGGCAGACTTATGTTTCCATTTAAAGAGAAAGGTATGCAGACCAAGGTGAGGGTGGGGGGTCGGGGTGGGGAGGGGGAGAGAATAAGCAGAGAAAAATAGAAAAGAGAAATTTTTGTCTAAAAGCATCATAAAAATCTAGTATTTATCCAGGAACGGATGCTAGTATGGCCCCCGGTTATTTGAATCGAGATCAGGCCTGCGTAATAACTCCCTGGGTTAACTGTTGTTGGGAGGGTATGTCATCTGTGTGATACTTTAGGATTATGGTGCGATTTGGATCTGTAGCTCCATTATCCCTGCATTCATAGGCCATATGCTGCTATACGCACAGAAGACTGAGGATAAAGGGAGTTGTCACCTTTCAAAAGTTGTTAGCAAGAGGTCAAGTCAGGCCATCCTGTTAATTGTAATAGACCTAGGGAGTAGCGGTGGCAAAAGCAATGCTGCCCACTTCTAGAATGGAAAATGGGAAGAGAGAAAGATGCGTTTAGAGTTTTCCGGGCCCTCTTCATAGGTGGCTTAGAGCTTGAGGGCAGCTGTCCAGGTGGAGGAGCAGCGGGGTTTAAGGCATCCCCGAAAAGGGAAGCTTGGGGAGGATACAGAGCAGTGGGCAGGCTCCACAACCTGCTCTATGCCGAGGCCTCACTAGCCAGGAAGGGAAAGACAAGGTGAGAGAAACAGAGCTAAAAACTTAGTGTGTCACTTTTTTCTCTCAAAGCAAGGTCCTAATTTCTCTTGTTGAGGGGTTTCTTGACAGCCCCCCAGAGGCCAAAACCACTCTGTCAATCATGCCTCCTCCCAGAATTTTGGTTTACCATTTCACCCCCCAAGTCACTTCCTGAGTTCAGGTGGGGCGGTGTCTCTCTGAATCAGGAAAGCTAGTTCCTAACCAGGCACCCACCTGGGTCTCTTGGTCTGCTCCCTACTCACCTGCATCCTCACCTCGGCCCATTGCACTCATTCCCAGAGCACAGATGGGAGTTGTGTTTGGCAAGGGCAATGACAGTAGCAAAGATAAGAAGCCCAGAATCCCCACAGTATGTTGAGAAGACAGTGAAAATGTCCTCATTAATGAATACTGTGAAACACCTAGTGTTTAGGTTTAGGGATGGAATATTTAGCCTGTGGGTAATGCGAAGTCATTCAAAATTTCCAATTATAAGTGAAGGGTATAATATGTACAGTTTCAGTCATACTGTTTTCATTGTGTGCCTTAAAATTGGCTTATTTGGAACAGAAATGTCCTAAATATCTTCTTCTCTGTTCTGCCACAGTCCTTCATTCAACTAAAGGAGAATTTTAAGAAATTTTTTGTAAAACATAAACATAAAAAATTGATGAGACAAGCTACAGCCTGGGAGAAAACACTTTCTAGTCATATATCCAACAAAGGACTAGTATCCAGAATATAGAAAGAATTCTCAAAACTCAACAGTAAAAAAAAATCCAATTAGAAAATGAGTGAAAGACACAAAATGAAATTTCACTGAAGATATACAGATGGTGAATAAATACATGAAAATATGTTCAACATCATTAGCCACTGGGAAAATGCAAATTAAAACCACAATGAGATAGCACACACACCTAGCAGAACACTTAAAACACAAAATAGTGGTATCCCCAAATGCTGGCAGCAATGCAAAGAGACTGGATCACTCATACATTGCTGGTGGAAATAGAAAGTGGTCCAGTCACTCTGGAAATGATTTTGGCAGTTTCTCACAAAACTAAATATACAACTACCATACAGGTCAGCAGTTGCACTCTTAGACATATAGTCAAGAAAAATGAAAACATGCTTATATACAAACACCTGTACGTGAATGTGCATAGCAGCTTTCTGTGTAGTAGCCAAAACTGGAAAGAACTCACATGTTCTTCAATGTGTGGGTGGTTAAACAAACTGATGTGAATCCATACCATGGAAGCTACCCAGCAGTAAGAAGGAACAAACTCTTCATACATGTAATAACTTGGATAAATCACAAGAAAGTTATGCTGAATCAAAATTCAATCCCCAAAAGTTACATATGGTACAGTTACTTTTTTTTTTTTTTTTTTTTTTTTGCGGTACGCGGGCCTCTTACTGTTGTGGCCTCTCCCGTTGCGGAGCACAGGCTCCGGACGCGCAGGCTTAACGGCCATGGCTCACGGGCCCAGCCGCCCCACGGCATGTGGGATCCTCCCGGACCGGGGCACAAACCCGCGTCCCCTGCATCGGCAGGCGGACTCTCAACCACTGCACCACCAGGGAAACCCCGGTACAGTTACATTTTATGTAGCATTCTTGACACAACAGAACTATAGAGATGGAGAACATATTGCTAGGTTTTAGGGGTGGAGGAGGGAGGACAGGGAATGGGGTTATAAAGGCAACATGAGAGATCTTTGTGGATCTGATGATGGAAGTGTTTCTGTATCTTGACGGTGGTGGAGGATGCATGAGTCTACAAATGTGGTAAAATTTAATAGAATTAAATACACTCGCACACACGCACAAACACACACACACACAAATGAGTACAAGTAAAACTGGGGACATCTGAATAAGATAGGTAGATTGCATCAGTGTCAATATCCTGGCTGTGATATGCACTATGATTCTACATGATGTTACCATTGGGAAAACTGAGTAAAGAGTACATGGGATCCCTCTGTATTATTTCTTACAACTTCATGTGACTCTTCAATTACCTTGAAATAAAAGGTTTAATTAAAAATATATAGTCTAGAACAAAAACTGACAGTACCTCTGCTTAGAAGATCTACAGAAACACAAGACCAATGGAGAATTTTCTCCCACCATTTCAGAGGTGAACATGGGAGTGGGTGTAACTCAGGGATCCAGATTGATGGCAGCTCTACCGTGTTCAGTGCGTGGCTTCTAAGGTCACTCTGGGGGTGGAGAAGTGGGGTTACTATCCCAGACGGCTGGAAAGAGGAGAGTCTGGAGGAGCACACAAGGCAGATTTTATGAGCCAAGCTCGTACACCACTTGCTGAACAAACAAACAGGAAGATTCATCAGAGCCCAGGAGGAGACTCTAGCATTATTTCAATCCTTCCCATCCTCAATACTTCTGAAAAGAATCAAAATAGCCTCTTGGGTTTCCCTGGTGGCGCAGTGGTTGAGAGTCTGCCTGCCAATACAGGGGACATGGGTTCATGCCCCGGTCCGGGAAGATCCCACATGCCGCGGAGCGGCTGGGCCCGTGAGCCATGGCCGCTGAGCCTGCACGTCCGGAGCCTGTGCTCCACAACGGGAGAGGCCACAACAGTGAGAGGCCCGCGTACCGCAAAAAAAAAAAAAAAATAGCCTTGTGAAATGAAAATATTGAAAATTATATTTCTAGAATCTTTGGGAAATGAAAGGAAAGATGATGGTGCTGCTTACCACTGCCAATGAAAATGATATATCTTTAAATCTTGATCACTTTTTTCCAAATCACTTATTTCACTGTCAAGCTACTCATTAAAAATTCAAAATTGGCAAAACAATTCAATGACTACCATATTAGCCTAGTAGAACCTAAATTGCCTTTTATAACCCTCAGTATATTAGTACAAATCAAGTAACTAAAGGAGTGGGACAGGAGACAGGTTAAGGTTTCTGTTAAGAAGGTGGAAGGGAAGGTGGGCTCAGAGGCTATTTTCTGTAGATCATTCCTAGGTAGAGTATGATAGGAAAGTGCCTCAGGGAGCTAAGAGGTATCATAAGAACATTGACTACCAGGCAGAACCTACAGGCTATTAGCCCTTATCTACTTTACAGCCAGCCATCTGATTTGTCCGATCATTCGTTCAACCAATGTGCACAAGTGTGCAAGTACTACACTAGGTATTAGGAATTCAACGGAGAGCAAGATAGACCCAGTCTGCACTCCATGGAGTGTATCACCCCTTTGAGGATCAAGCTATTTTAAATAAAATGTGATTAGTGCTATGATAAGGGAAGTAGGGTTTACTATGAGAGCATATAGCAGGGGTCTAGGCTTAATCAGTGAAGGCTTCCTTGTGGAAAATTAAGCTAAATTGTGATGAGTAATTAGAGTTAACTAGGAGAAGAAGAGGGAAAAGAAGCAGAGCTGCATGTGTTGGGTCAATAATTTTTTTCTTGTGATGAGGGCAGTGGTAACAAAGAAGTGGGCAAGTTTGGGTGAGCACCTCAGGCTCCAGCCAATGAAAAGAAATGGGAAGTTTGATAATAAAATTCATAGTCTAGACCCCCTACAAATGTAAATAACAACTCTGTAATGATGCTCAAGAATGGAGTGGTCATAGCAGAAAAGAAGTGAATAGGAGAAAGCACTCTCTTTCTCCACTCTTTAACCTCCTTCCTCTGTCCACTCGTCAGGGATAGAGAAGACTAAATCCCCAGCTGTGTCTCCTTCCCTTGGGATATATCTCTTCCTAAGTCAGTTCTAACTTTTAAACTCATACAGCAGCATGCTTCAACCTTCTCCTGGAGAGTCTCTAAAATATTGGTTTACCACTTATATTAATATTAACTGGGCTATGGATTCAGCTATTCAGTCTTCTTTCTTTGCCATCCCTAGAGTGTTGCCTTCAACTGCATGGTCTAAGATGGCTCATCCCCTTGTCCCAGTCCAGCCAGCAAATAGTGGGGAGGGGAAAGGGGAGATGGGGGGAATGTCCCTTTCTTCCTAGGAACTGGCATACCTTCCACCTGCATGCATTCTATTGGCCAGAATTTAGCCATGTACCCACATCAAGCCCTAAGAAAGGGTGGGAAATATAGCCTTTGTTCTAGGTGGCTGTATGCCTAGAAAATATTAGAAATTTGAATGAACAGTGAGATGAAGGGAAGAATGGATACTGGGACAGATATCAGTCTCTGCCACACCGTTTTCTTTAAATGTGATTGATCCTTCCAGTAACAGGTTAAATGCAGTTTTAACTCAGACTAACCCAGTAGTAAAGCTCCACTGATGTTGAAATACAAAGAAAGAAAAATCGTAGGTTATGAAAAGCTCTGATCATTCATTTGATGGGGGCACATCAGGCCACATCATTTGATGCTAGAAATTTGTAGACTAAAGGAAAAACTGTCCTATCCACCAGTCATTTTGAATCTTACATTCAGAATTCCCATAGCTTCGGGAAGTTTGTCTAAGGCTAAGGAAACAGGAAATGATTTTTTGGCCTAGTGTGACACATTACATCTCTTAAAAAGATGGAGGTAATTGTTGGTCTGCTCCTTTATCTTATCTCCCAACATCAGAGCATGGTTGTTCCACCCTATAACCTACACAGATAGAACCACCTACACAGATAGATCCACCTACACTCTCTCTGAGGTCCTGACTCCTCCGGACTCCATGCGGTTTCCTGGAGGGAAAATATAAAGCTGGTACTGCTTTACTATTGATGCAGTTTATTCCCAGTTCTGCTCTAACCTCAAAATCCAAGTTGCTCAGAAATTGGGGTCTCAGTCTGCTCCTTATGACTAAGTCCTGCCTTGTTTCTCACTAGCCAAATACTTCCCTGAACCCCATTTCTCCTGTAAATCAGTTCCCTTCTCATGCTTCCTTTCTATTGCATTTCTTCCTTGCCCCACTTCCCATTATAACCTCCCAATAACTGGATTCCTTCATTCTTTAAGTGGAATCCCTGTCCCATTCATCACCTAATTTGATGATTAGATGCTTAAACTCCAGTCTCTTTGGAAGACAAGCCAATGCTAAGCCAAGCCATCTTAAATTCTTCTGGGACCCACTTACACAGCCATTCTCTCTTTCTCTGTGTTTCTTTCTCTCTTTCTCTGATAGACCAGTATTGATCTTTCATTAATAGCATTATCAATTATGCCCTACATGTAACTTTCCCTTCATTGGCTTCTTTCCTGCTTTGAGGATTGCTATCTGAATGTATTCATCCTTTGAATCACCAGTTTGGAGCCTAATTTTCATTTGTAGACTTCTAGCCCTTTGGTTCTACCACAGGTCCTGCTATTGCCTTCTACTGTTGGAGATAGTCCATAACTACCTTAATTGGTGTGCAGCTTTTTGGAGTGGTGTTGCAACAACCAGCTTTTGCTAGGTTGTGCTGCAGTAAGAAACAAGCCCATCAGTTCAACAGCTTACTTAAACAGAGGTTAATTTTTCACACACTCACGTTACATGTTGTCTGCAGCCCTACTCCATGCCTCCCTTGTCTGGGAACAAAGTCTGAAGGAGATGCCCCTACCTGGGACATGCCTGTCTCAAGGCAGAGGAGAAAGAGGGCTGGCAGAACCAACAATGGCTCTTAGAGTCTCTGCTCAGAGATGTCACATGTCACTTTCACACATGTACCATTGGCCAAAGCAAGTCACAGTGCCAAGTGGCACACCAGTGGGGCAGAAATTATAATCCTCCCACAGAGAGAAGCTAGGTAGAAAAGGGCCTATGTCTTTTAACAGAAACACAGTCTTCCATAAACTCCAGAAAGGTCCCCACAAGCTTTCTGGGTTGCCTGGCAATGGCGGGTTAAGACTAGGGATGCCTTCCCTGTAATAGGAGATGTTGAAACGTCACACATCTCTCATTGTCTCCATGGACTGGGTAACTGGTTTTTCCATTCATTACTATAAACACCTGTCCCTTAAGCTAAGTCTGTTTAGCAACCAAACAGTCTTTTTGATCCCCCACTGATAAAGCTGCTCTCAAGCTTGAACCATAAAAAGGACAACAGTGGAGTGGAGGGGGAGGTAGGAAGGGTCCCACCCTGAGAGTACAACCACAGAGCTCCCACCAGACCCTGGCACAAACAAGCCTCTACTCAGGATGCCAAGAAATAGGAGGCTGTGTGCCTGCTCCTGCTAAGAGATCTATAAGCTGCTTCCTTAACCCCTGTGGGGTTGACATTTTGGAATTCATTCTCATTCAGTCTTCCATCTTGGAGCTCTGATTTACAAGGCACCAGTCAAAAGACTATTTTATTTCCTCCTCAATATCATAATCAAAATCTGGACGTACTGCTACTATGTATATGTTGTGAACAAACCCCAGCCTTGTCCTGCATATAATCTGGTTTCCCATATTCATGGTTAACTACATCCAAAAGGATTTAGCAAGCTCTTCCATTTATGTGGTTGTTCCTGGAAAAAAAAAAGAAAAAAGAAAAAACCAACATAGCTATTAAAATAGCAAATGTCAACAGTTATTAGCACTAGTTTATTACCTTTCATTTTTTAAAAAATGAGCAGAATCTAAATAAGCTCGAATATCAGGGCAACCCTAAGGAGTTATCTTTAAATTTTTCATTTCCTTTAATCCTCTCAAGAGATGATGTTTAACTATTTCTCTTCCTTGTTATAATATAGTTGTGAAAACAGCCCAGGCTTGAAGGGTTCCAAGTTCTACCAAGAGCTTGTCTATGTAACAGTGTCTATATGTTTGTCTGTATAAAATGCTCTGTGATCATTTAGCTGCTAACGTAACTCCTAACAGAGTTAAATATATGGTATCCCTTTGACCATCATTTGCCCCAACCAGATCCAAGACAGACATTAACAATTGATCTCAGCACTCTTTCCCTCCATACCTAAAATCAGCCTTAGAATGCTGCTCTACACAGTGCTCCTGGCAGCAACCTACCACTGAAGAAAAACATGCTGGAGGTGGAACTAGAAATGGAAACTGCCATCTTGGTCTCAGTAGTCACTTGAAGTTCTTTGGCACCATGACAGCTACCTGTGATGAAACTCTTCCCTACCTAGTCTCT
This sequence comes from Delphinapterus leucas, assembly GCF_059928025.1. Classification (NCBI taxonomy): domain Eukaryota; kingdom Metazoa; phylum Chordata; class Mammalia; order Artiodactyla; family Monodontidae; genus Delphinapterus; species Delphinapterus leucas. The sequence continues at coordinate 84,203,388 of NC_143134.1, forward strand.
GAGGTGTTTCTCCAGATTATCTTAGTTTCCTTTTGCTCAGAACTTGACCTTTTCCATCCATATCAAACATGATTTACCCATCCCTTGATTTTAATTGAGTTTTCTTCCATTCAATACCTCTCCTTGGTTGACTGCCCTTTGTGCCTAGAGTTTGTATTAACCCTATTTTACTTTGAATATTTAAATCTACATAGAAACTTGCAGCAACACTATTAATATCTTTAGCAGACTCCTGGCTCCTTTAAACCCTTTTCCTTTCTACACCTTTGCAAGCATCCAAGTTTTGAGCAGAGATATAAAATAATGTTACCAAATAAATATCTGGGGTTCTAAATAAGCCATTGTAATTTCATGATGTATTAATTTCCTAGGGCTGACATAACAATGTACCATAGGCTGGGTGGCTTAAAACAACAGAAATGTATTGTGTCACAGTTCTGGAGTCTAGAAGTTCAAAATCAAGACATTGGTAGGGCAATGGTCCCTCTGAAACCTAGAGGGGAGAATCTTCCCTGATCTCTTCCCAGCTCCTGGTTGTTTGCCAGCATCCTTGGGGTTCCTTAGCTTGTAGCTGCAGCACTTCGATCTCTGCCTCCATCACAAGGCATTCTCTCCTCCTGTGTCTGTATCTCTCTATCTCTTCTCCTCTTCTAATAAAGACACCAATCATATTGGATTAGGGCTCATTCTGATGACTTCATCTTGACTTGATTGCATCTGCAAAGATAATAAGGTCACAGCCTCAGGTACCAGGGATTAGGTCAATGTATCTTTTGGGGAGGACACAATTCAACCCATAACATAGTTTGGGATACAGCGCTAATTATCTAAGTTAGCATATTGAATCAGAGCCCAGTTGAGGGTGATGATGCTTCATCGTCGTACAAGAGGTACATCTCAGCTCATTCATCTGCTTGCAAGGGTACGTCATTTCCAAACATTTATGTTTCCAAATGAGACACCATGTACCAAGTGACGAGATTTATTGGCTACTTTTCCCATACGTAATCTCACCCTGAAGGAGTAGTTATTAATCCAGCAAGTGCTCTAAATATGTTCTGATTCCTTTTCTTTGAACAGCATCTTAATTCTTGATAATGTCCTTTGTAAGGTGTAATGAATCTGGATGGAAGTCAAAGTATTTTATTTATACATTTACTATATATCATGTATAAATGCTGTTGGTTTATTCTTTTTATAAAAAGTAGCGCACTGCCATTATGCAAAATGTTTTTAAAAGGTCTGAAAGTTGTTAAAGAAAAATAAAATGTATGTAATAGTCTACCATCCTCACTGACTTTATTAATATTTTTATGTAACTCCTTCTAGGCTTTAGGCGTAGATTTGAAAAATAATTATGAGCATACTACAAATAAAACATCTGCATGCATATTCAAGTGAGCAGCTTTAAGTCTGTAGTTTAATTGTGATGAAAGAAACAAGGTCCACTTAGTTCCTAGTAAGGGGGAAAAAAGATAAAGACAATACCTATTCATTAACTCCAAGTCTCAAGAGTTACATGATATATGTGAACAGCTTTAGTTTATAGTAGATAACTAAGACATTAGGTCTACCTACCAAAGAGGTTTAGATACAAATGGCCTAAATAATGCCACCCTTTGTTCACCTCAGTTACATGAACACTATGTAAATATCCGATGGGATTAGTTTGCCTGTAGTTATCACATAAGCCTAAATAATCGGCAATGCAGGATTCCGACATTAAATAAACTGCTATATGCTTCCTGCTTTTCTTGAAGAAAATGATATATATTCCTTAGAGCTAGTGAAATATGTGATAGAAATATAGGCAACGTCTTCAGCTTCTGACTTGTTTTTCTTCTTTGCTTGTAATTCTCATCAATTTCAATATATCTACATGGGCAATCCCCCCCCAACATTCTGATCTCTCAGTTTGTCATCTTTCTCAAATCTAGTTACTGTGATCTCTGTGCCACTAAAGTTGCTCTCTGATGAAGCCACACCTGGAGTCCAGTATTCACTCAAAATTCTCTCTATTTCTCTAGCCACCACCTCCTTAATTTCTATCTTGTTCACTCTCTCAAACTTAAAGAATGTCCAATTCCTTGAAAATTGCCAGTTTTCTTTGCTTATGAATCTCATCTTGACCTCATATTTCCATACAAATGCTCAGTCCTTGGTCATTCACCATTTTCTCCATTTCTACTACTGAGCAAAGGAATTACAGAGAAGTCAAGAAACTTCGCTAATCTAACTTCAACCAAGCCTTCATTGCTTAGTGTCTCATTTTCAGTGTATTATAGGCCACACAACAACTTTTCCATTTTCACTTTCTTCAAACCCTCAGCTCCTCCCTGAGATTCATTCCCCACACCTGCCACTTTTAAGGAAAGGTCAGAGCCTTTGTGGTCAGGCCGACCTGGAACCTTCGCATAGTAGCTGTATAACCATGGCGGAGGCAGTTCACTTCTTGCAGCCCCAGGGCCTCTTGTGAGGATGAAACAAAAGAGGTTTGTGAGAATACACCACCCAGTACCTGGAAGGTGGTCAAAGCCCAGTAAATGTGAGTAGAACCTAAAGGTTGGATATTAGACAGCCACCTACATTGCCTTTGCTTAAGTCTAGCCCAAGCAGAGTCTCCGACATTCAGACTCAACTCTCACAGAGACAGAGGGATAGAAGGAGGTGAGGAGACCCAACCATCCAGGCCAATTTGAGGAACCTCATTTTCTTCCTTTCTTTTGCTTTTCCTGGCCTCTTTCCAAGAAGAGTAGATGTGGGATTCGTAAAAACCATTGAAGAGACAGCAGAGAAGCATGTGGGGTGAAACTAGGAGAGAGAGGATCTGGGTCTGTCAGGACTGGTTAAGTTTTCTGTGTTCACTTGTGGAAACTAGGATGTAGAATTGCATGTCAGCCTGTCCAAACTGAATAGACTCTATGTACAGTTTACTGATTTATAGCTAGGGCCAAACCAAGGCAGAGCGAGGCTTCGAAAGCTGGCTTTGGTGATGCCTTCCCACTTCTCTCTGATGGTCCCCATTGCCAGTGGGCCTCCCACAGCAATCCAGTATTCCACCCAAGTCTGCCCTCCCTCATCCATGGACCTCTACTTCCTATCAAAATTTGGCTGTCCTGTGTTCCATTCCCTAGGGACCAAGTGACAGCCACCTTCTCTAAGAGAGAAATTTTAGAACGTTGTACATGTGTTTATGAGCCCTGACTCTCCGTCCTTTTCCAGCTAATGTATATTCTTGTTACCCCAATGCTGTGGCTCTAATGCTGAGAATTTTGGCCAGTTTGACAGAGCTTGAGGAGATATTTTTAGACATTCAGTACTTTGTGGTCCCCACTGTGGAGATGATTGCCTATGTAGCTTATGCAAAAGTTCAATCCACTGTCAACAGCCCATAAATAGCAAAAACCACAGCTACTGAATCAAAGCAAAAAGATGCTTGAGTAATCTGGGGGTTAATGAATGTTCTGACTCAGAGAGGCTGGTTCAGTGAGCAGCAGGTGCCATGGACCAAACTGGAACTCACTGCCCTTTCTAAATCGGTCAGGTCACTGCATGGGGAGAAAACGTAAGGTCTGCAATGTACTAGGCACCATGTAAGTTTTTTTAAATCCCACGGAAAATAAAAGTCCTTACCCCAAATAGAGGGAGGAGTAGGTTGATGCTAATGTATGTTGACATCTTCCATGTGGCAGACCTCACGTTACAGACTTTACATATCTGCTACTACTCACAATTAGAATAGTCTTTATGGGGGCCTGTAACATGCACCCCAGATGTTATTCTAAGTACTTTACGTAATAACTTACTTAATGCTCACAATAACCCTGTGAAGTAGGTACTATTACTAGCTCCCTTTTACAGAATCAAACCTGGAGGGGCACAGCTGGCAAGAGCGTGTGCTGCCTCATTCGGCCCCCATAGCAAGCTGTGAGATGCATGGTATTATCTCCCCATTTTGCAAAAGAGGAAATCAAGTGCCATAAAAATGATGTAATCAGTGGCAGGTAAAGGTTACCTAGGTTTGGTCCCAGGTCTTTGGGCTCTGAAGTCTGTCTCTTCTCATCACCTCATGTTGCCTGATCTCCTAATGTCACCACTTCTCCTCCACGCAGAAGTGGCAACTGACACCCAAATGGATTCCTATCAACAGACACACACAGAACGGATGAGCTCAGGCATCTTGGCAGGTCTCCCCTGTGCATGATGGTCTCAGTGAGGAGGGCTATAAAACAGGGACAGAATGAAAGGACTTATGAGTACTAAAAGGCTATAAAATCTCCCTAGATTTGGTTTCTAACAAATCAAATGTAGAGAAAAAGCCATCCTGTCTGTGTCTGGGCTCCACAGAGGTGGTCCAATTCTGAGTCCTTTCTGAATGCTTCAGCACTTTGTAACACAAAACTCAACTCCTCCCGTTTTTAGGGTGCTGTTGTTTTGCACGCAGCAGTTTTGAAGCTGGTCCATGCTTCTGTTAAGAACTCTTGATTAGGTCCATGCTTCTGTTGAGAACTCTTGATTCTGAAATGTCTAAAAGGAATTCTCTCCCCCATACACTGAAAGAATGCTTGCATCCCCTCTCCATCCAAACTCTCAGAAGAATGACTTCTGACATCAAAACAAATCCTTTGTGACTTGTGTTAGTGTCCTGCAGAGGTGTGATAAGGAATGGAAGAAAAGGCACATATATACAATGTGCCATAAAAAGGAACGAAATTGAGTTGTTTTTAGTGAGGTGGATGGACCTACAGTCTGTCATGCAGAGTAAAGTAAGTCAGAAAGAGGAAAACAAATACCGTATGCTAATGCACATATATGGAATCTTAAAAAATGGTACTGACGAACCTAGTGGCAGGGCAGGAATAAAGATGCAAAAGTAGAGAACAGACTTGAGGACACGGGGCAGTGAGGGGGAAGCTGGGACGAAGTGAGAGAGGAGCATTGACATATATACATTACCAAATGTAAAGTAGATAGCTAGTGGGAAGCTGTTGCATAGCACAGGGAGATCAGCTGGATGCTTTGTGACCACCTAGAGGGGTGGGATAGGGAGGGAGGGCTCAAAAGGGAGGGGATATGGGGATATATGTATACATATAGCTGATTCACTTTATTGTACAGCAGAAAATAACACACCATTGTAAAGCAATTATACTCCAATAAAGATGTTAATTAAAAAAGAAGAAGAAAGGAATGTTGTAGGTAATTATGAAGGATGTGGCAACTTGGGCAAAAGAGAATAGATGAATTGGAGTGAAATATAAAAACAGTATAACTTGCAGCCATTTGACAATTTAGATAAGCATTTTGCTCTGCAAAGGAAAGCTGTATAAATGTTTGGATTCACTCACTTTTTTTTAAGGGTTTTCTATTTATATAGCATTAAAGATATTCTAAATGCATAGTAGGACTCAGTAAATTACTGTTGAAGGAATGGATTAATACAGGTACTAAAAGGGGATAATGCCATCTCTAAAAGTTACAAAAAAGGATAGACAATAAAATGTTTTAACATTCATGATTTTACTTTATATGTTGGGAAAAGCTTCTTTTAAAATATTTATTCCCTTTCACCACTGCTTTTGTAGTCTTTCTCCCCTTATGAATAATGCTAGTACATTATGTGAAAACTCCATGTCGTTAAATGTACTTTATTAAGACTGTGGCTGCTGAGTTCTTGGGGGTTTTCTTTTCCTCCAAATGAAAATGTTAGTTAGTATTGGTTGTTCAGAAATGACAGTAAGAACAGGCAAGAAAGAGGGCCACGATCCACTGTCCAGTCTGTTCTCTTCACCCTGGACCGCACCTAATTCATTAATTAACTAAAACCAGCCATGGTAATGTTGTTTGTTGCACATTCTGTTCAAGCTTTTTATCCAAAGGGTGCTGTCAGCCTTGACTGCCAAGTTGAGGTTGGATTAATTCCCCACCAGTGGATATCAAGAGCAAAGAGGAACCTGCTTAAATGGGGTGTATTCAGGAGGAAGACAGAGTGGTTTGTAGCAGCTGGGGTCTCTAGTAACAAGGAGATTTCATAGAAAGAGTCTTTAGTAGGTAGCCAGAGGCAACAGTAAAATTAGGGCAGGAACAGCAGCCTGGGAGTAGAGTGAGGGGAAGGATGGAAGCAACCATCAAAGGCCAGTCACAGCCATTGCGGGTAACATGGAGGTCTTCATGGGGTCTGATGGGAGCGGGAGGCATAATGAGCAGTGCGATAGCGTGAGTGTGATTCCCAAGGAGTCATATGAACGAATGTCTGAAAACAAATCCAGAAGAATGTGAACCAGACTGATCAGGAGCCATTCAGCCAACCTGGGTGGTGGCTTTGGGCAGGTTCACTTAAGTGTTCAGGGTGGGGGTGGATCAGAGGTGGAGGTGAAAGTGATCTAACCAGGGATCCAAGAAATGCAGGCACAAGGGACACAGACAATCTAGATGTCCTTTGAGGGCGTGGCAGCAGTGTCGAGATAGCTACTGTCTCTGTTTTTCAATTGGGAGAAGCTAAGACTATCCCCAAACTTTTCAGGCTCAAAGAGAGAAGATAATCAAGGCCATATTCTTGACCAAGGTCTGACAGTCCCTGGCTGATGACGGGAAAGGAGGTGAAAGTCCGGGGCAGATTGGGGGGTGAATAATGTAAATAATTGAAGACTCAGGGTCCATTCATTTAACACAAAGTTATTAAACACCTACTATTGCCAAGCACTGCACCATGTTCTAAGGCTTCAGTTGTTGACAAAAGAGAAATGGTCCCTCTGATGTGGAGTTTACAAGTGAAAAACAATTAGAAGTACAGAATGAAAAGTACTGTGATGATGGTGGTCCAAGGCTTGATGGAAACACAAGAAGTCTCTAGTCTAATCTTGGGAGTTAAAGAATATTTCCATGAAGCGACACCTAAGCTGAGACCTGGGGATAATGAGCCATTTAGCAGATAAAAGGGTGAGTGGGGTGTTAGAGAGAAAAGAAGACTCATTTTTTTAGAGTGCGGAAGCTACACTTTTAGTACAATGGAGAACTGAAAGTTATCCAGTTTCATTGATGGGGGATGTATTCAGATCCCTGGCTGGAGAGACACTCAAAGGCCAGTTAATGAGGCACTTTCTAAGGATGTGAAAGAGGACGTTTATCTGTGCATCCCAGCCTAGTCCAATGTGTTCAGACTTAGGGTACAGAAGGTAGAAATCACACCTTGTACTGTATTAAGACAGCTTGAGTTTTAGCGTTGAGAAGGGCTGGTTTAGATCGTGGCTCTGCCATGTACAGTGTGAAAGCAGGTGATTGCTTATACTCCCCGAGCCTCAATTTTCCCTTCTGTAAATGGGGATTCTTTTTCGACATTGCATGGTTATTTTTAGAATTAGAGTGTTTCTCACGTGGAAAGAGAAGCCGTCCATTTGGGGAGGAACATTTAGTAAATGGAAATAATGATTCATTCAGATTTCTTGTACTGTTCTTAATATCTCACAACACCATTTGAATTCTTGATGTTCTCAGTAAGAAAGTACAATGGATACAGCACTGATACAGAAGACAGATTTAAAGCCTCCTCTCCGATATGCCACTAACAATGTGAGCTGAGGCCCAGAGTAAAGCGGTTTCCTATCTGTTAAACGGGGGCAGTAACACTTGATTCCTCACTTCCAGGCATGTTGTAAAGTTTAATTAGATGTTATCCATAAAGTACTATGAACTTTTAAGAGAAAGACAGCATATAAATACAAGTTACAGAGCTCTCATTATTCATCTTTCTTCACTGATTTATCTATAAGCCAGTCTCCTGTAACTCAGAACCTTGGCATTTTGTCCCCAGGTATTCCTGATCTTTCTTATGGGTAGAGTCAGGCTCTTGTTCTTTTTCTCCATCTCTAAATGTCTGCTGCTTTGAATTGCGCTCAGCCTCCCCCGGTCACTCATTTATTACATCATGGAATGGATTGCCTTCGCTCACCTGATGTACTTTGGTTGGATGATGTTTTAAACCACAGAGACAACTTGATCTTCCTTAGTACTCTCTTTAACTTTCAGCTTTCAGGTTTAATAGGCACCAGTGGGATCCTAATCAAGGCAAGACAGATTATTGATTATTTGGCCCTATCGTGTATGCACGACCCTCTAAATCTCTTAGATTCCCTTGGTTTAAAAGTAATTGATAAGGGTGGGAGGGAGGGAGACACAAGAGGAAAGAGATATGGGAACATATGTATATGTATAACTGATTCACTTTGTTATAAAGCAGAAACTAACACACCATTGTAAAGCAATTATACTCCAATAAAGATGTAAAAAAAAAAAAAGTAATTGATAAGTCATTAGGACTGAGACAGTGCCCTTCTAAACTGAAGACAAATTTCTAACTTGTTCAGGTCACTTGTGGCTTAGTGCCTTAAGACTATCATTTCTGCCCAGTTTTATTTTTCATATATTATTAAACAAGACAGATGTTATCACCTGCTTTTTTTTCTGTGAGTGGGATTTCCACGTATAGAACTAAAAGCGATGTAGTCTTATAGAACTGTTAAAACCTGCAAATAGGTTCCAGCTCTTTTCCCCCTCAAATGAAATTCATTGTTTTTGTACAAACTGCAAAACAGGAACAAATGTTATTAATACTTAATGGGGGATTTTGAATTTTAATGAAAATCGACAGTTGAGTTTTTCAAGGTTGAACTCAGGTATTAATCTCTCTGGTATTCTCAGTGTTTACAACAGATACTGCCGTATGTCACAGACCACAAGTATATTGGCTAAATATTTTACCGGGAGCGGGAAGGGATCAAACAATTTCAGTGTATCCTGGGAAGTTCAAGAAAATCACTCAATCACTATTTGAATGTGATTTCTACCAAAATTTAGCTGGGGCATAACAAATATGATCTAATTCTGGAGATCAGGATAGATGGATGGGTTCAAGGAGAGGCTCGCAGGAGTTTGCAATTGTATCCATAATATTTAACTTTTGAAGAAACAAAGATCTAAACAAAAAAGTCATAATGCTAAGATTGACAAGTGGCAAATGCATGGCTATTCATTGTACTATTTTTATTCTTGTCTAGAGGTTTGAAATAAAAATATAGTTTTGCAATTACAGCACTACTTACAACACTTGTAATTTTGAAAAGAATAGAATTATACATGTAAACTGCTTTCCACTTTTATGGAAGTTTCGGGGCTCTAGTCAAGGACCTTGCAAGTGTTCTTTGCTGGTAGGATGTTATTGATGAAAAGCTGACACTGAACGTGGAAATGGAAACCTTTGCTTGGTTTTGAGAGTGCCATTTATGAGCTAGTTCTAAAATTCTTTACAACTAAAAGCAGAAATTCACATTTGTCCTTGTTACGCTTCATCTTAAGGACCCACAAATCTAACCTATTGAGGTAGTTCTTTTGGAAGCATTTATTGTTTTTATAAAAGCAATACACACATAAGTTTTAAAAATAAGCAATATAGAAAAAAAGAAAGCAAGAAATTGCTGAAAATGCCACCCTCCAGAAATAGATGCATCATTCATCCACATTTTCACATGCAAATTGAAATAGATAAATGAATGTTCAAGTGGAAAAGAACAATTTCATTAACAGTTAATACTAAACATACTTTCATTTAAAAATATATTAAATTTAAGATTATTGTAAGAGAAAAAACTCTACTGTGGAAACTGAAGGAATTGTTAAACTTAGGATAAGTGAGTCTTTTCCACAAGAGATATTAATTCTGTGCTAATGCTCTAGCTTAAAAAGTAGATTGTGGACTTCGGATTCTGGTCCAGCATGTTAGGAGTTTAGAAGTCCTCTCCATCCTAACAACAAGTAAAAAAACTGGACTAACTGAAAAATCAACAACACTTCTTAGATTTGTCAGAGAAGTCACAGAGCGAACCATAGCCCCCCAGATTGAAGAGACATGCAGGCAAATACAGAGAACCACAACTTATGGGAGCAAAAACCCAAAGACGAGAAACTTCTCTGGGAACCAATACTGGGGTAGAAAAACCAAAGATGTGATTGACGGATTCCTGGAGGCTCAGCGTGAACAAGCCTGAGAGATAAAAACTCCAGGAGGACCAAGTCATAGTGTGCCCCACACTTTTGTGAGTTTTACTTCTAGGAGTTCTCCCAGTTTCTCACAGTGAAGATCAGAGAAAAATCCCCTCTGGTTTCCCACAGGGGAAGAGAAAAAGTGACCATTTTGAAACACACCAGAGCATTGTGTTCTTAACAAGACCTGCCCTCAGGAGAAACTATTTTACCAGAGCCTAACCTATCTGGGTTTTATCAGAGCCTAACCAACCTAGAGGAAGGGAAATTCCTAATCCCAGCCCCCTCTAGCCATCCTGTCTCACCTAAGGAGATGGAAAAATAAGAAATGCTTGTGGGGCTTCCCTGGTGGCGCAGTGGTTGAGAATCTGCCTGCCAGTGCAGGGGACACGGGTTCGAGCCCTGGTCTGGGAAGATCCCACATGGCGCAGAGCAGCTGGGCCCGTGAGCCACAACTACTGAGCCTGCGCGCCTGGAGCCTGTGCTCCGCAACAAGAGTGGCCCATGCACCGCGATGAAGAGCAGCCCCCGCTTGCCACAACTAGAGAAAGCCCTCACACAGAAACGAAGACCCAACACAGCCAAAAAAATTATTTATTTATTTAAAAAAAAAAAAAAAAAAGAAATGCTTGTGAAGTTTGCAGGGACACAGGCACACTAAACACTGAGACCCAAACATAAGACTATAAACACTTCTTCTCCCCCCGCGTCTTACCACCACATTACTAAAGGCCTATTTACTGCAGTTTCTTTTACCCAGTACATCATGTCTGCCTATCGACAAAAAATTACAAGGCATACCAAAAGGCAAAAACACAGTTTGAAGGGACAGAGAGCATCAGAACCAGGCCAAGATCTCGTAGTGATGTTGGAGTTTTCAGATCGTGAATATAAAGCAATTATGATTAATATACTAAGGGCTCCAATGGAAAAAGTAGACAACATGTAAGAACAGATGAGTAATATAAGCAAAGGGGTGGAAATTCTAAGAAAGAATCAAAAAAAAATGCTAGAGATCAAAAACACTGGGACAGAAATGAAGAATGCTTTTGATTGGCTTATTTGTAGTCTGGACATGACTGAGGGGAAAAAAAAATCTGTGAGTTTGAGAATATGTCAATAGAAACTTCTAAAACTAAATAACAAAGAGAAAAAAAGACGGGAAAAAATGGAACAGAATATCCAAGAACTGTGAAACAATGCCAAAAGGTATAATATATATGGAAATATCAGGAGGAGAAGAAAGAGGGAAAGGAACAGAAGAAATATTTGAAGCAATAATGAGTGAGAATTTTTCCCAAATTAAAGTCAGATAACCATACCATGGATCCAAGAAGCTCAGAGAACACCACATAAGATAAATCCCCCCACCGAAAAGACACCCAAAAAAATCAAACAAAAAGACTACATCTACGCATATCAATTTTAAACTTCCGAAAATCAAAGATAAATTAAAAATCCTGAAAGAAGACAGAAGAAAAAAAAAGTGGTTCTTCTTACCTATAGAAGAACCCAGATAAGAATGTATCTGACTTCTCCTCAGAAACTCTGCAAGCAAGATGAGAGTGGAGTGAAATATCTAAGTTGTTAAGAGAGAAAAACCCACCTAGAATTCTGTACCCTGTGAAATTACTCTTCAAAAGTGAAGAATTAAAGACTTTCTCAGGACAAACAAAAATTGAGGAAATTTGTTGCCAGTAGAACTTCCTTGAAAGAAATGTTAAAAGAAGTTCTTCAGAGAGAAGGAAAATGATGTAGGTCAAAAACTTGGATCTACATAAAGACATGAAAAAGGATTGGATAAAGTGAAGGTAAAATAAAAACTTTTATTTATCTTTTTCTTAATCTAACAAGTAAGTTTATTCAAAATAATAATAGCAACAATGTATTAATTTTATATCCTTTTTATAGCATACTTCTGTATACTTATATATTAGCGGAATAAATGATAGTAATGATACAGGGGATTGAAGGAAGGAATTTGAAATATTTTGTTATTGTAAGGTACTGGCACTTCTGTGAAATGGTATAGTGTTATTTGACATGGAACTTGGATTAGTTGTAAAAGTATATTGCAAAAGGTGCAGAATAGCCAACTCAATATTGAAGAAGAACAAAATCAGAGGACTGACACAACCTGACTTCAAGAATTACTACAAAGCTACAGTTTTAAAATGTGTACTACTGGTTAAATATATATATATATATATATATATATATATATATATATATATATATGGGCAAATAGATCAGTAGAATAGGTTATATAGCCCGGAAACAGACCCACATAGATATAGTTGGCTAATCTTTGAGAAAAGAGCTCTGTGAAAGAAAATGTCAAGAGAATGAGAAGACAAGCCACAAACTGGGAGAAAATAGTGGCAAAAGACACATCTGATAAAGGACTGTTATCCAAAGTGTACAAAGAATTCTTAGAATTCAGCAATAAGGAAATGAACAGTCTGATTAAAAAATGGGCAAAAGACCTGAACAGATGCCTCACCAAAAAAGATATATAGGTGGTAAATAAGCATATTTAAAGATGCTCAACATAATTTGTCATTAGGAAATTGCAGTTAAGTAGCAATGAAGTATACCTATGAAAATGCCCCGAATCCAAGACACTGACAACACCAAATGCTGGTGAGGATGTGGAATAGCAAGAACTCTCATTCACTGCTGGTGGGAATGCAAAATGGTACAACTACTTTGGAAGACAGTCTGGCAGTTTCTTACAAAACTAAACATATTCTTACTGTAGGATTTAGTAATCATGCATCTTTACACTTACCCAAATAAGTGGAAAACTATGTCCACACAAAAACCTGCACATGGATGCTTATAGAAGCTTTATCCATAATTGCCAAAACTCAAAAGCAACCAAGATGCCCTTCAATAGGTGAATGGATAAACTGTGGTGTATCTAGACAATGGGATATTATTCAGCACTAAAAAGAAATGAGCTATCACACCACGAAAAGACATGTAGGAATATAAATGCATATTATTTAAGTGTTAAAGATTGAATATAATATGTTCCCCTAAAGTTAATATTTGAAATCCTAACTCCCAAGGTGATGGTATTAGGAGGTGGAGCCTTTAGGAGGTGATTAATTCATGAGGGCGGAGTCCTCCTGAATGGGATTAATGCCCTTATAAAAGAGGCCCAAGAGACACCTAGCCTCCTTCCTGCACTTGAGTTTACAGGGAAAAGGTAGCTGGCTATGGATCAAGAAATGAGTTCTCACCAAACACCAAATCTCCAGACACCTGGATCTTGGACTTCCCAGCCTCCAGAACTGTGAGAAATAAATATTTGTTGTTTATAATCCACCCATTTTAGGGTATTGTTGTTGTTATAGCAGTGTAAACAGACCAAGACATTAAGTAAAAGAAAATAATCTGAAAAGGCTACATACTGTATGATTCCAACTATATGACATTCTGGAAAAGGCAACACTATGAAGACAATAAAAAGATCAGTGGTTACCAGGGACTTGGGCAGAGAGAAAGGGAGGAATAGTGAAGCATAAAAAAATTTTAGGGCAGTGACACTATTCTGTATGATACTATAATCATGGATACATGTCACTATACATTTGTCAGAACAGTAGAATATACAACACAAAGAGTGAACTCTAAGGTAAACCATGGACTTTGGGTGATACTGATGTGTCTGTTTAGGTTCATCCATTGAAACAAATGTACTACTCTGGTGAGGGATGTTGATAGTTGGAGAGGTTATGTTTGTGTGAGGGCAGGAGGTATATGGGCTGAGCTTTTCCTTCCTTCAGACTTCAGCTGAAGCACCAGCTCTTTCCGGGTCTTGAGTCTGCTGGTTTTCAGGCTGGGACCACACAGTCAGCTCTCCTGGATCTCTAGCTGGCTGGCTGACATCTTGGGGCTTGTCAGCCTCCATAATTGTGTGAGCCAATGCCTTAAAATAAACTATTCATATATAACGTACATCGTATTGATTCTGTTTCTCTGGAGAGCCCTAATACAATTTCTTTTTAATAAAAGGTGTGTCATGGCACAGATACTAGCCACTCAAAACCTAACTTTTTAGAAAACATTTGTTTAACCTCATCTAATTCTGATGTCACAGATACAGGATATATAGCTCTGAAATTCAGAAAAGCAGTCTGGGCTAGAGACTGTAAATCACCAGTCAAAAGTTCCAGCGTCCACATTTTCCCTCTTTGGAGAACAATGGTTACCATCTCCATTCCACAAATTCTCAAATGTTCAAGTCATCTACAAGTTTGTCTGCCCCATAACATATAATTCAACTGGGCTTGGAAGTCTGAAACTCAGTTAGCATGTCCAGGTGCTTCCTTAGTCTACTCTTCTATTTAATACTTTAATTTCCTCTTTGAAATACTTTATCTATCCTCCTCAGTTTGAAAATTATTCTCCCTCAGGAGAAGACAGAAGCAAAATCATGTTTTGAAAAACACATGGGTTTTGAAGATAGAGAGTCAAAACTCCAGGCCCTGGAACTACCGTTAACTCATTGTGTGATCTTCAGCAACTTATGTGGCCTTTCTGACGTGCAGGTTCCCTACCACAAAGTTGCATCTAAAAATATTCAGCAGCACAATGTTTAATCAGAACAACATTGCAATGAGCAGAAAGACACCAACAGACAAGAGAGTCAAGTTCCTTTAATGTTTCTGAAGAGTAAACACAATTGACTTAACACAGATGACTTCACAGGTCAGAAGAAATAGCATCAGTCCCTTCGGATAGGCAAGCTTCCCTGATCTTCAAAACCCCATAAAGACACCCTACCACCAAGATATCTCCTGATCATTGTGAAGATACTTTCAAGTTCTTAAAGAAGCTTTCTTTGCCATTTCCACCCTTTTTTCTTTTTTTCTTTTCTTTTCTATCTTCTCTATGCCTTCCATCCACTAGGTACAAGTAACTAGAACCACCCCATAACACATTACTACAAGAATAAGTCCAGGGGAATTCTGCTTCTCAGGGTCAATTTCCAGACTAGGCATCCCCTCTCAGGTTGAGGCTTTAGGTCTGCTGAAATTTACTGCTGTACTTTCTACTCTTGGAGATGCTATGAGGATTCAGATGTTCTCAGAAAATTCAAAAGTACTCAGAAAATAAAACTTATCTCCCCAAAATATTAACTTCACCATGTTCCCTGTTTTCTGATCAGTTAAGATTTTGGTTGCAAGCAACAGCAAAATTTGACCCAATTCAAACAGTCTTTAATAATAAAGAGTATTTATTATCTCACAAAACTTAAAATTCCAGAGGTAATTCTGGCTTTAAGAGAGAAATGATCAGAAATTCACTAGATCCATTTTTTTCTCTTTTCTTTCCTTTCTGTCTTTTATGGTTTTCCATGCAACTTCAAGGCTCTTCCCACTATGATTTTTTTTTTTTTTTTTTTTTGCGGTACGCGGGCCTCTCACTTTTGTGGCCTCTCCCATTGTGGAGCACAGGCTCTGGACGCTCAGGCCCAGCGGCCACGGCTCACAGGCCTAGCCACTCAGCGGCATGTGAGATCTTCCCGGACCAGGGCACGAACCCGTGTCCCCTGCATCGGCAGGCGGACTCTCAACCACTGCGCCACCAGGGAAGCCCTATTTTTTTTTTTTTTTTTTTTTTAATGGCTAGAACAGTTCAAGACTTCACACTGTTTTAACACCAACTCATCTAAGAGAAGGAGGGTGTCCGAGGGCTCTCACATTTGTCCTGGAATCCACACTTTCTCACTGGTCCTCACTGGGTCAGATCTCTATCCCTGAACTACACTTTGGTAGTCAGAGGGAGGAGCTAAATTGATTGGATTAAGTGAATCAGGACCCAGCTCTGGAACTGAAAATGGGATCATTCCTGCGCAAACCTCCTGCATGAGAGTGAATTAAACAAAGGAAAATTAGGGTACTATTGAAAAGAGATGCAGGGGATAAATGTGAGGGAGACAACAAATGAATGTCCACTACATGGTTTTATTTTTTCTCCAAATAAAATGGTTAAAGTACTTCTTGACTCTAGCTTCAGCCTTCATGATGCCTTTCTTATCGGCATCCTGTTCTCTTGTATTTCTCTTTTGGTTATCTGGCCCTCCTCTTTTGTCTGTTGTTTGTATTGAAAGCTGAATCTACTGGATAATTTTTATGCCCCCTTGTTGATTTCTGGAATTGCTTCCCCCTTCCCTTTCTTATTGGGTTAATCAGGATTATGTGAATTACATTTTAGAATGACATCATCTCTTATTTGTGTTTTTTCTATATATTTCTCCAAATAACCATATTGTTATTGGGGGAGATATAACAAGCATATCAGCTGGCTCCACCTCTCCTTCTATCAGTATATTATACTTTGTAGGGATGGGGCATAGGTGTGAATGGATCATGGGAATAAGGTTAGAGGAAACGTGGTATTTTCTTTTTGCTGAAGGAATAAAATTTGCTTAGCGGTCTTTACAGGGGTCAGATAAAAAAAACATCTGATTCCTAACCATCAACCTAGAAATCGTTCTCCAGATTGCTTCCCAGGCCCACCTCTCCTCTGATCAGAGTTTTCTATCTGTGAAAGAAAGACACTTTTGTGGTGGTGAGAAAAAAACCCTCAGGCTGATTAGCTGATTGTATGCCATTTTGTTTTATCCACACTTCATTAGCTCAGGTAATTGAAAGTTGCCTCCATTTTCCTCTCCTATTGAGGCTCTTCATTCTCTCTCTCTCTCTCTCTCTGTCTCTCTCTCTCTCACACACACACACACACACACACACACACACATACACACACACACACACACCATCCCACACACACACACACACACACACACACACACACACCATCCCTCTCACAATCTACCTCTTTCATCTAAAAGTACAAGGTATTTTAAATATTCCTTTTAGCCAGGAATCACTTGACAACTCTTAATGCAGTGCGTTGGGAATGCAGAAAAACGTGGCCAATGAAATTTTGGTTCAACTGAAATTTTTGTGGGTCTTAAGGAACTAAATTATGTGCATGTCTGTTCATCAAGGGTACTTTCATTATTTTTTTAATTGCTACAACTTAAAATCTTTAAAAACTAAGTAGTGAGTTATTTATAAGAAAGAAGTTAGAGGCAGGATTTGAACAACCATCTTTCCTGTATATGTGTTCAAGATATTAGGAATATAACCTTTAAAATTGTGAATCACTGTGCGGTACATATGAAACATATAATATTATACATCAACTATACCTCAGTAAAAGAAAATCAAGAATATATCTTACATCATCAGTCCCCACCCTTAGTCCACTCCACAAAATACCCTGAAGTTTCTGAGATATATATCTGATATTTGTTTCCATGACATACTTAACCATATATTATGATGTTTCTCACAGACTTTGAAATTCACTAAAAACAACTATGAAATATATGTGTGTACCTTCCTCCTCAATTTTTGGTATAAATTTTCTTAAGATAACTTCAACCAGGATTTCATTTATCTCCTAATAAGAGATTCAGTTTTCACAACTGAATTCTTATCATTAAATATCACTTTTTATTAAATTAGCACTTACTTTAGCTCAACAGATACCTTATAGTAACTAAATAAAACACTTTGCCGGTTCTTTTTATCATGACTAAGGCCACTTGGCCATATTCATTGTGCAGGTGCCAAACATGTGATTGCAATGGGAGGTTTGGTTCCAAGCCAATAGTTAACTGAGTCTTCTAAGAAATGACAAATATTAGGCCTTAACCTAATATACAAATATATAGCAGATTATTTCATTGATATTTTACTTTAAAAAAATAAGTGATTGAATGATAACACTAGGAATCTCTGTTTTAAGCCCTATAAAGCTCTGTTTAATTGTTTCCAGATAAAATGCTTTAAGATAGCGTAATCTTACTGGATTGCATTTCCAGTAAAAAAAAAAAAGTATTGCCTTTGTTGCTTTTTTTAAAAAAATAAAGTATTTTTTAAATTTATTTATTTTTGGCAGTATTGGGTCTTCGTTGCTGCACACGGGCTTTCTCTAGTTGCAGCGAGCAGGGGCTACTCTTCATTGCGGTGCGCGGGCTTCTCATTGCAGTGGCTTCTCTTGTTGCAGAGCACAGGCTCTAGGCATGCAGGCTTCAATAGTTGTGGCACACAGGCTCAGTAGTTGTGGCTCGTGGGCTCTAGAGCACAGGCTCAGTAGTTGTGGCACATGGGCTTAGTTGCTCTGCGGCATGTGGGATCTTCCCGGACCAGGGCTTGAACCCGTGTCCGTTGCATTGTCGGGCGGATTCTTAACCACTGTGCCACCAGGGAAGTCCACCTTTGTTGCTTTTTACCATAAGTATTTTCAAAAGGCTCTTCAGAAATAGAAAGGAGTTGTATTCTAAGGGAGCCCATGAGACCTACCACGTAATAATGGAACCAAGACAGCGAAACTGGCTGATAAGATCAGCTGTCGGGGAGCTGGAACTCAGTGACAAGTCCCAAAGCCAAACTCCAGAAGATTTAAGAGGCAACCAGAAATGCCACATATGGGGGAAGCAGAGTAACATTTTCAAATCACAAAGCCATGGGCTAACTCATCAGAGACAGATAGGCATGGGTTAATCAAAGAACATGGAAGAACAGAAAGTCAAATAGAACCACTTTGGAAGAGTGAGCTTCACCACTCCCTTACATATGTGCATTGTGCTTCATTGGCTACTTCTTGAGCTTCAATTTTATAAAACTAATTTGAAGAGCTTACTATGTATTATATAACTTGTTGCTAAGGGAAGTGTCACAAATAAGTTTAAGATATTTAAAGATTGAGAAGCAGTTTGGGGTCAGTTCTCTCCTTCCCTCACCAAAAAAACAACACAAAATTTATAAAATGTATCACCCATACAGAGCCCAACCATCTCATGACCCCCTGTGGGCATGATTTCATGTTAAGAAAGCCTTAGTCCAACATCCAAAATATTTGAAAAATCATGTAAATTTTTATTGCCACCATTCATAAAAAATGCCTAAGAGGGAATGCATCCAGAAAAACTTTAGAAATACTCTTTCCTATCCTGTCAGCTCTTTCTACATGTGGCAGCTTCTGCAAAGTCCCGGCTCTTCTCCGATGTAGCATCTCTTGTATCCTCCCTGATCTGTCTCTGGTGCAGCCTCTTTAATATGTGGCTCATTTTAACCTATCTGGTTTCTTTCAAGTCCCCCGTTCCTCCTTTACCAAGATTCTTTAGAGCAAAAGAATGCATAAGAACTCACACAGCAAGTAAAAAATTCTTCTTCCTGTTTTCCAAGATGGTTTGTTGAGGTTGGGGAGAGGTTGTAACTTGTAATTTCTTTCTTTTATCCTGTCTCACCAATGACAGATAGGGTCTTTCTTTTTAAAGTAAGTTTGTTAAGTAGCAAGAGTATAAAGGAAAACTAAGGTTTTACTTTTGATTTACAGAATGCAGGCAAAGCTTTCATTTGAAAGACAGCAAAGCCCAAAATCCAGGACCATGTACATACACCAAGGAGACTTTGAATCCAACTTTACAAATACAAGTTGAAAAAACAGTCAAGTCAAGCTCAGAGATAAACCAGGGTTAGACTTCACGGTAACTCAGAGCAGATCTAAATGTGTATATTTCCTTTAGGAACTTGTTGTTTTGTTTTGTTTTTTTTGCGGTATGCGGGCCTCTCACTGTTGTGGCCTCTCCCGTTGCGGAGCACAGGCTCCGGACGCGCAGGCTCAGCGGCCATGGCTCAGGGGCCCAGCCGCTCCGCGGCACGTGGGATCCTCCCGGACCGGGGCATGAACCCATGTCCCCTGCATCGGCAGGCGGACTCTCAACCACTGTGCCACCAGGGAAGCCCAGGAACTTGTTTTTTGACGTTAACAATTTTTTATCTTTCATGATAAATATTTTTATTTGAATTAACAGTTATCAAGTGGGCAGACTTACTCATTTATCTCAGTGTTACCTGTGCTTAAAATATGGCTGTTTGGACCACAGACTCCTAACTAGGTCCAACTACTGGCAGAACATTGTAATTTCAGGTAAAGAAAGAAGAATCAGAGTCACTTAAGTGACAAGTCATCCCCAAATCTGATAAAATACGTGCAAGAAAGAGTATGATAAGAATATTTGAAAGTTACAGACTTTCACAGGGATCATTTATATTTTGTATTTCTAGCGGTGATGTTCTTCTTTATTTCACTCATCACAACACTCTTCCTTAAATCATGTCACTATCCATCATTGTACATAGTGCCTCACATGGTGTCTGTCAACAAGGCATTTATGTCTAAAGTAGATAGGCAGAATGGAATCAACGGTCATGATAATGAAGGCAAGAGTTTCCCATAGAAGAAAAATGTAAAAGAATAAAAAATGGGCATGGAAGGCACATAATGAGAAGTGTTGTTATTTGATTGGTGTTTAATCAGCAAACCCAAGAGAAGACATGAAAAGTATGGGCAAGAATTAGTGAAGGTCTATGGCCAAGAGCAATTTGATTGTGCAGACAATGGGAGGGGCAAATTTAAGGTATGAGCAGATTACCAGCGTCAAAGTCAGGAGCAAAGGATGTAGTGAAATGACAGTAACTGTATCTATCTTTTGTTCTGGTATATTAATTTTGCCTAGCTCAATACCTGGAGTATAGTGGGTCCTCGGTAACTGCCAGTTCATTTTTCCTTCCTCTTTCTTATTCTGGATTTATTTCTATGCTTAAAAAATGATCACTGATAATGTATATGCACCAATTTGCTGCCTAGCCAAAAGTAGATATGGTTCAAGTTACAAATTCCAAAAACTAAATTATAGTTCCGCCAGCGCTGTGTAACAGCTTAGATTAGCCTCATGTACTCTGTCCAGTGAAATCTTCATCTTTCAATATGGGTAATGGCTGCATAGAACTATACATAACACAGTGCTTACAGCATGACTTTTAAACTAGAGTAGATAATCTTCTCTCTTCCCTCTTCCAACAGATATGGTGACTGGGACACATGAGACTACCCCCCATATCAACTGATAAAGGGAAGGAGATAGATGATGGAATTAAGATGGATAAACTAGTGTGGCCAAGGTAGACTATACCTGACCCCGTCCCAGAAGCCTACCCTCTGGCACTATAGCTATTTCCACAAGCAAATATTTTGGAGGTATCTTCTACCTTGGCTATAATCACCTGTTTCTGTTTAATTCTAGCTGTTTAAAACAACATTTATTACGACATAGTTTCAGTGCTTCAGGAATTTGGGAGAGGCTTATCTAGGTATTCTGGCTCAGGGACCTTCTTAAGGTTACAGATAAGCTGTCAGCTGGGGCCGAAATCATCTGAAGGTTTACCTGGGGCTGGGAGACCTGCTTCTAATATGGTCACTCACCTGGCTGTCGGCAAAAGGCCTCACTTCCCCTCCAGCTATTAGAAGGAAGGTTCATTTCCTGGGCCTCTTCCTAGGACTGTTTGAGCATACTCTCAAAATGGTAGCTGATTTTCCCCAGAGACTGATGGAGAGAGAGAGAGAGAGAGAGAGAGAGAGAGAGAGAGAGAGAGAGGTAGCACACAAGGTAGAGGATGCAGTGCCTTTTATGACCTAGTCTCAGAAGTCACATATCATTACTTCTGCCATACTCTCTTTGTTAGAAGCATGTCACTAAGTCAAGCCGTCACTTAAGAAGAAAAGAATCGGGTTCCACATTAAATTGGGAGAATAGTCAAAAATTTTATGGATATATTTTTAAACCACCAAACCTACAAAGAAGTGTGAGTCTTCCTACCCTAAAGTAATTCCTGATTCTGTGACTTATACACATGGTCCAAGATTTCATCAAAGATAGAATTATAATACAGAATACAAGACAATATGGTAACTACAAGAATTTTTTTTATGGTAAGGCTGGCATCACAAGTCAGTAGGGAAAAAAGGATTATTTTAAATTATGTTACTATAAATATGTTGACTACATTATATGTACAATTCATTGAGCTTTTATATTCTTAATACTTTTTGGAGTAAGAGCTAGAGCATATAGTCACATTTTTTTTCTCAAAGCAGCATTGTATATCTTGTATTTTCTCTGTAATAAGTGTGAAGAAGCTTACACTTCCCTTTTTACAGTGCTTTTCACAGCAACATCAATTGACCTACATTTGGCATTCTTGGTAATGACCGTGTTCCAGAGATTGCAAGTTTAGTACAAAGGAAGATGAGGTGGAAAAAGGCAAAAGGTGAAAGAGGCATTTTACACTTTTTTAAGAGCACCAGAAAATACCAGGTTATACAGAAAGGGAAAGGAAAGAAAACCCAGGAGGGTCTAGAAAGACAGTCACACAGAGGAGGCCCCTGGCAACAAGAGAACACCAACCACCAGAGACAGGAGAGAATGGCCCAAAGCCATTGGGAGTACTGACAAGAGAAATTGGTGAAGGTAGAACAACAGAGATAAAATTTGCCTTTGGAATCTAAATTAAGTATGTGAATGAAAGAAATAGACATTCAAATTCAAACACTTCTCAGGATAAGAGAGTAGAAGCCGTCAGTTCTCTGACTGTTCTAAGAAGATGTCATAGAAGAGGTGGGGTTTGGAAAACTAAGATACTGAAGATCTTGTTAGAAAGTACAGATTGGAGTCGAGCATGGATGGACATCAAAATTGCCCACATAACTTGGGGCTGTCTCCAAAATTACTGTATGTGAAACAAACTTGGAAAGTTGAGCCCTAGAGATGACTCAGATTTGAAAGAACCACTTCCAAGTTCTCAGGCTTACTAATATTGAGATAGTAAAGAGGTTGCAGTGCTATTACGTCCTTCAAAAACTTTAGCAATAGCTGTTGGGACTTCAAAATCTGTTCATAGAGTTCTGTAAGGCAAAGGGAGTTCACCCTGTGTGTGCAAGTCACTAAAGAAGAAGAGAACCAGGCCAATGACTGTGTTTCTTCTGATCTAAGACACTATGTCTTCATCATAAGATGCACCATTATTTTATGTAGTACCAATGCTGGCAATTAAATTTTAACACAATCTTTTTTCTCACTTAACAAAATGTTATGCTTATTTAGACAGAAATTTTGTCACCATATTATTCCTGGTGACTTAAAGAGAATTAATGATTCCGAATTTTTAAAAGTACTCTACTGCACTCTCCAATATTTTCTTCCAGGGCACCACCCACTTTGTAAGTTTTGACACCAATGCTTTTCTAACTCAATTAAATCATTTTTTAAGCATAGAAATAAATCCAGAATAAGAAAGAGGAAGGAAAAATGAACGGGCAGTTACTGAGGACCCACTATACTGCAGGTATTGAGCTAGGCAAAATTAATATGATGCTGGAAGCTAAGCAGGTTCTGTTCAAAGTCAGCAAGTTGTTTCTGATCATTTAATGCCTTACGAATATTCCTGCACAATACATGAACCAGTCACATATGTTCCTCATTGCTTTGAAACTTCTTACGTCTATTCCAGAGGATTTGGCAATTTCTCCTGTCTTTAATTGCATTGCTTAGTGCGTGATACACAGTCTTTTCCATGTGTGTAAGTGCTTCATCTGCTAGGAGGCATATTCCTTGCTTAGGTCACATAACGCACATAGGTGTTTCTCTTGCTAAATAATATGAAACCTAAGTCCCTCTTCCAATAAAAAAAGATTGTCTTCTGTTTGGTTTTCACATATGAATTTATACTAACTCCTTTCCAGTGCACAGAGTATAATCTTGAGGACATCTTAAATTGTACAAATTCAACATATGTAATATTAGCAATGCACAAAATGTAATTGAGGTGACAGCAATAGAAACAGCTATGACCACGTTAGTGCATGTACTTATAACTATTTCATGACTGCTGTTTGCTAACATTTATTGCAGGACAGATCTCAATTTCAGACGTGAAATTCAAAATGAGTACATCTTCTAACTAAAGAAATAAAATTTTTCATGAAAGAATGTGAAATTTTTCATGTTGGAAATTCTGTAACATTAGCTACTTTGAAAACAGTATTTTTGAGGATGAGAAGTTATTCAACTTGCTTTAATAAATGGATTATATTATAATGTCATAACTATTAAAATTCAATAACAATAAATAAGAAGAGTCAATAAAACAGCGTGGAGAGCCTCCAAAAAGACTTTGGCATATGTTCAAATTATGTACATGGGGGCTTCCCTGGTGGCGCAGTGGTTGAGAGTCCGCCTGCCGATGCAGGGGACACGGGTTTGTGCCCCAGTCCGGGAGGATCCCACATGCCGTGGAGCGGCTGGGCCCGTGAGCCATGGCTGCTGAGCCTGCGCATCCGGAGCCTGTGCTCCGCAATTCGAGAGGTCACAACAGTGGGAAGCCCGTGTACCGAAAAAAAAAAAAAAAAAAAAAAATTATGTACATGGTAAAGATGGAATCATGAGGGAAGAGTAGGAGACAAATTGATACAGAACCATTTTCAAAAGGTAATATTTTTTGAATGTTTGAAGTAATTATACTGTATTGCAGGTAATTTTGATTTATTTCTGATACTTTTCTATGTCTTCCAAGATTCCTACAGTAAGTATGCATTATTTTTATAATGAGGACGTGGCAAAAAGGGGAGCACTTTGGTCACATAATAAGAAGTCAAAAGCAATGCATTCTTATCAGATAATGTAATAGGTAAAAGGCACATAACACAGATATTATGATAATTGTGATCTACAGCTGCTTCCTGTGCTTGAAAGAATGAAAATATTATCACTCTTGTTTCGGTTTGTGAAGCGTAGAAAGACAGTATTTCATTGGTAAGCAAAGAATTCATTTAAGTATATAATTTGATGAGTTTACATAATTGCTATGCACTTTTGGACTTTAATAACATTATTTCATAATGTAAGGTCTTGAAATGACAATTAGCAGCCTATCATATACTAATCCAAGACTCTTTCATTATCTAAGGTTTAAAGAAGCACCCAAATAGAAAAAAAGAAAATGCATTGTCCATCAGAGGAGTTTAGATATTTACTTGCAATTCATACAGACAGTCTGACATGTAATTACAGATAATTTTAAAATAAACCAAATCCTTCTGGTACCAGAATTGGGAATACGCCACTAGATACACAGAACTGGAATGCTCATACCAAATACAAGCAAGTTTTCTCTAAGACGGATTAGGAAATAAACTTGTCATCTTAAGGGGATGGCTTTTCCACCCCGTTCCTCAAAGGTACTTCAACTCTGATTACCTTCTCTGGGATGAAGGTAAGATTCAGCCTACATACTCATTAAATTGGGAGATATTTTGAACAGCCTGCCACTTTTGTCAGCTTGCTGGGAGAGACAAAATTTCTTTTACTTTTTACTAAATCACTGACACACAGCGAGAATTCAAAACGTCTCCCCAGAGGCTGGAGGTCGAATGCTTAGGTGGATTTTTGCTCTACTACCTGACTCTGAAAAACACTATTTTTTTCTAAGTGGGTGGAAAGCTGAACGAACAATTCATCTTACTTTGACTGATGGATTTATCAATAGTCATATAGAGGTTACGTAAGTAACGCAGCTCCCCCAATTGTGTTATTAAATGACAAGTACTGGGGAGAAAAAAAAAATCACTTTTAGCAAATATAAAACTTTAAAACTGTTTCAATTTCAGGGAAATTGAATGGTTGTTTACCTATGCCTCATGCTGCAAGATTTAACATACTTCTCTTATCCAAACTATACAATTTTAAAGTGACGTCTGTCTGACTGAATGTGTTTAAGTGTCAAAAGATTCCCCCAAACATATCTCATTTGAAACCACTATCCGGGTGGCAGGAACAATGGCATCAATTACAGAAATGTTACAACAAAAACATTCAAGTCACCAACAAAGGTCAGCAGTAAACCTCTTTAAAATATGTATAGCTCATAAAAGTAATGATTTTGCAACTGTGATCCAAACAGATGTTCATAAAATCAGCATTTAAACATGAAACACTGTAAAATAAATGAAGATGAGATTAATTGAGCAAGTTAATTCTAAAGCTGAATGGGGGAGAAAATTAACACTAAGGCATACTTCTCAAGGTAAGATGAGTTGCATGGTGAAGACAAGAATATTGTAGTGAGTTAAACTCGAGAGCCAATGAAAGGTTTTGTGTAAGGAGTGACTTGAATATGGCATAGACATTTACTTTTTACTGCTTTATTATAGCAAATGACTTTGTATTCTCTGATTATGTCAATATATAAAACATTAAAAGATAGAGACGTTTGGTCAGTTTCTTCATCCGTTGGAGATGAGAGAGTTTCATCTCAACTAACTGAATTCCAGTTTTGCTAAAATACCCATGAAAAAGAAAAAAATACTAGATTTAACCATGATTATTTTCAAAAGCCAGGTTTGGGGGTGCAAAGGTAGCAGTACAGCCAAAGCTGGAGTTCTCTAGAACACTTAGGGAATATTTAAGAATTTCTTTCCCAAGCAGGTGCAAGCCATTATCCAAGCCTCATAAATATGTGCCTATAGCCCAGCTCTCTCTGTTTGCGTTTTCTTTCTACAAATCAAGGGATGCTGCAGAAGGGTCGTTTCTGGGGCAGAAAGGCCGTGCCCGCTGCTTTACATATCCACACACAAAGCACAACCCTGAACCCGCAGACATTTCCCATTATGCTCCTGGGTGTGAAGTAAATCTTGAAGGACTTCTTCAGTGTGTTCTCACCACTAGTAAGCGGCAGGCGGAATTTGGGTGGCCTGGCTGTGTTTGGGCCTCCTGCTGTTGGCTGCAGTCTTTCTTGTAGACACTGATGAAGGGCATGAGGTCAACACTGGCTTTAAATCTTCATAAAATAAAGACAACTGTGACTGAAGTTTGGTTTGGCCTGCTCACGTGAGAGAAACGTGGCCAGAAGTGTTTTGTACAAACTTTCTGTCCCCACAAAGCAGACAAAGAAGTTAGCACTGGACTGGGGCAAAAGGACTTGGCCCCAAAGGGAAGTTTCTGAAAGTTACTCTCAATGAAAAATTGATTTATACTCAAATAATCCTTTCAGTGACCCCTATAAGAATGGCTCCTCCCAAGACTGTAAAGCTCGCTCCTACCATGACAGTAGTTTTAGTTGGGGTCTTTCTTTATGATTTTTGACATAATTCACCATATAGCTCAACTTGGCCAAATACATCGGCACAGATATAATCCCTCAAACAATTAAGATGCGCCTCTTTAAACAAAAGCCAGGTCTAAAGCCTCCAATAATTAACTATGTTGGACTTCTTCTTGAGTTCTTCTGTGTTTTACTGACTCATTCCTTCCTCCATATTTTGACCATAAACTTGATCTCATTGAAACTGAACAAAAATACCAAATTGATCATTTTTCAATGTAACAATTTAAGTCGATATAACTAGTTGATGTCAGTTAACAGCATGTATTGATCTAGTACTATGAGTATAGCCCTATGATAAATGATGGGCTGGACTGCTGGGAAGAAAGAAAACGAAAAGGAAGGAAGAACACTGTATTAGTCTTACCCTCAGGAAGCCTACCATATAACTGGTAGAAAATAAACAAATAAATGAACTGAAAATTGTTTCTTTTTTAACAAAATATGTACTTTTTAATATTAGAAAACATTTTTTCTGGTATTAGAAGTAATACAGGTTCATTATACCTGTATTATCCAACAATTCAGAACACTCAAAAATACAGAGAAAAAAAATTTAATTATCCATAACACCAATACTCAGAAAAAAAACAGTGTTAATATTCTTAAATAAACTTTTTTAAAATAGTTTTAGATGTACAGAAAAATTGTGAAGATGATACAGAGTTCTCATATATTCTACACTCAGTTTCCCTTATTATTAACATCTTACATTAGTAGGGTATATTTGTGATCATTAATGAACTAATATTGATACATTATTATCAAATAAAGTCCATAATTTATTCAGATTTTTCTTTTCATTTTTGCCTACTACTTTCTCCAGTAGAGCCCTTAACATATTAAT
Source organism: Delphinapterus leucas (assembly GCF_059928025.1). NCBI lineage: Eukaryota > Metazoa > Chordata > Mammalia > Artiodactyla > Monodontidae > Delphinapterus > Delphinapterus leucas. Next base: position 84,231,354 of record NC_143134.1, read on the forward strand.
TCTAATAAATTTAAGGTCCCTGTGTGATAATTCTAACACCTGTGTCATATCTGAGTTTGGTTCTGATGCTTTCTTTACCTCTTCAGACTGTTTTTTTCTTACCATTTGGTATGCCTTGAAATATTTTGTTGAAAGCCAGACATTTTGTATTGGGTAATAGGAACCGAGGTAAATATGCCTTTAGATTGTAGCCTGTAGATCCCAGAGTCTACATTCCTCCTGTATCCTTGTTTTTGTCTCCCCTCTTAACTTTGGGCTTCCCTAAATATTCCTCCTCAGAGAGTCTGTGTCTTGCAGCATTGTCAGCTGTAATCCACTATTTTTAGACTGGAGCCCAGTTGGTGTCCTGGTAAGGTGTCAGGGCGGGGAAGTGTTCTATTCTATAATCTTATGATTGAATCTCAGTTTTTTAGTATGCCTCTTTCTCTGGTCCATGACCTTCCCAAATGTTTCTCGTGTGGGATAGCTTTTTTCTGTTAACCTACCTTAGGTGAAATAGGAAGTCTAGAGGGTGCAGAGTGGGAGGACATCTCTTCTCCCAGCTGGAATAAAGCTCTGGTAAAGCCTTTTTCCCAGGAGTGTAAGGCTCTCTTATAGAGAAACCTCTGGGTGTATTTCACAATGATTACTTATAAAAAACATAATTTTGACTCACCTCTGATGTTTCTTTGACACAGATTCCTAGAAGTAGAATTTCTAAATCAAAGGATAGTCTTCAATTTGTTATTCGTGTTGCTGAAATCCCTTTCATGAGAATTGTACAAATTAATCCTCTCAGTCTCAGGGGATTACAATAGTGTCCTTTCTAACTTGAATATATATACATACCACATCTTCTTTATCCATTCATCTGTCGATGGACATTTAGGTTGCTTCCAGGTCTCGGATATTGTAAATAGTGCTGCAATGAACATTGGGCTGCATATATGTTTTTGAATTATAATTTTCTCTGTATATATGCCCAAGAGTGGGGTTGCAGGATAATATGGTAACTTTATTTTTAGATTTTTAAGGAACCCCCATACTGTTCTCCATAGATAAAAAATCTTTGTATACCCTCTGACATCTGGTTGCAAAATTTTTTTATAGTTTGCCTATTGTTTCTTAATTTCATTTATGATGTATTTTGGATATACATAAGTTTTATATTTTATGTAGTCAAAATTATTTTCTGCTTTTCTCTTATGCTTAGAAATGCCTATATACTGACTAGTATCAGATTGTCGCTACTGTTTTTTCTAATTGTCTAATAGCTCTATTTCTACATTTAACTTTTAATATGCCTGGAACTTATTTTGGTGTCACATGTGATGTGGGGATGTAATTTTTTTCCAAATTGTTAACCAACTTCTTGAACATTGGTTTTAAATATACTTCCTTTCTCCCCTGATTTGAAATGGTGCCATTTAAACACACTAGATTCTTTTGTATAAATTTTGTTTCTATAGTATCTCTTCAGTTCTGTGGATCTATCTGTTTGTTCTTGCACAGTACCCACTGCTTTAATTAACTATATAGTGATTTTTAACAGCTGCAATCCTGTTCTGTTTCTGAATTCTTACCTGTTTATTTTTCTACGTTAATTTTAAAATAACTTTGACAGTTTTCCAGCCCCCAAGAAAGCCATTTTTAATGGGATTACATTCTTAAAATAAACTGGGGACAATTGAGAACTTGTGAAATATTGAACATTTCCATCCAGGAACGTGAGATGTTCCTTTTATTAGACTCCTCTTTAATGTCCATCAGAAAAGTTTTTTTGGTTTTCTTCATTGCTGGTTCCACATAGTTCTTCTTGGATTTATTACTAAGTGGTTTATATTTGTATTGTTTTGAAAGTCTAGAATGTAATTTTTATATGTTCCATAGTCATTTCAAAACTATGTGTTCTTCCGTTACAAAGTGGAAGATTAAATATATATCTATTAAATCAATCCTTTGAGTTAGATTTCTCAAATTCTCTGTATCTTAACTGTCTTTTACCCATATGATATGGTTCACGAACAACAGCAATTTCAGGTCTAATATTTACAATCATGTGTGTCACCTAGTTGCTCTAAAACAGGTATTGAGTCAGAATAGGTCTTAGAGATCTGGACCCTGGCTGCGATTAGAATCACCTAAATAGCTTTTTAAAAATAGAAATGTCTGATCACCCATGCCACAGTGATTTAAAAAGAACTTCTGCAAGTGAGGCCTGGGCTTTAGTATTTTTTTTTAAAGTTCCCCCAAACAATTCTAATGGAACCAGAGTTGCAAACTACCATCCTAAATAATTATCATACTCATGTAAAATTTACTAAATAATTCAATAGCCAATCACATTAAGAAGTGGGTAAAATGATATCTGGACACTCAAAAAATTAACATATTAAGCCACCAGCAAGGTAGCCTGTGAGTCTGAAAGGAAAACACTGAGCATTGGAAATCTTAGTTTTAATCCTGAGTCTCTAACAGGCTCTACAATTAACTTGAGTAGCTATTTTGTTACTCTCCTCTGTGTCTTATTTTTCTCTCTTGTAGTATAAGTCAGATGAAGTAATTATCTCTAGAAGAAAGTTTAAGCTCAACCATTAAAAATGTTTCCATAAGAACAAGTCAAAAAACAAACAAATCAGGGATTAGATGCATTAAATGTATGATGTAAATGCATAAATAAAAATAATTATATTGGGAAGGGATGCTCAAAACTTTCTTACTTATTCAATACATGATTTTGAAAGAATGCTTAGACACAACTGACACAAACTGGTCATGCATCCTTGAAGAATTACTTAACTTCTTTGAATTCCTAACTGTAAAATAGGAATAATAACACAAACTTTCTTGCATGATTCCTTGCAATAACAGAATCTTCTGTTCTCATCTGGCCTTCCTGTTTCAAATCCTTCTGCTATACTGTTAACTCAATTATTTTTCTAGAACTCAGCCTAACAACTATTCTGCTTAAAAAACACACCTGTTCATGCACACACATGTGCACACACACACAGATCAGATTCCCCCCCACCCCCCAAAGCAAACTTGGTAGCTAATCCAGCAGTCAGGACCATTCATGAACTGGATCTTCCACACCTTCCCCGGTTATTTTGTCCCTACTCCTTGACACAACCCAATGTCCCATTGGCAGTAGACTCTGTCCCTTCTTCAATGTACCAAGCATTTTCATATCTCCTTATTTATCTCTTTTGGGAATTCCTTTCCTCTGCTTTCTTTTACCCCTGACGAAGTCCCACTGCTTGAGCTTGTTGCTTGCTTAATGTCCCTAGAGCATGTCTGGTAGAAATAGGAATAGAAAAATCAGAACGTGTTTGGGATGTCTTGGAAGACATCAATACTTGCCAATTGTGCCTAGACAAATGATGAGTTCTCATGAGACTTTGAGAAAATCACCAAGCCTTAAACCATCCAGGTTGACATGATCACTGCCCAGTGGGCTTGACATTTACTATGACAGCCGAAGAAAGCTAGGATTAAGAATAAGGTAGGTGACAGGAAGAAGAACAAGGGCAGGGAAGAGGAAACACTATCTCTGTTAAAATGGAAGGATTAGTGGGTAGGTTTTGAATTGCTGTGTGATCATCTTGGTCTCTTTCATCTGTAAGATCAAGGGGGCTGAAGTAGAAAATATATGAGATCCCAGTTTTAACATTTGATCATTCTCTTTACAAAGAGCCAAAACTTATAACATGTAAGTTTACATTTGTGTTGTTCAACTCTAATCTACTGTGTGTATGTTTAACACTGAAATCAAAGGGGAGGTATGGTACATCCTTCACACTTTAGACATTGGAAAATCTCTGCACTGATCTAAATGGAATAGGTGCCATTTAAATATCTGAATAAAGATAAAGCAATTATCTTTATTTTTTCTCTCTCACAGTGAAGAGAGAAGCACAATAAATAGGTATTCCAGGTGTTACATTATCCTGAATCATTTTTCACATCTTCTCTATTGCCCAGGAGGACTGAGGTTTGAATTACAATTAGATTCTTTTATTGTAAGGGTATACAGGTGTTTTTTGGTTTACACAGTGTTTGTGTTGCTCTTAAAATCTTGTCTGAAAATTACGTGTCTGTAAATTAAATCATTTTCAATAAACCAGAAGCTCTCACTCCTCAAAGGAAACCTGTGATGAATTGCTTTGTGAAGTAAGGAAACTTGGTAGGATAAATAGCTAGATACACATTAACATGTGAACACTGAGCTTTTTAAAATTTAGAACATTTAGAAATGCATATATAAATATAAATGATATAAACAAAAATTTCATATAAATATAAATATATATAATTTGTTATGAAAGCCAATACAGTTCAAATGCAAATAGTCATCTAACACTACATTTGCTGTCCAGTATGGAAGCCATGAGCCGCTATGGCTAGTCTGAATTGCAAGGTATTATAACACATACACAAATTTTGGAAGATTTAATGTCAAAAAAGGTAAAATATCTCATTAACAATTTTTATACTGATTACATCCTGAAATTATGTTTTTTAATGTCTTAGGTTAATAAAATATGCTATTAAAATTAATTTTATCTATTTCTTTTTATTTTTTAATGTAGCCACTAGAAAAAATTTAATTACATATATGGCTCACATTGCATTTCTATGGGCAATGCTGATTTAAAAGCCTTAAATATGGAGTTTTACCTGGCATAATGCATGTATGGGACCTCTATACCTACATTTATCACAAGTACAGGAAAATGGAAATTATGGATTCTGAGTGATTTATTTTCTTATTTTAGTCGAACTTGTTTTTCCTTTTTCAAAGTAAACATCTAATTTGGAATGGATTCCCCTGATGACACTTCTCCAAAAATTTTATATGTGAATATGATAAAAAAAAGTATTGTCAGTGATGTTGAAAGCCTTTCTTCATTAAAAGATTTTCTAGATGCTCTCTACATGAGCTTTATATAGCCTGCTTAGAAAAGAAGGTGCTTGAGGTAGCAGAATGTACAAAACCAACAAATAAAATGCAAATATGGGAAGTACAGAAGTGGCTTCAGTTATCAGGCAACACTTTGCTGCTTCTAAGTCAAAAGCATACACTGTGTATTAAATTAGTGATTGAACACCTAGAAGTGGACTCCTAATCTGGCTTAAAGAATGACTTCCTTTCATTAAAAAAACAAAAAAGCAAGAAAACTTCCTTGATATGTTTGTTTTGAGCCTCTTGCTTAAAGAAAGTCAGGCTTGGGCCTCCCTGGTGGTGCAGTGGTTAAGAATCCGCCTGCCAATGCAGGGGGCATGAGTTCGAGCCCTGGTCTGGGAAGATCCCACATGCCTCAGAGCAACCAAGCCCATGCACCACAGCTACCAAGCCTTCACTCTAGAGCCGGAGAGCCACAACAACTGAAGCCCACGCTCCTAGAGCCCATGCTCCGCAACAAGAGAAGCCACTGCAATGAGAAGCCCGCGCACAGCAACAAAGAGTAGCCTCCGCTTGCTGCAACTAGAGAAAGCTCGTGAGCAGCAATGAAGACCAAACACAGCCAAAAATAAACAAATAAATAAATTTAAAAATAAAATAAAATTTAAAGAAAGTCAGACTTACTCAGACATATAAATTATTCACAGATGTTAATATCCTTTTGTGTAAAACTTTTGAAGTGGGACATGTAATAATAGGTGGAGCTAAAATTTTTCAATTCCTGACTTTTTTTTCCACAAAGTTTTAGATCTGCAACTAATTAAAAATAAGACGTGTCTATGGAGATTCGAGTTCACAATAAAACTGTCCCAATGGCAAAGACCTTTCACATTTTGGAAGACATAACTTTGTTTTTCTCTTTCCCTGTTGTTTCCTTTAATGACTGGTAATAAAACAGAAGGAAATACATTTTAGCCCTAAGAGACATCTGGAAATGATATTTCAAATAATCCTCCCATAGATCCTCCAGAATGGAGTTTAAGCACCCCAGTGACCTACTTCCCTTACCTCTGGAAACTCTCTAGATGAAATAAGAAGAATATTGACATTGCAATTTCCTTGGGGCTTGGGGAAAATAAATACACATTCCTCTCCTTTAAAACTCAGCAGTAGTTATACCCTTGTTCATAACACTGCTATTCACAATAGCCAAAAGGTAGAAGCAATCGAAGTGTCCATCAATGGATGAATGGATAAACAAAATGTGGTATATACATATAATGAAATATTATGCAGACTTAAAAACAAAGGAAATCCTACAATATGTGCCAACGTGGATGAACCTTGAGAACATTACGCGTAGTGAAATTAACCAGTCACAAAAAAAGACAAATAAGGTATGATTCAGCTTATATAAGGTATCAGGAGTAGTCAAATTCACAGAGACAGAAAGTAGAAGCGTGGTTGCCAGGGGTTGGTTGGAGGAGGAAATTATTGTTTAATGGGTATAGGGTTTCAGTTTTGCACGATGAAAATGTTCTAGAGATTGGTTATAAAACAATGTGAACGTATTGAACACTATTGAACTGCACAATTAGAGACAGTTAAAGTGGTAAATTTTACGTTACGTTTAAAGTTATTTATGTTTCTGTTTAATTATATTACAATTAAAAATGTTTTTAAAAACTCAGCTGTAATGCCCTCTTTAATTCAACTGTTTGTCTGATTGAGTCAATGATATTTATGCTCCTTAGAAGACATCAAAAATCCACTTTGGCAGGGAAGTTCGTTGAGTATTCAGTGTTGGAACCAAAAGGCCCCAGAGACAGCTGACCCCCACCCCTCATTGTACAGGCAGGTAAGATGAGTGAGGTCCAGGGAGGCAAAATGGCTTTGACCTAAGACTGCAAAGTTAATTGGCAGTTCAACCAGAACAAAAATTAAGTTCATTCACATCACAATGCTCTGTTTTCTTACACATATGTGATCTAGCAAACTTTCCTGAAAAAAACATGTCATTATGAAACTTTTTTAAAATGAAAAACAGCTTAGGTGTTAATCAGTGCCAAGGTCTTGTTTTCATCAGTTGATTGCCTGCCCCAAAGTTCTTTAGCAAATGTGAACAGAGTGAAATGTAGAAATGATGAGGTATCATCAGTATAAAACTTCCCGGAATATCTAGACTTCAGCAGTGCAGTTTTCATGGTTTTGATCTTTGACACTAATGCCAGTTGCTGCTGAATCATTTGTTCAGAGAGCATCAAAACTGTAAGTTGGCCTACAGTGAGGTCCATATGACAAGCATGTTTAGAAGGCTAAAATTTTAGACTTGTGATTAACCAGAATTATTTGAACAGAATACCTACCTGAAGAGATTGAGACAAAATATAAAGAGAAAGATAAAGAGAAGGGGCATACATGAATAGAGCTTCGTACTTCTCACTTAGAAACTCCAGATTATGCATTCCTACACTAAAGTGTCTAATACACCCCTACTACATTCCTCATCTAGCCCTTCAGAAAGCCAGGCCGCCTACAAACACAATTTGTGTGTGTGTGTGTGTGTGTGTGTGTGTGTAAAGAAAATACACAGAATTTTTATTTTCTCCTACACAAAATTTTTATATTCCTGTACATAAAATCTAAAAATACATTTATTTTATTAATACATTGTAGCAAAATAATCAATACATTACACTTTATTTCTATATAGAATTTTCCCCAACACCTTCTCTAGCCATTCTTTATCTTCTCCTATTTCATGCACACGTATTTCAATAATTCTGACTATATTTTTTACTTAAAATAGTGAGTTAAAAATTCCAGAACTTAGCCTTGTTCTGTCTAGGTTATTTTAAAGGTATTGAGATCACTTGAAAGGGACATATGAGAAAGAAAGGAAGGAAATATTTCAAGCAATTTAAGTTAAAGTGGCAAAGGAAAACCTGAATTGATTACACTTTTCTTACTGCCAATATTTCCCATGGAGTAATGCATGCATGTGTGTGCAGATACGAGTGGGGGTGATATCAGAGTGTGCTAAGGAGGAAGAGTGGAAAAAAGTACAAAAGAATGAGAAAGGAAAACAAGAGCATACGCAATCATGAAAAAATGGAGAAGATTCAATTTCTCCAAAAAATGAAGCATTTCTTTCTTGCTTTACATCATTTCTCCTCACTTCCTTATGTCTGCACACTGGGAAACTGAAGTTTTGTCATTCTTGCCCTGTAACTCCTGGATAGCCACCTTTGACTATGGAGTTACACGTGTTTTGTTTTGTTTTTTAATGCATGCTTATGTAGTATTATTTTATTTTATTTTATTATTTTTTTAACATCTTTATTGGGGTATAATTGCTTTACAATGGTGTGTTAGTTTCTGCTTTATAACAAGGTGAATCAGTTATACATATACATATGTTCCCATATCTCTTCCCTCTTGCGTCTCCCTCCCTCCTACCCTCCCTATCCCACCCCTTTGGTGGTCACAAAGCACTGAGCTGATATCCCTGTGCTATGCGGCTGCTTCCCACTAGTTATCTACCTTACGTTTGGTAGTGTATATATGTCCATGCCTCTCTCTCGCTTTGTCACAGCTCACCCTTCCCCCTCCCCATATCCTCAAGTCCATTCTCCAGTAGGTCTGTGTCTTTATTCCTGTCTTACCCCTAGGCTCTTCATGACCTTTTTTTTCTTAAATTCCATATATATGTGTTAGCATATGGTATTTGTTGTTCTCTTTCTGACTTACTTCACTCTGTATGACAGACTCTAGGTCTATCCACCTCATTACAAATAGCTCAATTTCATTTCTTTTTATGGCTGAGTAATGCTCCACTGTATGTATGTGCCACATCTTCTTTATCCATTCATCCGATGATGGACACTTAGGTTGTCTCCATCTCCAGGCTATTGTAAATAGAGCTGCAATGAACATTTTGGTACATGACTCTTTTTGAATTATGCTTTTCTCAGGGTATATGCCCAGTAGTGGGATTGCTGGGTCATATGGTAGTTCTATTTGTAGCTTTTTAAGGAACCTCCCTACTGTTCTCCATAGTGGCTGTAACAATTCACATTCCCACCAGCAGTGCAGGAGTGTTCCCTTTTCTCCACACCCTCTCCAGCATTTATTGTTTCTAGATTTTTTGATGATGGCCATTCTGACTGGTGTGAGATGGTATCTCATTGTAGTTTTGATCTGCATTTCTCTAATGATTAATGATGTTGAGCATTCTTTCATGTGTTTGTTGGCAGTCTGTATATCTTCTTTGGAGAAATGTCTGTTTAGGTCTTCTGCCCATTTTTGGATTGGGTTGTTTGTTTTTTTGTTATTGAGCTGCATGAGCTGCTTGTAAATTTTGGAGATTAATCCTTTGTCAGTTGCTTCATTTGCAAATATTTTCTCCCATTCTGAGGGTTGTCTTTTGGTCTTCTTTATGGTTTCCTTTGCTGTGCAAAAGTTTTGAAGTTTCATTAGGTCCCATTTGTTTATTTTTGTTTTTATTTCCATTTCTCTAGGAGGTGGGTCAAAAAGGATCTTGCAGTGATTTATGTCATAGAATGTTCTGCCTGTGTTTTCCTCTAAGAGTTTGATAGTTTCTGGCCTTACATTTAGGTCTTTAATCCATTTTGAGCTTATTTTTGTACAAACACAATTTTTTAAAATAGTTCCTTTTCCCTTCTTGAGGACAAAAATGATTCCCAAAGTTCACAACCAGTTCTATCCATAACACCCACATCCTCTCTCTAATCCAGACAAGCCGTGATTTCTGAAAACACGTTCAACACGGCTTTTGCTTTTAACTTGCTCAGTCTCTTGAGCACAATATCTCAAAAATAATGTTATTACTTTTGCTCAGTTACTGTCACTACAGCTCTTTAGAACCGCAGCTCCCTACCTCTTAACCGAGGTGACTTGATCATGCTGCAGCAAACTCAAAGGGCACAGTAGAATATTTTAAATTGTTAAGAGACCGTAGCAGTACTTAGTCACAGGAAACTTGGACACCATGCAAACTACTAGCTCCAGGGAGTTGATAGTTTCAATATTAGATCACACTAAATTTCCTTGATGATATCCTACCTTTGTGTGGCTGGGTTATTAAGTAGTTGCTGTGATATAAAACAAGCGCTGTGAAAATCAGATGTGGACCAAGAAATGAGGGTGGCAGTGTCCAGTTTGATTCCAAGTTTGAGAATCTGGGCAGTGAACAACAGGTACACTCACTCTATTAGTAAGTAACTCTGGTTACCTAAGAATAAAATTAAAATAGTATGTTTTCTTTCAATATCTTTGTCAGATGGTTACCAAGTTGTAAGGACGAAAATGCATATTGAGTTGTTCGGGCCAAAGTAGTTAATAAAAAATTGCTGAGGGTTTTTTGGCCTAGAGACACCATGAAAAAATTACTGAAACACTAGGGTCACCATGAACTGACAAAGTTGGGGAACTTCTGCTCTAGGAGAGCCTAGAGTTGATCTTGGAGTGATTTAGAGTGGTTTGAGTCCCCACAAAGAACTGCTTTGGAAGACCTGTGCCAGATTATTGATGCCCCCGCACACCTTCTGACGATGACGAGGAGGAATTCTATTACCAAAAAGAGCTGGACAACAGCAGAGAATGAGAAGCTACTCAGAAATACCACTGCTAAGCTATTGAATATGGCTTCCAACCAGAAACTTAAATAGATTTTTTGTTTAAATGATGATTCTAAAGCATATTGAAGACACAGCCATCAGTAGCTCTGCTTCCTGGAATCATACACTAAGAAATTCACATTCTATTTTACAGTAAACAAAGTACAGGAGCCCTAAACAAATTTCCTTTTAGCCTTGACATTCCTGACCCTACCAAAATGCAATCACTAATGAACACCAGTGGGACATCTGCAACAATCATCTCTTACTGAGACGCATTTCCAGTTAGGTACTTCCAGGTAAGAATTTTCATTAACTTGCACATTTTCCTGGAGACCTGGCTCTGAGGATTCCAAGTGTGACTACAATGTCATGAAGAATTTGGTGGAAAGAAGTCATGTATGGATTTCACTTGTCACTATCAAAGAAAAAACAAGTAATTTCTGATACTATTAAGAATTTTCTTGATTTTAAGACAGACTCAAATGCTTAAAATGCCCCTAACTTGATTTAAAAGTCCTGTTACAATCACAGTTCTGTAGCCTTTGGTTGCAATACATCGGCCACCAGCAGTGATCATTTTTCACCATCTTCAGATTTTGCCTTTCTTTCCACTTATGTCTTTTACCAGAAGCCACCTCAACTGTATTTGGAAAAAAAAAGTGGAGTGATACATTCCAATAAAAAATTGTGGTGATGCTTATTTGGATTTCCTTGAAACAGATTTGTCCACAACACTGATTTCTCATCATTCACCATGTTTCTCCATGTTCAGCAATAGTAGCTATTCCTGCCAAATGGGGCAACTTTTTGAAACTTAATTATCTTCATCCATAATTAGCTAATGACCAGCAGACACACAAGAATGCATCCTAGATGCTCTTTTGCCTGTATCTAGTCTTCATTCATTTTACCCTAAGAGATTTTCCTTGTTAAAAGCCATGTGGCTGGCACAGACAGCCTGCGTGTGTTATCTCCATCTTTATCAGCATTCGGACATTTCTGTTGGGGTGACTTGACAGTAGCAGAATCTTCAGGAGTATCTATGCTACTGCCATCTGGCATTGATTTTTCAGCCACAATCCCCGAGGTTTCATGAGTGTCTCAACATGAAGGAAGTAATAAGTCTCTGGCCACTGCAGTTGCTAAAGTGAGTGACCAGAACTTTCTATGCCTACTAATGTAAGGCAGAGATAATCTTGAAAAAGGTGCTGTCTCCTTAATAGTCAAAAGACAGTAAGATTCAACTGAGACTTTGCTTTATGTTTATAGGATAATATCCAAAGGGAAAGGACCTGAGTGCAGTCCTAGCCCCTGATTAGTAGCAGCAAAAGCTGGACTGAGCCACAGATATCCTTGGCCTCAGTTTCCTTGTGTGTAAAATGCGAATGATCTTAACACCCAAGTCACAAAATGGTTAGGAACTAAATTTGAAAGTGATATTCAGATATGAGCTGTTCTAATTACCTAAGGGGAAACCGGTATTTTGAACTCAACAGGGTTGGGTAATCTATTGGATTTTAGCATGTGTATTGTGTTTGTGTCTGTTCGTATTTTTTGATTGTGAGTATAACTAGTATAACGGTGATATTCAAAAGAATTCTTGCAGTAGAAAAGTGCCTCTGTTGAAGAGATTCTTGTTTCACCACTTAATACAACAGTTAAGTACCCATTTCCTTAAAAAGGCACCTGTTTAGCACTGGTAATATCTAACATAAAACTAGTGCTTAGATTATTTTAAAAACCTCATCCTTTTTACAAAGCTTTTAGTAATGACAGTGTTATAACTCCATAATCATCTTTCCTCTTAACCCTTGAAATTTTGACTTTTGGAAAATCCCAGTTTCAATTTCAATTTTTAATTTTATCTTTTTTTCTCAAAAGCTGAGAGATGTTTTCCCCAGCTTTTTAGTTTTTTCCTTGGTTGTTCTTAACCTGGTTTTGTGGGTACAACATTCTGAAAGTTGCTTACTTAATAGAAATTAGTGAACAAACGAAAAGAGGGAGGCATTCCAAGTGCTCAGCAATGTCCTTTTCCATTTACCTTCATATTATACATACATCACTCAGGGACAGCACAGTTGCTTAAACAATTTCGGTAGAAAATGTACAATCCTTTTTCTTTTTCTTTTTTTTTATTAAGTTGACTTAAGATTGACAGTCTGAGGCCTGCTTTGGATGCCACAGCTGACCATTCTGTTCCTGTCAGCGCCTTGCAAAAAGGGGGGCTTTTCCTACTTGTCAGTTAATGCAAATCACTTGAATTACATTTTCTTCCCTTATTGCTGATGCTTGCCTGGCAGATGCAAAGATACTGATAAGGACTGATCTCCCACAGTTGAATGAGATGGAGGTGCTTCTGTACTCTTGACATCAGCTTGGGCCCACTTTACCTTCTGATTTACTTCTGAGAAATGGTCCCTCTTTTATCCCCTCTCTGTGGTAGTTGCTTAATTTTATTTTGCTTTTCAATCATAAAGATTTTCATAATAACACCTTTATCGACCAAACGCTCAACAATTATTTAAGATGCCCACCCAGCTTGAGATACTGCTCAGGTAGCCAGCTTGTCTCAGTTTGCTTGGTACTGTCTTGGTTTTAGCACTGAAAGATCAGCATCCCAAGATCCCAGGGAAACCAAAATAGTTGGTCATCCTAGCAGTAATGAACAGTGATTAATTTGGCCTAAATTTAGATTCTCTTAACTTTCTCTGCTATCATTTCCAAGCAAAGCTCTTTTTATAGGTACGAGCTCTGTATACAAACAAGTTCAACTTGTTTCATAGTGATTTAGAGTCAGAGAACTCTTTGCAAGTCTGCCCTTCATTTATAAAACACCCTCTTTTTCCTAATTCCCAGCATCTTATTTTTATCTGTTTTCTTGTTGCTTTCACCCATAAGCGTTGAAGGATTTTATGACTTGTGAGCTCTTGAACTCTGTTTTTATGAATTAATTGATTGGTTTTAACCTAAGCAGTTAGTTCAGTTATAGGAAAAATAATAAATAATTCAATTTAAAATATGAACTGTGGACTCATCTCATAGTAGAATTATGGGCAACTTAATTTCCTTCTTTTCTAAATCACACTGTTGCATGTATTACTTTCACAAAATAAAATCTTTTTATTTATTTTATTTATTTATTTTTGATTGTTATAAAGAATATATTTATTAGGATACAACCTATTACATGTATAAATACACATTTATTTGGTTATAAATCCTACAGACAATAGGGTTTTTGGCAAGGAAATGTGAGTGCACTTTTCTTTTCTTTTTTTAATTGAGGTATAGTTGTTTTACGATGTTGTGTCAGTTTCTACTGTACAGCAAAGTGAAGTAGAGTTCCCTGTGCTATACAGCAGGTTTTCATTAGTTATCTATTTTATACATATTAGTGTATATATGTCAATACCAATACAAAATCTTTTTAAAATAACTTTAAAATTAGGTTTTTAAATACTTTCAATTAAACAAAATTTATAATGTTCACCAAAATCCATTCCTAAGACCTCACTATTTCTGGTCAGGGCTGCCCATGGGAATATACATAGAAAATTACCTAGATCTTCTGTCCACAAAGACATCTTGCCAGGAAAAAAAGACACTAATCAGGGTCCAAGAAATTGAGAATTGTGAAGCAGGTCAGCCATGTAATAAGCTGACAAGGTCAGTTGAAGAATAATGAAATTCTGGAACAGCTTTGCCAGAGGCAAAATGGAATTTGGAAGGGGGAAAAGGGGGTGTTAGGAAAATAAGTCTTAGAATATTTTTTATTGAACCAGGGAAACTTTCATCCATTCATTTACTCATTCATTCACTTGAAAATATTTATTGACTACCTTCTATGTGCCAGTGTGTATGTCAATGAACCAAAGATATTAAAAAAACATTACCCTTACAGAACTTATATTCTAGTGTGGTAGTGACAGTAGAGAGCAAATATAATAAGTACATAGTATTTTTTAAAGTGAAAAGTGCTAGGGAAAAAATAGAGTAGGCTTAGGGGCATCAGGAATGCAAGGCAGTGTGGGTAAAAGGAGGATTATAATATTAAATTGAGAGCAGAGAAGGATGCAACTAGTAAAAGTTCTTAAAAGGAACCAAGCTTTACCTAGAGGAAACAGTGAATGAAAACACTGACTTTGCAAAAATGCATTGCGATTCAGAGTGCTATTTGACATCTGACCTTAAACTTGGTAGGACAAAGGTGGGGACAGTGGGTTAATGTCAACCGAATCCTGCCCAGTTGGGGCCTCTTTACCTTCAAATGTGTCTGTTCCTATTTGTCTTTACTACAGATGAGATCAGCAAGGCAGTGGTGCTAATAGTTTCCAGGATAGTTCCACTAGGAAACTATAGAAAGGTTATTTTGTGTAGATAAGCATCCCCTATCAAAATTTTTCTGCTGTGATCTAGGGTAAGATGTAACCCATTATGTTACATATTCCCTAATGCAGCAAACAGGAGAGATTTTTTTTTTTTTCAAATGCTACTGAAAAAGTTATAGTACTTTAATTAATGATTGACTTTATGGTGTATGTGAATACGTTTGTGTGCTGTATAAGTGAATGACAGAATTTAAAAGATTTTAAACTTCATAGATAAATAAAACCATTAAGCCAATGATAACACGAAAGCCCTTTAGGGGGGAAAGTTATGTTGCCTGGAACCCAGCATTCTATAATGTATTTAACTTATATATCCTTTTTTTAAAATTCAGTCTTGAACTGAGTGAAACTCAATTCTGCAAAAAAAGTGCAGAAAGAATACATATAAATGCAATGAATGAATGAAGAGGAGATGAATATAATCGTGACTGCAAACCCTCATGCATTATGAAAACTTAGTCATATATCCACTGTTGCCTTTTATTAAGAAAACTAAGCTCCCAGAGAAGAAACATTATATAAATTGTACTGTTTAAAAATTGCTGCGTTCATTATGAGAAGCTTAATTATGGTCATCATTTACCCCCCCAAATCAAAGTCTTGTCAAAGAATTCATAATAATGAATGTTTCTCATTAAAAATTAATGAACAAGTGGCTTATTCTAAAGGTATCAAGTCTGTGGAATATCATCATTTTCCTATCTTGTTTAAAAGAATTAATATTCATGCAAATTAGATCCAAATGACTACAGTTTAGATGGTTACTTGGTACTACAGATTATGGATTTGTTTATTACCATAGAAGCCAGTTACATTTGTCAGCATAGGCTAGATTATGCTGTGATGAACAAACCTTGGAATCTCAGCGGTTTCATAAAACAAAGGTTCCTTTCTTGCTAATGCAAAATGCGATGTAAGTCAGAGTACCCCTCACAGCAGCTCTCCTCTCTGCAGTGACTCAGCAAACCACGCTGCTTCCATTTTGTATCTCTGTCATTTCAACCTTCTAGATCATCATGGAACAAAGAGAGGTAGAAGGTTGTGCATCAGCTCTTAAATGCTTCAGCCTGAAGTAACACACGTCATTTCTGTTCACAGCCCAATGCCACGTGGTTTTGACAAACACATCTGGGACAAGTGGGGGGAGCGGGTGAATATTCAGTGAATATTAATGTGCCTGCAACAGCAGTAGCAAAACCAAAGGAGGAGACTGGTGAATAGCATATTACCTAGTAAGTACTGTTTGGATATTTTGCATAACATTGGGAGAAGGGAGAGGGCAAATATTCTAAAACACAGCCAGAAACACCTCTGTCTCTTGAAAACAGTGAGGTAACGTACAAATCCATAAGTTAGTAACATAATCACCCTTGTATTCCTGTGATCAGAATGCTACTATGATAATTGCTCACAGTGCAAGAGGGATCAAACCATCAGTGCAAAAGACATTTGGTAAATCCCTCTCTTGAAGGAAAACGGAGTTACTTCTTTGAGTGTGGGGTTATAAATGGCACAGACAAAGCCCCACTCTTCAGATGGATGTAGTGTTCTTTTAAGATCTGAGGAATGTTTTCTTGGCTAGATTAACAAGGGAGACAGTGCTTTGACTGAGAAGGAAAAACTCTCAGTTCTGAAGTCTTGTTTGAGAATACACACAATTTAACTTCACTCTCTTCTTCATCCCTAGGCTAAAATAGCAAATAAATGAAGAACTGAGTTAATTAAATGCATATTTTAACAGCATTTATCTGACATTGATTGGCTGAGGCCACTTACAGTAAAGTGTGGAATAGTTAATACAAGTGCTGGCCATCTCCTAGAGGAGGTGACCTCAAGGTCATGTAATTGTAGCAGTAATTTATTTAGCTTAAAATGAATGTGTTCTCAATTAGGTTGGTAGGCATTATAATAACACAAGTGGGATTTATATTTGCTTATGTCTTGGTTGTGAGGGTTTAGTTATTGGATTTGTTGGCCTATATTTAGTCCTCTAATTCATGATCCCTCCCAGTAAAGATCAGGACGCTTGTTCAGGCTGATTAATAGGGACCCGGTCCTAATGTTGCAGGTAGTGGCCTGATCTTGCCAGAGGCAGTAGAGGAGCAGACACAGAGCACAGCTGCCAGAAGACTACCGACTCACTTTTGTTTGATGTACATCAGTGGCTTTGCAACTCAGAAAAGCAGTCTCTTCAAGTATCTCCCAGCACATCAGTGGTGGATGTGAGGACTTTATATTTAAGTGTTATATACCTGAGCCTCAATTACTATGATGCTTCTAGTCTTAGGAAACACTGTCCAATGGTAAGAAAATTGGACTGAGCGTTAGGAGACCAGTGTTTAATTCCAATTCCTCTCTTCATTCTGTGTGTGATGTCAAGGTACTTAACTTTTCTAATCTTGCTTAGTTCTGTGTGGCATAGGAATATTAGCCAGAACAAAGGAAGACAAAGTTTTTGGAAGATGTTGAAAAATTCTTACTTCTTAGGATTGTCCCAAGGCATAAATAAGATAATGTATATAATACTCCTGAATTGTACTCAGTTGCTGTTTATTCCTTTTCTTCTCCTCCTCCTTTTCTTATTGATCTGATCAACAGGAAGGTTAAGAGTGCTTTTTAGGGCTTCCCTGGTGGCGCAGTGGTTGAGAGTCCGCCTGCCAATGCAGGGGACGCGGGTTCGTGCCCCAGTCCGGGAAGATCCCACATGCCGCGGAGCGGCTGGACCCGTGAGCCATGGCCACTGAGCCTGCGTGTCCGGAGCCTGTGCTCCGCAACGGGAGAGGCCACAACAGTGAGAGGCCCGCGTACCGCAAAAAAAAAAAAAAAAGAGTGCTTTTTAAAAAAATTGATGAGGACATTAAGTAGCTAAAATGAAGTTTGGGATTATTAGAGCATATCAGAGATTTTAATTTACTGTGTTCTATTCCTTTGAACATAGCACAGGTGTTCAGAGTCAGAAGAATAGCATAGATTATGTGTCAGATTGTTAATGTATCCTTTGGTTTGAAAGCTATTGATTAAGCTATGTTTTCTCAGTTATCAAACTGTGATAAAAGAAGAAGGTCATTTGCACCAACAAATATAAGGTACCAGAAGCAAAGTATGGATAACTCTTTAACATTCATGCATCCATCACTCGATCATTTGTGTGTTTATTGGGCACCTCTTTTATGCCTGGCCATCTGCTGATGGAAAGATGACTCCCAGATCATGGTCCCTCCTGTCAAGGGCATCACTCTACAGTCTGGGAGGAACATCTCTAAATGAATATCTCCAATGCTAACTGATAAATTGGATACTAAATAGAATTTAAAGCATTAAGAGAACCCAAATAAGGAGATTTTGCGTGCTTGAAATAGTGACGGGAGCTTGGGTCAGAGAAAGTCTTAAAAAAGGACTGATATAACAGGTGGGACTCAATTGATAAGAGGAACAATAGCTGGACAATAGATGGGGGAAGAGGAGGGTGACGTCTTAGGTCCTGGGAACAACGAGAACAAAGGAAGACAAATTTTGGAAGAAGGTGAAATCTGGTGAAATCTCCCCCCCGCCCCCCGCCATACTTCACTATAACAAAGTGTCCTAAAGTTGCAAGTGTGTTCACGCTAAACACAGATGTGCAGAGGAAATGCAGATCTTATTCCCTAAAGCTGCTATGACCTTTGTGGGTAGTGAGGGGAGGAAAGCTTAACTGTTTAAAACCTGTTCCAGTCCAGTATTTCAGCAGCCTCCTTTGGTTTGACTCGGACTCTTAGTGGTAGCTGGTCGGTCCTCCAGAACGCTCCTCTCTTCCCTGATTCTCTCATTTCCTAGGCTCTGATGCAGGATTCCTTTGCTCAGCCACAGAGGTCCCTGATTTTTGATTCAGTGTCTCCCTCTCAAAGGGCAAATCAGACTTCTCTGTTCATCCAATAAAGCTCTAAAGGCAGGAGAGCCAGGCATAGTTCTGACCCTGTCTGTCTGTCTGTCCACTGCCTCAGTTTCTTCTCTCCCCTTCTCAGATCATCAGATCGCAGAGCGACCTCTGTCCTCCTTGTTTTCTAAGATATATATATATATATATATATATATATATTCACGAGATGTAGTGGGAGAGAAGCTGACTTACCACCAAAGAATATAAAATGAGAAGCCAAAAATATTATATTTATTTCAAAACCACACAAATTCAACAGAGAGTTCTTGTGTGTGTGACTTTAAAGCACTTTTTTTTTTTTTTTTTTTTTTTTTTGCGGGACACAGGCCTCTCACTGTTGTGGTCTCTCCCGTTGAGAAGCACAGGCTCGGGATGCGCAGGCTCAGTGGCCACGGCTCACGGGCCCAGCCGCTCCGCGGCATGTGGGATCCTCCCAGACCGGGGCACGAACCCGTGTCCCCTGCATCGGCAGGCGGACTCTCAACCACTGCGCCACCAGGGAAGCCCTAAAGCACTTTTTAAAATTTCTCTTTCAGCACTGCAGAGGGACCCAGGTCAAGACTTCTTCTTGTTCACATTTCAGATAATCAGCCTATAGACACGATACTTCTACTCTCATTTCAGGTTTTTGGCTCCTGAACAATAGATGGAAACTGGCTCATATTATATAGAAACATATCTTTCTCTTCAGCAATGATATGGGAATGCTATATAAAGTTTACACCTCCCACAATTAGGATAGCACCAAATATTTGAATCCATTTCATGCTAAAGATTTTCCCAATATCCAGTTTGTAATGCTTATGAGCCAGCTCGAATAGAAACATTGCAGAAAGACTACAACTGCAAATGTAGCCTCTCAGAGAGTAGTAACATTTACCTGAAATGTCTGAAAGAGAAGTATAGTAGTCCCCCCTTATCCGCAGTTTTGCTTTTGGCAGCTTCAGTTACCCACAGTCAACTGTAGTACAAAGATATTAAATGGGAAATTCCAGAAATAAACAATTTATAAGTTTTAAATTACGTGCTTTTCAAAGTATCATGATGAAATCTCATGTCTTCTGTCTCCATCCTGCTCTGTCCCACGCAGGATTCCCAACCATCCTCATGGTCTGCCCGTTATGGCTCTATGATCCAGGATGACTGGACACAAATGATCCTTCTTCTGATATATCATCAGAAAGTCAGTAGTAGCCTAACACAATGTCACAGTGCCTATGTCACTTCACCTTCCTTCATCTCATCATGTAGGCTTTTTTTTTTTTTTTTTGCGGTATGCGGGCCTCTCACTGCTGTGGCCTCTCCCGTTGCGGAGCACAGGCTCCGGACGTGATCATGTAGGCTTTTTGTCATCACAAGAAGAAGGGTGAATACATTACAATAAGGTATTTTGATCAAGAGAGAGACCACATTCACATAACTTTTATTACAATATATTGTTATAATTGTTCTAGTCTATTATTAGTTATTGCTGTTAATCTCTTACTGTACCTGATTTATAAATTAAACTTTATCATAGGTATGTATGTATAGGAAAAAAATGTAGTATATGTAGGGTTCAGTACTATGCGTGTTTTCAGGCATCCACTGGGGGTCTTGGAACATGTCCCCCATGGATAAGGGAGGGCTACTGTATCTAGAAAAGAGGAACATCGGGGCAGATACAGCTCTGAAATACATGTGCATTAAGTCTGTAAAAGAGCCTCTGATCAATGCAGTTTGTGTAGTTTTACTCTTCGAAAGTGAAGGTTTTCCCCTGAAGGCAATGGAGACTGGCCTTGTCCTGAAGCTGTTTTATAAGAACCTGGAATACATTAAATTTTCAATTTTAGGGGCTCCCCTCGTGGCACAGTGGTTAAGAATCCACCTGCCGATGCAGGGGACACAGGTTCGATCCCTGGTCCGGGAAGGTCCCACATGCCATGGAGCAACTAAGCCCGTGCACAGGTAGCAACTGCTTTCCCCATAAGGGAGACCACATGTTCCCATAAACCTTAAAGAAAGAACATAATTTTACTTTTCTCTCATGCAGTATTTCTAATGCTTAAATGTACGCCATGACCCAAGCACATTTGAAGTACATTTGAAAGCTGGACAAAACTGAAAATATGCATGGATTCGAATAGTTCTGCATGTTCGTAAAGGGCTGGCCATTCATAGAACTCTGATTTTATGACTCTTAGGCATACATTTCTCTTGTCTTTGAGAAAATGACTTGTAGGCTATTGTAAGGAAAGAGTTTTCATTCTGCAGACACCAGCACTAGCAGATAAAGATCTAACCCCCAAAGAAAAAATAACTATTATATCATAGAAGACACCACATACCCTTCACCGAGCCACGTCTGAATTATAAGAACTCCACTGAGCTCTTTGGTTGGAATGACAGTGTCACCAGCTATTTCAGTACATTTTTAATAAAAATTCTTCTACCTTGATCAATCCATGCTCTTCAATTTAGAGCTGAGATTAATTCTCCAAGACACAATATGGTACAGTATTAACACTTGAAATCATCTTATAACTGCTTGCTTTCATATTTGGCATAACTATTGTACCACCTTAGAAGCTGCTTCTATTGACCTTTAGATTAAAAATATGTTGGATTATCATGATTGACACTTTTAAAATGACTCATTCTTGCCAAACACAGCATAACAACTTTTTAACATTCCCTTTTCTTTACGACCGCCTCGCCTTTCGTTATATGAAACATGGCTGGATCCTACATGACCTCTCATTGCCTAACATGATTTTTTTCAGAGCTCATGAAGATTTACACTGGGAGCTAAATGTTTCAGTGATTGCTCTGTTGGGTTTCATTATACCACTGTAGTTAATCAAAGCAAGTCTGGCCTTGCTACCATGATTCATTGTATGGTTTTTTGAACTTAATCATTTACACAGAATGAATATACACATTATCACCAGGGCTGGATTTCTTTAACAGCCTGCATGACACAGTACTGTAATGCCTTTGCCGACTGCTCATTCCCAAGAACTCCATACTTACCAGAGTTTTTTGTTAAGACATTTCAGTGATGGACTTTGGATTAGAAAAAAGTAAATAGGAAGCCTCTAGGTGGAGCTACAGAGGGCAGAGGAAATACGGGCTGACTTATCTCCAAGTTGGGCTAACTGGGAATCCTTTCATTTGTACAAAATGTTTCTTTTCATGGTGTGTGGTCTTCACGATCATAATTAACAAGGAACCTTTCTTCACTCTCATTCCTAATCCCGTCATAAATTATTGGCTGCTGGCATCTGGGTAGGGTTTGGCAGATCTCAGATTTTATGTATAGCCTGAGGGAATTACTGCGATTGTTGTTTTTAAACTGAAGAACTTAATTGTGTAAGTATTAACATATGTGAACTAGGTCTAACAAGTCTAGTTTCTGTGTCTAACAAGTCAAGTCCAGTGATGTTCCCATTGACAGCTTATTCCTCAACAAAAAAGCAGATTCACATTTAACCACAGCCATTGGAGTACGGGAGCTCGCTCCCGGCTCATGGGAGTCAATTGTCAATTTCTCAGGAATTTTATAAACTGGTTGTTAAGCACAGCCAGTATTTATAATCAAAGTATGTAAACTTTTAATTAAATAAATCATATTTTTTAAAGGTAATAATAAATACTCAAAACTCAACTCTTCCTAAATATTTTACTCCATTGTACTATGATCTGTGCTCTTGAGGTTATTTGTGTCTAGAGTATGTGTACGCTTGGTGGAAATACCACATGGTGTGCTACTGTACATCTGTTCCCAACTCTACACTCAGGGACATCTCGTTGGTAGCCTGATGGGAGTATTCACATCATGGAAATCACGAACGCTACAAACCAAGACTTGATTTGTTGTTTTGTCTCCTTCTTGTGTATGAAGGACGTACTATTTTATTTTCCCTACCAGAAAACTAAGTCTCCGAGAAGTTCAGTAAATGATTTGGCCATAGGATTTTTTTACTTATTGAAGTATAGTTGATTTACAATTTTGTGTTACTTTCTGGTGTACAGAATATATATTCTTTTTCATATTCTTTTCCATTTTAGTTTACTATAAGATACTGAATATAATTCCCTGTGCTATATAATAGGACCTTGTTGTTTATCTATTTTATATATAGTAGTTTGTATCTGCTAATCCCAAACTCCTAATTTATCCCTCCCCTCACCCCTTTCCCCTTTGGTAACCATAAGTTTGTTTTCTACGTCTGTGAATCTGTTTTGTAAATAAGTTTATTTCTATCATATTTTTGATTCCACATATAAGTGATATCATATGATATTTGTCTTTCTCTGACTTACTTCACTTAGTATGATAATCTCTAGGTCCACCTATGTTGCTGCAAATAGCAGTATTTCATTCTTTTTTATGGCTGAGTAATATTCCACTGTATATATATACCACATCTTCTTAGTCATTCATCTGTTGATGGACAGTTAGTTTGCTTCCATGTCTTGGCTATTGTAAACAGTGCTACTATGAACATTGGGGTGCACATGTCTTTTCAAATCAGAGTTTTGTCTGGATATATGCCCAGGAGTAGAATTGCTTGATCATATGATAGCTCTATTTTTAGTTTTTTAAGGAACCTCCATCCTGTTTTTCATAGCAGCTGTACCAGTGGACATTCCCACCAACAGTGTGGGAGGGTTGGCCATAGGATTTTATTGCAGGTGTTTTCTGAGTTCAAAATTCATTCTCCTAAGTCTTGTGCTCTATATATCCCTTCTAGTGGACTTTTCATTGCCACTGTATTATACACTCATAAAAACTACTAATGGTGTTAACTAGTGTTTGGTTTGTATAGTCACCGTGTTCCCTGAGTAAGGTACAACTTCAGTACATTTAAGTCTGCAATTTTTTTTTTCAGACAGCCAGTTGTTATTCGTTTACCAACACACCGCTATCCAGAACTGGAGGTTGTATTTAAACAAATCTAATAAGGACTTACTGTATAGCACAGGGAACAGTACTCAACACTCTTTAGTGACCTATATGGGAAAAGAATCTAAAACAGAGTGGGTATATATATACATATATATATATGTCTATGTATAACTGATTCACTTTGCTCTACACCTGTAACCAATACAACATTGTAAATCAACTATGCTCCCATAAAAATTATTAAAACAAACAAGCAAACAAACAAAAAAACCCAAATCTACCCCTAGGAATAACCAAACTCAGCTGCAGCAATCCTATCACTTAAATTTCACATCCTCATGGACTATCTTCCACACCATCTCCTAACCCCAGAAAACACAGAAAAGTACTTTCTAGAAGCAACTATTTTTTCCATTTATAAAAAAAAATCCCAATTACTAGAATTTATTAATTGTCAGAGCTCTCACTGCTCTTCTTCAACCATTCTTCAGGACTCACTGTTACTACTACAAATTTTATTTTCTAGCATCAGCCAGAATACTCCCATTTGATTTCAATATGTAAGCAACATGAAGGCGACACAACTAGAAATAAAAAAAGGAGGCAGTTACACAGACATGCAAAGAGGCACCAGCCCAAGTGCCAGGTTTAACGGGCTTTGAAAGAATCAGGTATGAGACTACCTGAGCCTGTCCTCTCTCTATGCCTCTCTCTAAGCCAATTGTTTTTCACAGAGAAAACAATCTCTCAATGGGAAATTTAGGATAATTTTTCAACCAAATACTACCTGGCTAATGTCAGATGAAAGAACTGAGTGGACTGGTAGCTGAGAAACAGAGACTACAAGTCTGATAAAATTATATGGGGCTCACCCACTTCTGTTTCAGATTTTCTTAGCATTATTGTTGAGTACACTCACCAAAGAAGCACTAAGTCGCTCTGTGTGTGTGTTCAACTATCTTACCAGATTTTTCTGATATTCAAATGTTGTGTGAGAGTGAGGATGAAACACGCACATGCTCTGTGGCTGGAGCTTCTCTACTGGGATAATTTACCCCCAGCCCAAAGTGTTTTATTTTTATTTATTTATTTTTTAACATCTTTACTGGAGTATAATTGCTTTACAATGGTGTGTTACTTTCTGCTGTATAACACAGTGAATCAGCTATACATATACATACATCCCCATATCCCCTCCCTCTTGCGTCTCCCTCCCACCCTCCCTATCCCACCCCTCTAGGTGGTCACAAAGCGCCCAGCTGATCTCCCTGTGCTATGCAGCTGCTTCCCACTAGCTATCTGTTTTACATTTTGTAGTGTATATATGTCCATGCCACTCTCTCACTTTGCCCCAGCTTACCCTTCCCCCTCCCCGTGTCCTCAAGTCCATTCTCTTGTCCTCAAGTCCATTCTCTATGTCTGCGTCTTTAATTCCTGTCCTGCCCCTAGGTTCTTCAGAACTTTTTTTTTTTTTTTAGATTCCATATATATGAGTTAGCATACGGTATTTGTTTTTCTCTTTCTGACTTACTTCACTCAGTATGACAGTCTCTAGGTCCATCTACCTCATTACACATAACTCAATTTCATTTCTTTTTATGGCTGAGTAATATTCCATTGTATATATGTGCCACATCTTCTTTATCCATTCATCTGTCGATGGACACTTAGGTTTCTTCCATGTCCTGGCTACTGTAAATAGAGGTGCAATGAACATTGTGGTACATGACTCTTTTTGAATTATGGTTTTCTCAGCATATATGCCCAGTAGTGGGATTGTACCCCCAGCCCAAAGCTTTTTAAGTGGTGACTCCAAAATCTGACCTCCTGACGACACGTTTCAGTCTTTCCATTCATTATTGGTACCATATGCAGCCAGAATTACCTTCAGCTTTACACTGACCGTGGAAGTCATGGCTTTCTCACAACTTTATCTACTGTGGCATGAAGACTGTTTCTTCAAAACTATTAGTCACAGCGAATACTTTCCTCCTGTGTACCATCATCAACATCTTTGCCTGTTTGGTAACTTCTGAGGGAGAGAAACTGACGACTTTCTGCCTCACTGCTGTCTCAAAGAGGCTTGTAAATAGCTCATAATGGAAATTGTTTGGTGTGTTGCAATTAGATACAATCGCACTTTAACTTTCCAAGAAGATTTGTACCCAAATGCAAAAAAAAAAGATAGCAAAACTTTTTTTTTTTAATTTTTTTTAACGTCTCTATTGGAGTATAATTGCTTTACAATGGTGTGTTAGTTTCTGCTTTACAACAAAATGAATCAGTTATATATATACATATGTTCCCAAATCTCTTCCCTCTTGCGTCTCCCTCCCTCCCAGCCTCCCTTTCCCACCTCTCCAGGCGATCACAAAGCACCGAGCTGATCTCCCTGTGCTATGTGGCTGCTTCCCACTAGCTATCTACATTACGTTTTGTACCGTATGTATGTCCATGCCTCTCTCTCGCTTTGTCACGGCTTACCCTTCCCCCTCCCCATATCCTCAAGTCCATTCTCTAGTAGGTCGGTGTCTTTATTCCTGTCTTACCCCTAGGTTCTTCATGACATTTTTTTTTCTTAAATTCCATATATATGTGTTAGCATACAGTATTTGTCTTTCTCTTTCTGACTTCACTCTGTATGACAGACTCTAGGTCTATCCACCTCATTACAAATAGCTCAATTTTGTTTCTTTTTATGGCTGAGTAATATTCCATTGTATATATGTGCCACATCTTCTTTATCCATTCATCCGATGATGGACACTTTGGTTGCTTCCATCCCCGGGCTATTGTAAATAGAGCTGCAATGAACATTTTGGTACATGACTCTTTTTGAATTATGCTTTTCTCAGGGTATATGCCCAGTAGTGGGATTGCTGGGTCATATGGTAGTTCTATTTGTAGTTTTTTAAGGAACCTCCATACTGTTCTCCACAGTGGCTGTATCAGTTTACATTCCCACCAACAGTGCAAGAGGGTTCCCTTTTCTACACACCCTCTCCAGCATTTATTGTTTCTAGATTTTTTGATGATGGCCATTCTGACTGGTGTGAGATGATATCTCATTGTAGTTTTGATTTGCATTTCTCTAATGATTAGTGATGTTGAGCATTCTTTCATGTGTTTGTTGGCAGTCTGTATATCTTCTTTGGAGAAATGTCTATTTAGGTCTTCTGCCCATTTTTGGATTGGGTTGTTTGTTTTTTTGTTATTCAGCTGCATGAGCTGCTTGTAAATTTTGGAGATTAATCCTTTGTCAGTTGCTTCATTTGCAAATATTTTCTCCCATTCTGAGGGTTGTCTTTTGGTCTTCTTTATGGTTTCCTTTGCTGTGCAAAAGTTTTGAAGTTTCATTAGGTCCCATTTGTTTATTTTTGTTTTTATTTCCATTTCTCTAGGAGGTGGGTCAAAAAGGATCTTGCTGTGATTTATGTCATAGAGTGTCCTGCCTATATTTTCCTCTAAGAGTTTGATAGTTTCTGACCTTACATTTAGGTCTTTAATCCATTTTGAGCTTATTTTTGTGTATGGTGTTAGGGAGTGTTCTAATTTCATTCTTTTACAGGTAGCTGTCCAGTTTTCCCAGCACCACTTACTGAAGAGGCTGTCCTTTCTCCACTGTACATTCCTGCCTCCTTTATCGAAGATAAGGTGACCATATGTGTGTGGGTTTACCTCTGGGCTTTCTATCCTGTTCCATTGATCTATATTTCTGTTTTTGTGCCAGTACCATACTGTCTTGATTACTGTCGCTCTGTAGTATAGTCTGAAGTCAGGGAGCCTGATTCCTCCAGCTCCGTTTTTCGTTCTCAAGATTGCTTTGGCTATTAGGGGTCTTTTGTGTTTCCATACAAATTGTGAAATTTTTTGTTCTAGTTCTGTGAAAAATGCCAGTGGTAGTTTGATAGGGATTGCATTGAATCTGTAGATTGCTTTGTGTAGTAGAGTCATTTTCACAATGTTGATTCTTCCAATCCAAGAAAATGGTATATCTCTCCATCTATTTGTATCATCTTTAATTTCTTTCATCAGTGTCTTATAATTTTCTGCATACAGGTCTTTTGTCTCCTTAGGTAGGTTTATTCCTAGATATTTTATTCTTTTTGTTGCAATGGTAAATGGGAGTGTTTTCTTGATTTCACTTTCAGATTTTTCATCATTTGTGTATAGGAATGCCAGAGATTTCTGTGCATTAATTTTGTATCCTGCTACTTTACCAAATTCATTGATTAGCTTTAGCAGTTTTCTGGTAGCATCTTTAGGATTCTCTATGTATAGTATCATGTCATCTGCAAACACTGACCGCTTTACTTCTTCTTTTCCGATTTGGATTACTTATATTTGCTTTTCTTCTCTGATTGCTGTGGCTAAAACTTCCAAAACTATGTTGAATAACAGTGGTGAGAGTGGGCAGCCCTGTCTTTTTCCTGATCTTAGTGGAAATGCTTTCAGTTTTTCACCATTGAGGACAATGTTGGCTGTGGGTTTGTCATATATGGCCTTTATTATGTTGAGGAAAGTTCCCTCTATGCCTACTTTCTGCAGGGTTTTTATCATAAATGGGTGTTGAATTTTGTCGAAAGCTTTCTCTGCATCTATTGAGATGATCATATGGTTTTTCTCCTTCAGTTTGTTAATATGGCGTATCACATCGATTCATTTGCGTATATTGAAGAATCCTTGCATTCCTGGAATAAACACCACTTGATCATGGTGTATGATCCGTTTAATGTGCTGTTGGATTCTGTTTGCTAGTATTTTTTTGAGGATTTTTGCATCTATGGTCATCAGTGATATTGGCCTGTAGTTTTCTTTCTTTGTGACATCTTTGTCTGGTTTTGGTATCAGGGTGATGGTGGCCTCATAGAATGAGTTTGGGAGTGTTCCTCCCTCTGCTATATTTTGGAAGAGTTTGAGAAGGATAGGTGTTAGCTCTTCTCTAAATGTTAGATAGAATTCGCCTATGAAGCCATCTGGTCCTGGGCTTTTGTTTGTTGGAAGATTTTTAATCACAGTCTCAATTTCAGTGCTTGTGATTGGTCTGTTCATATTTTCTATTTCTTTCTGATTCAGTCTTGGCACGTTGTGCATTTCTAAGAATTTGTCCATTTCTTCCAGGTTGTCCAATTTATTGGCATAGAGTTGCTTGTAGTAATCTCTCATGATCTTTTGTATTTCTGCAGTGTCAGTTGTTACTTCTCCTTTTTCATTTCTAATTCTATTGATTTGAGTCTTCTCCCTTTTTTTCTTGATGAGTCTGGCTAATGGTTTATCAATTTTGTTTCTCTTCTCAAAGAACCAGCTTTTAGTTTTATTGATCTTTGCTATCATTTCCTTCATTTCTTTTTCATTTATTTCTCATCTGATTTTTATGACTTCTTTCCTTCTGCTAACTTTGGGGTTTTTTTGTTCTTCTTTCTCTAATTGCTTTAGGTGCAAGGTTAGGTTGTTTATTCGAGATGTTTCCTGTTTCTTAAGGTAGGATTGTATTGCTATAAACTTCCCTCGTAGAACTGCTTTTGCTGCATCCCATAGGTTTTGGGTCATCGTGTCTCCATTGTCATTTGTTTCTAGGTATTTTTTGATTTCCTCTTTGATTTCTTCAGTGATCACTTCGTTATTAAGTAGTGTATTGTTTAGCCTCCATGTGTTTGTATTTTTTACAGATCTTTTCCTGTAATTGATATCTAGTCTCATAGCATTGTGGTTGGAAAAGATACTTGATAAGATTTCGATTTTCTTAAGTTTACCAAGGCTTGATTTGTGACCCAAGATATGATCTATCCTGGAGAATGTTCCATGAGCACTAGAGAAAAATGTGTATTCTGTTGTTTTTGTATGGAATGTCCTATAAATATCAATTAAGTCCATCTTATTTAATGTATCATTTAAAGCTTGTGTTTCCTTATTTATTTTCATTTTGGATGATTTGTCCATTGGTGAAAGTTGGGTGTTAAAGTCCCCTACTATGATTGTGTTACTGTCGATTTCCCCTTGTATGGCTGTTAGCATTTGCCTTATGTATTGAGGTGCTCCTATGTTGGGTGCATAAATATTTACAATTGTTATATCTTCTTCTTGGATCGATCCCTTGATCATTATGTAGTGTCCTTCTTTGTCTCTTCTAATAGTCTTTATTTTAAAGTCTATTTTGTCTGATATGAGAATTGCTACTCCAGCTTTCTTTTGGTTTCCATTTGCATGAAATATCTTTTTCCATCCCCTTACTTTCAGTCTGTATGTGTCTCTAGGTCTGAAGTTGGTCTCTTGTAGACAGCAAATATATGGGTCTTGTTTTTGTATCCATTCAGCCAATCTGTGTCTTTTGGTGGGAGCATTTAGTCCATTTACATTTAAGGTAATTATCGATATGTATGTTCCTATTCCCATTTTCTTAGTTGTTTTGGGTTCGTTATTGTAGGTCTTTTCCTTCTCTTCTGTTTCTTGCCTAGAGAAGTTCCTTTAGCAGTTGTTGTAAAGCTGGTTTGGTAACGCTGAACTCTCTCAGCTTTTGCTTGTCTGTAAAGGTTTTAATTTCTGCATCAAATCTGAATGAGATCCTTGCTGGGTAGAGTAATCTTGGTTGCAGGTTTTTCTCCTTCATCACTTTAAATACGTCCTGCCAGTCCCTTCTGGCTTGCAGAGTTTCTGCTGAAAGATCAGCTGTTAACCTTATGGGGATTCCCTTGTGTGTTATTTGTTGTTTTTCCCTTGCTGCTTTTAATATGTTTTCTTTGTATTTAATTTTTGACAGTTTGATTAATATGTGTCTTGGCGTGTTTCTCCTTGGATTTATCCTGTATGGGACTCTGTGTGCTTCCTGGACTTGATTAACTATTTCCTTTCCCATATTAGGGAAGTTTTCAACTATAATCTCTTCAAATATTTTCTCAGTCCCTTTCTTTTTCTCTTCTTCTTCTGGAACCCCTATAATTCAAATGTTTGTGCGTTTAATGTTGTCCCACAGGTCTCTGAGACTGTCCTCAGTTCTTTTCATTCTTTTTTCTTTATTCTGCTCTGCAGTAGTTATTTCCACTATTTTATCTTCCAGGTTACTTATCCGTTCTTCTGCCTCAGTTATTCTGCTATTGATCCCATCTAGAGTATTTTTCATTTCATGTATTGTGTTGTTCATCATTGTTTGTTTCATCTTTAGTTCTTCTAGGTCCTTGTTAAATGTTTCTTGGATTTTGTCTATTCTATTTCCAAGATTTTGGATCATCTTTACTATCATTATTCTGAATTCTTTTTAAGGTAGACTTCCTATTTCCTCTTCATTTGTTTGGCCTGGTGGATTTTTATCTCGCTCCTTCATCTGCTGTGTGTTTTTCTGTCTTCTCATTTTGCTTATCTTCCTGTGTTTGGGGTCTCCTTTTTGCAGGCTGCAGGTTCGTAGTTCCCGTTGTTTTTAGTGTCTGTCCCCAGTGGCTAAGGTTGGTTCAGTGGGTTGTGTAGTCTTCCTGATGGAGGGCACTAGTGCCTGTGTTCTGGTGGATGAGGCTGGATCTTGTCTTCCTGGTGGGCAGGTCCACGTCTGGTGGTGTGTTTTGGGGTGTCTGTTGACTTATTATGATTTTAGGCAGGCTCTCTGCTAATGGGTGGGGTTGTGTTCCTTTCTTGCTAGTTGTTTGGCATAGGATGTTCAGCATGGTAGCTTGCTGGTCGTTGAGTGAAGCTGGGTGCTGGTGTTGAGATGGAGACCTCTGGGAGATTCTCGCCATTTGATATTATGTGGAGCTTGGAGGTCTCTTGTGGACCAGTGTCCTGAAGTTGGCTCTCCCACCTCAGAGGCACAGCACTGACTCCTGGATGCAGCACCAAGAGCCTTTCATCCACACAGCTCAGAATAAAAGGGAGAAAAAGTAGAAAGAAAGAATTAGTAGAAGTAGAAGGAAAGAAAGGGAGGGAAGGAGGGAGGGAGGAAGGAAGGAAGGAAGGAGGGAGGGAAGGAAGGAAAAAAAGAAAGAAAGAAGATAAAGTAAAATAAAATACAGTAAGATAAAGTAAAATAAATTTATTAAAATAAAAAAAATAATTATTTCCTTCTCTTCTCTAAACAGAAGAGAAGGAAAAGACCTACAATAACGAACCAAGAAAACAAAAAAACGGACGGATAGAGCCCTAGAACAAATGGTGGAAGCAACGCTATACAGACAAAATCTCACATAGAAGCATACACATACACACTCACAAAAAAAGGAAAAAGGGAAAAAATCATAAACCTTGCTCTCAAAGTCAGCCTCTTCAATTTGTGATGATTCGTTGTCTAAAGGAGGGAAGGAAGGAAAGAAAGAACGAAGATAAAGTAAAATAAAATAATTAAAATAAAAAGTAATTATTAAGAAAAAAAAATTTTTAAAAACCAAAAACGGACAGATAGAACCCTCGGACAAATGGTGGAAGCAAAGCTACACAGACAAAATCTCACACAGAAGCATACACATACACACTCACAAAAAAGGAAAAGGGGAAAAAATCATAAATCTTGCTCTCAAAGTCCACCTCCTCAATTTGGGATGATTCGTTGTCTATCATGTATTCCACAGATGCAGGGTACATCAAGTTGATTGTGGAGCTTTAATCCGCTGCTTCTGAGGCTGCTGGGAGAGATTTCCCTTTCTCTTCTTTGTTCTCACAGCTCAGGTGCTCAGCTTTGGATTTGGCCCAGCCTCTAGGTGTAGGTCGCAGGAGGGCGTCTGTTCCTTGTTCAGACAGGATGGGGTTAAAGGAGCAGCTGATTCGGGAGCTCTGGCTCACTCAGGCCGGGGGGAGGGAGAGGCACGGAGTGCGGGGCGGGCCTGCGGCGGCAGATGCCAGCGTGACGTTGCACAAGCCTGAGGCGCGCCGTGCGTTCTCACGGGGAAGTTGTCCCTGGTTCCCGGGACCCTGGCAGTGGCGGGCTGCACAGGCTCCCCGGAAGGTGGGTGTGGATAGTGACCTGTGCTCGCACACAGGCTTCTTGGTGGCGGCAGCAGCAGCCTTAGCGTCTCATGCCTGTCTCTGGGGTCCGCGCTTTTAGCCGCGGCTCGCGCCCGTCTCTGGAGCTCCTTTAAGCAGCGCTCTTAATCCCCTCTCCTCACGCACCAGTAAACAAAGAGGGAAGAAAAAGTCTCTTGCCTCTTCGGCAGGTCCAGACTTTTCCCCGGACTCCCTCCCGGCCAGCCGTGGCGCACTAACCCCCTGCAGGCTGTGTTCACGCCGCCAGTCCTCTCCCTGCGCTCCGACCGAAGCCCGAGCCTCAGCTCGCAGCCCCGCCCGCCCCGGCGTGGGAGGAGACAAGCCTCTCGGGCTGGTGAGTGCAGGTCGGCACCTATCGTCTGTGCGGGAATCTCTCCACTTTGCCCCCCGCACCCCTGTTACTGTGCTCTCCTCCGAGGCCCCGAAGCTTTGCTCCTCTGCCACCCGCAGCCTCCGCCCGCGAAGGGGCTTCCTCGTGTGTGGGAACCTTTCCTCCTTCACGGCTCCCTCCCACTGGTGCAGGTACCGTCCCTATCCTTTTGTCTCTGTTTATTCTTTTTTCTTTTGCCCTACCCAGGTACGTGGGGGGGGTTCTTGCCTTTTGGGAGGTCTGAGGTCTTCTGCCAGCGTTCAGTAGGTGTTCTGTAGGAGCTGTTCCACGTGTAGATGTATTTCTGGTGTATCTGTGGGGAGGAAGGTAATCTCCGCGTCTTACTCTTCCGCCATCTTCCCGGAAGTCTCGGAAAACTCTTTAAGTCGTTACAAAAATTCCATGCAGAAGTTAAATCAAGGAAAGAATTCATTTAACTATAAAACCTAGAATTAAAAAACTGAAGACAATTTATCACAAAATTGTCAATTGTTGGGACTCTTTTTATTCTCTCTTATCAAAAAATGCACTACAGGGAATTCCCTGGCGATCCAGTGGTTAGGACTCCACGCTTTTACTGCCGAGGGTGCTGGTTCAACCCCTGGTTGGGGAACTAAGATCCCTCAAGCCATGCAGTGTGGCCCGCCCCCCCAAAAAATTGCACTACAGCACTTTTTCCTATACATGTATTCATTTTCCTCTGCAGCTGGACTAATAAAGTATTTTGCAAACAAGAGTTGCTTGAAAACACTAGTCTACTGGCTGACTTCAAAAGCTGTGGGATTAAGAAAAAGAAAAAAGAAAAGCTGTGGGATTATACACACTGACCCATGAAGCAGCTGTTCCCACCTAAAAGTCCTATGAACACTAAAATGCAAGATTAAACCTCACATAGGCTTGGTAATGACAATCTCACCTAGTGTGTAAATCCAAAATGTCAAAATTCCAATCAGGTAGCAGGATGCTGGAAACATAGGTGCTAAGGGGCCTGAAGATTTGACCTATTCCATCCTATTTTATTAAGGAAAGCTAGCTAACCTACCTTGGGGTTGAACTGGAATAAAAAATAACAATTATTATATACAGTTAAACTTTAGGAGAAAAAAACGTTAACAGTGTACTTTGGTATAATTCAATTTGGTTGAATGAGCAATTTGTATTCTGGAGTATTGCTTTAGATTGCTAGTATGTTCTTCAACTTTAACAATGTCACTTGAACTCGCCTGCTGTCATACCTTTGGTGAAACGGGGGCAATAATGTTTTCTTAGTCTGTTCAAGCTTTTATACCAAAATACCATATGTGACTTATGTGCTGTGACAGAATACCTAAGTGACTTTTAAACAACAGATATGTTTTTCCTCACATTTCTACCAGGCTAGAAGTCCAAGATCTGCTTCCTAGTTTATAAAGGGTCATCTTTTTTACTGTGGCCTAACATGGTACAAGAAGTAAGGAGTTTCTGGGCTCTCTTTTTATAAGAGCACTAATTCCATTCATGAGGACTCCACCCTCATAAACTTATCACCTCCCAAAGACCCCCACTTCCCAATACCATCACACTGGGGATTAGGTTTCAACATATGAGTTTGGTGGGGGGGGGGCGGAAAGGAGGAACACAAACATTCAGTCTGTAATGAATGCTCATTGGAAAATTTCCCTGGAGTTGCAGAAGATGAGAATTCTGGCCTTGATATCTGCAAGTGCTCAGAAGGCTTGGTCTAAGATACTATTGCATTTCTTGTGCAGTGGCAGGGGGTATAAAGAAGTCAATGTGAAGGAGAGAGGCATAGCTGCAGTGAGAAGCTTTCTCAGCACATAGCAGGATTCTGGCCTCCTGAGTCTCTGAAACACTCAAATTCACAGAACACAGAGAGGAGGACTGTATATATTTATATATTGATCTGCATGCTGAGGTTTCATATGTGATTCATTATGTACCATTTCCTTTACCCTAATCCATCTGCTAAGGTTTTCTTCTGCTGTGCAGAAGGAATTTGAAAAAGAAATGCGACTTTAACTGAGAAGAGAGTAACAGCATGACATAGTTAGAACCACCTGTACTAAGAAAGATTCAAGATGGTATTTGTCAAATATTGGAAGATATGTGTCTGCTAGCTGAGGGATAACGGGATGTTTTCAGAGACTGTTTTAAAGTTCTATGGCCAAGAAAAAAAAAAAGTGCATTTGCTTCTCATAATAGTGGTTATCATTTCTCTTGTGAAATATTTATCTACTGGTGATCTCACTGTGGCTTCCTTTGGATTGTCTTGTTTTATTTTCTCTCACCAGAAGAAGCAAACATCTTGGTTCCTGTCTCTTTCTAAGTACCAAGCATGTGCAAAGTTAAAACAAAGGCTGTACATTTCCAAGGAACTGGACAAGTACAGTCAAGTGGATCCTAATGGGAATGACATGGTGTGGGAATTCAGTAACACATGCTTGTGGGTTCTGAAAGAAGTGGAGGAGAGATGGATAAAGAGGAGGGGGAGGGGCAGAGAGAGAAGCGAGAATAAAGTAAACACTTAAGGACCTAGCCTCTTGTATGGGAGTGAATAAAGCACTCTTCAACTCAACTTAGAGCTGGTCAACTATGCTTTATGTATACATCGTACTAAATTTCATCTGTTGAAATCAGAAAGATCTTCAGTCAGGGATAAGCAAAATGATGTATCATACCTAGATGGGCATACGTGATTTGTTTATTATCCACACATATTGGAAGATAAATTAACTTCACAAAATTGCTCTTTTTGAGCTTGACCAAGGCATTTATTGCAGCTGCATATTTTCCTTTATTCCTGAGTCTAAAAGAAATTTTTTCTCATAAAAGTAATTTAACCATGTAACTAAAAGTTTGCACAGTAGTGAAAATGAGAACAAAAGAGTATCCAGAATATAACCCCATGTTCACCATAAGAATGTTGGCATATGCCTTTTGCTTTTTTTTTTTTTTTAATGAAGTATAGTTGATTTACAATGTTGTTAGTTTCAGGTGCACAGCAAAGTGATTCAGTTATACATACACATACATCTATTTTTTTCAGATTCTTTTCCCTTACAGGTTATTACAAAATACTGAGTATAGTTCCACGTGCTATTTAGTGCGTTCTGGTTGTTTATCTATTTTATATATAGCAGTGTGTATACGTTAATCCCAAACTCCTAATTTATCCCTCCCACCTCCTTTCCCCTTTGGTAACCATAAGTTAGTTTTCTATGTCTGTGGGTCTGTTTCTGTTTTGTATATAAGTTCATTTGTATTTTTTTTAGATTCCACATATAAACGATATCATATGATATTTGTCTTTGTGTGGCTTACTTCACTTAGTATGATAATCTCTAGGTCCATCCATGTTGCTGCAGATGGCATTATTTCATTCTTTTTTATGGCTAAGCAGTACTCCATTGTACATATATAACACATCTTCTTTATCCATTCATCTGTCGATGGACATTTAGGTTGCTTCCATGTCTTGGCTATTGTAAATAGTGCTGCAATAAACATTGGGGTGCATGTATCTTTTCGAATTATGGTTTTCTCCTGATATATACCTAGGAGTGGGATTGTAGGATCATATGGTAACTCTATTTTTAGTTTTATAAGGAGATTCCATGCTTTTTTTGCTCGTCTTTTTACTTTGCATTTTCACATTATATTGTAATCATTCACAATCTATCTATATATATCATATATTTATATATATACAGGTTTCATATATATACAGATTTTCTCATATTTTCTCCATAAAAGTATATTTTCATGCTATTATATGCTTTAAAAAATAAAATTTAATATTATTTCGAAGTGGATTATGATTTAATCTGGCATTAGATCCATGGATTATTAATATATGTTATTTCAAAAACTGGAGTCCAAAAGTAAATAGATTAAAATTCACCTTGTTGGAAAAAGTTAAAGATGTTACTTTATAATATCTTCCCTGCATTTTTTTGTACTGTGAAGCTCCAGGAGAGAAGATTAAAGTGTTCATTTCTCAAACTTAATTAAACATAGGACTATTTTCACCATGGAGCATCGTACAATGTTGGTGTTCCCCAGAGCATACTTTGGAAAACAACGATTTAACCGTTTCCTTGTTTTTAGATAGCTCGGTTGTAAGAAATGTTTTACTATAATAAATAATAAAGAGTTTAACATTATACACAAACAGGTGTTTTCATATTTAGAATTATTTCCTAAGGATTAATCCACAGAAGTTAAAACAAAATAAAACAAGTGGAACAGTTTGTGTATTTTTAAGGTCTTTGATACATATTGCTAAATTTGCTCTCCAGTTGCTTCACCGTATTAATATTTATGTATTAAATATCCTTTTGGCAAGTATAACAGCAATCCACAGAGCTGATTATGAGAATATGGATGATCACTGCTGCTCTTGGATTTGGGTATGGTTGAGAAAACCATCCAATATACAATCAGCAATATATTTCCACACTATACTAAGTGCATATACTGTTATACTCTCGATGGATATGCCCTGCGAGACATACATTTTATGAGCTGCAAAGTGAGCTACTATCATACACTGAGATTGGAGGCTGAGATTCTTTTCTGCTGTTTATAAAAGGGCTGAAGATTGTGTTGTATTTTGAGATACCTAGAAAGTTGCTGACGTGTGGTCAGTGTACATTTACCAAGTGAAGGAATGATTAAACGCATGACTGTACACCCACATACCTGCAAAATGTTTCCTTCTAACCAGCTATCTTGCAATAGCCCCTAATTCACCGATTATGCCCTCACCACAGACCTCACCATAGAACACTTAGCCAATGCTCTATACCATGGATCCAGTTTGGCATCGAACTTAAATACAGCCAACAGGAAGTTGTTGAGCTACTTGAAAATGCTTATTGAAAGGGTGATGTGAGCAGCAGGCCTTGGGAGCTACAAGCCATTTGCTGGCTGTAGGATCTCTTCAGGAAATCTTAGCTTTCTCTGAGTTTCCATTTCTTCTTATCAAAATACTGTTAATAATACCCTTTCCTGGGTGTCTGGAAGCTCAAATAGATACGAAAGCACTTTGAAAAGTTAATACCACATTGAAAATATGAGGTGTAATTATTATTTTTACCAACTCTATGGTACCCATCCCAAACAGTAAGAAAGTCTGGAGAATGAAGTGTTAGGAGTTTGTAGATTAAAGAGAAAAAGTAATGGAAGCCCTAGGCACTCATTTTCCTTCAGGTGGCAGACCTAGAGACAACACCAGTGTTTTCCCTAAAAGAACAAAAGTCTTTCCTCATTCTGGGGTTTCCAGATTCTTCAGAAGTTGCTAGCAGAAGCAGACCTCAGAGTAATTTGCTGACTTTGCATTGTTGACAAATGGGCTTATATGGTATCTCTTTTATCCTAGACTTTTTCCTGGTACTAGTTTTATTAGGTTTTAATCAGACATGATCTGGTTAAATGCTTTGAAATCTGATTAAAAAGCAACATGAATAAAGGTGAAGGAGAAATAACAGCAGTGTTGCAGACCTAAATAATAAATTAATGAAAATACAGTGGTAATTATATGTAATTAGAGTAGGCACTTGACATTCATGAGGGATACAGACTGAGACCTTTGGAATCCCCAAATCTGTGAATTCAGAAATATTAGTACAGGCATTTCTGTTGAGAGTCACACATTTCTTGAACATATCTTCATATCAAATTAACCACTCTTTCAAACTTTGAAATTTAGATCCTAGTAATCTTGGCAGTGGCTGGCACATTTTTCTGAACAGTTCCATGAATCTACTTTCCTGGTTTCCAGATAGAGTTAATGATCTCTTGTTTAGCTTATTTACTCAAGTCACTGACAAATAGATATTGCATTTATTTTTTTCCCTAAAACTCCTAGTTTTTGTCCAAGAATCCATTATTTTTTCCCTTTCTTTCTCTCTCTCTCTCTTTCTCTTTTTCTCTCTTTCTTCTTTTTTGAAATTACTACAACCCTGAGACCTGTTAAAACTGTCAGGCGTATAGCAAGTGTGGTCAATAAATATTTATTTGCTGAATGCTTTCTTATACTTCTTCACTTCCATACCAGTACTAATTGTTGGATATGGGGGAGAGATAATTTTTCCACAAAGAAGCAAACTGGGTTTGTTTCTTTGTTTTGTTTTGCTTTATTAATTTCATGAAAGTTACTGTAAGCATTCCCACTCTGATGTTTCCTGCCATGTGGAAGCCCTAATGGAATAACACACTTTTGGCCTCTCCCTTTTATTCTAGGGTGGCGGTTCTCAACCAGGGGTAATTTTGCCTTGGCCAAATCACATCTGGAGACATGTGTCACTACTGGAGGTAGGAGGGATGTAACTGGCAACTAGTGGGTAGAGGCCAGGGATGCTCCTAGGACAGCCCTTTATGACACAGAATTATCTGATCCAAAAATGTCACTTATGACAAGCATGAAAAATCTTGATCTAGGGAGAGTTAGAATAATGTGAAGCTAAGGAGTAGCTGAGGATTCTTAAACTAGTTCCTTGCCCTTTCTTTTCCTCTTTATGATTTGCCTCTTATAGAGAAGACACATTTCCATCTGTCTGCAGTATTCCGTGGGGTAAGTTTAGTGGGACAGGATCTGCCACCCACAGGGCAGACCTGCAGTTTGGGGGTGTATGTTCTACTCAGGGGAGTGATAGCAAGCCCATATATCTGCAGTCCCTACACCTCATCAGCTAAAAAGGGAGACATTTTCATCTCTTTCTGCTCAAGTCCTGAATCTCTCTTTTATTTTTGTTTTTTGTTGTTGTTGTTTTTGTTTTTGCGGTACGCGGGCCTCTCCCTGTTGTGGCCTCTCCCGTCGTGGAGCACAGGCTCCGGACGCGTAGGCTCAGCGGCCATGGCTCACAGGCCCAGCCGCTCCG
This sequence comes from Delphinapterus leucas, assembly GCF_059928025.1. NCBI lineage: Eukaryota > Metazoa > Chordata > Mammalia > Artiodactyla > Monodontidae > Delphinapterus > Delphinapterus leucas. The sequence goes on from NC_143134.1 coordinate 84,271,288, forward strand.
TGGCATGTGGGATCTTCCCGGACTGGGGCACGAACCCGTATCCCCTGCATCGGCAGGCAGACTCTCAACCACTGCGCCACCAGGGAAGCCCTGAATCTCTCTTTTAGTTCTTTCTAAACTTGGGTATGAAAAGTTACTATGTGGGGGGCTCCCTCAAGCTGCAAAATTATATAATGAAGACAACATGCAATACAGATGCTTACTGGCCACCTGGGTTTACTGACTAGCTACAGCTCTGCCCTCCTCATACCAGCTCTGCTAACAAAGAGTTGAAATGGTGATGGTTGCAGCAGTGGATGCTAAAGAGTTGACAGTTGGGAAGATTAAGGTCCTGACAGGCAGGGAAATTGAAGAGCTCTTTTACTTAAAGATGAGAATGACTATGAATGGAAACAAAATATATAGACATGGTGCCCATTTGGGTTAGGTCCACTAATATATCTGTCTCCAACTTGGATGCTAGAGAAGACATGTGTTATTTTTGTCTGTCCAGAATACATCTTTTCAGAACAAAACCTACATTTTCCTTGGGGAGCCATCTTTCATACACTCTTGGTCCATGTAAGCCAACACCATACCTGGCTCCAAGGATAGGCATGAAACACAGGCCTGACCCATGACAATCTCGATTCCCCTAGGCCTCAGTGAATAGATCAGCAGTGGGCACATGCCCCAGTCAGAGTCAAACTGATGCCAGGATTTTGCTGGAACAAACAGGAGAGAGACATGTTTTATTTCTGCTGGACGTGGGGCTATGAGTATGTTAGCCTGAGCTGCCATAAACAGGATGCATGAAATAGAAACCAATACACAGAATAAAATAAACCGAGAGATGGAGAGAAAGGATCCAGGACCTAATGGTATCATTTGATCACTCAGACCTAGTCCTGCCTAAATCTGGGATTCCCCACTTCCATGAGACAATAAATTCCAGGATACCACCCTAAAAAAAAAAAAAAGACCAAAAAAGTTTTACAATAGAGTCTTGAGTAATAGAAACATCAGCTTTGGACTCACCACCTCAATCTGTCCCTCAATAAAATAATTCCTCTTAATTCTGGATACTTACCTTGACCATTATCTTCTCAAATTATACTCTTGATTCCCCTCTTGATTTCATTTGTTCATCTGCTTTAGTAACATTTGAAAATATCTCCTACTGGTCACTGGATACCCTGACAACCAGGGGTAAATTGAAGCCATGCATCAGGTTATAGGTGAAACGCCCTATAAAGAAGGGGTCTTGGCACTCACCTAACCAAACCCTGGGAAGAACCCACCTTAACCAAATGCTATTCTACAATAATGACTAAAATAACAACAAAACTAACATTAATAGCACCTGTCCTTGATTAGCACTTTACTGCTTTTCACATACTATGTTAAGTGCTCTCTGTATTATCTCATTTAATGCTTCCACCAACCCTGTATTATAGTCCTAATTGTCCTACTTTATGGAGGAGGAAACAGAGACAGAGAGAGGTTCCACAACTTCCATGTAGTAACAAAGCTAGCAGAAAGTGGTAGGATTGAGAATCAGATCAGACTCCAGACCCTGTGGCCCTAACCACTGTTCTCTCCTACTTATCAAGCGTACTTCCTGGAGGATATCTTTGCAGTGAAGTTTCACAAACCATCAAGAATGGGAATCGATGATAGGCCCTCTTACTCATTTTTCCCAGGAAGTTCATTCATAAAGTGGTTCCTTTATGGCACCTACAGAGAACAATTTTAAAGTAAAAAATTTACATGTTAAAAAATATAGTAGGAGATGTGATGCCCACATCAAAGACAGACTCAGTGGTTCTTCCATGGTAAAAGTCAGTAACCTTGGTCAACTTTCCTCTATCAGTCTCAGTTTCCTCCACTGCAAACAGAAGAGGCTGTTGTAGAGTATACCAATAATGGCGGCCGTTGATTGAGGACCTACTATGCACTGGGCATTATACTGGCCTTTTATATCCAGTGACTCTAAGCAATCACTTATGCCTTTTTAGGTCTAAACCTTCTGTGATTACAGGCTTCCTATGAATTAAAATGTTTTTGAAAGGGACATGTGAGAATATGAAAATGCAGCTGCTTGAAAGAGCTGGATTAAAAATTCCAAATAATACAGTTCCCACCCCCCACCCCCGCCCCCCAAAGTTAATTTTTACTTCTGTTCTCCACAGGGTGGCATTGTTTGTACTTGGCAAGCAGACACACTGCGGCCATTATCCTGGTTCAGGGCAGTCACCAATAGACGTGGTGTGACTAAGAAATCAGATTCCAAGGGCTGAGCTCCTGGTGGCCTGCGTAGCCTTTGGCTGAGTTCTCTTGCCCTGCTGACACCCCAGTGGACACGTGAGAAGCCAGAGCATTTTGTTAATATGCAGAAGTTCCCTCTGAGGGCCACAAAAGGCCTCTATGACTCAAAGAAAATGAGGCTCCTCAGCAGTAAACTGCCCTTTGGGGAAAAGGAAGAGAAATTCCAGAGGAGGGAAGGAAAAAAGAAAGAATAAATGTCAACTACTCCTCTCAATTATAATTAAAAACAACGAGGGCAGTAAATGACAACTGCTCATGTCAGATGTTCGCCTGCCTCAGAGTCATCTTGGAACTGGTTTCCTCGTATATATTTATTTTTCTTTAAATATCCTGGGACGTGCACATTATTATCTTCTGTGGACATCTTTAGTAAACAGGGAGCTTAGGCATGTTTGCATTGTTCTGGCTTGTTGCAGTTGTTGACCTGATTGGATCATGCACTGCTTTGATCACTTAAAAATGAAAGCAGTTTTTACTGCAAATTGCACTGGAATGATTAGAAAACTAAACAAACCAAAAGGACATGTTCTATTTATTCTCTATTACTTACACATTTAAAAGAACACACAGACCTCCCTTCTCTCACTCCCCAAAACATGAATGTGTTTAGAAAGTACTTTTTAACCACCTTCCCTTTGAACATTCTAGGCAAAACCCTCTGGATTGGCATTTCAGTTTGGAAAAGCACACTCTTTTTTTCACCAGACCCTCCTGGCAGCCCTGTTGTACAGGCTCAGTTTTTGTCTTCACTCCAGCACTTACTGGCTGTAAAAACTTGGACACAATAGCTGAAGTCTCTGAGCTTCATTTTTCTCACCTGTAAAATGGGGATAGTAGTTCAAAATCACATTGAAAGGATTAAATTATTGAAAGTACCTGGTAGGTATTCAAGGAAAGATGGATACCATTTTAATGTTGGTGTTATTTTCAATTTACAAATGAGAAAATCGGATACCAAAGAAATTAAATGACCTGCCCAAATACTCCCAGCTGACCAGTGGAGAGTTTAGAAACGAACCCTATTCTTGGGCAATAAAATTCACCTCTTCCTATTTTCCTCATGTAATAGAAACAACCGAAGTAAAAACTCTGTGCTTGCTCTATACTCACAGCTTTAAGATGAATCCACCCCTTGTCACCACTCCCCAACTAGACCGTCAACTCAAATTCGTACTGTGAAGACATTCTAAAGTTGCCATTTTCTCCATCGTAGTTTTGTGATTAAAATGTCCCCTAATTAGAAAAGTACTATTAGGAAGTGAATTGAGAGGCAATGGCTTTAAAACCACTATTTGCATAACGATGTGTCTGTTGCTGTAGTTGCCTTTTCTTGTCTTTTTGATCAACAGCCCCTGATAGCCTTATCTTTTCAATGCTACAGTCATAAGGTTATTAAAAGGCACCAAATACCCTCACAGCCTTGTACCTTTGAATTTCTTCCACAGACTCCAAGTTAATGAGTAAGGGGGTCAAGGGAATTTATTCCTGTGCTTTAGGAAATCTACAAACAATATTAAAAGAGAAGTTGGTGGCAGATTAAGAAACTTTTAATAACCTTGTGCAAACCTTCCAGACACTCATTACTCAGCTTCAGTTAGCACATATAGGTGATTGAAATATGCAATTTCAAAATATGCTGTGGGAGCTAGGAGAGAGCCAGAGGCTGACAGAGAGGTAGTTTGGGCAAGAAAAAAAGAGGTTTCAGGGCCAAGGAGTTCAGTGAAAAAGTTGGCTCTTTTATTTTGCTGTATTTGTAACTAGAATATCACAAAAGAAGGAATGTTGAAAGCTGCAGAGGGTCTTGCATGCACACCATTTTGAAACCCACTAAAGACCACTGATTAATTTATGTGAGGCATGTATACTTTGGTTGAAAGAGAGCACGGTATTCTCCTTCCTCTCTCCCTTTCTCTCTTTTTCTTAAGATGCTATTTTTCTAGGCAAGCAGGTAGCCTCCTAACTGCTTTATCAGTTCCAGTCTAAGAAATGGAAATTCTGAGATATTTTCCGACTCATCTTTGAACAGGTATTTATCTTCCTAATGTTGTTTCTCAGAACCAGCTGTGAATTTGTACATCGCTTGAGATTATCAACTGGATTCCAACTTCTAGCCTTAGCTCTTTCTAGTTCTGGGAATCCATGCCAGCCACGTAATTGTTTAACATAGAGTACATGAAGTGTTTTATCTACATATGACTGATGAAAATCTGAGGCTCAGAAAAACTAAGTGATTTGTCCAAAGTCACAAAGCTACTGAGTGGAGTTTTGGACGTTTGACTGAGATCAGACTAGCTCCAAAATCCTTGCTACTGGACTGTATGCACCCTGGCATCCGTTTCCTCTCCATAATAAAAATCTCTGCTGTATCTTCTCAAAGAACTTTTTATTCAAGTAAAATGATATTTGTGAAAGTGTTTATAAACTCAATGTAGTGATATATTCAGAAAGACTAGAGAAGGACAGTTCCAACAGAGAAAACCCCATGGTCAAGGGCATGGAGGGAAGAGAGCATGACATGACTAATATACAGTCAAATCACGCTGACTTGAATGGGGCTTCATGAGGAGGGGTCTGCAAATTTTTTCTATAAAAGGCCCAGGAGTAAATTTTACGCTTTGTGGCTCATCTGTTCTGACTCAAATACTCCTCTCTGCATGAAAGCAGCCATGGACAATATGTAAATAAATAAGCATGACTGAATTCCCATAAAACTTTACTTATGGACACTGACATTGGATTTTTATATAATTTTCACTTATCACAAAATATTACTCTTGTTTTCAATTTTATTTCAATCGTTTAAAAATGTAAAAGCCATTTTTTATCTCGCAGGCCATCCAAAAACAGGCAGCAAGCCCACAGGACATAGTTTGCAGATCCTTGCTACAGAGCAAGAAACTAATGAAGTGGCTGACTCATCTGTATGATGTTTGATAGGCCACACAATGTCACTGAAGTTCATTAGCAAGAGGACTGTAAGACTATATTAGTTTGGAGTGCTTTGGGCTGCAAGAAACCAAAAAAGTTGACTAATATCAAATTGAACTACAAAGAATTTTATAGTAAACAAGAAATCTGAATGTAGAGATTCCAGGGCCTGTTCAGACATTTCACCGTGTCATCAGTGACCCAAACTCTTTTCATCCTTTTGCTCCTCTATTCTCAGCATGTTGGCTTTCCATACTTATGCTTCCTCCTTCACAGTCTTAAGATTGCTGCTATGGCTCCAAGCATCATGTCCTCACAATAGCATCCCCAGCATGAAAGAAGGGGAAGATTATTTTCCAACAAACTCTCCTCCCATATCAGCCTCTGTTGTCAGAAAGCAAATGCTTTCCCAGAAGCCCTTCAGCAGAATACCCTTTGGCTAAAATTGGCCCACATGACCACATCTTTGCATTGCAAAGGAAAATGCAATTGTCATGCGTGGCTTACATCAGTCATCATTTGCCTTAGTCTGTTTCTGCTCCTATAACAGAATACCATAGACTGGGTGGCTTAAACAGCAGAAATTTATTTCTCACAGAGATGTTAGGAAGTCCAAGGTCACAGTGCCAGCAGATCCATTGACTGGCGAAGACCCTTTTCCTGGTTTCCAGACGTTGAGCATCTCTCCCATGGATCTTCTTATAAGGACACTAATCTCACTCCTGAGGGCTCCACCTCCAGACACCACCACACTGGAAATTTAAGCTTCAACCTATGAATAGGGGCTTGGGTGGGGACAAGCCTTCAGTCCACAGCAATCATTTATCACTTTGGCCCAAGCAATATTAGGATTCCATTAGCAGGGAGGAAGTGGAGTGATGACTGTTGGATATGCCACTGACAGTGTGTGCCTCAGTGAAAGAAGCAGTGTCTAATGGGAAATTGAGCTAGAAGCCAAGTTGAAGTAGGATGAAATTTCTGGGTCCCCACAAAACTCTCTCTTACTCCTTACCATGTAATATGCAAAGTAATAATACATACTTGCATTTTCTAAATCAACCATAAGATTGCTGAAGGCCAGGACCATGCTTTATTCATTAGGGTGCTCTCAGTGTCTGGCACATGCCTGCAATTTGGTTGACTTTGAGAATACTTTCCAAATTGAAATGTTAGAGCTTGCAGACAGAGTTAAAGAAATCCTCCAGTTTAAAAAAAAAAAAAAAAAAAGGAGTCTGAATTCGGAGGAAGAAGAAGAAATGGAAATAAGGAAAAGGAATGGTCCTGAATTGAAGCTTATGTGACCTTAACTCTATTCTCCCCATGGGAAAGACTGATCTCCTCCACCCCCCGGCAGGAATACTGCTCCTTCCCATGGCTTCCTGGTGCATCCTCAGTACAATGGAAAAGACTAGATCCAGTCTTTTTGCATCACAGTCAGTTAGCCAAAAAAGGTATCAGTGCCCCACTGAGAATTGGACCAAGGAAAATCTGAAAAAATGTAAAAGAAATGTCAGTAAAAACGAGAAGATGGACTCATAGTATGGGTACTTCACCAGTAAAAATTGGAGGCTAAGATTCCAACTGCAGAAAATTAGGTTTTTCATCTTCTGCTCCCTCGTTTTATGAGTGATACATTATAATGTGTTATAGTCTCTTCTAACTGGTAAATTGGTGGCCATGTTCTCCGAGCATATGGCAGCACCCCAGTAAGGTATGCAAAACTTTGTCACTAGCAAGGAGAACCAAAAATGCCTCTGTTTCTAATTTTTGACATCATGTATTGTGTGAGTTTAATATTGTCAACAAATAAAAGGTACAGCAAAGTTAACCTACTACACCAATAATATGCTTACTTTTTGTCATGCCACGTGGATAAAAAGACAAAGTTAGTAAGCAGTTTCATATACTCGGTTATAATTATTATTCATCTTAGGTAGCAAAGCTAAGGTTTCACAATTTACCTCTCCTTTATTAGTTTACCATTATCTATAACCACGTCAGTGTTTATTACTTTTGCTAACATTTTGTGTAGTTTGATCCCCATCACATCTACGGACACATGTTCTCACATTGCACAGTTCATACCAAGAGACATGCATGCTCATCCACAGACAGATGTCTGAGGTCTGTTTCCTTCATAGCTGAAGTTTTCTATATGCTCTACCCTCTTAGCCTCAGGGCTAAGGCCCCTTGATCTACCCACCCCTCATACTCTTGGTTACTTCTCCCACCCTTCTCACTCCTCCCCATTTCCCATGACCTCAGACAAGGATGACAAAGGAGTCTGATCTGGGGCACCAACTCCAACTCAACTGCAGTGGTGGCTAGAGAAGCTCTGTTTGGAGAAATTGTGAGCATGGGACATAAAGAGAGCCAGGTGTCTGTCTGTCCTAGCTTCAGCAGTTCTTAGGAGGTATTGCTTCATCCTCCCCATACCTAAGGAGGCTCTGCCCTCAGCGTCACAGTCACTGCAGGACTTAAGACAGCAAAGACTAAGGGGCATGAGAATGCGGTGGCCCAGGCCAGCAAGAACATTCTTTCAGTCTGCAGTAAGAGAGAGACGATGGCCAAATTATGGGCTGAAAGCCAGCGTGGGCAGCAGGAATTGACACAGAAAGAATGGACTTGAGAAAGAAGAGGAAAGAGTGAGAGAACCATTTGAGCAGAAGGAACTATTTACAGGCACATCATCTCATGCCTGCAAAATCCATTCTCTATGCCCTTAATCTGTTATGGGAACAGCTCTTAAGTAAACCAGGTCTAAGGAAAAAAGTATCTAGTGACTGTACCATTCCCTCAATGTGTGTGAGAACAGTCCTACACACACAAACACACACACACACAGAGTCTTATGTTTTTCCATCATTCAAACTGCTTCTCCTTGGATCTTCACCCTTCTTAGGAACATCATCTTTCTCTTGGATTATCCTGTCACCATGGACGAATTGGTTGTGCAGCCCCAGAGCTGAAAACTCGGCTGTTTTCTTATCAGTATGCTGTACTAGCCTAGAGGCTTATTTTCATTTTAGGTATGCGTGTTGCCAGGAGAGCTGAGTGGGCAGCAGATTACAAATAGAGGGCTTAGGCAGTGGTACTTGAGGGCTGGTGCAAGCACAGTGGCTCATGGCTTAGAGAGAATATTGCTCCTGACCAGGTGGGGAGAGGCTGGAATTTTCTTATGGAAATAGGAAGGGCAGACAATGGATAATGACTTCAGCAAGTGTCAAAGTATCTATATGCAAGGTTGCTGTTAAAGTCGTGCTGCTGAAATTCATCCTGTGTGTTGCTAATATTGACTGTGTTGTCCTCACCTGGCATATTACCTGAGGTCATTTGAAAGGCCATTCTCCCACCCCCATCCCACCCCATTCATTGATACCGGGGATTTTCTAAACAGAAGCTAAAACTTTTCTTCCACATATTAGTTCACATCGAGGGACTGTCTGTCATGTGGCAGGTTATTTGGCGCTTTGGGAGATGAACTGTACTTACCTGAAGAAGTTTACAATCTGGAAAATTAGATTAAAAAAATAAATTAGACAGAAAAGTAACATGCTGGCTTAAATTGGCACTCAGTCATTTATCTCTGTCACCATCAGAAATGCCCTTTGGGGATGTATCTCAAAATTGTCCACAAAAGAACCTCAGTGATGAGGCGAATGAATGTATATGGCTGACGCTCTGGAGACAAAGCCCCAAATAACCCGTCACCTCCCCAAATTTTTGGAAATGTCATGGCATATATTAGTGGTTTTCAACCAAGTGGGATTTTGTTCCCCACCCCCAGAGGACATCTGGCAATGTCTGGAAACATTTTTGGTTGTTATAGCTGGGAAGGGCATGCATCTGGTGAATAGAGGCCAGGGTTGCTGCTAAACACCCTACAATGTACAGGACAGTCCTCCACAACAAAGAGTTATCCAGCCCAAAATGTCAATTGTGCCGAGGTTGAAAAGCTCTGCCTTAAATTAAGGCAGTTGGTAATAATATTATTTTACATGGGTTTTTTTCCTTTGAGTAAAACTGACACTGAAAAAAAATGGAGTCGTGTTTTTCGGATGCCCTGGCTTGGGCTCTGGCCCCTGGCGGTGCACTCCATGTTGGTAATAATATTATTTTACATGGTTTTTTTTCCTTTGAGTAAAACTGACACTGAAAAAAAATGGAGTCGTGTTTTTCGGATGCCCTGGCTTGGGCTCTGGCCCCTGGCGGTGCACCAAGCGTTGAAAAGCATGGCCCCTTCCCGGCCTCTCCATTGATTCCAGTCATCCTTCAGCTCAGTTCCCACCTCTTCTGTGAATACATCACCAAAGCTGTCCCTAAGGGTTGCTAGATTAAGCAAATAAAAATACAGGATGCCTGGTTAAATCTAAATTTCAAAAAAATAGTAATTTTTTATTGTAAGTATATCCCATGCAACATTTTAGACAATTGCAATTCAGAATTTAGTTTGAATTTGGGGTTTGAATTTCAAATAAATACCAAACAATTTTTACTATGTGTGTCCCATGTGATATTTGAAATAGATTTATACTAAAAAGTATTCACCTTTTTAAAATTTTTATTTTATACTGGAGTATAGTTAACAATGTTGTGTTAGTTTCAGGTGTACAGCAAAGTGATTCAGTTATACATGTACAAAAGTATTCATTTTTTTTAATCTGAAATTCAATTTTAGCTGGGAATCCTATATTTTATCTGGCAGCCCTACCTACCCCAGCTTTAAGAGCTTGCTGTCTCCTCTCAACTCCTATGATGTTATGGGTTGTATTCCTCCTTAGGTAGAAACAATTCAAACCTTTGTTGTTTTTAATGCCACCTCCTTCACCCAGCTTTCTCAGGTTCTTCTTCTCACTTGTCTGCTCCTCAGGCACTACCCAAGCACTTTATGTTCCTTTCTTGGGCATGCACGATTTTTACCTTGCTTCATAGCTATTTCTGTGAGTTCACATATCCCCCACTAGATTGTAGACGTCTCGAGGACTGAGTCAATTTTGAAATCATGCCTGTGGCCTCTTTATGTCCTGCATACACCAGGGGTTCAAATATTTGTTTCATGGGTGAATGACAGTCTCATACCTGTGGGTAAGAAATGACAGCCTGGCAGAGATACACAGGCACACAGGGAGACACCCACGTTATCTTTAATGGTTGCAAAGATAATGTATTGTGGAGATTATCTCATTTACTTAAGCGCATTTGGAAAAGGGGAAAATGAGTTTGTTTGGAGACTACCGGGACCTTTTTAATATAACCGATGCTGAGAGTCTCTAGATTCGGGATAAAATCCTACCCCAAACTGCTCATGAAAGCAGCACATCTACAAAATCTGCCATTACTGAATGACATGGCGTAGAAAGGCTGTTAGTGAGGGCTAATGCCCATACAGATGGTGTAATGAAGAAATGGGAGGTTTAGGCACAGGAAACCACAGCTCCAACAGAAGGAGCTGAAAAGATATAGATAAGATTAGTGACATATGTAAAGGCCCAGATACTGTGTGACAAAGCCTACCCAGCTGAATAGACTGAAGCCAGAAGTAATAGCAAGGCCGTGTTCTCCCTAATCCTCCAAGATAAGCTGTTCCATCCAGAATTATCAGCCAACAATCTTCAGGGTATCAGGCGGAAAACGAAGTTTCAGCCTGCTTTGATTCCTCATCCATAAACGAGAAAGTGCCTGAAGGATCTTTATTTATTCTCACTCCCACCGAAACTCTCTTCGAAAAGTGCCAATATACTAGCAACAGATGCATAAAGCTTCCCTTCCTTTGATTGACAGAACATGATATAAAGCAACCCTCACTTGACATTTGAGTTTCATAAGTCTCTTGGCAGGGGGAGGAAAAAAAAAAAAATTCTTGAAAAAAATCCACTGGAAAATAAAGAGGATTTATGCAAACTCACATCAATGTTTTCAGAATCAAATTTAACAGTTATATTTCTCTCCAGCCCTTATTTGATATTTCAGGTTGCAGAAGAATGATTTCAGCAGGAGTAATTTCAGCCATGTGCTTATTAATGTTTATGGCTTATTAAAACAAAGTATTTACATGTTAATGTTCGTTGATTACTGGCTGTTTAAGTTGCTTAGTTATAAATGATTGGGCTGTTCACTCTGGGGAGGAGATATTTAATTTGGTGCTGTGTGTGCTTTAATTTAGATTTCAAAATAAGTAACTGAATGAGAAAATGTCATCCACACCTATGCATTTCAGTTTCGAAAGGTCATCCCGTGGTTAGTTTGTACATTTAAAAATTCTTGTCACATTGTTCAATAAGGTATTAAAGTCAGCTGCCCGCTACTACATTTTTCTTGCAATTGACATATAAATGTTCTGTTTGAAATAAGAACTGAATTTAATGCCTACATATTTCTTAAGGAAGAAAGATTGAAATATCTTCCAGAGGAGCCTTTAAGAAAGATACTAATTCTTTTCTGTTATCAAAGGTATCTCTTTTTATATTTAATTTCTCTCTGAGTTTTTGCAAAGGTTACCTGGAGTTAAGTTGTTCACGTTCTGTGGCAATCATTGTGTACTAGAGCTCCAGCAGGCCAACATTTTCCTGACAAACATCAAAGCTGCTTTGGATCCCAGGGTTGACTTCACATCACTCGAAGAGCATTTCAGGGCTTCCCTGGTGGCGCAGTGGTTGAGAGTCCGCCTGCCGATGCGGGGGACGCGGGTTTGTGCCCCGGTCCGGGAGGATCCCACATGCCGCTCCGCGGCTGGGCCCGTGAGCCATGGCTGCTGCGCCTGCAACGGGCGAGGCCACAACAGTGAGAGGCCCGCGGGGGTGGGAAGAGCATTTCAGATGGTATCTTCAGACTGCCAAGACAACTCTGGGAGTGAAAGAGCAAGAGGAAGAATATACGAAATCGGACAAACCTTGGCTAGATGGAAGTCAGTTTTATTTCAAACATAATTTACTTCTCTGTGTCTCCTGCTTTCCCTACTTTCCAACAAGTGGAACAGTAAAGAGAAAGCAGCTGTTGCTAATAACTGTATCACCACTTTTTGTCATGCGATGGGTGGTATTAGGGGTGGAGTAGCTTAAAATCTTGGTTGTTTTACCAGAAGGAAGTAGAAAATTGAGGAAAGCAGGCAGGGTGGTAATGTTCCTTTTATGGACTGCATGTTTGTGTCCTGCCAAATTCATATGTTGAAGCTAAGTCCCCAATGTAATATATTTGGAGATGGGGTCTTGGGGAGATAATAAGGTTATAAGGTGGAACCCTCGTGATGACACTAGCGCCCTTATAAGAAGACACATCCCCCTCTTCTTCCCTTCCCTTTTCCTCTCTCCCTCCTCTTCCTCTCCCAGCATCTTCCTCTCACATGGTGAGGATACAGCAGGAAGTTGTCTTCCCTTCCCTTTTCCTCTCTCCCTCCTCTTCCTCTCCCAGCATCTTCCTCTCACATGGTGAGGATACAGCAGGAAGTTGTCCTTGCCAGGCATCAGGCCTGCCTCACCTTGATCTTGGAATTCCCAGCCTCCGAAACTGTGAGAAATAAATGTGCATCATTTAAGCCATGCAGTATTTTTGATATAGCAGCATGAACTAAGACAGTTCCTAATGATAGTACATTTGTTGGCACAGAAATACTCTCAGATAAGCCAGAAATGAATTGTTGAATTGCCCCCCACACCTTTTTTTTTGATTGGATGAAAGATTCTGTAATGTTTCCAGATTTCAACCAATGACCAAGGAGCACTAAGAACTCTTTATGAAGAACAGTCTTCACTTTGGAAAAGAAAGCTTTGTCTGAATTACTATAGCAGGAAAAGAGAGGAATTAGCTTGAAAAGACTGAACAGAAAGTATATAGATAGAAGAATTTACATAAATTTAGGAGAATTCATTTAAAAAATACACTTCTACTCCTCTTTTCATTTAGGATCCAAATATTCATCTTAGGTACGATAATTCAAATGATACATGAGAAATGGATGAAGAGCATGGGCTTGGGTGGAGTATTGGAGCTACACAATTTAGCCCCAGAAAAAAAGAGCTGATTAAATTTTACATATATGCTCAACTGTGAACCCCGAATCAGAAATAACTTGTTAAATTTAAAATATATATGTAAAATTGGTTCCTAAAAAGTTTCAGGCTTGACTACCAAAGCCTGTATATTTTGATTAACTATAGTTGACAATGCCTCTACCCCCTTCAATCTATTTTATCAGTTCACTTGATGATTAAATAAATTATATTGTGGCATAAAGTAACTTCTCTTTCATTGAAACCTCTGAGAGACACCCAAGATAATACAGGTTAGGAGTCGGGATGTAACAGTAGGAACTTCCATCCTCTGGGGGAAAGGTGAAGATATCCCAAAGCATTTTAGAAGTGTTTTATCATAACTGAACCTTAAATAAGGAGAGACACTTAAAATCAGCAGACAGTATTAAAATAGATGGTTGGCACAGAAGTTTCTCCTAAAAATTAAAGGAAAGTACTTTTTAAAAAAATTCATAAGGTAGGAATTCTGTATACTTTATCTCATTTATGTTTAACAGTAATCCTACAAAGTGAGTACTATTATAATCCCCATTTTACATAGAAGAAAACCGAGGCTTCTTTCTGAGCCTAACTGAGCAAGGTTCCATAAATTGGTGGAGACCACACAGCTCATGAGTGGCTGAGTCCATGCCATACTCAGCTCTGCCTGACAGCAAGCCGAGCCTCTGGTCACTTTATAGGGCTAGTTTCCGATTCTTTTGGTTGGGAGTCCCTTCTACACATCTCTTGCACAAACACTTATTTTATATTGTAATGAAAAACCACCAACCATAGCCTATGTTTTACTTGCAAAATCTCTGGCAAGATGAAAACTTCAGAATATGCAGTATGCACAGGATTGCCACTGCATTGGTTATAATTAGTGGTGTGTGTGTGTGTGTTTAAAAGAGTCATTCTATCATTCAAAAATATATTTTCCATACATCAGAATACATGCTTTGCTAAAGGCAGAACGTCAGAATGACACATAATTTCAGGATAAGCACGAATTAAATTTACCACTTAAAATACAAAAACCTCAAATATATAGACTAGATTCCAAAAGCGGCCATTTAACACAGAATTGTTGAATAATTCATTGTGTGCTATATAGGCAAATCCTGCATTCAGTTGGGAATGGTACAGGTCACGTATAAGATGATGCATTTTACTATAACTCATGGCCACTATTTATTGTCCAAATTTCATACAAACACATAATGTTGCTTATAGAGGGGCCAGATGAGCATGTGAATGAATCAATCCAGACTCGCTTACTCCCTGACCATGTCTTCTATACAAGTCAGCAATAGATGGTATTTAAAGATAAGGACTGTACTTTTTTTTAAGGTAAATATAGGCATATCCTCATTAGCACAGGAAATGCATTCCCAGAAATGGGAATGCTAAGTGAATCAGTACCATCCGTTCATTATGGCATCGCCATAATGTGAGGATGTGGTCCCCACGTGGCATTTGTTCAGTCACTAACAGTGCCTAGAATAGTCCTTGTTCAAGAGCAGACACTCAATAAATATTTGTTGAATGAATGAATGGTTTATCCATTCACTTCAGCGTCCCTGAAGTCATCACATGCCTTTCAACATTGTTTCTTCTGGGTACTAGCCACACCACTGCAGCCCGTCTCCCTGTGTGCAGAGATGTTTATCTGGTTGAGGGCTTCCGTGCAACCTGGTTGCGGGTTGATCTTTTTACCCTGTTACCCCACCTGCAAGCTTGTCTCTTGAAGGCACCTCAAGCCACTGTCACCCTCACATTTGAAAATCCCGCTTGGTAGTCTTATTTGTACTGTTGCCCCACCTCTGGCCTATTTACAGACACACTTACTATTAGCTGTTCTGAGTCAAAGTAGTTCAGCCGAAGATGAAGCAACAGCAGACTCAGAGAGTCGAGAGTAAATAAACTGACTGACAAGACTTTTTCAAACTGAACCCAGTATCTCATGTCTGTCACCAGTCATGGGTGGGGCCTGGCATCCAATGCTGTCTTCTGTACCAGCGGCCCTGTCATAAGAAACTTAGATATTAATTACATTATTCAGTATATATGTCTTCAATAAAAGTATTTCAGAGACAAAGAGTAATAAATCAGATCGGTGGTACAGAAGGGATTCCTAAATACACAGCTGCATTCTAGTTAGAAAACAACAGATTTGGGACTTCCCTGGCAGTCCAGTGGTTAAGACTTTGCTTTCCAATGCAGGGGGTGCAGCTTCAATCCCTGGTCAGGGAGCTAAGATCCCACATGCCTCCGGGCCAAAAAAACAAAACATAAAGCAGAAGCAATATTGTAACAAATTCAATAAAGACTTTAAAAACGGTCCACATCAAAAAAGAAAAAGAAAACAACAGATTTGTTTTACTCTTTTTTTAATTCATATCATAAAGTGTACAAATCTAAAATATAAATTTTAATGGATTTTACAGAAAAACTAGCCATCACACAACCCAGATATTGATCACTATCAACAAACCAGAAGCTTCCCACCTACCCCCTTCCAGTCACTACTTACCTCATTCTCAGCAAAGGAAGTCTGGAATCAATTACCAAAGATCGGTTTGCCTATTTTTTACTTCTTGTAAATGTGTTATATAGGGTAGACTCATCTGTGTATATCTTCTTTCATTCAGTCCTTTTTCTGTGAGATTCATCCACATGGTTGCAGGTAGCTGTAATTCACTCATTCTTATTGCTGTATAGTGTTCCATTGTATTAGTAAATCAAAATTTATCCATTCATTTTTAATAGACATTTGGATTTTTTTCCCAATTTGGGGCTGTTACGAACATTCTCTTATGTGTTTTGGTGCACATATGTAACATTCCTATTGGGTCTATATCTAGGAGAAAAATTATCAAGTAACAGGATAAGCAAATTATTAATTTTTAGAAGGTATGCTATACAGTTTCTCAAGTTGTATGAGAGTTCCAATTACTCTACACACATAAAACATTTGATATATTCTGGAGTTTTTTGATTTGGGTTTATTTTAGTCATTCTTGTGGATGTGTGGCTCTATTTTCATTTCCTAGATACCTAATGATCTTGCATATCTTTTCATATGTCTATTGATCATTTAGATATCCTTTTTCATAAAATTCAAATTATTGCACATTTATATGTTGTCTTTTTTCTTTTTGATATACAGAAGTTATATATATGTTATATATGTAATACGATGTGTTATATATATTATATATATATATATATATATATGATAGGATTTTTTTGTTGGAGATACACATAGAGCAAGTATCTTCTTCCAGTCTCTCTCTAGTCTTTTCACTACTTGAAGATGTCATCTGAAGAACTAAAGTTCTGACTTTTAATGCAGTCCAAGTAATCAATCTTTCCTTTTATGGCTAGTGTTATTTGCATTCTATTTAAGAAAATTGCCTAACTCAAGGTTAAGAAAATTCTTCTACATCTTCTAAGAAGCTATATCATTTTAACTCGTCCATTTAGTTCTATAATGCTTCTGGAATTGAGTTTTGTGTATGGTATGCATGAGGGATCAATATTTATTTTAATAGGGATATCATCTTGATTTGGCACTGGTGTTTCTTTTGTTTTGATATTTTTACAAGTTTTTAAAATGAAAATTTTTTTACATTTTTAAATTGATATAGTTGATGTGCAATATTACATGTTATAGGTGAACAAAACAGTGATTCACAATTTTTAAAGATTATATTCCATTTATAGTTATTATAAAATATGTTATATTCCCTGTGTTGTACAATATATCATTGTTGCTTATTTATTTTATATGTAATAGTTAATGTACCTCTTAATCCCTTACCCCTATTTGGCCCCTCCCACATTCCCTCTCCCCACTGGTAACCACTAGTTCTCTATATTTGTGAGTATTTTTGTTATATTTACTAGTTTATTTTTTAGACTCCACATATAAGTGATATCATACAGTATTTGTCTTTCTCTGTCAAACTTATTTCATTTAGCATAATACCCTCCAAGTCCATCCATGTTGTTGCAGATGGCAAAATTTCATCCTTTTTTGTGGCTGAGTAGCATTCCATTGTATATATATACCACATTTTCTTTATCCATTCATCCATCCATGGACACTTGGGTTGCTTCCATAACTTGGAAATTGTAAATAATGCTGCTATAAACACTGGGTTGCATGTATCTTTTCGAATTAATGTTTTTGTTTTTTTGGATATATACCCATGTGTGGAATTGCTGGGTCCTATGGTAGTTCTATTTTTAGTTTTTGGGAGACTTCCATACAGTTTTCCACAGTGGCTACACCAATTTACATTCCCATCAACAGTGTACAAGGGTTCCTTTGTCTCCACATCCTTATTAACATTTGTTTTTTGTGTTCTTTTTGATGATGGCCATTCTGACAGGTGTGAGGTGACATCTCATTGTGGTTTTAATTTGCATTTCTCTGATGATTAACAATGTTGAGCATGTTTTCATGTGCCTATTGACCATCTGTATGTGTTTTTTGGGAAAATGTCTATTCAGATCTTCTGCCCATTTTTTAATTGGGTTGTTTATTTTTTTGATGTTGAGTTGTATAAGCTGTTTATACATGTTGGATATTAACCCCTTATCAGTCATATCATTAGCAAATATTTTCTCCCATTCGGTAGGTTGTCTTTTCATTTTGTTGATGGTTTCCTTCGCTGTGCAAAAGCTTTTAAGTTTAATTAGGTCCCATTTGTTTATTTTTGCCTTATTTCCTTTGCTTTAGGAGACAGATCCAAAAAAAAAAAAATACTGCTATGATTTATGTCAAAGAGTGTTCTACCTATGTTTTCTTCTAGGAGTTTTAAGGTTTCTTGTCTTACCTTTAGGTCTTTAATCCATTTTGACTTTATTTTTGTATATGGTGTGAGAAAATGTTCTAATTTCATTCTTTTACATGTAACTGTCCAGTTTTCCCAGCACTACTTATTGAAAAAACTGTCTTTTCTCCATTGTATATTCTTGCCTCCTTTGTTGGAGATTAATTAACCATAAATGCATGGGTTTATTTCTGGGCTCTCTATTCTGTTCTATTGATCTATGTGTCTATTTTTGTGCCAGTACCATACTGTTTTGATTACTGTAGCTTTGTAGTATAGTCTGAAGTCAGGGAGCATTATTCCTCCAGCTCTCTTCTTCTTTTTCAAGATTGTTTTGGCTATTTGAGGTCTTTTGTGTTTCCATACAAATTTTAAAATTACTTGTTCTAGTTCCGTGAAAACTGCCCATGGTATTTTGATAGGGATTGCACTGAATTTGTAGATTGCCTTGAGTAGTATGGTCATTTTAACTATATTAATTCTTCTAATCCATGAACATGGTATATCTTTATGACTGTGTCATCTTCAATTTCTTTCATCAGTGCCTTATCATTTTCCAAGTATAAGTCTTTTACCTCCTTAATTAGGTTTATTCCTAGATATTTTATTCTTTTTGATGCAATGGTAAATTGTATTGTTTCCTTCATTTCTATTTCTGATAATTTGTTGTTAGTATATAGAAATGCAGCGGATTTCTGTGTATTAGTTTTGTGCCCTGCAACTTATTTTTTAAAAGAACCTTGTTTTACATTGCCTTGAAGTGGCACATTTGTTGTAAATACATATTTATATGAATTTGTTTCTGGACTCTATTCTTATCATTGATCTGTTTGTTCATATTCGCATCAATACTATCAATAGTTTAGTTTATGTGGTCTTAATAAATGCCTATATAAGACCTTTCTTTCCTCTTCTTTAAGGTTATGTTTGCTAATTTTGGCCATTTGCATTTCCATATAAATTCCATATAAATTTTAGAATCAGGTTGTCAATTTTCACAAAAAGGTACCTGAGATATCTTAATTTTAGGGAGAGTTCACATTTTAACAATAATAATCCTTCTCCTCCTTAAAAATGGTATGCCCCTTCATTTATTTAGGTATTTTAAATTTTGTCTGAGTGATTTTTTTAAAATTATCTGTGCAGAAATCCTGTACATCCTTTGCTAAATGTATCCCCAGGTATTTGCTTTTTTATGCTATCGTACATGTATCTTTTTCAATTTTAATATCTAATAATTTATTGCTAACATAGATATACAATAATTTCTTATTGACTCTGTTTTTAGATTTTCTAGTTATACAATCATGTCATCTGCAAATAAGATGGCTTCCTCCCTCTCTTTTCAGTCCTTCTACCTTCTATTTTTCTTGCTGACTAGGACCCCCAGTACAATGTTGAACAAAAGTGTTAACTGACATCTTTATGCTTTCCCAAACTGAGGACTAAAACTTTCAATAGTTCAGCCTTAAGTTGATTATTTGTTGCATATTTTTGATATCCTTATCTGATTGAGGAAATTCTCTATTACATGTTTACTGAGAGCTTTTTTTATGAATAAACATTGAACTTTATCAAATATTATTAATGCATCTATTCAGATGATCATATACTTTTTCTTCTTTATTCTATAAATGAAGTGATTTTCATTGATTTTTCAAATATTAAACAAAACTTGTATTACTGGAAAAGTGTAACTTGCTCTCTACTATTAGTGTATTTATTTTTTTTATTTATTTTTATTTTTTTATATATTTATTTTATTTATTTATTTTTGGCTGCACTGGGTCTTTGTTGCTGTGCACGGGCTTTCTCTAGTTGCGGCGTTCAGGGGCTACTCTTCGTTGCGGTTCGTGGGCTTCTCATTGCGGTGGCTTCTCTTGCTGCAGAGCACGGGCTCTAGGCATGCGGGCTTCGGTAGTTGTGGCACATGGGCTCAGTAGTTGTGGCTCGTGGGCTCTAGAGCACAGGCTCAGTAGTTGTGCACAGGCTTAGTTGCTCCACGGCACGTGGGAATCTTCCCGGACCAGAGCTTGAACCTGTGTCCCCTGCATTGGCAGGTGGATTCTTAACCACTGCGCCACCAGGGAAGCCCTATTAGTGTATTTTTATATGCTTCTGGATTTAATTTGCGAACATCCTGTTTAGAATTTTTGTCTCTACGTTGATAAGAAATATACACTAGCAAAATAATCAGTATCTACTTCTGAATTAGTAGCATCACATAACTTCCTACCTATGTTTTGGTAAGCAGAATCACTTCTTTCGATTAGAAAATTGGCATTAGTTCTATGCCTCATAAAATCAAAGCTTAGGTAAACATGAGTGAATATAGCTGAGAGTTTGATGAGCTATGGATCTGCACAGCAGGAAGTGGAGTGGAGGGAGGCACTGGCTCTGTGTTTTGTGGACATGTCTGTGAGCCTACAACTCTCTCTTGTTGATGTGTGTGATGAATCCATGTAATGGTCTACCTTTAAGATAAAGCCCAAACTCCTTAATACAGAACCGAAGGCCTGTGGGGTCCTGGGGTCTTCATGTCTCTCACCTCACATCTCACTCTTTTCCCTAGTTCTCCCCTGCAATCCTCTGGCAACCTAAGTGACTCATTCATACTGACTTCCTTGCAGTTCATTCAATATGCCAGGCTTTCACTCATCTTGCAGACTTGCTTCTCTCCTCACATTTTCTATTCAGGATTCAGCTAAAGTTTCCTCTCTTGGTATGCCTCATTATACAGGGCTATGACTAGGGTTAGATACTTTTTCTTTTATCCTATAAATTTGACCAGCACATAGAGCCACTCTAGAAACATTGTTTATTTCAACGTATGAATAAAAATGTATTTACTACAATTCTATGTCCACTGATCATCTTAGCACAAGAACAAAAGGCCAAAATAAAAGTGAGAAAAACAAAACTAACCACTAATTTATTCATTAAGTCAACAATAATAATCAGCAAAAATAATAATTCAATAATTATTGAATACTGACTCTGTGCTAGGCACATGCTACACATGAGGGATACAACAGCCGACAAGAGAGGAAAACTCAAAAAGTCCATAGTCTCATGAGGGAGACAGCCAAGTCAACATAAAGGGGGGGGGCGGGGCAGAAAGAGATAAATTTTAAAATTACAATTGAAATCAGTTCCATAAAAAACAAAAAGACGGGGGCTTCCCTGGTGGCGCAGTGGTTGAGAGTCCGCCTGCCGTTGCAGGGGACACAGGTTCGTGCCCCCGTCCAGGAAGATCCCACGTGCCGTGGAGCGGCTAGGCCCGTAAGCCATGGCCAATGAGCCTGCGCGTCCGGAGCCTGTGCTCCGCACCGGGAGAGGCCACAGCGGTGAGAAGCCCGCATACCGCAAAAAAAAAAAAAAAGACAGTGTATAAAACTCCAGAACATTGAGAGTGGGGAATACTTCAGAGAGAATTGTCAGGGAAAGCTTCTCTCAGGTGGTGACAATGAAACTAACTTCTGAAGAATGAGAAACAAGTCAAGACTCTTAGGCTGATACAATTCTGAACCAGGGTGCTTAAGCTGATCATCATTTTACTCCGGTTTGTTTATCTCTCAGTTCTCAAATGGTTGTTCGGGGACCAGTAGACTCCTCCCTTTCAGAGGAGCCAAGAAGTCAAAACTATAAGACTAAACGATCATAATTCTAAAATTATCTTGCCTCTGTCACTCTCATGATTTCATGATAGTATGTGAAGATTTTCAGAGGCTACATGACATGTGATGTCACAATAGATTAAATGAAGAAGCTGTCTTTTATTAAATCAGACATTAAACAGATTTGCAAAAACTGTATAATGATGTCATTTTTCTCACTAAATATTTTTATTTTAGGCAATATAGATAGATATGTTGATAAGTATGTGTTTATGTTAACATGTAATGAGCTTATTATTGCTATCTTATAATAATTTAATAAACACTTTAAAAATTTGCCAATTTAATTTCTAATATGGTAAATATCAACAGATGAAACCCACATAAACTAGTTCTCAAACATTTTTAGGAGTGTAAAGGGGTCCTGAGACCAAAATGTTTGGGAACTGCTGGTTTAGCTGGTAGAGTGAATGTCAGTTAAAAAAAAAAAATACAATCAATAGATGAAGTGAAGATACCTAAGATGATATATACAAAATGATCCCTGCTAGCTCTCCAACTCTGGACACAAAATGACAGCATTTGCCTGGAAATGGAAGCATTCAGTCAAACATCCCCAATGTTCCTAGAAGTCCAATGTTTAGCAAGTTACGGACAAAATATTCTGGGTATTTGAGTAAACATGGGCAGGACTCCACAGGGAGGAGGGTTCTCATCCAATTTGGTGCCTTGTAAACCCTACCTGAGCATTTTCTATTTTAACTGGGAAATTTTGCAGCCTCTTGTTCATAGCACAAGGGATAGGAAATCAGCCATCCTTAAGTGAAATAAAAATAGAACCAACTCCTCAGTTTAAATTTCTGGAATCTTTTCCTTGAAGTGTTGCCTACAAGTCTCTCCCGTCCAATTACTCTGCACTAGGACGGCTTAGCCACTGTCCAAGATGATCAAGCCTGACTCCATGAAATATTCAATCACTCCATACCTACTCCTGCTCTCTGGGCTCCATGGCATAGTCTCTTCATCTGATTTTCACTTTCATTGGCAAATCTAAAAGTCATGAAACGGCCGGCCATAAGAGATCAGTTATGGAGGAAACATTTCTTCAACATTCATTTAAAGAAAAAAATAGTAATAATAACTTCAGTCCTCTGTCATTCCAAAGAAAAATGATCTATTTCTCTTTGAAAAAGTCATATGTACATTACATTGTATCTGAAACTAAACGAGAAGATGTCAACAACAAAAGAAAGCACCCACAAGAAGAAATAGCAATATGTATAATTGGCAGATTTGGGAGGCTATTCTTATAGCCTTTTTTAATGTGCTATACCCTAAGAAATATATTTGCAACAGATCTGCAATTAGAAATTATTGTATTACTTTGAGAATCCTTGTGTGTGAATTTAACCTTTTGTTAGGTTCTGACTTTTCCTGTAGTAAATAGTCCCATGCAGATTTGTATAAGGTAATGTATATGAAAAGTACTTTCCACTATAAAGATGTATACTCGTTTATTAGATTATTATTGTAAGGAAAGCAAAATAAAATATGATCTCTTTAAAGAAAAGATATTGACAATATTCTTATTTAATTCCTTCGATTGATACCTAAGAGTGCTTTACTGAATCCAAAGTCTCTTGTTTCTTGACTAATGGAACATTTCTAGACTGACCCTTTGGAGTATATATGCCATCAAGTAAGCAATCCATAATCTGGAGCCCTCTTTGTTTACAGGCTTTCTAAATCCTTCCTGGGTACTAATTAATCTATTCCAGAAACATTCTCTATTAGCAAAGTTCTACAATATGCATTTCCCTATGTACCCAAATATTGAAACAAAATAACAGTTTGTAGATGTTAAAATAGACAATGACCAAACTTTACCATTATGTTTAAAATTATTTATATGAATTTCTTTGAGTGCATTGATATATTCTCCAGAGCTAGATTTTCTAATTCAGATAACCAATGGGTTTTCAGAACTTTAGGGGAAAAAACCATGAAAAGTCAAGCATTAGAATAACAAACTCAAAAAAATT
The DNA here is from genome assembly GCF_059928025.1 of Delphinapterus leucas. Classification (NCBI taxonomy): domain Eukaryota; kingdom Metazoa; phylum Chordata; class Mammalia; order Artiodactyla; family Monodontidae; genus Delphinapterus; species Delphinapterus leucas. The sequence continues at coordinate 84,295,029 of NC_143134.1, forward strand.
GTCATTCCTGCTCTGAGGACTCAATTTATATTGAACAGATTTGACTAGGAAAAAAAATATTCGATGAATATGAAGTTGTGGGATCATTATTGTATTTCCTTGAAATACATTGTTAATAATAGTTTAAAAGACATCATGACATGGTAAGATGTAACTACGTCAGTGAAATGACTCTGTGGTTAAGGACTATGAACACCTAAATACAAATCTGTCAACACAATTTTATAAAACTTGTCAAAACTGGTATAGATGGTAGGTATGTAGACAGATAAATGATGATAGATATGGCAAGCTTCTCCTACAGTGAAGGGAAAACTATCTTACGGTAGAATGCTATACATGTAAAAGGAATGATGGAATTTATGGAATCACCATTTGCCAGCCATTGTAGAAATAATTGATTCAGGCAAGAGTCATCGAAGAGTGCTAAAACGGGCGGGTAAAAGTCTGATGAAGAACAGGATATTTACATAGTCTCAAACTTTTCTCCACAAATTGCTCAGTTACAATTAACATCAGTTAATAGGTACAAAACACATATTAACTAAACTTAAAATGAAGAAACCTGGAAAATATCATCTAAAGTAAGTTATAAAAGTTAACGGCACCAAGGCTTTGGATATCTTGTACCTGCAGAAATGATGCACTGAGAAGAACACACTTCACTTCTATGAAACTTCTGCCAAAAATGCACGAGAAAACATCAAACAAATCATAATCTTGGGACATTCTACAAAATAATTGGCTTGTACTCTTCAAATATATCAATGTCCTGAAAGACAAGGAAAGACTGATGAACTGTTCCAGATTGAGGAGGAACGAAGAAATATGACAACTAAGTGCAATGTGTGGTTTGGGATTAGATCTTCGACTTTATAAAGGAAATTAGTAGGCAAATTGGCAAAATTTGAATAGGCCTATAGATTAGATGGTAACACTTGATCTGTGTCAGTTCCCCGAATTTAAAGATTTGACTATGATTAAGTGGGAGAGTGTTTTAGGAAATACACATTGAAGTATTAAAGAGCAATAGGGTAACATGTCTGAAAATTACTCTCAAATGCCTCAGGAAAATAAAATGTAATATGCATATCCTCTTTGTGTGTGTGTATTTGTGTGAATGAGAGAGAGAGAATGGTAAAATAAATGTACTAAAATGTCAATATTTGGGAACCTGATTGAAGGATATACTGGAGATTTTTGTACTGTTTTTTGCATCTTTTCTGTAAGTTTAAATTATTTCAAAATGAAAAGTTAAGAAAAAACTCAATTATCCCCACTCTTTAATAAAAGGGCATGAAATCATGATTTTAGAAAAGCAAAAAAGACACAAACACACACAAATACAAGAAGCAATGGTCCAGAGAGTCTACAAAAATGACTCAGGATAGTATCAACCTATCAAAATATAACAAGGGAAAAAAGTGTCTATTTCACCCAGCTCTGTCTCCCAGGAGATGGATATCAAAATTTGGGTACCAAATTTATGTCCACTTTTCTCTATTTCAGTTTATTGATTTCTAGTTTCTCAAAGATTCACTTTGGCAGATTTCATCCCTTTCTAGTATTTTTCAGTGAGGCCACCTTACAGGTATTCTTCTAAAGTTTTATAAATGTTCTCAAAATGACCACATATCATTTCTCTCTCCTGTAGGAAAAAAAAGAGATTTCTAAATTCCTAGACAATTTCTAAACAATACCTAGTACTTTAATTTGAGGTATCGTACCTAAAAATTATCTCTTTTCTCCCCTGGGTTTTGGACTTAAAGTAGGGAACCTTAGATGGTAGGCAAAAAAGATATTGAGTAGATATTGTGTATCTACACCCTCTGTTTCTTTACGAGATAGAAATTTTGTAATACAGCCAATTTCATGTTTTCTCTCTGATTTTCTCTAATTCTAAATATTGAGTTTCATGATTAAAGTTTAGATCTTCTAGGTATGATTCTTTTTCAAGGGAATCTTAGTAAATCTTAATTTTATTTGTATTATAAACTACAACAAGCAGTACTTTCTCTGTGTCACATTCTACTAAGTTTCCAAATTCTTGATCAATTAACTTAGAAACTGTGTTTTAGGAAGTTAAAAACTTCTCCTTCAGAAGAAACTAAATAGTGTGTTTGTTGTGTTGGGAAGATAAAGGCATTGAGTATTGGTAGAAATCTGTTGTTATGGAGGTCCCAGCTAGATCCAAGATGATGGTGATGGTGATGGTGATGATGATGATGATGGTGATGGTGATGATGGTGATGGTGATGGTGATGATGGTGATGATGATGGTGATGATGGTGATGATGGTGATGATGATGGTGATGATGGTGATGGTGATGGTGATGGTGATGGTGATAGTGGTGGTGATGGTGATGGTGATGGTGATGGTGAAAGAGGAAGGAGGAGATACAATGATGATGATAATTATTATAAGTGCTAACATTTGAGAACTTACTTAGGCCCTCCTTTGAATGTCTTACATGACCTTGACATATTTAGTCTTTAAAATAACCCTGTGAGGTAGGTATTATCACTATGCCCACTTTACAAATGAAGAAACAGGTAAGTTGCCAGAGGTCACAGAACCAATAAAATTTGGAGCCAGACTCCAAACCCAGGTCAGTAGGTCCCTTTCACCTCACCATGTTGAATTATGAGTTCTGGTCCCCTGTAACAACACACCCCTGCTAGATTTCCTGAATTTTCATGGAACCCGGGAGTTGAATGGGAAAGAATTTTAAGCCTGTCCACTATTGTAGTTCAGATAGACATGTCTGACACAGTTCTGAGGCAAGGGGACTATGGAAGCAAGATTGTAGCAACCAAGAAGCCTCTGTGTGTGTGTGTGTGTGTGTGTGTGTGTGTGTGTGTGTGAATGAAAGAGAGAGAGAGACAGAGAGAGATTGAGATTCATAAATGAGGGCAGACTCAGTAACTGCTTGAAGGGAAGGGGAGCAGTGCTTCAAGATACAAAGGACCCTGTCCTGGAATCCACCCTAACTTCAAGTCAGGGAGATGTCTCTGCCCTGGGAAGATGAAGACTAAACTGCAAAACCAAAAGAAGAAAGAAACGCAACTAAGAGTTCAAGCAACTCTGCCAGGCGGCCTTCTCCCATGCCCATTGCAACTGAAGTGGGGGGACATGAGAGGGGAGAGGCGCTCGCAGAGGACAGTGGGGAGAGCAGTGACCCCATCGTGTTCGAGGTAGAGGATGTGTCAGCACCACTGTCTGGGCAGCCTAAGGTGACCAGCAGCCAGATTGCATCAGAGCAGCCCAGCACTCAGCCACCAAGTGGGACAGGCTGAACAAGACTACAAGAAGGGCAGCCGAGGAGCAGGTGGGCTGCCCTTCACTCTTCACATGAGGAAGCCTTTCTTGGAGCCTGAACCAATACCCAAGAAAGCAGAAGGCCTGAGTTCCTCTCTTTGAGGGGCAGGAGTTCTTGAATTCTGAGCCTTAGGAATAAAGTCTTAAAGTGACTTGTTTTCAGATCCACATGCTCTTGGCACCCGAGGACATTTGGGTTAGCACTAATATTAAGCAGACTACTCTGTTAGATTTCCTTTCTATTATTGAGTTCTTAAGATCCCTACTTTCACTTCATAATTTTCTGCTATAAAGATGATCCGGGAATGAACAAGCAAATTATGAGCCTGTATATTTTCCTGACAAACCATCCAACGATCTAAATGTGAAAACTGATGATTTGCTATGTTTCATGCTTTTTTTTACCCAAATATAGGTAAAATTTTGTTTAGATGTTTAAATGGATCTGGTATACTACCATGACTTCATTCTTTTACTCATTCAGCAAACATCTGTTGAGTGCTTACTCCTTATCAAGTAGTTGATACATACTGTGAACAAAGTTTGTAGCGTGGGGAGAGAGATCATTACTCAGTGTATAATTAATAAGTTAATTATTGGGGATGTTAGAAAGCACAACTGCTATGGAGAACAGAAAAAGTAGAGCAGAATAAAAAGAAACAGGAATTAGAGACAAAGGGAAGGTTGCAGTACTAAATAGTATGAATCGTTTCCATGTTTAGCGATGGGAACAAGTCAGAATTGTTTAATCTGACCCATTCCCAGGCTATCTCCAAATGTGCTGCCAGTAACGCATTGTAAAGTTGTCCAGATGAGAATTTCCAGTTGGAATAATTTAATTGGAATCATTTAAATTATTAAATTTAATAATTTAACTTTGTATATTATGATATAATCCAATGACACATTATAGAATTGCATAGTTTTAGAAATGAAACGGTTTAATTAGAAAACTGTTGACTGCTCATCCCACAGGTAGGAAAACCAGATGCTGAGAGTTTAAGCGATTTGCCCAAAATCACTCAGCCATTAAATGGCATAGAACCAAAATATAGTTTCATCAAAAAAAATCTTTTTTGTAAACACAATTTTCAAATTTTCTGTAACAAGTTTACTCTCCTATTTCCTGTTTAATTTTTATTCCTTATTCCCACACCATCCCCAATTCACACTATTTCTCCCTGCCTTGGCCGTTAGTTATGCGGTGGTGGTGGCGTGCGTGTGTGTGTGTGTGTGTGTGTGTGTGTGTGTGTGTATCCTTTATGTGTTTCTTTATGTAAGTACAGGAAAGTATGAATACATTATTCAATCCCTTTTAAACACAAAAGTAACGTATGGACGCCATTCTGTACTTTTGTTCACCTAGTTGTCTTTTTAAAAGAGATCCCTTACTTAGTCCCCTAACTTCTCCAGTTCCTATCTTGCAGTGAAGGACATAATGCTAGCAATGATCATTTCTTAGCAGAGATTGGGACTGTGGAAGAATTCTTTAATCACAGTTTCAGTTAGGAAGGCTGCATGCAGTTTGATTGCAGATAACGGAAACCTGACTTACAGGGACTCAAACAAACAGGCATTTTATTCTTTTCTTATAAGAAGAACTCCCAAGGTAGGTGGTTGCTGGCATTGAGTCAGTAGCTCAAAAATGAATCAGGGACCTGGATCTTGTTTTTTCATGCTACCATTCTTGAAAGTTGGCTTTTATCCTCTTGCTGATGCTTTGCGATTGTATCAATAAAAAGCTATTGCACCTTTAGGCATTTTCTACATTGGGAGGAGGGGGATTAAAAGGCCTCTTTCTGAAGCAGCTTTCAGGAAGGAAAGACTCTCTGCCAGGGCTCCCATTATACCCAAGAACTGATTGGCCAAAACTGAGTCACATGCCCACTCCTAGACCAATCAAAGGCCAAGAATAATAATGTCACCTTGGCCCATATAAACCCATCAGTTCTAAGGGCTGATTCTGGGATCCTATCCTCCCAGAGATCCAGGGATTTTTTTCCCCTCTACCTGAATAAAACAGGGCTCTTTAGCAAGAAATAAAAGGGTCAAGAATGCTTATTAGGTGGGCAACAGCCAATATCTATCACTAGTAGTCACTACTTGTACAATATATTTTATCTTAAGAAGTATGAGGGTTCCACTAGCTGATGAAGGTATATTACATCTTCTTATAACCCACCCATTGTTTCATTAGGTATCCTTGCTTTAATACATTCTTTCAAGGACATAGATAAAAAAATTAAGAAGAAAATTACATGAGAACAAGAAAACGAAAAAAATGGGGGGGGAATTAATTTCTTTTACTGCCTATGAGGAGAGGAAAGGAAAACAGGACTTCTATACCTGGCTAGATTGAGGGTATGTCAGAATACAAAACCTGTGCTCTATTAAGGCTATCCCAAACTACACAATCAATGTAGATTAAATAAATATATACATAACCTAGCTCTATCCTTCTTAATATGTTCTAACTACAAAGGGAAAATGATTAACTTTACAGTAGAGAAATCTGGCAGACATCACCTTAATCAAGGGATCAAAGTCAACATCACTAATAATGAGATAAATTGAAACCATGTGCCACCTGATAGGCTGCAATGAGCACAGTAACTTGCCAAATATGTATAACCTATACCTAATCATGAGGAAGCGTCAGACAAGCCCAAATAAGAGATATTCTGCACATTGACTGGCTTGCGATCATCAAAAGTGTCAAGGTCATAAAAGTTAAGAAAGGACAATGAGGAAATGTTCCAGAGTGAGGCAGAGACTAAAACTCAGTGACAGCTAAATGCAATGCATGATTCTGGACTGAATCCTTTTTCTGTAAAGAACATTATTAGAACAATTAACAAAACTGGAAGGGAGGCTGGGGAGTAGGTGGCTGGAGCATACTGATGTTAATTTTGATGTTTGTATTAATGTTATGTAGGAGAATGCCCTTTTGGGGGGTAGGAAATACACACTAAAAGTATTTAAAAGTGATGGAGCATTACATCAGCAACAAATTCTCAAAAGGTTCAGAAAAAAATAAGATTTTCATATTATCTTTGCAAGCTTTCTATAAGTTTGAGACTGTTTCAAAATAAAACCACTCTTTTGTTTTCACTTAATGATATATAGAGATGCCAATTCTTTGTAATGGCTGCATAGTATTCCATTATAGGGATGTGACTAGTTTTCTAATGACAGACATTTAGATTGCTTCAGTCTGAGGTGATTACATCCTATACTGCAGTGAATACTTCTGTTCTAATACTATTTTGCACATGTCACTTTATCTGTAAAATAAATATCTAGAAGTAGCAATTATTTTAACCGATTTTAAATGGAATCCATGTTCTAAGATATATAGTGCACAATGCAAAATGAAGTATTCACTAAATGTATTTTTAGGCCAATTGATTTGATTTAGTAATATTTTCATTCATTGTTTCAATAAATATTTTTGGTTCACTACTGTAGAATAAGCTCTGTATTCTACAAACAACCACAATCTTTTACCTTCAAACAGCATGGAAATTTGAGAGATTTCGCAGGCTAAATTTCATTAATTTAAAAAATTTTCCAGTTTAAGTCTTTATATTGATAATTTTTTAATGGAAGAAAAAAGAATTAACCTTTTTTGACCCTAAGGTGTATAGAAAATTTTTGCCAATGTTGAAAGGAAACCCTTTAAAAATTTTAGATACTTTACTAAAATTACTTTTCAGCCGTGTTGCTATTAATATTATATTAATTAATACTGTCATTGTTACAGTCATTTCAAATAAATCCAGTTAGCAGTTTAACACTCAAATTTCTCTGTCTTTTTCCCCTACACCTTAAGTTTTCACTGCGTTTCCTTAAGTGTAAGTTTTGTTAACTCGCTCCTGAAAGATGGAGAACGGTAGGCCATCTCTTCAGGAACAAAATATTATTTTCAAGGTTGTTTTTTCCACATCTTTTCAGAAAAGCATTCAGAAGTAAATACATTCATAAAAATGTTTCAGACATAAGTGGAGGCCACTAAAGACACCACTCTAGGAAATTGACACTTACAGAGCTGACGAATTGCATAAATGGCCTTTTATGGATATTGATACCAGCTGTGCAGACAGAGGAGCCTCTCCATCAAGAATTTATCAAGGAGATTCACAAAATTAATAATTGTGCAAATCTCAGACTATTCCTAGCCAGCATTGTTAAGGAGTAAATAATAACAAACAATTAAGCCTCCAATTACAAGGAAATAAAGCTCTTAAGGTCAAAAAAGTAATTCCTCTAAATTGAGGACCTCAGTGTAAAGGTTTTGAGTTGGGTCTAGAGCTGTAGTCCAAATCTGGAGTCAGGCTCTGGTTTCTAAAGGGCCAGGCAAAGCCCGGGGGCAGAAGAATGTGGTGGTTGGGAGTGTGACCATGGCTTGGAAGCATAGGCTCAGTATTTTATAGTGTGAGTATCCCAGGAGCCAATGATATACCTTCTGGAGCCTTAGTTTCTTCAGCTATTTAATGGAGATAATAATGCCTACTTTTATCTAAGACCTAAAAAAACCAACCTAACCTAACTAGTAGCCTGTCTGAAATTTGCATATGAATGTGAAGTTTGATATTTGTTGGGCACCTTAGTTAGCATGTCATTAAAGAGCTGCCCTGAGCCTGCTTTTCCGGCCTCACCTGTCCCCACACTTCCCCTAGTAACTTAAACTTCAGAAATAATCCCCATTATGCCACGTTGTAGTTCGCCATGCTGTTTCACGTCTGTTCCTCTTGTATGCTCTTCAGGATCAGCTCAAGGGTGACAGCTGCCAGGAAGCGTCACCTGGCCACTGGCTTTCCCACCTGGCCAAGTCCAGCATGTGCGTGTGTGCCTGTGTGTGTTGGAGTGGGGAGAAGGGGATGGGGGGATAGGGACAGGAAGGGTATACAGGAAGTGAGAGATGCGTGAGTATGAAGAGGTCCTTTGGGGTCAGACTGGGAATTGCCTTACATGTTATGCTAAGGAGTTTGGCCAAATCTTTAGGGCAAAATCTTATGGAGGCTACGAAGGGTTTTAGTAGAACAGTGGCAGGATCTGATATTTTTATTTAGGAAGATGACCTGGCTGCAGTGAGGAGGAGAGATTGGAGAGGTGGGGAGATATCACAAATGCAGATAGGACCATGAGAACAATTCTCCCTGCAAGTTTCCTTCTCCTCTCCTTCGGGTTTCACAGGAGTTGGTTGGTTGCTGTATGGGCACAGTGGGGTGGCATTTGACAGGACTTTTGGAGACTTACAGAGCATCAGGGAGTGGGTGTCAGGATCCCTGAGGTGTGAGTCAGACTGTAGGAGCGCAGCCTCTCCCCAAGCTCTGCTCTCGGTCCTCCTTTCCTTTTAACAGAGAAGACAGAGGCAACACATATATTCTAATAATGAAAAAATACAGAGCTGGAGATACAGGGCAAGATGGCAGATAAAGAAGGATCGTGCTTATAAAACTACTTACCACTTTGCACGTGGACTCCGTGGAAATAGGGTCTTTTCCTGTTTCAGGGGTTCTCAAATTTTAACATGCACCGTAATCACCTGGAGGGCTCATTACACCGTAGACTCAGCAGTTCAGATTCTGAAGGTCTGGCATGGGGCCAATCATCTGCAACTCTCACAAGATCTCATGTGACGCACATTGCTGCTGGTCTAGGGACCACACTTTGAGAACCACTGTTCTAATTTATTCTTTTCATCCCCCCCGCCAATATCCTGCGTGATGCTATTATTTTAACAGAAGAAGAAACAGTTATTGGAAGACTAAGTAGCCTGTCCTCTGCCCTAGGTAATAAGTAGAAAACAAAACTGCGGAGCCAGGTTGTGTTTGGCTTAAAAGCCCACATTTTTTCCCACTTCATGTTCCCCTTTCCTCTACAAGCCATCCTGAGAACTTAGGCAGGGCAGAGGGAGCTCCTAGCTATTTTCTTTCCATCGGTGCCCCAATTGCCCACAGCTGTTAGGTGTGAGAGTGAAGCTTAAAGGAACATATGGAACTCCTGAGTGTTTCTTTTTGTCCGAAAACCGTGTCAACTCCACGAGCTGTGGTTCCTCACTCTGGCCAAAGGGTGATATACAGATCCTGCATTGCTGTTGCTCATAGAACACTGCCTGAGACGGAGGTACACAATGAACATCCTTCTGTTCCACGTGCAACATAATGATTGGAAGTCTGCGATCTGCCCACATGCATCTTGCCCTTAATGCCTTTTCCAGTTAAGTTCGTGCCTCTCCCATGCTTGTACTATTTCCCCTAAGAGCAGACACAACCGGGTGATTCTGTATGGAATTGCCCACCAGTTCTCTCTGTGGGCCTTTCCCCTTTCTTCTTTCTAAATATTTCCACATGCTATGGATGTCCTGCGAAACCCTATTTCTGACTTTGGATCATTTTTCGGAGCATCTTCACTTGCTGGTTGTCCACTTTGGACTAGGGAGAAAAACACCCAGAAAAGCATTCACTCTGATTATCTCTGTGCTTTGGAATTAATGATATGCTCTACAGGTAGTAAGTCTGTAAAAAGCCAAGACCTTTGTTTTTGGCCAAAGAAAATATTCTAACCCAATGTTTCATTGTTGCCGTTTTTTTCCAATGTAATATTCAACCTGTAGAGTAGGCAAGGTTTGTTTGAGGAATTTTATAAATTCTTTCTTTCTGTGTTATTTACAATGCATATGTTCCCTGATTGTAATAATAAGGCTCCTTACCCTGAAATTTTTGTTCTGAATTAGATTTTTTTTTTTTCCCTGAATGGGGAGGTGGTAAGCACCAACAATAAATTGTGCCCAAAACAGGACTTGATAATCCTCCTGAACTTCCAAAATTACCTGCTCAGTGTAGTTTTCTTTTTTAAAATGGGAGTATAGTTGATTTATAATGTTGCATTAGTTTCCGGTGTACAGCAAAGATTCAGTTATATATCTCAGTATAGTTCTTATTGACATAGTTTAGTATTCCTTGAATCTAGGTGGCATTTTTGTCCATGTGTTTTGTTTGTTTATTTTACAGTTTAGGTAAGTGAAAAGTTTATTTTCATAAATATAAATTTTAAAAACCTATTGTATTCTTCCTCTTCCTCCCCCTGTCTTCTCTGCTTTTCCCTCTTTCTTCTTTTCCCTTCTTCCTTTCCATCCCTTCCCTTCCTTTCCCATTAGGTAGGGCTGGGCAAGGCAGACACAGTGGCAGAGGGAGACAGCTCAGCTTGGGATGTTAAAACTCCAGTGAAATGAGGAAGTTTCCACACTGGGTCCTAATGGGTGGCCCAGCATGTGAGGTTGCCAAATTTAGCAAATAATAAAACAGGAAGCCCAGTTAAATTTAAATTTCAGTTAAACTATGAATTCTTTTTTTTATTTTTTATTTTTATTTTTATTTTTATTTTTGCGGTACGCGGGCCTCTCCCGCCGCGGAGCACGCGCAGGCCCAACGGCCATGGCTCACGGGCCCAGCCGTTTCGCGGCATGTGGGATCCTCCCGGGCCGGGGCACGAACCCGCGTCCCCTGCATCGGCAGGCGGACTCTCAACCACTGCGCCACCAGGGAAGCCCTATGAATTCTTTTTTAATGTAAGCATATTTCACACAATATTTAGGACATACGCTAAAAAAAATGATTGTTTACCTAAAATTCAAATTTAACTGGATGTCCTTTATTTTATCTGCCAACCCTACTGGTGTGGGTTGTCAGAGCCCCGAGTGTCATGGTCCGAACGCGAGTTGGAAAAGAATTTCCAGACACAAGGCAGAATGTGAAGAGGATGGAATTTATTAGAGGGAATGGTCGCTGCCAGAACAATGGGGCCGACTTCCTAGTAGTCTGGGAGAGCCGACCCCGAACATGTGCTATTAGTCAGTTTTTATAGCCAGAGAACAAAGGAATGGTCCGAGGTGAAAATTTCGTTTCCTAATTGGTCGAGGCACATATACCTTCCTTCTATAGGGTGGGAGTGGGACAGGACAGATGCTTTTCCTTATTTGGGACGAGAGAGGAACAGGTCCTGTCGCCCAGGTAGGCTCAGGAATTTCTATGTACACATCGCAACATGGTGGGGAGGTCGATGAAGAGTCCAGTAGGGTGTGTAACGCCGAAACTTTTCCAGGCAGGGTTGTCCTTTGTCCTTGAAGCACCACACAGACTAGATGAGAAGGGCATCCATGTGGCGGAGGGAGTAGTAGGGACGGCAGCTTAGAACAGGGTGTCAGAGCCAAGTGGGATGACAAGAATACCCCTAAAGTAGAAGGAAGATGGCCCAGGGGATTGCTTATTAAGGAACTATATTGAGGATGATGTTGTAGATAGGAGCTACAAATTTGAAAAGGAGAAAACTAGAATGAGTCCTGTATTGTGGGATTGGAATTGGAGATATAAGTGTGAATTCATAGTTAATAATTTGAAAACGTGATATATATTTGCTTTATATGCATAGACTATCACTGGAATATGCACAAGAAAGTGTAGCAGTGTTTACCTTATAGGGAGCAGAAGTGAGCGGCTGGGGCAAGAGATGGAAAAACTACTTTTCTTTATATTTACTTTGCTACTTTTTAAATGTTATGCCACGTGCTCATGTTACTGCACTAGACGATATTTCTAAAAATTTTAAACATTTAAAAAATAAAATTGGATCTATTTCAAATCTGAATATTAGAGGTGGCCTAGACCTTAGAGATTTTTCTAGCCAAATTCCTGAATTTAAGATGGTGCAGCTGAGGACTAGAGAAGTTAAGTGACTTTCAAGGTCATAGAACCAATTAGCCTGTGACAGTGGAAAGAGAAAGGGCTCTGGATTCAAATCCTGCTTCTTGCCCTTGGGCAAGTCACTTACCTCTCCGAACCTCCATTTCCTCCACCACAGCACAGAGCATGAAGCTAGGTGGTGGCAGGGGGACAGCAGCTTGCTCAGGAACAAGTCCTACTCAGGTTCACCTGTCACAGCACAGGGTCTTGGGCAAGTCAACTGGCCTCTCTAGAGTGCAGACTTTTATTTTTTTTCATTTTTTTGTATCAATTTTCCTTCTTTTCTAATTTGTTTTATTGAAGTATAGTTGATTTACAATGTTGTGTTAGTTTCTGCTGTACAGCAAAATGATTCAGTTATACATAGATATACATTCCTTTTCATATTCTTTTCCATTATGGTTTATCTAAGCCTACTGAATATAGTTCCCTGTGCTAGACAGTAGGACCTTGTTGTTTATCCACTCTATATGTAATAGTTTGCATTTGCTAATCCCAAACTCCCAATTCATCACTCCCCTACCTACCCCTTGACAACACAAGTCTGTTTTCTACGTCTGTGGGTCTGTTCCTGTTTCGTAGATAAGTTCATTTGTGTCATATTTTAGATTCTACATATAAGTAATATCATATGGTATTTGTCTTTCTCTGACTTACTTCACTTAGCATGGTAGTCTCTAGGTCCATCCGTGTTGCTGCAGATGGCATTATTTCATTCTTTTTATGGCTGAGTAGTATTCCATTGTATATATGCACCACATCTTCTTTATTCATTCATCTGTCAATGGACATTTAGGTTGCATCCATGTCTTGGCTATTGTAAATAGTACTGCTATGAACATAGGGGTGCATGTATCTTTTTGAATTACAATTTTGTCCGGATATATGCCCAGGTGTGGGATATATCCCACAGTGGGATTAATCCCCAGTGGGATTGCTGGATCATATGGCAACTCCAGTTTTAGTTTTTTGAGGAACCTCCATACTGTTTTCCATAGCAGCTGTACCAATTTACATTCCCTCCAACAGTGCAGGAGGGTTCCCTTTTCTCCACAACCTCTTCAGCATTTGTTATTTGTAGATTCTTTAATGACGGCCATCCTGACCGGTGTGAGGTGGTACCTCATTGTATAAATTGCAGACCCTTCATTTGTTATGACTGTAGTAGCTTTATTTCATCAAATCTAAGAAGGCTTAGATTGTTTAAAATGCACCACTATTTTATGTTCTGTCAAGAAATTTTAAAAGTGCTATGATTAATTGTAACATGGCAGCCACTGTGAGGTGCATGCTGATTTCAGACATGTTAAAATGTGAAGAAAAAATATACATCTTAGAATCAATGTAATATGATAGAATTTACCAAAGGGAAAAGATATATAATGTAAAAGGTTGTCCATTGGTAACTGAGAAATAACTGGACATAAATGAAGAAAATTAGGCTGGCATTTAAAAACATTACAAGGACGGGGGTGGGGGAAGAAACAACATGAAGATATAATGGGAAGTAAATACCTTAATCTTTATACAATTTGGATCAAGAAAGCATAGACAGTGTGCACACACTGGGAAGTAAACAAAAAAACGTAAACAAAATAGAATTGGAGTACTTCCTAGGAAGACATGCACTGTTGTCAGATAATTTGGCCAAGAACTGAAACCCATTTCCTGTTTTATATTGACATGTTAAGGGGAGGTGGCAGATGTGCAATTCTAAGTTGGACACAAAGCAGGAGGCAACACTGGGGACCACCCAGGTGAGGTGGGGTAGAGACTGCCTCTGGGCCAGCACATGGGTGAAGTCAAAGGAGCAACAAAGTAAGAAGGGAGTTCTGTGAGGTCTGTAAAATAGGTACATCTAAACATGAATGCCTGAGAGAACTGTGGGCCTGTTTACTTTTCCCATTGACCCTCATGAGATACAGAAATTGAAAAATGTGGTTATGTATTCAGGTTACCTCCCCCATTCCACCAGCTAATCAGCACCAGGTACCAAATCTGAACCCCGAAAGGAGGGAACGCTGTTTCCAAAAGGAAGCAAAGGCTCTCCCTAGTGTCCCAGTCCGGGATGAGAGGTGTCCAAGTGGTTGGTGGATAGTGTCAGCTTGACCTTACAATCACCCAGGAGGTTGAGGTTGGAGAGTGGGGTGTTGAAGAGGTAGTCAACACTTACCTCATAGAAATGTTGAGAGAATTAAATGAATGATGTCACCACATCCGGCACATGGTAAGTGCTCAGTAAATATTACCTATTGTTAAATTTTTTTAAAAAGCTTTGTCAACCATAAAATGCTATACAAATATTTATACTGTATAGTTTATTTTAAACACCATCACGATTAGATCCTGATTCTTCAGGATCGCAATCTAGACCTCTTTGCAACATGCCATATTATGCTTATTTCATGTACTATTACTTTAAATTGAACCTTTTTTCAATAAACTGCATTATATAAACTTGTTCATAAACACTAGTTTTGTGCATGGGGTGCTGTATATCTTTCAGATGTTTCCATAATACATATGCACAATGTAATATAGGAACATAGATTTTTCTTTTAAAGAGCAAAGCTTCAGCAGTTTCTCCTGAATTTTATTCTGTCATTTGACTACATTATATTTCTGATGTTCAATTTGTACTGGGTACATTATGGACTTCTCTAGGGAACAGAAAGAATTTTTTTAAGTAAACATAAAATGCTTTGATAAATCAAAACATGTGAATAAGATTTCCGTTAAAAATGTTCCAGTCAGTTTTGAGACTTGAAATAAAGCTGTCTTTAACATAATAAAAACCATTAATCCAAAGGCAACAGCAAAATAATAACTTATTTGTTATAGAAGTAATGCATAGGCTTATTTTAAAAGGTTAGTTGTTATATAAATACAAAGGGAATCTTGCTCTAAACTAATTGTAAAGAAACTTAAAAAGCTGTAAATTCTGTGCAATCTGATTTAAGCTGGCAATAAGAAGTGAAAATTGTTTGGAATCCATACATAATGGTTTATATCATAAACTAGCCATAGTGTCTCTCATGCTGCAGACTCAACCATATTCTAAATATCATGGAATATCACCTCCATATTAGGTCTGTGAGAGCAAGAGCTTGCCTGGGCCACTCACAGCTGCTTTCCCAGTAACTGGAGCAGTGTTTGCCATTGCAGGGCTCAATAAATATTTCTTAAATGAATATAAATGAATGAATAATTCACATAGACACTCAGTGATTTAGGAAATCCCAATCATCAAGAGTTTGGGCTTAGCAGATGCAAACTATTATATATTGAATGGTTAAACAACAAGGTCCTACTGTATAGCACAGGGAGCTATATTCAATATCCTGTGATAAACCATATGGAAAAGAATATGAAAAAGAATATATATATATATATGTATAACTGAGTCACTGCTGTACAGCAGAAATTAACACAACATTGTAAATCAACTATACTTCAATAAAATTATATATAAAAAAGAAACCCCAATCATCAAAATACCAAATATAAAAATAGGTAATTAGGGGACTTCCCTGGTGTCACAGTAGTTAAGAATCAGCCTGCCAGTGCAGGGGACACAGGTTCGATCCCTGGTCCGGGAAGAGCCCACATGCCGTGGAGCAACTAAGCCCCTGCACCACAACTACTGAGCCTGTGCTCTAGAGCCCCTGAGCCACAACTACTGAGTCTGCGTGCTGCAACTACTGAAGCCCCTGCACCTAGAGCCTGTGCTCTGCAACAAGAGAAGCCACAGCAATAAGAAGCCTGCACACCAAAATGAAGAGTAGCCCCCATTCACCACAACTAGAGAAAGCCCACGTGCAGCAACGAAGACCCAATGCAGCCTAAATAAATAAATAAATTTTTTAAATTAAATAATTAAAAAAGTAGGTCATTAGGGAATGATAATTTAATATACAAAAAAGTCCTGTGAGCTTGCAACTTTGGCACAGGTCAAAGTGCAATGGCATGGAGGTCTGGAAATGTCAACTCAGCTAACTAACAATGTTCAGTAAGTCACACAGTTAAGCCATTTATCTTCTCTGATTTCAGTTTCTTCACCCCGAAAATAAAGGGGGTACTGGCTGGAACTAATGATTCTGAGGGCTCTTACAATTCTAAAATTCTATGATGCCGTGAGGTATAAAGGTCCATCTCTAAGGCATTTATGTGTAGGTTTACTCATTTTTCTTTGAGATAAAAACAGGGAAACTTGTAGCTAAATCACTGTCAGAACTGGCAATGGAGACTTCTGGGTGTCCCCCAAACCTGTTCTCCCCTTCCTCCTGGGCACAAAGTTAGACTGAATTTCCCATCCTCCTCTACAGTGTGGTGTGGCCATGTGTCCAAGTTCTAGGGATGGAATATGGAAGTGGTGTGCACCACGTTGAAGTGTGGCTCAGAAAAACTTTCCGTGCATGCTCCTCCACACCCTTCCCCTTCCTGCTGTCCAGAATGGTGACGTCCCCACCCCCAGAGTGCCTTAGAAGCCATGTGTAGAGTCACCACCTGTCTGTTCTCTGAATAACTGTGTTGAATAGAACACCTACTCACTCTCTCACCCTGAAATGTTGGGAGACAGTTCTCCATGGGTCTCTCATGTTTCTGTGAGTCCTGTGAGCAGAGGCATTGGCTGCCTTTGTTTCAGGCTGTTTTCAAAGATGTGAACAGCCTTGGAAGACAGAGATAGTGTCTCCCTTAGAAGCAAAGTACAGGTTGCTTTATTGTCCAGTATAATCAAGATAATATCTCCCTCTGGGGCAAAGGGCATCTTCACTTACAGCTCACTGTGAAAGATGCACATCCCCTAAGCTTATGGCTTCTTAGCTTTGACTCAAACCCACTCTATGTGCAATGTTCACTTGGGACACTTCACATCACCCCTGTGGGACTTGGGGAACATGGAAGAATGACACAGACATGAAGATTTCTGTAGCATAAGTAATCAAGTCATTTGTCTCTGACCCGGAAGTTTCGTGTCTTCTGCCAGCTTCCAGGAAACTGTGATAGGCTATCTCATCAGCTCGTGAGTAGGGTAAGATCTCAGATGTTCACAGTTTTTGATACCCACCCACCTTAGAAAAACCCTGGCCTCTTATGTGAGCAAGCCATTACATTTTAGGTCTGTTTTTATAGTTTTAACTAATACAGCAGCAGTCACTTTCCTATTGAAAAATCAATAAGAACTTAGAGTAAACTTTTATTTAGAGTAAAAATAAAGGATATGAGTCTGTTAGATGAAGGATTGAATTAGGTAAATATTTTCAAAATGTGTTCAAGTATACACTGGTCCTATCCGATATCTTGCTGAAAATAATGTACTATATTCAAATATGTATGCAATACACTCACAGTTTCAATTTTATTCCCCCTCCCTCCCTGGAGAGTCACAATGCACATAAGTTTATTAAAGACTCAGAAAAATCCTGTAGTAAAGAAAATTATTTGCATTATTTAACCAGCAGTATTTTCTAAATTTTTTCAGCATAACCTCTATTGACATTCTATGAAATGAGTATTCCATGGAATACACGGGGGGAAATGCAGGGCTAGATCATTTCTAAAATCCCTTTATACATCTATGATTCAAATGTCTGAAAATAAGTAAGAAACACATTTTTTTTTTTTTTTTGGTACACGGGCCTCTCACTGCTGTGGCCTGTCCCGTTGCGGAGCACAGGCTCCAGACGCACAGGCTCAGCGGCCATGGCTCACGGGCCCAGCCGCTCCGTGGCATGTGGGATCTTCCCGGACCAGGGCACGAACCCGTGTCCCCTGCATCGGCAGGCAGACTCTCAACCACCGCGCCACCAGGGAAGCCCAGAAACACATTTTTTAATGTATTAGACGAACGTGAGTACACTCAGTGCTTCTTAAACTTTAATGTATCCCTGGGAATCCTGTTAAAATGCAGATTCTGATTCAGAAAGTCTGTGTAGGACCTGATATTCTGGATTTCTAACAAGTTCCCAGGTGATCTCAATGTCAGTGGTCCACAGACCATTCTTTGAGTAGCAAGGATCTAGCAATACAAGATCTAAAAAATAATCATCATAATTTATGATGGTTAAGACATTAGCAAATTGGCAGATAAGGCTATGTTACTGCAAATTTTTACTATATATTTAAAGAAAAATGGTCCACACTTGTGGCTTCATATTAGACGACTTAGGGGTGATTTTAGAATTTCTCAAAATTACCTGATGAAATTAGGGACATGTTTACTTACTAGAATAATGTATGTATCAGTGTGGGGTTCTGCATCATTGTGTAGCCTATTCCCAATTTAGAAGTTTGAACACAGACTCAGGCTCTACAGTAAAGACACTGACAAATAATTTGTGATTCAGTCCAGGAGGAAGGGTTAATCTGGCCATATTTTAACCTATATATGCTCTGGATTAAAGATGACTAAAATCTTTCCCCCCCAAATTTTTTTCTTTTTTTTGCTTTCTCCTAGCTCAGATTTGAACGTTGTTGACCTATGTTTCAGGAATCAATTTCCCCACTCTGCTCTAACAGCTCTAGAGCAGAATTTTTAAAACAAAATATAAAGGCAAGGCATGTGAGATCATGTAGAAAAGTTATAAGGAGATGAGCTTACAGGAGCATAAAAATTTACCATCAGTGAAGTTACTTCCAACAATGAAAACGAGAGAAAGTTTGGCATGTGCTAATTAAGGAACTTGATATGTGTGAATTTGTTTCCAATTATGAGATCCGAGTCCAATAATGAATTCTTTGAACCTGTTTCCAAAGTAACATATTTGGTTCTGTAATAAAATTCCATCCCAATCTCTAAGTAAAAATAATTTGCCACCTTCATGATAGTGAGAGGAAGAATGTCAAAAAAGGTACACTGCATGCTCTCAATGGAAAATATAATTTAAAAAAAAACATTTAAAATTATAAGGATCTCGGAAAGTTCATGACATTACATGAAATAAGAATAAAAAAGAAAGTACATTGTTCCTGTAAGTAGTCAATAAGAAAATGATAGCAGTTTAGTATAAAAATCATGAGTGAATTTTTCTTTCACTTTGCTTTCTGTTAATATTGGATTTCCACTATTAGTAGACATTATGTTATTTATAATAAGTTTATTAAGACAGCTTTTGGCTGATGGATCTGTAAAAACAGTATTAATTATGTTAATGGGACTTGGAAAAACACTATTTGTTTTGTTAATTTTTTTAACATAGAGTGGGAGAAATATTGATTGATCAGAACTTTCTGTCAATGTAGTATATAAGACTAAGCTATACATAGGGAATAGATAAGAAACTCAGCAGAAAATAGATGGCATTCCCAAAGTGAACCATTGAGCAGTTTAATAGACTGTTTACAAAGGTGCGGTCTGTCAGGGTTTTGGGAAACCAACAAGGTTTAGGGCAGTTCCTTGGGGTGGTGGGGGGTAGCAGGCAGGGAACTGTTTTCACCACTGGGCTTGAAGGATCAAGGATGGAGTAGTCACTGGGACGAGGCTGGGTGGCTGAATGGAAAGGGGTCACTGAAGGAGGATGGCAGCTGAAGCACAGTCCTGATTCTGGCAGTAGGAACCCAGGGAATAGATACCCCAACATCCCATTCCTCCTGCCCTCTCATCTCCTGCTGGTGCATCCTCATCATAGATCCCAACCAAAGCCAAAGGACAAGGGAGCTGGTTGATGCAGGTCAGCTTCCTGGGCCCAGAGCAAGAAGGGTGGACCATGGATCTGGAGGGATAAGTGGAGGAGAAGCAGAACAAGGGGCTATACAGCAGGGCAGGAATGGGGTCTGTCTATTTACACATGGATTCACACAAGGGCTCATGCCAAGTGCTTCAGGCCAATGCTTGTGAATAAAAATATGGCTGAAGGCATTTCTGAAAACCTGGAGCATCGCATAAACATGTTTGCTTCTCCTTATGTGCAAGATTGCCCATGCTGTGTTTGCTTGGCTGAAATAAAATGTTCTAAGGCATCCTGCACTCTCCTTTGCATTAATAGCAAGAGCTAATGGATCTTAAAAATAAGAAGCCTGTCACTCAGACCTTTGTTTAAAAATCTCTCCCGATCACACACTCATAGCAGATTATATATGTATATATACACATAAAAATATATTATATTGGGTTTCCCTGGTGGCGCAGGGGTTGAGAGTCTGCCTGCCGATGCAGGGGACACGGGTTCGTGCCCCGGTCCGGGAAGATCCCACATGCCACGGAGCGGCTGGGCCCGTGAGCCATGGCCGCTGAGCCTGCGCGTCCAGAGCCTGTGCTCCACAACGGGAGAGACCACAGCAGTGAGATGCCCGCGTACCGCAAAAAAAAAAAAAAATTAATCACTCTTATTCCCTCACTGAGACTTCTCTTGACTTCCAAATTTCTCCCCCAAAGATACTTTTTGAATTTTTTTTTGCTAGAAGTGTAAATTAATGATGATAGTAATGATGGTGATGATAGCAATCACTTATTGAATGCTTCCTATGTGCCAAGTCTCCTACAGGGTAGCTACTACTATTATCTCTATTTTAGCATCATGTGGATGAAGAATTGAGGCTAAAGGAAGTTCATTAACTTCTTCAAGTCACATGACCAGAAATAAATGACTAGGGTTTTGGGGGCCGTCAGATTACAGAGCTCAAGATTTTAAACACTCTTTTGCCTCTTTCTCTGGAAACAGTGCTTTATACATTTTTTTAATATTGAAAAATATGACTGATGTTCTTTAAAACTTTTGCTTGAGGGACTTCCCTGGTGGTACAGTGGTTAAGAATCCGCCTGCCAGTGCAGGGGACATGGGTTTGAGCCCTGGTCTGGGAAGATCCCACATGCCGCGGAGCAGCTAAGCCCATGCACTACAGCTACTGAGCCTGTACTCTAGAGCCTGCGAGCCACAACTACTGAGCCCACATGCCACAACTACGGAAGCCCGTGCACCTAGAGCCCGTGCTCTGAAACAAAAGAAGCCACCGCAATGAAAAGCCCGCGCACCACAACGAAAGAGTAGCCCCCGCTCACTGCAACTAGAGAAAGCCTGCGTGCAGCAACGAAGACCCAACACAGCCAAAATAAATAAATAAATTTATTTTAAAAAACCCAAACTTTTACTTGAAAACTAATCACATAAAATGCAAGACTGCCAAAGATGGAGGAAAACAAGAGAAAAGACATCAGAGGCAGGGTGAACTAAGGGGAAATGTTGACTAAAGAAGGTTCTAAATTGATCTCAGTCTCCTCGCAAGCACCTGCCATTCACGAATGTTCTCTGTTCTGTGCCTTTCCGTCTAAACTGGAATATTTGTCCTCCCCTTTCCTAAATGATTGCTGTGAACACTGGTAGCTAAGTTTGATCATCTCATTGAATCTATATTAAAGTCCTACAAAGCTCTAATAGAATGGTTTTGCTGTAGGCCTTCAACTTATCCCATGTCAGCTTTGTTCAATGAAATTCTGAGAAATGTGATAGAATAGCGTAATGTGCATATGGCCACGTTGCATCTGTCAGTGTAAACCAGCTTTACTAACGTGTTAAGCTGCTTTTATAAAACATGCTGATCAACCAAACCAAATATGGAGAGCCAAACGTTATCCATGTTACTTCATAGACTTCAGCGCTCAGAATATGAAAACATTTAAAGAAATAAATAATAATTCTCACTCTGCTTTGGAATATCAAGGATAAATAGACAATTATCGATTATTGAGGCTTGATACTTCTCCAACTCTGGATAACTTGGCCCATTTCTCTATCATATGATAGCCCAGAAAAAGGTATAAAAATGGAACCCTTCGGTAAGCCAATTTAATGACGTGTTAACAACTTTGACAAAAAGTTGGTGATGAAATTTAAATATTTATGTAAAATGACATATTGAGGTTAACAGTGGGATTCAATTATCCATGATATCCATTAACATGGAAGGTTGAGAAGTTGCTGTAAATTTCCTAAAGCTTGGACTGCCCCATAGCTTAAGCCGTATCTTGCAGAAGAGATGAGAAAGAATTCATTGGCTCCAAACTGATCTGATTTACCTTGTGGCTGTGTGCCAGACTGTGCTAGTGCAGGAGTGTGAACTGAAGGCTACCAAAGACAATTCTGTTGTATCCCTTGTTTTTACAACAGGCTAGAAAAGACTTTATCTGGGCCAGACCTGAACTTCTGAACAGCTTCGGGTAGCTGTTTGTTGTTTTTGCCTCACTGGTATCTATTCTCTTTTTCCCCAAGTTACAATATTTCAAATTTCCTTTGGGAAGCTACTCCATGCCCAATCTCAGATCACGTGGTTTGAGATGGATCAATATGACCCACATTTCAGCTACCAAAAGCATTGAATTTCCTTAGTTGTGTTGATTCATTCAAAGGTGGGCTCATAAACTGGGCCTGCCCTAGCATCAAAATTCCATCCCTCTAGGCATACTGATGGGTTCAGAGGATGGGCATAAACCCAAGTTAATCCAGCCATGGTCAATTCAGGCTTGAGAAGGTACACCCCCCAAAAAAGTCTTTTCTGCTAGGATGACTAGCACAAACAATGATATAATCTTAGAGCTATAGGGCACCTGTATGGAGTTCAGGAATGAAACCCATGAACATAATGCAGAAAAAGTGGAGAATCTGATACCTGATCATGTTGTTTGAGCCCCTAGATCAAAACATGCCTGAAGATACGAGTATTGGACTTCCAGTGATAATAGTTAATTTATCCTTCTTTTTGCTGAAGTTAGTTTGAATTGAGGTTTCTGTCACATGCAACAAGAGAGTTCTAAATAATATACCTCCTAAGTATATTTAGTCTTACCTTCTGGTTCTTCTAGAAAAATCCCACTACTTGATCTAGCACTCCCCCGTTAAAGAAGGTTTAACAATGACTCTTCAGTGCTTAGCCCGACAGGCTGGATCTGGTTTAGGCCTTTGCTTGGCTGACTCAGGCATGTGGCTTAGCAGCATGAGGCCAGTTGGGAAAAAGAACAAATAGGACTTGATGGCAAATAGGAGGCCATAGCCTGCTTGGGAGAGGACAGTTGTGGTGTCTGGGAACAGTGCCCTGTGGTCATTTCTAAAATCAGGAGTAAAATAAATATGGACAATTGGAGCCATAAAACAAATATTTCAGAGACATCCTTCTGCGAAGTCTCCGTCACCAAAAGGAACAGCAGTGACACTGCAGCTCAAGGGCTAGGTGAGTTTCCCTCAGTCCATTGGTTCTGCCTAGCTGCAGGCGGACAACTAACCATGTGGTTGGGCCACCAGAGCTCACTCTGGACAGCGACCGTGCTGAGCCTCACCTGACAGGGGAACACAGGCCACTACCAAATGCGCTCACCCTGTTGATAGTCACTTGAGAAGTCAGATGGTCCGGAGCCTGCCCCATGAGCCCATTAGAAGCTTCGGCTGGAGAAAACAGAGGCCAGGAAGCAAAGTAGCTGCCAACAGGTGCAGCCGGCCTTCCAGCCCCCGGGGTGGAGTTGTGTGCATTGGCTTGGAGAGCAACTCAGACCTGGGCTTAAGTCCCAGATCCACCCCCAGCTAGTGGTAAAACCTTAAGCAAGTGTTTAAATTGTCTATGCCTCAGCCTTCTCATCCACAAAATAGTAGTTCTTCCCTCAGAAGGTCATTGTGAAGATTCATTGAAAAACATGTAAAAATGCTTCGTACAGAGAAATACTCTACATGCTATCTCTCATTGTACCCCTACACTGCAGATAAGCTGGATAGACCATTTCCTATACATAGCTGGTACTCCCCATCTTTACACGTTCCATTTTCTTCCCTTATGTTTCCCTCCTGAAATTCTATGCATCCATTAAAATTTAATTCAAAAGTCATTGCTTTCATGAAGGCTGCCTTCCAACTAGATAGAATCTTTCCTTTGGCTCTAGCTTTTTGTAAGAGATAGAAACTTGCTTCATATAGGGCAGGAGCTCTTAATCCTGGCTGCATATTGGAACCACTTGGAAATCTGTTAAAAATATTGATGCCTGGGCCCCTATCCCAGAAATTCTGATTTAATTGGTCTGAGGTGAGGCTCAAGCATCAATATGTTTAAAAAGCTCCCTAGGTGATTCTAATGTGCAGCCAAGATTTAGAACTAATGGTTGAATAAGTATGTTCTTAAATAATGTTTATCAACGAATTCAAGCTGAGATATTAATGGCTTAAAGTTTTAATAGACTAACCTTTAAAAGACTTGCATTTTTATTAAAAGCAATGCAGTCCTGTGTCCCAAGAATACAAAGGTAAATAGTATGTTTTAAAAATGTTTAACCTAAAGGAAGGAATCATAATTTAACTAAGGAGGTGCATGAGCGCTGTGAGCATAGAATATGATATATGAGTAGTATTCTAGAAATATATCTAAAGTATTTTGGAGCATGAAGGGGAAAAGCCCCCCAATTTAGAAGTGGCAGAAAAAGAAGAGGAAAAGAAGCCTCAGAGTGTGGGTGACATTGGGCTGAGTGTTGAAAGGTGAAAACAGGTTTGCAAGCTCAGGGTTGGGGAAGCTTTCATGGCCATATAAAGAGGTGTCAAAGTCCATGGCTCATTCCAATTCATACACCTTCCTAAGGCAAAAAATGAATTGCTAATAGAGAAAATGGCAACTCTATCTGCCTAGGTCTTAGTCGTGAGAGGATGAAAGGATGTTTTGGGTCAGGAGGACTATGTCCCAAATTACAGCTACAGTAGACTACTTTTGTTGAGATGGACCAACTCCAACTTGAGTTATTTTTTCTGAAAAGAGAGCAAGAGTTGCCTTTCAAAACCAACTCATAGGAAGGATGAGTGTGAGACAATTTGGGGATAACTGTACCAGGAACTGGGATTCCCCCATGACTCTCTCCTCTTCCTTTCCTCTCTGCTTCTCTCTGGATGTCAATTTTATAGTTGCAGGCTTGCTCTGTTCAGGCTGCCATGGCCAATGTCAATTCCTGGATTCACAAGTTCTCAGCTCTCCCACCTGTGGAAGCATTTTAAGTGGCCTGAATTAGGCTTTGTATACAACTAAACAAAGGACTAAGGCAAGATATGGGGTTCTCTGATTAACCTAGGTGGGTCGGGTGCCCATCTCTGTCTGATCGCTACGGCCAAGGAAGCAGAATCGATAAGACGATGTCAGTTTCCTTTTAAGTAAGGCCAGTGGTTAAAATAAACATTTCTTAGAAGACAGGGGGTGAGTGCTACTTGTAAAAGAACAGAAGAGTCCTGGGCAGATCTTATAGATAAATCTCTACCACTGTCCATCTCTTGGCCACCTAACTCTCTCATATACCTTCTTCTTCCTATTTAAATAATTTCCCCAAAGCCCCTGTGGTTGACTGATTGCCAAAATGGCTCCAATTCCCCTCTTTGCTCTCTACCTGTGCCCTTTGCAATGTGACTTTGCAACAACTTCCATTAGTAGGTAGAGTATATTTCCCCATCCTTTGAATCCAGGCT
Source organism: Delphinapterus leucas (assembly GCF_059928025.1). Lineage (NCBI taxonomy): Eukaryota > Metazoa > Chordata > Mammalia > Artiodactyla > Monodontidae > Delphinapterus > Delphinapterus leucas. Next base: position 84,320,507 of record NC_143134.1, read on the forward strand.
GGCCTATGACTTACTATGGCCAGTTGAATAGGACAGAGTGACAATGGGCTAGTTCTCAGCCTAGGTTTGAAAAGGCCCTGTGTGCTTCTTCTCTTCGATTAGAACCCTGCCACCAACATTAGAACAAGCCCAGTCTAGTCTGATGGAGGATGAAAGACTCTGGAGGCAGAGCCAGATCATTCTAGGTGAGGCCATTTTACCCGGCAAGCTCCCCTCTCCCCTCAACCCACCAGCTGAGTCGCAGACACATGAATAAGTTCAGCCAGGATCAGTTGAGCCTGGCCAAGATGGAAGAACTGCCCAACCAACCCACAAACTCAGGAGCTAAATAAATGGTTGTTGTTTTAAGCCACTGGATTTTGTGGTTGCATGATAACAGAATTTTAGTGGAAAGAGATAACCAATAGAGCCACCAGTTTACAAATGCAATAATCCCACATATAAACACAGATATTATTCAGCTCACCTAAATGCAAATAGCTGAACGTCCAGTATCACAGTGATGTCTGTTCCTCTCCATTAGGTGTAGATGCGACTTTTAAGATATTAATATTTAATGGTGTCAGAAAATTAGGATAATGCCAGTCAACACTTGCCACTTAGAAATGGGGGATGGAGAAGTCACATGTAGGGGCAAATGCTACTCTAGCATTGAGTCTTCTTATTGATCCTTGCCCAGAATGCTCAGTTTCCTTTGAAAGTTGCCCTCAGGCATTGTATGCACGTGGCCTTGGCAGGAGGGTGATTCCAGTATCCCCCATACACACACACACACACACACACACACACACACACACAAATGTCCTGCTGGTCAGGGATAATAAGATAAATGATGACCTTAGTAGGTTTCATTGGCATCTCTGTATTGAATCATTTCCCTGGCATGATGACCTTAGTAGGTTTCATTGGCATCTCTGTATTGAATCATTTCCCTGGCAGTATATTGAGTTCTTTAATTGGCCAATCTGGTGGCTCAGGTTCTGCCAGCTGGGTGACTTTCCTCCTCCATTTCCACCAGCAGCAACCCCAAGAGAAGGGAGAGAGGCTTTGGGAAGTCTGAACACCTCAACCATCCAGCTCACCTACAATGGGTGCAGACCAAGAGGTGCAAGGATTTCCTTGGGGCTTAAGCGATCTCTGGCTCTTGTGTCCAGATTTGAGATTTCTCTGGCAACATCATCATAACTGCCTAGTCACCAGTGCCAGAAATGTGGTCCATCTTGATATCTGAACTGAACATCAACTTCACTTCTTTCCTCCAGCCTCTATGTGCCTAGGCCTTAGTTTGAGGAATTAGATCTCTGCCTCTGTCTTGTGTTTGGAAGGGTGGGTGGAGAAGGGAGGCAAAACTAATCTCCCTCCTAACCCCCGCTAATGCTTGGGAGCGGCCTGGAGATCAGACTTCCTAATGCCCCTGGGGTTTCCCCAGTATGTCACTTTAGCTTGGGCTGACAAATAGACTTTTGCAATTTGCCAATGCCGGGATACCACCCCTTCAGCAGTATAGGACCACTGCAGAAGGACAGAAAGGAATTGGTTTAACACCACCACTTCTCTCTCCTGCTGGTCTGCCCTCAACAGAGACAAAGCATGTCTTTCTTTCGCAGCACCATACTGAGTGTCGTAAGAGGCCGCCCTCACAGTCTACCATCATGACATTTTCTACCACATCTTCCAAAACTTTTGTCTTGGTGGAGATGGGGTTTGAATTCCAAGAGACCACAGCTACAGTTTAACCAATAGTTCAGATCTGCTTAACAGCATAGGATTTAGACCACATGCTTGGAAGTCTTTTCCACAGGAACAAGGGTGCTCTTCCCAGAACTTCAACATACTGGGCAAACAAAAGAAATCCTTGACTGGGACTTCCCTGGTGGTGCAGTGGTTAAGAATCCGCCTGCCAATGCAGGGGACCTAGGTTGGATCCCTGGTCCGGGAACATCCCACATGTCGTGGAGCAGCTAAGCCTTTGCCCCGCAACTACTGAGCCTGCGCTCTAGAGCCCGTGCACGGCAACCAAGAGTAGCCCCCCCGCCCCACTGCAACCCACGCGTGCAGCAATGAAGACCCAATGCAGCCAAAAAGGAAGGAAGGGAGGGAGGGAGGGAGGAAGGGAGAAAGGAAGAAAGAAATCCTTGACAACTACAACTCCATACTGAACACCGCTTCTCTAGGGTTGCCAACTCTGATTGATTGGTAGGGACTGCTTTCAGCGCTGCATAGAGAGGGATTCTGAGGCCATGTCTGGACTCTGGGAAAGAATGCCATGATTAATTAGCTATGTCTGGGAAGGTCAAGAGATAGGTGAGTAACAAGACATATGTCACATTTTTCCATTCTTGTTCTACACCAATTAAATGTAAGATCAGGTCTGCTATGTGGCTTTGTCTTTACAAAATAAGAATTTAAAATTTTGATAACCATTTGAGATAAAATTTGAGAAGAGTCTAATATGAAAAATAATCACCTTAACTTCCAAACAGAATACCTTCACTTTTTGGAAAACTAGTTCATTTGTATATATAAATCAACATTGTCTACAGAAGATTTGTTTGCACTTCGAATATGCTAATGTCATCCCCAATTGAAACTGTCTCATACCAAAGGTTACACATTTCTTTCTTTTTAAATAAAAATTCAGATAATCACTGAACACCTTATATTCTATTAAAATAATCTCATCTTTTTGAGGCTCAGATATAACACCTGTTCTGCCTGAATCTTGTATTGTGATGATCAGATGTACTGTGAACAACTTAAAATACTGTATGAAAGTTATTTTTACTGTTTTCTACCTTGAAAACAGGGATACTCTATGTAAATTATTTTTACATCGTGAACTTTTAAATTTTGGCTACCTAGCATTGGTCCTTCCTCCTAGAGGGTTCCAATCTCCTTTTGGGGTAGCCTTCAGGCACCGTGAGTGTACCCTTGACAGGAGGGCGATTCTAGTTCTCCCCCATCCACACAGAACTGGGCAAGAGTGGAGGCGCCACTCATTTCTGAAATTTCCAGCGTGCAGGCATCTGAGGAAGCTCAGCAGAATCGGACGCTTACTTCTGAGATATTGGCTCTAGAATATGGGCGGAAGTCCGCAGCCACAGTAGATGTGGTCACAGCCTTAGTGGAGGCTGTGATGGAGACCGTGGCCTGATTCTGACTTGACTGTTCTTGGGGGTGACCGTGGCCATGGCTCCTGTTGCCCAGCCTCCCTCCTTGTCTTCTGTCCATTTTCCAAGTCACATTTTCCTGTCTTCCAGTTAAACTCTCGCTATCTAATATCTTCTGTGAATTCCCTCCTCATTTTATTTTACATTTTCATGTACGTATTCATTTCTGTTGCAAGAAGGAGCCACGGGTGATGCAGCACCTGACAGGAGCAATAAATGTGGACCTCAGACACGTGTCGGTGTCTTGTTCATTGAGCCTGAAATGTAGCAAGTGCTCAATAAATGTCAAATAAGTGGAAGTATGGGATACAACCGACCTCTGACCTCTGTACTCTAATCAGGCACATGCTGATCCCAGGGCAGCTCCAGACAACGTGTCTGAGATCAAGGGGGAAAGAGCCAGGCTGGCTGCATCTGTCCTCTTTGATGAGGGAGGTAAATCTTTCCCACAAGCCATCATCCTGAAATCTCCTGCTTACTTCACTTTCAGCATCCCCGGCTGCCACAGAAGGTGGGAGATCATGTATCTCACCTGAGGCTGGGGCCTGCGTTACCACAGATATGTGGTTCTGTCAGTAAGGAAGAAATGGGTGACCAGATATTGGGTAGGCAACAAATGATGTCTGCCAGAAAAAAATCAAATACCAAAGAGATAATAATCCTGGCCCTCTGAGAGTTATAAACCATGGGAATCTGGACCACTAAGGAAATGGGAAACCTTCCTAATGAACATGATCCCTGGTCCCCATGGTCCACCCTCTCTGCTCCAGGCCAAGCAAAATGTCCCTGCAGAGGTTGCGCTAAGTCTAAAGATGGGGCCCTACTTTCAGATACAAACATGTAAGCTCTGGCTGGAGAGGAGGATTTATTTCTTCAGAAGAACCAGAATCACTATAGCTGACCAAGGTCTTATAAGTCTAGAGGTTTCTACCTGTCAGCAGAGATGACCCTAAACTGCTCAGAATCAAAGGCTCTAGTCTGAGGTGTTTTCTGTGATGCAGCTATCCTGGCCAAGTGTTCTTTGTGCTGCCAACAGTCCTGCTGAATCCTTTCTGATGGCCTTAAAGGGCTGCTGCAGACTCCTGTCCCTTCAGGATAGATGGTCCCAGGAGACCCTGCTGACCCAGCAATGACCTTTGTCACTCTGACCTCTCCTGGAGTTCCCTGTCTCTGACCGCAAGAACTAAACAGTCCCATACTATGCCCTGCAGAGGCCCCAAACACTGGGCCCAGGGAGCAGCTAATTGGTTTTTTACAAGCCTAAGATAATTCTGACATTTAAATATTGATGTTCATTTCTGGACAGCTATAAACACAAAAGGGGGGAAAGAGCATGTTTAACCGCTTCCTCACATTCAGTCTCACTGCGATAATGGTATTTAGTCAATAAGCCCAGCTTTCTAAAGAGGGGACTCATTTGCATCAAAAGGGATGTTCAGTGCACTCTGTCTCATGACAGAATGGTCCATCACTTGGTGTCTAGTCTGTCCTCCCATATTTTGGGGTGGCAGGAGGGCTGTAGGAACCCTGAGTTCTAGGCTGAAGGAAGAATAAAGCAAATTGTATTCAGCATCCAAAGAAGCATTTCCCAGTAGCCAATGAGACTCTGCTGAGGGTGGGGAGATGCTGATAATTGAACCCCAGATCAAGAGTAGGAGCCACTGCCTTCCTTTCCTTGAAACACAGCTATGAGGGAGGATACAGGTGGGGACTTAAGATGCCAGGGGTAGATCACTGAGCTGACACATCCAGAAAGGAACCAGGGTACCATTTCTATCCCCCTCCCAACCCTGCTTATCTCCTCTGATAAAGTCATTCTGTGCTTGTCTTTTTGTCAGGCCCTCAAAACCACTTGCCCATATGTCCCTAACATCTGCTCACCCTTCTTTTCTTGTACTATTTTGTATTGTTTCTTGAAAGTGCCCCTCAACAAGTAGACAATAATTTATTCCAATGCTGAGATTTCTGTTTTCCCATGTATTTGACTGCTATATTGAAGGCTCATAATCCACCCATAGGATCTGCTTCTTTTTTAACCAGGATCAAGAAATACTATCAAGATATAGAAACAATGTTAATAATGACAGCATCCTTTGGTTCAATTAAAGCACCATTAATATTACAATATAGGTCATAGAATCACCATTTGTTAATTTATGTGTAATTGAAAGATGGTCTTTCTCTCACAGACTCTTATGTTAATGGGTACCTTATGTTATATTTGTGTAGGTTCTCATATTATCTCTCTATAGAGTCTAGACTTTGTTATTCTAGGGTCCTAGAGTCACATATTCACTTATAGTACAAATCAGATGTTAATAGAAAGCACAGTTTCTTTCATTTTTCTATTAACAGATCCCTTTTATAAATGCCTAATTCAGCAGCAAGGGAAAAAGAAAAAACTAAATTTCTTTTAACAACCCAGAAAATTTCATCCTCTTGATTAATTTTCACACTTTCTCTACCTAAATGCTCAGCCTATTTTGGAAGAAATGCTCCATCTTCCAGATTTCTGCTTTCTCTCCCTGTTTTCCCTGGGATGGCCTCTGGGTAGAACATGGGAAGAGGTGGGGCTTTGTGACTTCGTGGTGGTAGTGGGGTGACAGGGTCTTCAGGTCAGCAGAGTCTACCCTGGATTCCCATGAGGTCTGCTGCAGAGAAACTGGACTGGGCTGCTCGGGAACTGATGACCACAGAGGATTAGTGGCTCTCCTTCTAGAAGGTTCTGCTGAGAACTGATCCTGGAGCCTGGGGATAGTGTGACTGATGGTCAGTTTTCTCTTCCATCTTGATCTGGAGTTGGTCATTTCCCTGGTGACTTCGTCCTACATTGCCCTTTCTGGTGCTGAGGACTCCAAATGTAAACTTGTCCAGCCAGTCTGCCCAGAAGTCCTCATTGCTGACCCAGCACAGTGACTGCCTGCCTTCCAGAAAGTTCCTGCCAGACTCTCCTTGGTTCTTCTGGGTCTCATCCATGCCACGGAGAAGCAGAGAGCAGTTCAGGAGGTCCGCCTTCTGCCTCATTTGGGGGGATCTGTGAGTTTACTTTGCTGTGGTCATTCTTGGTTGCCGAGGGTGGGCTGAAGGGTTCTGTCCTCACAGAGCCCCAAGTAGAAAAGGAGGACAGAAACCCCTCTCTGCACCTTTTCCTCCAACTTACCACATTTTACTGAATCTAAGATGCCATTGCTTTTAAGATATACCACTGTTCTGTATGCTGCTAAAAAAAGAAAATAAGTGCCTAGCAAGATTACACATCCTGATGCATTCTGATTTCAGACATGAGAAGGCGTGAAAATATGTGTACATGAAATGAGTGAATGATTTATGTGTGTAACCTAGGTTCCTGTCCAAAGAACGTCGGCCCCATGAAGATGGAGGCATCATCTAACCACTACTAACCTTCCTCTCTCACCTCCTTCTCTCCACAGCCCCTCCACAGCAAGAGGAGTAAGCTATGTGCTTTTTGTTTCTTGTCATTTCCTCCTCCTGCTACCCCAGGGCAGTAAGCTTCACCACCTAGCTTCCCCTCACCATGGAAGAAACTCATCTACTCAGTCCTGCCTAGCTCTTGATGAGATGATAAAACGAATTTGCAAAGTCTTTTCTGTTTTAACAAAGCTTGGCTTTCAAAACTACAGTGACTTGTGACAAAAAATCCTTTTATTTTGGATATCAGAAATTGAATTCTAGCTTTTTTACCCCCTTTTTGAACCATTTCTATAAAAATCCTCAACTTCTGGGAGGCATGCTTTTTGGATGCCCCTGCCAGAATGGGGAGGAGCTAAGTTTAAGAAAATACAGAATAAAATCAAGCACATCAAAATATTACTATAGGGCTTCCCTGGTGGCGCAGTGGTTGAGAGTCCGACTGCCGATTTAGGGGACACGGGTTCATGCCCTGGTCCGGGAAGATCCCACATGCCGCGGAGCGGCTGGGCCCGTGAGCCATGGCCGCTGAGCCTGTGTGTCAGGAGCCTGTGCTCCGCAGCGGGAGAGGCCACAACAGTGAGAGGCCCGCGTACTGCCAAAAAAAAAAAAATATATATATATATATATATATATATATATATATATTACTATAAATTAACCTGTTTCATTTTCATCTTCCCACAAGGCCTAGCATGAAGCAATGAGCAAAATTGAATATGCAGTAAATTCTAGTAGAAAAACAAAGAATGAAGATATTTTACTTGTTCCCACAGCCCCTTCTTGTGAATACCTCTGAAAGTAGAATTTGTATCATTGATTTTTGGGGCAATTTCCCATCAAAAAACTAAATTAGATCATTTTTCAAGAGACCCGCCATGGATGTTGACTTAGTAGTTGACCTCTTTGCCATTTCCAAATTGATAATCTCTCCCCCACCAAAAATAATCCTGGAGCCTTGTACACTTTTGTACTTCTTTGTGTTGCAATCTTTGGATGAACAGTAAATATTTGCTTCTTTTTGCTATTCTGTTGTTAGTATCCCATAGACGGAAAAGAGGTTACACGTGAAAATTGTTATTATCTTGTATAAATGTGACTTTTTAAGTATTATTTCAGAGCAGGCCAAAAGAGAAATTCCAGGGGCAGGACCTGCTGTAATGTAGGGGTTTTGTGCTGCTATTGAAGCTTTTTCTTCCTAGCTTTCTTTAAAACGAAACTTTATTGAGATGGCTGGTGTGGTAAGAGGAGTAGTTTCTCTGGCCAGGTCTTAGCTGGCTGTACAAGGAACAACCATCTCTAAGGGCCCTTCTCCTGGCTAGCCTGTCCCAAGACACTGCCAACAGATCTAAATATAAACATAAAGTAATTAGCAGGTCAAGAGTTGATAGTACTAGAAGAATACAAACGAGATCACGATATGATTGCATTTACTTGTAAACAGGCAGCTGAAAGTGAAAAATTTACAGAATCACCTGGACTTTTTCCTTCATCATTTTGTTCACCAAAACCTCATTATTTCTCTTTTTTCAGTTGCAGTGTTATAATCACATAACTGTCATTTAAAATATGATTTAAGGGAAACCATCATATTTTTTTAAATACACATTTTGAAGTGTGATTTTTTACTATATTCATGGCAAAACTGTGTGTGTGTGTGTGTGTGTGCAGCACTAAATCTCTAGTACACTTGACTTTAATATGGAAGTCATCAAAAGTGGACGTGAGTGAATGTTCCTGAAATTCACATTACAGAAGTTTCTTTTGGATACCGATGGTGAGCTTTAGCTATGATCAGTTTTGCAAACTGATCTTTAGGACCCTAAAATGAATGAAACGTTTTTAGTTAAAAGATATTTGCATGTATTGGAGGGATTGTTGAAGGTGGAACATTTTTTTTTAATAGAAACTAACTATTAAGGGCTTTCTCTAGCTATAAGTATGAAACAATGTTTCCTCATCAGTTTTTCCTTCTGTTTGCAATCGCTCCTATGCCTTACCCTGAGTAGAATTTCGCCCCAGCAGGTTAATAGGCTGCAACACACAAAAAGGGCCAGTGAATCTGTTTGTTACAGTCTACTTACTAAAGCTGTGGCTACAATACTCCAGTGCTGCAGTCAGTGAAAAGGCATCGTCCAAATACAATCCAAGGAAAATGCAAGCTGATACAGCACAAAGATGCTTTGTTTAAGAATGGCAGAAATTTCCAGCAACTATCTGGAAAAAAAAAAAAATGCAGGATGGGAGGGAATGTAATCAAATAACAAAACAAACCCAAACTAAAAGAGAATCTTTATAAACCAGCACAAGGACACTTTGTTTTTAAGTGCACACAATGAATTTTAAAGATCTTTGTTCAGAAGGGAAATAAAGTATTATGAAGGACTGACACATTTGATGGATGGATGGTTTCTGAAAAACCACATTATCAATTACTTTTTCCTTGTTTGGCTCCAGTCCAGTAATTTTTATTTGAACAAGCCACATGCTAGCATGGTTTTGATTGCAGGAAGTGACTGGTTGTTGTTAAAGGCTACTATTTCACTGATGAGCTTATCTCTTCCTCCCCCTCCCCGTTCTGATGGGACTCTGATATGAAAGGCACAGCTTCAGTTGTTATAAACAGAGTCAGGGATTGTTTGAGAGACCCACCCGTGTTTTGCTTTCAGCCTTCTGTGGTACAATACGGACAATGTATTCAGCAGTGCTTCAGAAAACAAACGAATTTGGCTTATTTCTGTCTTTGACTTTGATATGAAATTTTGATTTTTTTCTGACATTCAAAGCTCTCATAAATCTAAGTTTGCTAGCAAAAAACAGTTCTGAATATGGTATATATATGTGTGTGTGTGTGTGTGTTTTTACATAAGACTACTATCTCAAGTGAACCTTGCTGAGAAAAAAGAATCTTTATGAAACAGTCAACCTAAAATGTATCACGGATCTTCTCAAACAATACAGTGCCCTGTTCTTACTTCACGTATTTTTCATCTAATCAAAACAAGTACATTAGAACATTGTTTATTGGCCTAAACATAAGAAATATAGCTAATTAAACTATATTATTAGGTAATTATCAATTTTCCTCTGTAATTAAAGAAAGATTTGGGAGCAGCCATCAGTGGACAGGAAATTATCTATGAAATCAACTGTTGATAACTCATGGTGTGTGTATGTCTGTGTGTATCTGCTATTCATGATAACTTCCTTTATGATTAGAGTTTTTGCAGGTTACCATGCCTGAAACTTCAAATATTTCTAAATTCCCAGGGTAGTATGTTGACAATAGACTCTGGATAGTTACTTGATAGTTCCTTGTTCTATATTTTAAACATTAATTTTAGTGACTATTTCCTCTGGTGAGAATTAAAAAATAAAAGATATAAAATAAAAAGATGGACTTAGAGACTGGGTCATTTGATTATTCATCAGAACATGAAAACAATTTTAATGAATTAGGATTTAATCTGCTCAATGGAGGAAATATAAATTTAGCAACCATTTGCTGATTCACTTGTTCCTATCAAAATTCTCCTAAAGAAGATCCCATAGCATAGCGAGATTTATAAAATTTATTATTAGCCACAACTTACTCCCTAACCCTAACCCTTACCCTGTTTACTATTATAAAACAAAATGAAGAAAAGAAAATGAAAAAAGATATTTTATATCAAAATTATGTATCATACTTTTGATATAGGAGTATAAATGTCATACTCCTTTCTGACCTAGAAAAGGATGGTTTGAAAACAGCAGAAAAGAAAACAAAACAACACTTCTAGAGAAACAGTCCTGGATTTGAATATTACTCTGCAATTTGCAGGCTGGGTGGATTTATGCAAGTCTGGGAACCTGTCCAATAGTCCGTGGGCTCACCTTTAAGATGAAGATGAGATGGAGATTAAGGCATCGAGGTAGATTATTTATATGACAATGTCTGGCACACTTAGTAAATGTTAGCTACCAGTGGGCTTGATTACATGAACCTAGCTGTGAAATAAATACAAGTCCTTCCTAGAACATACTAGAAGGCCATGAGGCAAGGTTCATAAGAGAAATTACAGGCTTTCTAGCCCCCTAAGTCTTGACCCTCAAAATCTTAAAAACAAAATTACACATCCCTTTTTATCACTATTTAAATTTCCAGTTGAATTGACTAATTAGTACTTTATTTGGCAGTTCCTTCTCCCTAAGCTATGACTTTGTATATATCTGGTTTTAATAATTAGTAAAGTTCTAGTTGTGCATGCAGTAGCTTTACAGATAATAAAAATTTAATTAAACTTACTTTGATGCAACTTTGATTATAAATTTTCCTAAGCATTGCATAAATAATTCAAAAACGTATGTGACTAACATACCTCATTCAACAAAAAGTGAATTTTCAAAACTAAGTGTCAAATATGGTTGTTTGTGTTAGGCTATTGTAAACACCCTGCCCTCAAATGGATAGAAAATGTACAGTTAGGCTATTTTTTGCCAGTGCAGTTTTTACTATCTAGCGTTTTTATATCTTTGAGTAGATTTCTGAATCTAATTCTTATAACATGATTCACATGTTTACTGTTTTGGGAGCAAGTTGTTAGAGAACACTGATTGCTGCAAAGCAATCTAAATGTTATAAAAATGTTTCTAAATACAATTTGCAATAAATATTTGACAATTCTTTATTTCACATTTTCAATGTCTTATTAAAATATACATGACAATTACCATCATAATAAATCATTTTCTACACGGTAAATTATATGTCTTAAAATTTTCAAAGAAGATGAAATCCTCCCAGGACTTAAAAACAAACTGTTTCCTTTCAAGAAAGCATAAGCACCAAATTGCTTAAGCCTGTAAAGGAAAAATAGTCTATGCTACTGTTTAAATCCTTGATGAACGTCATTCCTGGAGATTATAAGATTATTCCAGCATGGCTTCCCTTGTAAAAGCCTTAATTTCTCTTTAAATTCTCTATGGATAAATTCTAAAAAGTGCCTCAGTTTGGATTATAAACTTAGAATGGAGAACGAGTGAGCAAAAATTGTCAGATTCAGAAATCAGCCCTAAGCTACAAAAACACTGCACAGTAGTAACTGTGCTGGGGAAAGGTATGCCAATCATGCTATTGGTAACTGCTGTGATATGAGGGGAGATGAGCAAGGAACATGGCTAGACTGAAAAATGGCTGGGTGGCAACTACAATTGAGCAGTTCAAGGGGCAGCTCTAGTGGAGTGGAAACAAGTGGAATCTGAAAGCTCAGGTTTGATTCCCAACTTGCTTGTTTACTAGCTGTATAACTTTCAAGAGGCCATTGGTTTCTCTGAACATCAGCTTCCTGGTCTGTAAAATGGGATTTTAATACCCATCCATCCTATCTCTCGCTACCTTTGCATACTACCAGATGTAATAATATGTGGCAGCCCTAGGTAAACCCTTGTGGTCCATACAGAGATAAGGTATCAGATGGTCTCTCTTGCGGAGCTATTTAATAAAACTCTATAATTAAATCATTCAAATCTTGTTCTATATAAAACCAAGCAGCGAAGGCGGGGGTGTCTCCATGAATGAAAATTTCCCAGAATATCACAGTCTTTTCTAAAAGTAGTAGTGCATTGGATCAGATATTACACTGTGAATGATGGCTCATTCACACTATTTTACAAGGATGTCTTGTAAAAAGAGAGTCATGTGATTTACCAGAAGTGTTCCAGGCTACATAACGTTGAAGACAAGTCCTGAATTGAATTATAGCAGTGGGAGCCCACAGACTAGCATTAAGATTATAGACCCTTACGGTTTTGCTCACTTTACAAGACAACTGATCAATTTTCAACAAAATGTGTCTGCTTCCACTTTCCCTAAATAATATTCATTCCAGAAGTTCATTTCTTGGGAAGAGGGAAAGAAGAGGTGATCAAGCTTAGCAGATGATCCTGAATCCAAATCTATTCTATATGACCAATGCAAGTCCCAAATTATAAAATATTTTTCGAGCTGCAAATGTTTGCATTTAGAACGGAGGGATCATACCTCCTTTATGGAGGAGAAATCAGAAAGGTTAAAAGAGTAGGCAAAGTTAACGAGATCATGGTTAATTGTGAATTTTCACAGTTCCAGTGAAAATAATACTAGTCTTTCATGAATTATTTTCTCGTACAAAGCAGTATGGTATTTAGTTATACTTTCCTACACCTACCCCATTCCCATGCCACCCATTTCAGAAAGTAAATCCGTAGTTTTTCTCCTGTAATATCTACCCTGCAAGCTGTTGTGATAGTTAGCATAAGTGGGAGCCTGTGTGAAGGTGTGGCAAGAGCAGCTGAATAGGTGTGAACCCTGCTGTTATGAAAAGTAAAAGGACTCGTGCTTAAAGGGCCCAGATCCATTTTCACAGAGCAGGCAAAGAGCATGGATACATTTGGAACTGAGAGGCAATAAATCAAAAATAGCCACATTTGCTGCTAAATTCCCTTATCCTGGCACATATCAGGTGTTCAATAAATATTTGATGGAGGAATAAATTATTTACAGCATATAACCTAAGGGTAAACAATATGTTTGCTTTGCATGTCACTTTAAGATTGAAAGCCCCAAGCTTAGTTTCCAACCTGAATGCTGCTTTGGAGTCCCCCTCACACCCTGGCCCCCACCAAGGCCCAACAGTGAGGTAGGGATAGGACAAGCCCTCAAGTGACGTCACAGCTTTGCTCAACAGTTTGGGAGAACTGCAATGAGAGAAGAGAAGACACTTTCTGTGTTGGGACCCCGGGCTGGGCTATGGGTTGCTTCACTTGGCATCCTTCCGAGACATCCCTGTGAATTATGTAGATCTGCCACATGGTCAAAATGTGAAACATATCCAAGTGCTGTATTTTAAAATTGTACTCAGTAAAAAATAAACAACCTTATTTCTCCAACCACTCTTCTGTTGATACAAACTGTCAAGAGAGATTAGGAAGAAAGGTCCCTAATACAAGTATTTGATACTTCCTAACAGAGCATAGTTTCCCCTTTGTCCACTGACCCTTTCAATAGCTCTTCAGGTTCTATTATCAGGATTCTCATTCCCTGTCCTGGGAAATAACTGCATAGCATTTCCATAAATATGGCCCAAATGATGCTAAAGCTTTCTGTATTGACACAGCATGGCTTTCACTCATTAATGCCGTCAACAAATATTTACTGAGCACCAAGTATGTGTCAGACATCATTCTAGGCATTTGGAGTGAGGCTGTGAACATAACCAGGTCCCTGTTCTCATGGAACTTGCTAACATTCTGGCCAGAACGGGTAACATAGAACCTCCTACAGAGGTGGGTAATTTAACAAACTATTGAAAAGCTCCAGTGGGAGCAAATAGCCAACCCTAGAATAGTTGCTGGTGTTCTTAGAAGATTCACTGTCCTAGTGTAGAAACTGTATCGCCCAAGACTTCTAATTTTTGGTTTCTGGGAATGTTTCAAAACAGTGCAGTCCAATGCAAATATGTGAGCGACATAAGGTAACTTAAAATTTTCTAGCATCTGGGTTAAAAAGGTAAAAAGAAAAAGACAAAATTAATTTTAGTAATATATTTTGTCTAACCAATTATATTCAAAATATTGGAATTTCAACGTGATATTATTATTAATTATTGAGCTATTTCACATTTTTTGTACTCTTCAAAGTCGGTGTGTATGTGTACTTACAGAGCATCTCATTTTGGACTGGCCACATTTCAAGTACCAAAAAGCCATGTGTGTCTAGGTACTGGACAGAGGAAGTTCAGAAAACTGCCCGTGGAGTCTTTCATTCTCTTATTTTGGGGGTGGATGGGAAGATATATGCTGAATTGAAACATTCTGTGAACTCCAGTTCCAGGATTTTAGTAAACAAATTAGAGGAAGGTGAAGACCATCATAGCCGTCCTTAGAACCAGCCCTTCAAAGTGCCCAGCACAGAGAGAGGCCCATAGAATGTGCTAGGCTGTACAGTAAGTCATTGTTCGATTCGTCCACTGAGGCAAGGGATATCATTAAGAAGGGTTTTTCACGAATGCTGAGATATCTCGGCCAACGTCTCAAGTTAGAGTAAGCAAAAAACACTCATAAATACACATCCAAAACTCAGACCATTAGGTTAGCCAACCCCCGACTTTATCTGAATTCCTCCTGCCCGCTCCCCCGCGCCCCCGGCCATAAAAATGGTGAGAGGCAAGCTAGGAAAGTTGCGAGCCGAGCCGTGCAGCTTCCCCTTAAACCGGGGAGCTGCCCCCGGCTGGACGAGGACTAGGGTTGGATACACTGCCTGCCCCAGGCTATTCCTTCTTGCCATCAAGTCCACTCTCACCTCTTTAACCACTACCACAGGGATGTCCCTCCCTCAGGCTCTGCCCCCCCGGACCGCCCCCACCTTTCCAACCCTAGTGTCCCGCCGTGGCCGACCCGCCATCTCTCGTGCCCCGCGTGGCTTCCTGCCAGTTTCAACCGCGACAAACTCGACTTGCTCCTCCAAAAAGCGGGATAAATGAGGGGCGGTCTTCTTCCTTCCGATACGGGGGAGGGAGCATCTCGGGGCGTGGAGGGCAGTTTTCTTCCTTGTGCGGGGGGCCAGCACCTAGATGATACTGTTTTCGCGCGGAGCGACTGACCGTCTCTGGGGTACAGGTGGCTCTCTCGACAAAGTTTCAGACCCCTGCCCCCCGGGCCTCCAGCCCCACCCCGAAACTCCAAGGTTACGCCCCCGCGACCCCGGGTCAGAGCGTCTTGGGGAGCTTCCATGCAGAGTTGCTTGGGGGAGGCGGTCCCGCTTCGGGGTTAAACTGCAATCACAGCTCCCTCTGGGCTCGGGGAGGCGCCCCACCCCCACCCCCGCGTCCCCGCCCCTCACCCGGGTCAGCGTCTCGCAGCTCAGTCTCCGGCTCTAAACAAGAACAGGGGCCCGAATCCGCGTTCACACGGAAAATTATGCCGGCTCCAGCGGCGCGTAAAATTCATGTGAACCGAACGAAGTGGGATCGGCGTGATCCTCCCTTTCTTGTCTCAACAGGGGTTTCGCAGCGTTACACAAGGCCGAGCTTGTCTCTTTAAGGAGACATTGGACCCTAATTAGTCCGCATTCCTGGCGCGGCTCGGAGCAAGGGGCCGAGAGTGCTTGGGTTGGAGGGGAGCGGCTGGGAGGACGAGACTCGGAAGGAGATCTTCTGACTAGCCTCTAGTCTCACCGCCCCTCCCCCCCTTTATTTTGCCGCCACCATCGCTACCAACACCCAGTTCTGAAGATGCAGCCAGGGCAGCAGCAACAGCAGCAGTAGTCACCGCTGCTCCCATGCCCACGTTACTTTGATTGACAGCCGAACAAATGTTTCCCAGGTTCGAACGCTCGCGCTAAGGAACTTCAGCCAAGGCGAAGCTCCGCCTTGGGCGGGCCATCTCCGCCCCGCCTCCGCTAACCCCGTCCTGTTCCATTCATTGGCCCGAGCCACCGACGACGCCCGGCCCCCACGTGGGTTCCAGCCTGGCCGGCTCCTCCCCGCTAGCTCGCCATTTGTCAGCAATGAAATGATGGGCAGTAACACAGACGGCGATTAATGTTCAGCCATCTCTGATTGGTTGTTGGAGACGCCTACTGCGCCGGGGTGGGCGGGGCGCTTGAAAAATCTCCCCAGAGCGGTCGCGTGGCCGGCCGGTGATTGTAGTCAATCTGGCCGAATCCTCAGCCGCGGTCGCCGGGGGTGGACTACATCTCCCGGGATGCTCCGCGGTCCCTCCGCGGACGGTTGTGAATATGTATCAGAATGTTAATGATTAGCTGCTGCTAAATTTGGTCAAAGAAGTCACCTACACAGAGCGTGTTGTTAGAGCTGTTCTGAGCGGGTGTTTGAGCTGTTGGCTGCTTTCTTTCCCCTCTCTCACACACTTGTATATTATTTTGAGGTGCTGTTCGCAGAGTTTGAAAAGAGAGAGAATTAAAAAAAAAAAGCCGCAAGCGTTCCACTCTCTTTTATTTTTATAATCCCATTCAATTTGGGGTTAAAAAAAAGACGAGAAAACAGGAAGGAAGAAAAATAAGGAAATGAGATGTGGTAAAAGAAGCTAAAAGGTGCCTTTTAAAAGATCGTTGCTGTGAGGTGAAAAAAAATCTCCAGAGAAACCAAAAAGCACCGCCGAGACCTCTTCCGAACCAAAGGAGTTTGTGTTTGCTTTTAGGAAAGAAGAGAGAGATCATTCATTTGGAGGAATAACAACCAATTAAAAGGCAAATAAAAAAAGTTTGGAGTGGGACGCCGAGCGAGCCAGCGAGCGAGCGGGTGGCGCTGCCGGCGGGCGCTGGGGCGCGGAGCTCTCACTCTCCCCGCCCGGGTGAGCGGCGCGGCCGCGGCGCCGGGCTCGGCGGGCACGCCTCGGCGGACCGAACGTCGGAGCGTTGCCGCGGGAGACGCGCGCCGGACAATGCCCGCGGCGGGCCAGTGACGCCCGCGGGGAATGCGGAGCGGCCCGGCTTCCCGCACCCAGCCGCCGCCGCCGCCGCCGCGCGTTTCTGCCGCCCGCGTCACGCGAGACCCGGCGGGGGCCGGGACCGCCCGAGCCGCCCCTCGGACCCGGCCGGCCGCCTCCGCCACCGCCGCCTTCGCCTCCTCCTTCTCGGGGCCATTAAAGCCAATGAGCCGCGCGCCTCTGCCTAGCGCAGCCAGCTAAATCGGTTTGGATGATTCGCGACCTGAGCAAGATGTACCCGCAGACCAGACACCCGGTGAGTGCGGGCGGCGGGGGCGCTGGCTCGCCCGGCGCCGGGAGATTCTCCGCGTCGCCTTCTGCGCGCCGAGTTGTGTCTTTGGCCGGAGGGGCGTGGAGGTCGGCCCGAACCCCGCGCCCCGCTCGGGGAGTCGCCCGCCACTCCTCCGCCTCCACTCCTCCCGGGCACTGGGGCACTTTCGGAGAGGGGGTGCGGAGAAGCAATTGAGTTGTAGCCATTTTCTTATTGTTGTCTTTGAAGCCCCTGGAAGCCGCGCGGAGCCGTTTGCCGTCCCCGCGCCGCGACTCCTGGAGGAGGGGTGGCGAGCGATGGAGGAGGCGCGACTCCGTGCCGGGGCGGGGAGGGCGCCCTCGGCGGCGGCGCGGCGGGTCCGGCGGCGGCTCCTGAGTGCGGGACGCCGGCCCCTCGCGTCGTGGGCCCCGGGGATCGGCGAGCCAGCCGGCCAGCCGTGCCCCTTCCCCCGACCTGTCCGCGGCCGGACGCCATGGCGCGCGTCCCCCCGACGGGCCAGTTTCGATTCCGGGTGGGGAGACGGTGGGCGAGGCGCGCCGGCTCCTGGGCGCCCGCCGTTGACGTGGGAGGGGAGCGGGGTCTCGAACTTGCGGGGTCCGGGGCGGGCACGGGGACGCGGGGGCCCGGGGCTAGCCCGCAAGCGGCTTCCGCCGGGCTGTGCGGCCGGGGGAGGGGGCGGGAGGAGAGTTTTAATCTGCCTGCGCCATGACCCCCCTCCTCCTCCCCCAGCGCCGCGTGGTTTTCTCTCCATCTCTGCGCCTCGCTTGTGCTGTGGGCTAATCAAATATTTTATTGTTGTTCTTTAGGCACCGCATCAGCCTGCTCAACCCTTTAAATTTACAATTTCCGAGTCCTGTGATCGGATTAAGGAAGAGTTTCAGTTTTTACAGGCTCAATACCACAGGTAACGATATTGACTTTAGCTGATCCTCCTATTTGCTTAGCTCTTGTCTTCCCCCCACATACACACACAGCCCCCCTCCTTTTTTTTTTTTTTTTTTGGCCACCACAAAGGTATTATCGTCTTTCCTTGTGGGCAGAAAAGGCAAGTCAAGGCCTCTTTTCTTCAGGCAGGTGTAAAGAAATTAAGCGTTTCGTCCTTTTCCTGTAAATTAAAAAAAAAAAAAGGCCGAGCAATCGAAACTGGGGAGACTTGGAAAACGCTGAGGCCAAACTTTCGATATTGATTTATTGGGGCCAGGAGAATGGAAGGTTGGGAAGGTTCTGGGGCCTTTTGACTTCCTTGGTTCTTTATTAATTACAGCGGGCTTGATTCCTTCTTACTTCTTTCTGCCCTTCTGCTGAAATACCAAGAGCCCAGAACCATGGGAAGTCGCCAAGTAGGCGATTTCATTACTTATATGCTGAAAAGATGTTTTCGTCTTAAGAGACAATCATTAGACCTTAGAGTGCCTTTGAAATATTTTTCTTTCGCTGAATTTTCAATGACGTGTAATTCTTACTTCATAAATGCTGGAACCAAAACAAGGCACTGAACCCCATTCACGCCTTGCCCCTGGGTGGTGGTATTCAACCTGTCTGTGTTTTGGAGGGAAAAAAATAAGACATCGTTCACAAGACATGCTTGATTCATATTTTTATTAATCTCTTCGTGGAACATTAAAGAAAAAAACTCCCTTGTGACAGTTTGGGGGACTTATTAGTGTTTGGAAATATAGGCATTATTGATGTTTATTTCCTCGTTCTTAAGTGAATTTAGTGAATATTCATTTCTGGATGAGATTATGGAGTTAAATTGGCTAGAGGGTTTTTTCTTAAAACAAACAAAAACCCCACATTTGATCCTTGTTGAAAGGGCAAGCCCAGGCTGGTTCCACTCACCCTTTTCTCTCCTGCCTGTTTTTCAGTAATGAGGGTGGTATTTAAGATAGTTGATTTGGCGTTTTGTAGGTGATGATTTAGAGGAGGGAGTGTGTATTTGAAAGATGTAAGGCAAGATCTGCGTTGTACTTAGATTTCCTTATTTCTTGAACAGCCTGAAGCTGGAATGTGAGAAACTTGCCAGTGAGAAGACAGAGATGCAGCGGCATTATGTGATGGTAAGAAAACTGTATCACAGATTCAAAGTGCCTATTAGTTTGGGCTACCAAAGCAAGAGTACGTTCAGATTGCTACAGGCTGCAGGATAGAGCACAGTCACAGTGCTAGTGCAGTTAAAGTTGTGAGAATGTGCCCATTAGCAACCTGTAATTCCAGGATGTTATAACTTGCCTCTGACAACCAGCTTTGATTTGAATTTTCAAAAACTTTAGGTGCATGGGGTATAATTTTCTGTGCTTTGTTTTTACAGATTGAAGAAACAACAACCTGATTGACATTTTGTTTAGTCACAGGCAAAATGTTTTTGTGTTAGTGGTTTTCTTTGTTGTTTTATTGCTCTTGCTCCAAACAATTTTAACCAGATAATTTTTCAGTAAACTGTTAAAATTTTAATGTATTTTATTTCTTTTAAAGAATAATGGGTAAGAAAAGACGCCAGACATCTTTTCAAATTTTCCCTCCCTCCTCCTCCTGCCGCTCTGTGTGTTCCTAGTGTGTGTATTTGTGTGTTTTCAATTTCTATAGTGTTACATTGGTTTGAGGAGTGTTGTAGTCTCCTGTATAACTGATTTGTTCTGCCAGAATTTCTGTAATGCCAGTTATACTATACGTTTAAAACATTCAGATCTGCTTTTTCAGAAGTATTACCAAGTGTATTCTTATGTTTGTTTATAAAGGCTCCAGAGTAACTCATTCATTTCCTATCAAGCCTTTTTTCTTTGAATGTATGAACATGAACAGTATGCTAAAAATGAGAAACGGAACTCTGAAGTAGCATCACCTCTTTGAACAGTTCTTGTCAAAGCATCAGCATTTGTACGAGACACATTGTTTTTGTTATTTATTTGCCCGCTGTGCCTAGGAATTGGAGTCCATAGGGTACCAAATTTTCATCAGACCTTCGTGAGTCATCTGCTTGTGATGTATAAAGACCACTGGAGATGTTAAGAATGCTATGTTTGAACTTGATTTTCTTAGTTTTGTGAGTTATTGTCTTAGATTCTGTGTGTTAAGGTGGCTTCTAGTTTATTAGGCTAAAGATAGCGGTAGAGTGTTCTTCCTGATGTAGCAACATTAATAGGATGGATATTTTGGTTTAGGTGAGGCTTTTATGTTTGCTTGGGGACTCTTTGAACAAACTAGGGAAATTGTTTGATGAAAAGCATGAGATTAATTGCTTTTCCTTCTTTGACAGTATTATGAGATGTCCTATGGGTTGAATATAGAAATGCACAAGCAGGTAAGCTATCATTTCTTTATAAGCATTTTAAATGACAGTCAGTAATACTGTGCACTTTAGAAAGGAAATTGTATGTTTTGCAGTTTTATTCTGCACATTTTTTTGTGGCTACCTGTATTTTACAAGACCATGTACTGGAGAGAATGCTATTTTTTCAGGTGTGGTTCCCCATCTTTTTTGCATATTATCCTCATTTTAATCATTTAAGAATGTGATATAAAGTGAATGCATATTAAACTTTGTACACTTTCAAAAGCAGGATGCTAATGTTTTAAAATATGTTTTTTTCTTTTGAAAGAATTTATGTATTTTGGGCATTGCAAGCTTGTCTTATGAAAGCTTTTTTTGGAAAATATTAAGAAGTAAAATTGTAAATTGTGTGGAACTTTCCTTGGATTGGTGTGAAAGAATGGATAGAGGGTGAGCTGGGAGGATCAAAATGAAATCTCTGGAGCTACAAAAGAAATTGATGTAAATTCCTTGTACTGGTCCCCTGAGGCTACTTACTTGGGTTTTACCAGGAACTGTAACTGTTCCTTCCAGAATTTGTACAGAATACATGAGCCTGATAGGAGGATGTGATAAGGTTCAACGCTGGGTCTTGGGTCTTGAAATCTAGCAGTTAGTTCAGCCCAAAGGAAAAAAAAAAAAAAAAAAAGAAAGAAAAAAGGTAATGATTAGTCAGAAAGCGTTGAGAGGTATGACTGAACCAGACTTTTTTTTGCAGGAGACTGAATAAAATGGTTTGGTTTAAGTTTCCTAGAAAGAAAAATAGCATATATGTATAAATATTGTTTGGCAATAATAATCCCTCTAGGAGGCATTTATTTTTAGTCATCTAGTGAAAGTGCTTCAGATCTGTCTTATCAACCATTTCAGAATAGTTGTGTTTATGTGTTTACCTGCTGGGAAAAGATGAGGGAAAACTTAGTGCTTTTCATCTCTTATTTATACTCATGGTGGATGTCATTACCTTCTAAGTTTAAAAAATATGAAATGATCACATATTATTAGGCCCTTACTACTTATGGATTCCTTTTTGGATATGGTTAATTATCACATACCTGAAACATACTCAGATCTTTAAAAGATGACAGACAGTAAAAGCAATCAGATAGACAGTATTTGAAAACAAAAAGTTGGAAGAACAAAAAAGTCGTCACACTGAGGACTTTATTTCAGATACTTTTTTTACTTCATGTGCTATTTGGTTACGTCAGTATTAACATTATAGTATCGTTGGCCGCATATTAAAATTCTTATTTTGGCATCCTTGTCATTTCTGTTTAGGTAAGTAATGTAAATACCTCCTGCTTAAACAAAATCCATCAAACTTATGGATGGGCTCCCCTTAGTTCTACCTTATAGGAATAAATTACATGAGAGAGATTGTTTGTTAATTATCCTCAATACATGTCATTTTAGGTCTGGATCTTGTACATATCTTTTTTTTTTTGTCTTCATCCACCACCCAATACTAATTAGTGTCTTTTTAAAGATTGGACCAGATGATTAATGTCCCTTTCTTTCTTCTCCTGTATCTTATTATTTAATCATAACCACTTAGTTTTCAGATCTCCTTATACTGTTTACAGTTCTCAGAGACACAGAGCTTGTATGTATTTCTTTTAGGGGGCAGGGGGCGGTATGTGAGATCCCTTAATTTTACACATTTTATACTTCTGTAATTCTGTCATCTTCTTGTCCAGCTGGCCTCAAATGCCATCCATTTGAAATTGAAAATGGAGTACATTTTCCCTTTTTTTCTCTTGCTTTTAAATTCAATCATATCAAGAATCCTGAGGGCAGTTTATCACATTATGAAATACAGACAGCCCTGCAAACCACCTACTTATTATATTTTCTTTCTTTCCCCCCTTAAGCACAGAGGCATATCTGTCTTTATTTGTTTTCCTAGGCAGACAGCCTTGGTTCCTCTTGGCCTCTCTTCCAGATGCACTTGCTGGATACCCTCATAATGGAAAGCAGCAATAATGCAGGGAAGTTGCCCTGCGGCATAATTGGGCCTAGTTCTCAAGATCAGGTTAGGCTTATTCACTTATTAGATTTGTGTCTCTGAAGGGTTCAAGAGTAGGAGTCCCCGGAGTCCTTGGAAGTACCCTAGTAATTGGTGGCCCTGATATTTGAAACCTTTGTGTATTTTTTGGTTAATGCTTCTGTTCTTGGCTGCTGCCTGCCACAGAGTATTTATTTTTAGAGAAATTTTTCATTGGAACAGAAAATGATGGCTGTGATGGAGTCATGACTGTGTGACTTAGCAAACGGATAAAAGGACAGAAGCACAGAGCAGTGACAAGCAGGCTGGGGGGGGTCCAGTATCATGGTCCCTCCCCTTTCTGTATGATACTCGTTGTCAGTCACCCTGTGCTGGTTCTGTTAGACGACTGTAAAGTGAAACCTATGGGGAATTTGTCATTCTGAAATGAAAGCTAATGTAATTAGTACCAATTAAAGTACATTCAGTAAATTGGATTTAATCTTAATTAAGCCTGCATAATGTTGCCAATTTTTAACAATTATGTTTGAGAACATAATTAATTTAAATTTTGGTAACTGAGTAAATAGCATTAGTCTGGTAGAATTAGTTGATTTTTTTTTTTAAAGGGGAGCTCAGTGACATGACATGGAATTAGAGCATAAAATATGAATATAATTTCTGATAATCTTTAGTAGGATCGATAGAGCTGAGCAGATAAAGCTGGGGAAAAACCCAGAAAGGTTAAAGTGGAGTGTTCTAGACTATAAAGTGAATTAATGCTTTGCCACTGTCTTAAGTTCTAGCATGAAAGTGAAGATGACAAATGGGACATGGTTAGAAATGGCATGCGTTTCATTGTGATATCTTCATAATGGGATTTTTTTAAATGAAAGAACATTGGCCTTTATTCCTTAAGGATTTCCATCTAAGTTGGGTTTTTTTGTTTTTTGTTTTGGATGGGACAGGTGGCCCGTGGTTTAGTTGTTACTTTTTTTTTTTTCCCTCTGCTGATTGTTCTTTATAAATACAGTGTGGCTTCTAAATGGGTCAGTGACCGTGGGCAGAACAGGGTGATGCATGCAGTTGATAACATTGCTAAGTGCTGCTTGTTCCCATCCTTCACTCGTAATGCTGTAATTAAAGAAGACTGCCCTGATTTAATTTGATTTAATCTGGTAGCGGCAGTTACCACTTTAAAAAGTGAATATTGGATGTAGATTAGGAACAATGGGTATGTAAATTCGACCTATAAGTGTATGTATACAATTATTATTTTTTTTCAAATCAGAGCAAGAGAACTCCTGTTTCACTACAAGCCATGTAAATTTTATTATGAGACTTGGGCCACAACCATTTGAGTGCTGCTAAAATATTAATTGAATAGAAATGAAAGGGCCTTGCCAACTGACAGGATATCATAATCATAGCCTCTCTGGTCGATGGTAAATGATGATAAATGACATTAGGAACCTTTTAGCAAACTGTAATAACTACAGGGAGGGAAGCAGTATGGATTTGCATTATATCTGATACCCTCTACTACCAAGTGGATTGCCAATACTGCTTGTTTAGCATTTTCTAAGGGCAATAGGATATTGATTTCTGACTTACAAGGAACAGCTCTATTTTCACCATTGAAAAGTATTGCAGGTTGTTAAGAAGAAATTGACTTGAAGAGGCCGACTGCTGCCCATCATGGAGCAAATAAAGCAAAACTGCCGAAGCATGGTGGAGCAGCGAGAGGGGGCCCTCAGCAATTTGTTGCTATTAATTTACCATGCTCGACAGCAAATCAATCGGCATCTACTTCATCTGCTGGAGAAAATGCTGTCCAGGGCAGATAAAAGGCTCGGCATGGTACAGAGAATAGACTGGATTGGCCAAAAGGAGGCTCCAGTTAATGTGTAAATAAGTGAAATCAAGGCCACAGTTGCAGAGGAAGCTGTTGTTAATTAGGTTGGTGAACTATTTTAGAAAGCAGCCGGGGATTTGGAGAGTAAAAAGAGATTTATTGAGGTTGAAGTAATATACGACTGGCATGGCATTCCAGCCTTGAGTGTACTTGATTCTAGGGTGCAGTAAATTTATTTGGGGACAGTGCTTGCAGTGGAAGTCAATTTGTTTAGAGTTGTGTTTAGACCAGATTTCCCATAAGAAAACTTTTTTTTGGAGCATTACTAATTTATTACACATCTCTTGTCTTAGATGGTGTGTGCTTGGATATGGAGGAGTAGATGTAGGAGTAGGTGTTTGAGAAGATAGGCAAAAAGGTGACTTGTATTCTTAGGCAGTGACTTTTTTTCAGGAATGGATGTGATTGAACTCTTGTGTGATGATGAAAGTGAATTCTCGAAGGTGGGAAGTTCTAGCTGAAAGTAACTAATAAACCAGTGACAATTTTGCTGACAGAACTTTCTTTTGCTGTATAAAATTAGGAAATAATAATCTAGAGGGGCTGAACGGTGGTGGACACTGCTGGACTGGAAATTCTCAAACAGAGATTACAAGTGAAATCTTGATGATTGTGCAAAAAACTCCAGATACAATTAGAGCATGGGGAGGGGGTTGTGTTTTTATTTGTTTTTCGTTAAGGTTTAAAGCCACCCTTTCTAATTTAAGATTACTTATCCTTCAATAGTATTCTGTAATTAACCAAATGGAGGTTATTGGTGGTAAATTTTCCCCTGCCTCTCTGATTTGAACATTTTGGGATGAGGGCCAACTTAAGTCCTATTTTGTAAGTCTAGATATATGTAGATTTTAATTAATTTTTTTCCAAAACAGAGGTTCTAGCATTAGGACAGTTGATACCAAGGGGCAGTGGCTTGGGCGGGACCCATGGAGCTGTCATTTTACATGTCACAGGACCTTCAAGAGAAGCTGATCTGGAGGAGGAAATTTAACCTGTCAGGGCATGTGCATAATTAGGAGCATTTTCTGGATCACATGGGTTTCCCCTTTTTCTCTTCTCGCATGTTGGGTTCTTAATTTTCTTTCTGAGGTTTTGTAGAATACCTGAAGATTTTTCACCTGAAGCAGTGTTTGTTGAGTGGAATTGGAATTTCCTTTCAGTGGACGTAAATGTTTATTACATATCTGGGTTGTGCTTACCACTGATCTGGGCCCATTGCCAAAATTCTTTAATTCTCACAAAGATCCTAAGAAAGGGATTATGTCTCATCAAAGGATGATTAAACAGAATCAGATCTGCACAAGGTGATAACAGTTACTAGGTAGTGGACAGATGAATTTGCCTGGGAGGGTGTTTGCTGGGAGATGGATCTGCCCTGGGTTGGAGATTCAGGCCCCAGCTCATTTCTGGAGTGGAGAGCCCCTGGGAGGCTGGGCTAGTGCTTGGGTGTGTCCTTGAGCCACTGAACTTCAGGCTTATACCCAGACCCCTGCAGCTCTGCCTAGAGTCAGGGCCAGAAGGCTTGGCCCAGGACTCTCCATCCATACTACTGTCAGTGGGCAAGAGGGCGAGGGTCGCTTTCACTTGGAGTCTCCCACAAATGGGGCGAGGAGAGCTGCTTGTTTATCAAGATGAGTTTACTTCCTCCCTGGATAACCTATTTCTCATTTGTTTACAAACTTGCTTTTCCATTTAACTTTTATCTTTTCCTTGTGGCTTTTAAAACTGTGCCTGAAGACAACGGGCTGTTTGTTAATCACCGTCTTGTGGGTTTTTGAAGGGGGAAGCTGGGAGGGGAAAATGTGATGTTTTGTGGCCTCTTTGTAGTTCAGAAAGAGGTTCTTAGATGCAGGAAATTGCACACAACTCAAACTTTTAAATGAAGGCAAATGTTTTGCTTATACTGTTAAAAGGCTTTCTTTGCAGCATTCAAACAAAGGGATATTTCCTTTCTCACTGCCCCTTAATCCCTACTGGATATTGCTTATTTTTGTTTAGCTTATTTTATTTGCTGGGCAAAATTCTTTGTATCCTGAATAATATCATTTTGAGCCGGGTTGGCCTAGTGGACTGAGGGGTAAGATGCATCTTTTTAGGTGCAGTTCCAGCCTCGGTGAAGCCGAGATAGTGCAGGCACTGGCCCATTGTTCTCACATTCTTCGTTTTGTCTTTCCTAGAATTTTACTTCTTTTTTTTTTTTTTCTTTTTGTACTATAGAATAGATAAAGTCATTTGGGAATTAAGTGTTTCAAATGTGTATTGAGAAGTAATTTGTGTTTGTTTTTAGTGAGAACATTTTTATTTGACATGACACTGCAGAGCTGGTGAAAGGGATGTAATTTTTAGAAGGTATTTTCCCTTGATCCCTCCCCATACCTCCTCTTAAAAAACTCTAGCTCTTTAGCTGCGGTGGCGGATCCAGTGGTCCTGTGGCTAAGTTAGGATCAGTTTTGTGAGCTGGGCTGTGGGAGAAAAGCTGGAGGCAGCGCATGTAGGTGTGGGCAACTGAGTATTTATACTGACAATGATGGGTTGCGAGACTTAGGACTTGACTTGTTCAGAGGAAGTTCACTGCAAACAGAGCTCACCAAATTACTCACTCTAAGGGGGACGGGCCTGAGAAGTTTTAGTCAGAAGCGAAAATTAGAGTCGTTTTGACTCTGCCTTAGCAACAGCTGTCAGTGGTAGCTGCTTTCTATCTGTAAAGAGAGATTTGGCTGGCATTCATCAACACAAATCTGTATGCCCTCTCTGTTTTCGTTGGCCTTGACCCAGCATTTATGCCAAGCTTTCGCTGGTTTCTCTACCACTGAGCCCACCTTTCCTCAGAGAGCTGCCGTGTGTGACAGTACTCCGTCCAGGGGGACAAAGGGAAGGTGTGGGTTTTCATAGCTGGTTTGTCAAAGAAGTGGAAGAAAAAGACCCCCAGACACCTCTGAGGTCCTCTGCCGTCTGGTGCATGGGTCACTTTGTCATCATTTTTGAGGATTTTGCCCACAAATACTTCACGGTTGTATTGTGGAGGGAGTTTCTGTGATGGATGGAGAGAAAGGCTGGCTGCTCTACTGGGCTCCACATAAAACCTGGCCAGCCCGCTGCGTCTCAGCCCCTGCAGCTTAGGCATGAGAGGCTGAGGCAAGGAAGATGGATATTGACTTTCTGATTTCCTAGCAAGCTTATTTCACCGAATTGTTATTATTCTAATTAGGATTCTGTTCTTATTTTCTACATATGTATTCTGCTTCTGAAGGTCTGTGGGTTATTTTGGTTAAAGAATTTGAAAATGCAAGGAAATATAACTGGAAAGAATTGTAGAAATTATGAGCGCTAGTACCCTGTAACACCCTTTCTTTACAGAGAGCTTAAGGCGCTTTATATGTTCTCCTTAATCTTTCTGATGTTCCTGTAAAGCAAGTAGCAAGCTTGGATCCATGTATTTATTTAAATAGCTTCTGTCAGTGGAGTACCCGACAGTTTGCCAAGCAGTGTCATTCCACTGCCCTCCTTGAACAGATGACACCGAGGCTTAAGGGCTTAAGAGACTAGCCCAGTGTCACGGTACAGGAGGATCAGCCTGCGGGCGGGGAGACCAGGGTTCACGCGGGTCAGCGGACACCCGAGGTGGCACAGCGAGAGATGTTGGCAGAAAAGGAAACAGTAGGTTTCTTGACTTCACTTCCAGGGCTCCCTTCACTGACCGCGCTGTTTCCAATCAGCAAATAGTGCGCCTGTTTCTGGGATGTCCTCGGCTGCATGCAACACGAGACGATGGGGACGCTACCGGCCCGTCCATCCAAGAAGTGTTAGAGTGTCACTCTAGCTAGAGACCTGATCTGTGTGTTTGTGTGCGAGCACAGAGCCTCCCTCTCCTCCCTGCTATCCGCCCAGAGTCCAGGCCCCGCCGAAAGGGAGGCTTGGGATCACAAATTAAAATACAGAGTCTGGATCCACTTTGAGCAGAGCGCTTAATGAAACTCGCTGTTTTTGCATTCCTAAAGTATACTGTGCAAACACTAGATGTGAACTTGTTTCTTGCCAGTCTGCTCTCTCCCACTAGAAGGTAAGGCTCCGTGGGAACAGGGGTGTTTATTGTTCTCTGCTGTGTCCCCAGTGCTGAGAACTGCCTGTCACACAGTAGGTGGTCATGAAATATTTGGTGAGTGAGGGAATCCCTGCATTCAGATCGAGCTAGCCAAGAATACACGCGATTTAATATTTTTAAGGGCATATTGTGGTTGTAGGATAACAAACGCTGAGCTTCCAAGCCTCGTTAGGCCTGTGGTGCCTACTTGTTAAATTTGTGGAAAAATGACAAGTGGAAAGACAAAGTAGAAGCAACTGAGCTCGGTTTGCTTTTCAGGAGTGAGTTAGGCTAGTTAAAGTAGAATATATGTGTTTTAGCATGTGGAATTTGCCTTCTTAAAGATGAAAACATGAATCTTTCCGAACTGAATTTAAAATTCAGTTTGGACATCACTCTATCACTAGTCGCTGTGTATCTGAAGAATTCTTTTACTATTAATAGGTCTGTGTACATCTGGTTTGAGTGAGTGTGGGGAGATATTGATCTTAGCCATACTGTGGTGTGTTTAGCTAACTTCTTTCCAAATCAGTAAAGTCGCAGGCTTCTGTTTCTTTCCAAGGGACAAGGAACTTTGAATATATCTTAGTTTTTTATTGGTGGAGATGGTACCGTGTCGTTACAAGAGTAGTAATTGTAACAGTAAGTGATTTTAGAGAGCTTGCTGTGCAGATAATATTTTATTCTTACAATAACCTTACGAGGTTATTACTGTATATTATTATTTCCATTTTGTATATGAGGAGGCTGAGACACATAGAAATTAAATAAGTTCTTGAGATCAGCCAACCAGTAAAATAGATCCTGGGTTTGGCTCAGTTTCAGATCACTGGTGTGATAGATATTTCTGTCAATTCTCCAGACATTTCAAAATGCTCTGCTACTTCCCCCAAAGTACTTGACTGAGTCAGGAGATTCAGATTCTAGTTCCGACCTTGCCAGTAACCAGTTGTGTGTTATTGCTGAGTACCTTAACTTCTTAGGACTGTACTTTTCTCAGCTTAAAATTGGAGTGTAAGTGAACACTGAGATCTCTTTTAGTTCCTTTGATCTAAAATGACCATTTGGTTTTGGTTATTTTCTATGACCCAATGAACAGAAGTGAGACTTCTTTTTAGTCTCAGAAAGTCCCTTTTAACACCTGTTTTCAGAGTTTTTTTGTTTTTTTTTTTTTTGTTCACGCCGCGGTTGTCAGGATCTTAGTTCCCTGACTAGGGATAGAACCTGGCCCCGGTAGTGAAAGCTGAGTCCCAACCACTGGACCACCAGGGAATTCCCAAAAATTATATGTATTTTATATGTATATAATATAATTCCAGTGCTGCTTTAAAGTGATTAGTTTTTATGCTTTTCATTTGGCATGTATAGTGTTAGAAAATTTAATCGTACAACTTCAGAAATAACATGAATTATAATGTGATCCAGTAATTTTCTCCCAAAGTGTTAAGAGGGGGGTGTATATGTAGTAGTTTATTACCTGTTGTGTAATTAGCTCCTGGGATTAGTTATCCTTCCAGAATCCAGTGCCGATGTCAGTTTCTTTAGCTGAGGTTTACCCTGATGACACTGTAGGCCTGTAAACTGGCTTACAATGAACTTGAGATCATAAGTCCTTGGGTTTCTCACATTGTCCTTTACTTAGAGAAGGTTTGGACTTTTCAGCTTGGTTTATAATAAGTTAACTGTAATTAAATAAAAGAAGGGGGAAATGTATAATCTTGACCTTTGATGAATCAAGGACATAGTAGAGCTCAGTAGAGATCATAGTAGAGATCGTAGTAGAGATCCATCGCTAAGATATAAGCTCCAAAAGAGAAGAATGTGTTGTGTTACTCCTGTATTTCTGGCATCTGAAACAATCTTTGGAACTTAACAGAGGAAACGCTGGAGCAACTGAAGGGATGGTTTAATTTTTCATTGCACTGCATTTCCTGTAGTAGAGTGTCAACCACCAGTATATAAGCTTTGTTTCTGAGCTCTTAGGCAGGACTCTTAGGGAGAGTAACGATGGCCTCCAGAGGCAATTCGAGGTTAGGAGTTCTCATTGCAGTTCTGCCACAGGCCCTTGAGCTGGCAGTTGGGCAGTTTTAAAATTTAGGATTGGATTCATCTCCAGATGAATGGAGGTCCAGATGGGGGGTCCTTGGCTGAGTTTTAAAGTATCCACAAAGTCCTTGAACTTCTATGCAAAATTGTATGCCTCCTTCTGTGGGAGAAGAGTTCATAGCACTCACTGATCCAGTGAGGAAACCTGGACCCAAATGGAGGAGTTTGGGAACTATTTCTCTAGAGCAGTGGTGTCAAACAGGGCAGTTCCTTGCTCCCAGGGACATTTGACAGTATCTGCAGATATCTCTGGTTGTCACAACTCAGAGGTGCTACTGGCATTCTAATGGGTAGAGGCCAAGCATCAGCCTTGTCTGGCTTCTCTAGTTAATTACATAATTTTGAGAGAACCTGTCAAACCATACTTGTATTTTCACGTTTTCTTATGCTGTTCTCATGATGATTAGCAAAGTAGGGTTGGTGGTGGTGGTGGGTTCTTATTTCAGGTTCAGAATGAGGGTGTTACATGGTCTTCTGTAATCCTCTTTTTCATTGGAAATTTCTTGTTTTAAGTGAGGCCCATTTGTCTTGGCTACCCATTGAGGGTCCGAGAATTAGTCTTAATTCTTTTTTTTTTTTAAGTTTTTTTGATGTGGACCATTTTAAAAGTTCTTCTTGAATTTGTTACAATACTGCTTCTGTTCTCTGTCTTGGTTTTTTGGCGGTGAGGCATGTGGGATCTTAGCTCCCTGACCAGGGATTGAACCTGCCATCCCCTGCATTGGAAGGGCGAAGTCTTAACCACTGGACTGCCAGGAAAGTCCCACTCTTACTTCTTAGCTCCTTTCTAGGCAACAGTTTTTCAAAAGTGTTGTCCTTCATTAACCTTCCTTTGTCCATGCTGAACAGTCCCAGTATTTCAGCCATTCTCTGGGATACCTGTTGGGTTATTACCAAGATAGGATAGACTGGGCCACCTGAGAATTCAGCATAACACCTTGGCCTGATCTACCCCAGCTGAAAAATCAGGGCAGATCTTGCTACCAAATAGTCCTTCTGCTCTTTCACTTAGCTTCTTGATTGGGTCAGAGTGCATTGTGCTTGTGTTTGTCTAGTCCTGACCACATTGTGATAAACAAAATGGAGTCTTGAGTTTTCTAAGTAGCCTGGGAGTCTACTCACATGGGTTTATTATATTTTTGACTATTTGGGCACTGTTCAATGAACATGTTTTATTGGGACTTAATTTTTCCCTTCGCATATTCCATTGTGCCGTGCTATGAATGCGGGTGACTGTTCTAAAGGCTTTTGATTTGGGGGAGCATGTAGAACTGTTTGGGAGTTTGGCTTATTACCTCTAAGTATGTCTACCTTGGTTAACCTCAAAAAATATTACAGTTCACCTAAAGTGGCCAATAAAAAACATGGTGGCATTTCCACAGTTGCTTGCTTAAGCAATTTTTGGCCAAGTTGGGGAAGACAGAGTGCATGTTTGGGCTTTTTAGTGGAAAAATTGTGTCCTGCACTATTCCAGAGTGTCCTTAAACTTTCTCCTTTATGTAGGTTCCAGGAATGTGGAGATGACAGCTCTACTTCCTTGTAAGCCTTCAAAATTTTTTAAAAAAATTGTTTACATTTTTGAGGTTTCAGATCTGGGAGACTGGGCCACACATAGTACATTTATGTACAACAACCTTTTTAAACGGCAGCTCACTTGCAAGTGCTTGATATGGCTGACCTTAAGAAGGAGACCCATTGTTAGGACATACTTTAACGAGATCTAAGCATAGCCAATAGGATTTTCTTAAAATCTAAGCAAGAATTTAGGATATTTTGCATCAGTTTAGGACGTATATAGAAAAAAATTTGGTAAGATCTTTGTTGGATTTGTATTGTGAGATGGTATTCATGCCAACTTCCCAAGATTTATAAATTCCACTTTTTCTTTGATATTTGATTTCACAGTTTGGGGGCATGCATTTGTCGTTTTTGTTTGTTTGTTTGAAGCTCGTGCAAAAAATAAACTTTCTAAATTGAAATTTTTAGCTTCTCAAATTGAATATTTAGAACTAGACCTACAGAGATTAAGATTATAACCTAAAGACTTAAACCTGAAAAAGAACTGAATCCTCATGAGGTTGTTTATTCTTCCTTCACTGGGAGAGTTGCATGGTTAGGAGTTGGCAGTGTTGGATACCTCAGATGGAAGGCAAAGGCTATGGTGGCTTATAATCGTTCGTTCAGCAAATGCTAATTGACCTCAGACTTTGTGCAGGGTGCTTTGAGGGTTAGGGAGTTAGGGGAGGTAGAACTCTTGTCTCCATGGATTCTAATCTTTTAATGGCATTTCGACCAGTGTGAACAGTACATGGCAGTGTGTGGTGATGGCACACTCGTGACATAGGCAGAAGAGGAGGAAGTGTTTCTGGCTTGGAAGTGATTAAGAATCCTTTTACAGAGGATGTAGGGACATTTTAGTGGGACCTCAGAGGAGGAGGTCTCTTCGGCAGGAAGAAAGGAAAGGGGAGGATTCCAAGTGGAAGGCACAGAGACAGGAAAGTGTTGTCCATGTTTAGGTGGTGGTTACCATTTCCAGCTTGGTTGGTTGGTAGAGGAGAGAATGGTTGAGGTGGTGGGTTTGGGAAGCATTATGGAAGGCCTTAAATGCTGGTTCTGTTACATGGGCTATTGAGGGAAGGCATAGGGAAGACAGTAGGGCAGGGACTGTGTCGGTTTTGCTTATTTGCTCTATTCTCAGCAAGTAGCATGGGGCCTGGCAGAAAATGTTCAGTAAATGGTGGTTGAAATGATTTGAGTGGAGAGGGACATGAAGGATAGAGGCTGGGTTGAAGAGGTGACAGGTACTGGAAAGGAGGAACCCAAGTGACCCCCGCAGTTCATTGAATGAGGGGTGTGGAAATGAACAGAGAAAGGCCTAAAACATTGACCTCTGCAGACTTTCAGAATCAAGGTACCATTAATAGAAAAAGAGTCCTTGGAGGGGAAACTTGGTCTTGATTATGCTAGGGGATGAGGTGCCTAGGGAGGAGGAAGAGTGATACAAGGAAGCGGAGGGAAGGACAGGGGGTTTGTTGCTTCTCCCCTGCCTTCATTTCAGCACCTTCCCTTCAACTCCTGCCAAGTCTGTTTTCTTACCAAGAACTTCAGGTATTCTTTTTCAGCAAGATTTGTATTTGTGCCTTAATTCTATACCCAGACCACAGTGGACTTTGCCAGGCAGCCCTTTGTGGTCAGTGGTTTTAGGAACTTACAATTTAAGGAAGGTGTTTGACCTTTGTGCCAGTGTATGAGAGAGATTTTCTTCATCATTTTGCTTGATTACTGCCATTACCTTTATATAGATATAATAGTGGGAGTTTGCAAATTATCTGATTTTGGCTTTTTTCCTTTTAACGTTTTTTTTGACATTAAAAATAGGTACAGAATCCTTTAAATTATTCATCAGCTATGGAAATTCTGCTCCAGTCATTCTTTTCTTCTGTTGCTTTTTATTTTCTATCATTTGGCCAACAACTGTGAATAGGTCAGTGCTTCTTTATCCTTTTTGTGTTGAGAAATTTTATGTAAACGCGAGGCTGAGTCTGTAATTGCCTTGAGGAACTACTATATTTCAATAATTACTCCCATTGTCCATTATGTATGAGCTATAGACCAAAATTACAACGGATGCTTTAGTCAATGTGAATTACATGTGTGTGGTTAATTTCTTTTTTCCTAATGTGAGGCATATTCTGTATTTAAACTTTTTCCTCCTTTAAGACACTTGTCTTAAGCTGCTGTAGTTGAGTGAGAACAACAGTGATAGGAAGGAAGGTTAAGTAAACATGAAATTAAAAAGGCCATAGAGTACATTTTGGTAAACCAAAATACTGCTTGGTGGCATAAAGCCACAGATCCATTCCAGAAAAAAAAAAAAACATGCGGAACTGTGGCTTCGCTGTCTGTCATGCAGTCTGTTTCAACTGTCAGAAACATACGTTGCTTTATGGGGTATTTTTTTCAAGTCTGACCACAGCTTTTAATTTCCTTCACTCCACCCATACCTCCCACCTCACCCCCATGTATCTAGTGCTAATTTATGGGCATTTTAAATGTAATGACATCAACACCAAAAGGGTCAGCAGTTGTGGCAGAAGTTTTTTGTGTTTTTTTTTTTTTTTTTTTGCGGTACGCGGGCCTCTCGCTGTTGTGGCCTCTCCCGCTGCGGAGCACAGGCTCCGGACGCGCAGGCTCAGTGGCCATGGCTCACGGGCCCAGCCGCTCCGCGGCATGTGGGATCCTCCTGGACCGGGGCACGAACCCGCGTCCCCTGCGTCGGCAGGCGGACTCTCAACCACTGCGCCACCAGGGAAGCCCGTGGCAGAAGTTTTTTGTGTTAGGTATGCCAAGTATCACTTCTGTACTTTTGGACGCTTTTACCAGAACACAGCGATTGTCCTTGTTTTTGGACTCTTCGATCTAAGTTAAATTGAGATCTTTAAAAGGTGGTTTCGGAAGGCTTTTTTTCCCTTATTTTTCTTTCTTTTTTCTTTTTTTTTTCCTAAAGAAATAGTATATTCACATTAAAGAGATTTTAGAAATAAAGAAAGAAAAAGAGTCAGCCACAATCCTGCCGCTGTGACCAAGGCAGAAGCCGAAAGCTGAGTCTTCACTGTGTCTCCACCAGTGGTGTTGTGGCTGATGGAGAATTATGCCCCCTGCCACCCCCAGCATCGAAAAAAACTGGCCAAGGTTCAAGGGGTAATACGTAAAATAAACATAAGTATGCTTTGGTTTCATTTAAAAGTATGAAAAAGTATATACCAAAATGAAACCTTAGATCTTTAAAATTAGCTTGATTTATTGGTAACTTTACAGTTTCTTCAGCTTTTTTTTTTTACAGGCAACACAATCCTAAATATTTTTTAGATCTACTCCTATTTCAGCCACTAACTTCCTGTGATCTTGGTAAATCATCTAACTTTTCTGAGTCTCAGTTCCTCATCTATATCCATAAAACAAGGGAATAGGACTGGATCAGTATGTTTTATAAGATGTTGGGTCCCGGGCTCCCCAGCCTGGGGCCTGGGCATCAGTATTTTTCTAAAAGTTCCAGGGGTGATTCTGATGTGCAGCTGGGTTGAGAACCAGTGAACCAGAGCAGTGCTTCTCAAACTTTGATGTGCCTACAAATCACTGGGGATCATGATAAAATCAGATTGTTGCTGTAAGTCTAGAGTGGTACCTGATATTGTCCATTTCTGATGCCCCATTGATGCCCATGCTTCTGGTCCACTGACCACGTTTTTAGTAGCAAGGAGCCAGAGACTCTCCAAAATCTCCAAAATTTCTTCCAAATCTGTTATTTTTTATTTCCATGGTGTAGTTGTTGTAGTACATGGGAGTCTGTGTGCTGTTTGAATGAGACTCTCCACTTAGGATGTCAAGATTGATAGGTAGTGTGGTATCTCTGCGTAACCTCTCTTTGCTCAAGTTCCAGACAAGCATCTTTGGAACAGTTCAGCAGATAGAAATAATTTTAATGGTATCTTGCTTAGGTAGCTTGGCTGAGCTCCAGCTGATGTTTGGGGGTTGTTTCATTGCTAGAGAGATGAGGGGCACTTTTCATTTCTGCCCCTCTCTGCTCACTGAGACCCCAGTCTGATAGGTGCTTATACTTTAAAATTCTGGCTCCTTTCTTCTCGTCCTTCATGGCTGCCCTGCTCATACTGTCCTCTAATTCCTGAGCAATATTTTGGGTAAATGGGCAAACAGAATCATGAAGTAGTATATCTTGTTGTAATTTGGTTTCTCATGTTGGCACATTCTTTGCAGGAAAAGAAACAAGTTACAGCAAGGAGAACTCCAATTTTGGAGTGTATTTTGTTGTGAAAGATGTGAAAACATTCTTAAGCTGTAACATTTGTCATGCTCTCCTTTAACCCTGTCATTTAGAAATAAGAATACAGTGTATAATTGTGGTATTTTATTTTTGTTTGTTGTTGCACAGCATCAGACTAGGAGGCAGCATGATCTTGTGGGAAGACCCTGTGGCTGGGGTGTCTGCAGAACTGATTTCTAGACCATCACCTACCCCTTACATAGTTAAATGTTAACTGTGGACACTTGCGTCTCTACACAAACCAGGCAGGGGATCAGGGAATGCTCCACTTATTGGAGCTGTGTTGGAGAGTTCTGTTGTGTTGAAGGAAAATATCTATCACCTAAACTACCAGGCAATGAGAAGTTATAGTTTGTATCGTAGGAATGTTGCTCTGGAGCAGTGCTACTCAGTGTGGTCCATGGGCTGGGGCAGGTCCGTGCACTATTTGCTGATGGTGGGCGTTATGGTAGGGAGCTTGTACCAGACCATAAATCAATGCACTGCCCCCTTCATCAGGAATGTCTTTATTGTTGAAAAAACAAAACCGAGGAACAACAACCAAAAAAACCTATCTAGCTGAAGTAAACAGTAGTTGACTTAATTCTGGCATGAGCCCATTATCTTGCTGATGGATACCAGTTTGGGGACTGACTACTTTCAGTAGCACTGCTTTAGAATGTTTAATCAACACGTTTATCAGGGTTGTTTTATAGATTAGGAATAGACAAATTGAAGTTCATAAAATGAAGGAAAGTGTAACCCCCAAACTAAAAAAGTAAAAGCAAGTTAGGTGAAAGGTAAGATCAAGTTCGACGTGTGTAAAATATTAAGTCAAGGAGTTTGACACAGTCACAAGAAGGAAGCTGAGAGGCACCGCCTTTTGTGTTTTGGTTAATGCAAAACTCGTTTAAATTCTCCTGAGTACTTCTGACTTCTTAATTTAATAACTTGCTTTAGAGAGAAGTTTTGTTTTTCATTTTCACCATCTTCCTAATAGAAAGAATGTGTTTTCTGTAAGTCTCACTTAACAGTTACCTGTGGCCTTAAATTGCAAGAAGCTTTGAAGTTGAGCCTGACTTCCCCTCTCCCTCTCCTCCTCTGCCCCCAGCCTCCTATTCTTTACTCTTTACTACTGTATATAAAATTTACTGCATCCAGGG
The DNA here is from genome assembly GCF_059928025.1 of Delphinapterus leucas. NCBI lineage: Eukaryota > Metazoa > Chordata > Mammalia > Artiodactyla > Monodontidae > Delphinapterus > Delphinapterus leucas. The sequence goes on from NC_143134.1 coordinate 84,358,227, forward strand.
CAAGTATCTGTTTACCAAGAAAAGAGGAAGAGAGATCCTTTGCCAGTAGCGAAACATAAATACTGAGAATGTCTTTTCTGGGTCACAGTGCACGAAACTGGAGAAACAGCAAAATTTCTGGGGCCAGGCCTTTGACCTCATTCCTCTTTTCCATCAGTCGGGAGGCACTGTCCTTTATTATTACTGTGCTGGTGAGTCTCTCCTCCCACCCCTCTTTAGATCTGCAGCCCTTCCCCCGTGTAGTATAAATTAGTGAGGGATGTCTTCTTAATTGAGAGACAGGAAGAGCCCTAAGCTTCAATCGATACCTAACAATACAGCGACTCAATTTGTAGCACTATCTAATCTCAGTCTGTCTTAAACCAAACTGTACTACTTTACTTACCTTAAGGGATTATATTAATAAGTCTACTCTCATAAATATTCCTGCCAGTGAGATGTGGGGCAACATTATTCTTCCCATTTCATGGTTGTAGAAATGGAGTCCCAAATCACTTAGGGTTGGCTTTAAAGTCATGGTTCCGCTGGATTAGTAATTAGAGTTAACCTGGGATTTGGCACTGCACAGTTTATCATTCACAGTGTCTGGTGTGCTTTGCAGAATGTTCTGCCACTTAAGTCTGTATTCTTTCCTTGCCTTTCCATAACTGTCCCCCCAGGTAAACCTTGAAATCAGCCTTGTGACTCCCCTATCTTATTAATGAATGGTAGTGCCATATCCAAGCTTTACATGTTAGATGGAATCATGGATTCCTTACTTCCTTTCATTGTCCAAGTCTATTGACGTCACAGCATGCCGCTGATTCTCCCTGTGCAGCCTGTCTCCTTTCCTTGCCCTCCCCATCACTTCCCATCAGACCCTTGTTGTCATGCTGGGATGGCTGTGCTGGCCTCCTGGCTGATTGCCCTGTCTGCAGCCTTTGCCTTCTCTGCTCCCTTATCTGGGCTTATGGGAGCTCTGGGTACACTTCTGTATCTATCTATATTGGGTCATTGTTCAAGGGCCCTTCTCCACTCCAGGAGATCTAGCCAGTACTTCCATCAAGTCTCTCTCCTCTTCTTCTTTTACCCTTTACCTAGGCGATCTTGACCACTCTGCTAAGTAGATGAATCCCCATTTTTTTCTGCAGCCTGGATCTTTCCTCTGAGACCATTGCATGTAACCAAGTCCTCCTTTCCCTTGAATGTCTCACAAGTACTTAAACTCAACATGTCCCCAAATGACATCCTCCCCCACAAGTCTGCTTGTGGTCCAGAGATTTTTATCTCAGGAAATGCCAGCAGCATCCACCCGATTTCTCGAGCCAGAAACCCAGAGGGAGGTTATGATTGCCTTTCCCTCTCGCTTATTAGCCACACCCAATCAGTCTTCTGGTCTCTTGGAATCTATTCTCAGTTGCTCCTCCAGCTTTCTGATCGTGGTGAATGGCTTAACCAGTTTACTCTTCTGTGCCTTCAATATGGGGACAGAAGTCATCCTCTTAAAATTGGTCTACACTTAAGTGAAATATCTGGCCCAGAGGTAACCATCCATGAACGTTGGGATGCAGAGGACGACGATACTGATCGTGGTCACGAGTAGTACCTTTAGCCACCACATGGTGAGACATGGTGATGACTCTCACCACGAGTAATCTGGTTGTCTCCTAACTGGCCTAACCTGGGTGGAGATAATCCCAGTACATTGGGTTCTTCTGGATCTTCTTATTCGGCCTCATCTTGTCCCCTTTCACTTGTCCCATTTTTAGACTCTGAATGTCCCACGCTGATCCTGTTTTGGAATGTTCTTGCCCTTTCCCCTGCCGCTCTCTCCTTTGTCTAGCATACTCACTTCACCCTCAGTTACTCAGGGAAACAGTGTCTCCTGTTAAGCATTTAAAAATACCTTGCACTTTGTTTTCTTCAGTGTCTGTCTCATTTGTTAGATTATGGGCTCCATAAATCCTGTCTTGTTCCCCTTCTCTTTTCTCAGAGGGTAACATAGTGCCTGGCAGTATAGAGACAAGTATTGAAAAACTGTGGAATTAATATGGCTAACGTGATGTTGCTCTCTCCCCAGAGCCTCTGTAATGACTTCAGCAAGAAGGGGTTTCTTCCGCTCTCCTCCTTGCATTGCTCGGGCTCCTCTGTGTACCACCTAGGTACCACGTGCTGTCTGTTATTGTGTTTATTTCCATTTAGTCTTCCGCTATACTAGATTATAAAAACTTCAAAGGGTCCAGATTAATTCGGCATTTACCTCTGATTCTACCATAGCTCCTAGCTTAGAGTCGGAGTGAATGAATGAGCTGATATCAGAAAATATCTTGTTGAATTTCCTACGTTTGTGATGCTATGGGAATTCATATTGTTCCTATTCTGAAATTATCTTTCATCCTCCATCTTTCCTCTTGCGGTATGTTTTGTGGTTATAAATCTCTTCTGCCCTTCCACAGCCACTCAAGTACAATCAGTGGCAAGAAGGGGGTGGAGAGCAGAAATGCCCTGGAGTGTCTTGACCTCCTGTCTGGTATTTATCATAGCTTTCCTAGGAATTGTCCTTGATAGGTCCTTGCTGCCTTCCAAATAAAGTTCGAGCTCTCTAGTGTGTCATTCAAGACCTTCCACAGTATGACCCCTGTGAACCCTTTCTGTCCTTATTTTCCACTCTGTTTTTTCATTGCATGCATCCTGTGCTCCAGCTTAATGGCTTGCAATCCTGCCTGTACATTAGAATCACCTGGGGAGCTTTAAAATAAAATGCTGACGTGTGGGTTCTACCTTTGGAGAGTATGAGTTCATTGGCTTGGGGTGAGGCCTGGGCGTTGGTGTTTGGGAAGGATCCACTACTAATGTTAGTGTAAAGCCAGGGCTGGAAACCATTGGCCAGCTCAATGTTTCCCATGAAATATAATCTCCTCTAAGAGCTTTGAGAAGAAGGGGTTCCATAGTCAGAGAAGTTTGATTAGTACTGCATTTTTATGTACACTTTTTCAAAGATTTATTACATTGTCAATTGAGAGGCTGTGGGATGTCAGCAGGAAAAGAATCGTGTTTAACTTTGTTTAAGCTCTGCGAGGTCATCTGACCAAGGAGCTCTTTATGTATATCATACTTGTTAATGACATCTGCAGAACTTGGTATAGAACCTGCTTTGGGTGATGCTGCTTCCAGCCACATTTCAGCTTTTAAATCGCTTCTTTATTCGTCTTTCCTTGATCATCTCATTCAAACCAGATCTCCTCTCTGCCCCAGGCTTTTCTCTTCAACCCTCCATTTTATCTTTTTCATAGCACCTTTCAGCATCTGAAATTCCTCTTCATATATGTGTATGTTTGTTTCTGTCTCCTTGCCCCTACAGTGTGAACTCCATGACAGCAGGGACTTACTCGTCTTGTTCACTCCTGTGTCTCCAATCCCTGTGTCAGCACCTAAAGTAGGCCTGACAGATAGTAGGTGCCTGATAAATATTTGTTGACTGGACAGAAATGCAGTATTACGTTCGTGGTTTTGGCTTTTCCTGAGGTTCACATGTTGAAAAATTTTAAATTGCCTGCACAGTAAAAAGCAGCTTGATATACATTTTAAAAGTAACTAGGAATTCAGGAGCACAAATAGATGACAGTAGTGTTCTACACCTTTACATTTCTCAACTGCCTAATGAAGTATTAAAGAAGAAAACAAGCAGAGGTAGATGTGAGCCCGATGATAGGGAGAATGCTATTATTTTTCTGATTATAGAGAGCTCTTAGTCTGTGGTGTGAGATTTCTTTTTTAATTTCTTAAGCAGCCTGTCACAGGCAGCTTCTCCCAGTGTATAGGAGTCGTACCTGTGTGAGTCACTAAAGAGTTTGGGTGAGGAATCAGTGAGTTGATAGTGGACTTCTGTGGGGGCATACACTGCACCCATGACAGAAAAACTCCACAGAAACAGGCAAGGAAGTAGTATATTCTAAGTAAAGCCTTCCTAATTATTAGAACCCCCTTACAGTGAGCATATTCACACAGGTTTGTCTGGGGTTGTGGGGAGTGGATTCGCGTATCTAAATCCATACATGGGATCCCATGAGTGTGGTGCTGCAGCAATTCCTGGACCTTGTTTGGAAGGGATTCCAGTGGCATATTCTCTCTAGGGGTCCTCATGCTGTGGCTGTGCCTGTCGCTCCCCAATCCTGCCACTAAACGTCCAAGTTTTGAGCAGGGTTGATATGCCCGAGCTGGTCTACACTTGAGCTCATGTGTGTAACCCCTGTGACCCACTACACCTGGAATTGTCAGGAATCGCTCTTCCTGTGAGACCTGTGAGGGGTGCTGGTCCCTGGCTAGGACCTTCTCTTCAGCCATTACTAATTCACTCTGGAGATCCCGTTGGGGAGATTTATCATGACTCACTATACAAGGTGCCCTCCCAGTGTGCCTTCTAACAAATACCCCAATTCCAGTGGGTCAGGTGATCACAATCTGGTGAATAATCTTGGGAAGGAGGTTGAGTGGCAGGCATCTCCTTTGCATTTCGCAAATGATCTTTTAAAACGCACATCCTGCCATGGTTTCAGAATGGAAGCTTTAATCATTTACTTATCAGTCAAGAATTGTCCAGAGTGGATTTGCATTTCCTTTTGTGGCCCACTGTGATTACTTATTATTCTTTTTGAGCAGTATGGCATCCTAAATGCTAGAAAAGATGTTGTTGGAGAGGTAAGCAGACCAAATCAGTATAAGCAGGTCTTCTAGACAGGTATTCCTTTATGGTTGAAGTGCTATAACTATTCCCAAACAGTTTTAGCATGCTTGCAAAAGATTTCAGGCGATTCCAGCCACCGAACCTGGACTGCAGTTTCTTCTGGTCACTCAACAAATATTTTTGAGTGTCTTCTACATACCAGGACTGGGGTATAGACAAATCTATCTCTGCCCTCATTGAGCCTCCATTCTCTGTAACCTTGCTGCAGACCTAATGTTGGTCTGCAGACCCCTAGTGCCAGTGTCGCTTTGGAGTTTGTTAGAAGTGTAGACTCTTAGGCCCCACTCTAGGCTGGATTTTTAACCAGATTCCCAAGTGATTAGTATGCACACGAAAGTTTGAGAAGCACTACGCCAGTACATGTAAACAAAAACATAGGTGAGGTAGTTTCAGGTGATTATGAATGTTGTGAAAAGACTGTAATGGGCTGGAGAGTGACAGGGAGAAGGAGCCCCAGAGGGTGCTGAGTGAAGTTGTCTGAGGAGGGGTCCTGTGGACTGAGGCTGAAATGATGAGTAGGCAGTGAGCCATGACGAGGTCTGAGGGAGGTGGCTCCAGGCAGAGGGACTCTCCCTTACCCTTGCCAGGCTTTGGTCACCCCCATTTTTTGATGCCAGGGTCAGATCTCTGGCGGGCCCTGTGGATGCACTTGCCTACTGTGTCGGGACCTGTATGGTAGGGCACGTGTTTGGCAGGGCGGTGTAAGTGCAAACAGCGGAAGAGCAAAACTTTGCTTTTGAAAAGAGTTGACTGTTTTATTAAACAGAGAAAACAGTTGAAGGGGATGGAAGGGTACCTTGGCAGTGATGGCTTCAAAGAGTTGACATTTTATGTAATTGGGAGGAGGAAGAGGAAACCAATAGAGGTCATTCTAGAATTGAAAGGACAAGAGAAAAGGAAGTGCTGAGGAATATAGATATAGATGAAGATTTGTTGAAAAATGGAGATAAACAAGAAGGAAGTAGACAAGGAAGCCTTTAGCCCAACCTAAGAGTGTAGACTGAAAAGTAGAGCATGGCTCTCAGTGTATGAAAGGTGGCTTGTTGCTTTCCTGGAGAATAGGTGTCCTTGATGAGAGCTTGGTAAGACCCTTTACTGTTTTTGTTTTCTTTTTGGTTTTATTCCAATATTCAAATTCCTCTGTTTTCAGATATTTCTCACGTACATTGAAATCATTTTGGGGGAAACCAAGGTGAATATCTTCGCCTGCTATGGGCACAAGGAATATTTGTGCCCTCCAACCATTGCTGAGAATGAAAATGCTGAATTGTAAATCCTCATTCAAGGCACCTGTACATTTATGTCAGTGGGAAAGAGTAGGGCAAAAAAAAAAGAAAAGAAGAAAGTGATTCAGAGACAGAGAGAGAAGAGAAATCAGAAAATAGCTGGCAGGGCTTGCTGTGTGATACACTGGCCCAGGAGTGCTGAGGAAATGAGCATGTGCAGAACCCTGAGTGTCTTGGTATTCGGTCATCAGGTTCTCTGACCACCTGGTTCTGCAGAGGCTGGGGTTAAGTCCACCAGAGAAAGGCGTTTGCTTTCCCTACTCCTGACATCCCACTTTTCCCGCCCATCTTTTTTTCCATTTTCCTTGCCCCACCCCTCTGGTAGAGCTGAGTATAACCTTACCATTGGTTCCAGTGTTTTTCAGACTTGAGAACCAGAATGATTTGACCTTGGGGTATTAACTGGATGTCTGTCAGGCAAAATGATTGTCATTCTCAACCGTGATAAAATATCACTCTTGACATTTGGAACAGTAGTTAAACACAATAACCAGAGCCCAGAAGATGTAGGTAGGATAATACGCAAATATCTGGGAATTCCCTTAAAGACGGTCTAGAAAGCTCAAGAGGTGAGAGGAAGGGACCCTTTTTTCTAACCATTGCAAAAATGCTTCAGTAAAATACAGCTTCACCTTTGGGGATAGATGGAAATAGTTTCGTGAAATGTAGGTATTCTGTGATACTCTCTGGGAAAGACATCATCCTGTGTGTTCCTACACTAGCACCATGAACAGTAGCACCTGAATATCTTGTTAGGACAAACAAGTGGGATACCTCAGTATATGCAGTTAATAACTGCATGCTGGGCACTTTAAAAGCACAATTGGCATGCAGTAAAGTAGCATAAACATGAGTTCAAAACACAAAGCAGATTGACATTGCTTGAGATATTACAATCAGCATAATCATTGCTTTAGTTAAACTCACCGGGGAGGGGGGGAGTGGATAAAAAAAAAGTGGTTGAATATTGGCACTTTCGTATCATTCAAGGTAATACTAATTGAGTACTCTGAGACAGTGTCTCTTTCTTGTTAGAGGAAGTGGGATGATGAGAGCTTTTACAGATTGTCTTAATACATCGCAAAAAAAGTCTTAGCAGTTTGAATCAGTCCTTTAGGGAACTCATAGATGTCCTATTACATTGATTCTTACAATGTTACTACTTCATTTTATTGCTTTATTAAGCAGTATAAAATACTTTGTGCAAAATAATCACCTGTACCAAAATAACTTAGGCATCTGGTTTACCAGCTTGCTGGTGGTGCTTGACAGTACCTTTGATCTAAATCTCTAAGCCTTATTCCAGTCTGGCTTTTTTAAAAAAATACAAAGAATTTTATTTATTACATGTTCTTACCTCTTTTGTCAAGTTGAAATTTGATGACAAGATAAACACTGAGCTGTCAGTTTAGAGAAATAGTACTACTTGAATATTTTTTCCTATGTGTAGTCTGGATTTTTATTAAGTTGGGAAGAATTTCTCATTAGTCTTCTGACTTTTTAATCTATGGACAGGCAGGATCAGTTCCAGAAGTTGTACTGTTTCTCAGATAATTTGGAACAAATCAAGATATTTTCGGATTGAAACAAAAAATTGCAGTCTTGGTTCTGTAGTGGTAAAAGGGGGTTGAAGGAGAGGGTTACAAGATTTATTTGTACTTATTCTGAAAAGCATTTCAGATAGAATAAGTGGGAATTTTTCTTCACTTTTTGGTGTTTAAATATAATAGATGGGTGTATGTTCTTGATAAAACACTTAATACTATACATAGATTCATCTTAAAACATTTTTCTGGCAAAGAAACTGCTGTACAAGAACAAATCAGTTGTGAAATGTTATTCTTTAAGAATGTTTTCCTGAAACTCTAATAGGTTTTTTGCCCCTCCCTCCCACCCCATTGGCTACTGAAATGGTTTCTTAGTAATGCTTTGTTACTCTGTTTTATTTCAACAATACTATATAGTAGTGTTGCTCCTATTTTGATGAGAGAACAAAAACACAAACATTTGTTAAACGAACAATTGCTTTTGATACTTGTCTTCGATAACGTAATCTGTACTTTCTCTCAAGTTTATTATGTCATTAAAATAAAATTATTTTTTAAGGAAGTCATAGGCAGAAATAATCAAAAATTAGATTTTTTATTAGGACTATTTGAGGGGATGTAATTCAATAAAAGTGTAGGCTTAACTACTTTTTTGTCTTACTTAAATAACTAATTTGTTACAAGTAATAAAGAAAATATCCGATATTGTGTGCTTTAGTATTTGTTACTTTTTAATGAAGGGATTGAACTGTGGCATTCTTTTCAGTGTGTGACATTACTTTCCCATGATGCAAGGTAGTTAATAAATTTTGCAATGATTCTTGAGTTGGAGTGTGAAGAAAAAAACGATAAATGGTTTTTCTCGCTGTTTGTCTGTTTCATCACTTAACCGGTCATGCTGCTAGTCCACTGGCCGTCACCACTTCGGGGTCGGTTAGTCTGTCCGCGTTCATGTGCCAGGTGCCAAGTGCATAACCAAGGGATTTCATAGAATGCCTCTTTTGTTAAGTTGCCTTTTTCTAAAAAATTTTGCCCAAACAGGTTTTTTGTTTTTTAAGTGGAATGGTCATTATTTTTATTGGTTCTTTTTATTGGAGGATGGCATAAAGGAGGGACATTATAGAAGGAGGAACTAGAATAGTAGTGAATTGAGGGTAGGAAAATAGTATGTGTGGGACTTTTCTCTTTTTCATGAATATATTGATGGATCGAAGAAAACGTAATAGAAGTGTCAAAATTGTTAATGTATTTAACAAACTATGGCTGCAAAAACAATCATTTTGTTATATTTTGGCATGAACAGTTGTTCTTTTATGGAGGCCATTAATCCTATTTTGGAATATCATGGGCATCTGAAGGCAATAGTTAGCAGTTCCATAAAGCATTGAATACCATGATAACATCCAGTAACCCTCACAGCTGTATTTCAGAATCTCTGCCTGTTTAAATGGGCTGTGAATGTACTTGCTCAGGGATGCATGAGCCACATCACCTATAAATTTGATTGGAAGCTACAGCACTGGCATAGGCTGATGGATAGCAGATTAGAGCCCTGATTAACCATGTGATTCGAAGACTGGGAAATATATTGTCTAAGCAAGATTCATCAGATGCAATCAGAATTTCAAGTGGTCAGATGAAATTCAAACGTATATTGTGTCTTTTCCTCCCCTGGTGCTTTTCCTCCTAGGTTGCCTTTTTTCCCCCTCTCTTTCCCCAAAGCTGAAAAATACTTCTTTGATGAATCTGCTCCTTACCCTAAAGCTGTCTGTCTGTTATTCATCAGAAAGCAGGTCGCAGTTCAGTGAGCAGAAGAAAAGGATTTTAATAGAAGCTGTGCCAAGGGCTGTAATGCATCATTTTAGGGCCCTAATTACATTACAATGACAAATATCAGTGGTGACAACAGCAATAACCTACATCCTTTAATGGCTGTGCTAGAAAAGGAGTTTGGGCCCCAGCCATTAGATTAGACTCAGTTTCAAAACATAGGCCATTAGAAGTGTGTGTCCACAGTATTATTGGCTGATCGCTGAAGCCCAGTGGAAAGGCCTGTAAATAAATGATGGCCTCCCTAAAGCTGGGTCCTGTGGGACAAAAGAGGCAAAATTAGATGCCCATGGAAGCAGCAGTGTTTCCGAGGCAACTTTAGCTTTCAAAGTGAGGAATGACCCGCTTAATTTTATGAAATCACACACACACACACACACACACACACACACATCCTACCCCCCTGCTGCCAATTAGCCTGACCAGGAAAATCCGTTGGCGTGACAACTTAAAGAAATTAAGAAGTCTTTTAGACAAAAGGAGACCTTTAAAGAAAAAGTTTGGAAGGTTTCTACCCCCTTTTTTCTGTTATGTATGTATCTTAACATACATGAGTCAATAAAGCGACTTTTTGGCTTTTCTACATTTATTTTTAAGGAAATGTAGATTTTTTTTTCATAGTTGCTCAGACTTAACATGGCCTAGGCCCCACATTAAAGGAGCCAAATAAGTACCTCTTGGTCTTTATTTTGACAGATGAGTGAGTTTCCTTAGGGTAGTTTTTGTTGCCTGGGTTATGTAGGCAAACTAGAGAACTCAGTTTTCTTATGTGCCCACACATTTTTCAACCCTCCTAGCAAGGGACTATTTTATTTATGTAAACAACATAATGAGGAAAATATGCTTGGCAGATGGTTCTAAGCATTAGAATCATCAGTTTGGTTTGCCCCAAAGTATCTCATTATCTTTTATTCTCTCCCCCTCCACCTCTGCCTACAAAAAGCTTAACAACCAAATGCCTCTGAGACTAGTGCTTTCAGTCTGGTGCATGCTGCTCTATTTTCTCAGCTCGCACTGGAATTTCACCCTGTAACCACTGTGGTATGTTCGGTCCAGGTGGAGAGTGGTTTGGTGATTCCCGTTGCAGCTTTTCATGGTGGTTTAAGCATTCTTAAAGGATAGCTAAATGCTCCACGGGGCCAGGGCAGTAAATTAAATCAGGTCAGCACGGCTGGGTCCTTATTCACTGCTGCTTATTGGTACTGGGTTTTTGTCCATCCTGTTAGGAATGCAGGCTGGAAGGGAAAGCTTAGGTTTGAAACTTCATGGTGAATTTGTGTTTTCTCTTGGCTGGCAAAGTTTTTAAGGTGCTGGTATTTAAAAGATTGCGTAGCCACAGAGTCAGAAGGGTTGCTGATGAAAGAAGGAAACCTAGATTGCACAAGTGGAGTGTCGCTGTCACTCTGGTAATGACTTGGCATGAAAAGGGAGAATTTTTGTCCTCCTGTAAAATGAGGAACTGACCCTGGATGGAATTTACATTAAGAATGTCTCAGGAATAGTAATTGCTTTATGTTTTCTGTCTCCCATCACTTCTTGCCTCTCCTTTTTCCTCACTCCATCATTAAAAAATAAGCTGTTTTGATGGATGTTAACTAAACTTACTGCAGTAATCATTTCACAGTATATATGTAAGTCAAATCATTACGCTGTACACCTTAACCTTATAGAGTGCCATATGTCAATTATATCTCAATAAAACTGGAAAAAAAGGTTTTTTGTGTATATGCGTGTAAAAACCCTGTTGTCTACATGTCACGTACTAAAGTATATAAGGAGCCATCTGATAATGTAAATTAAGGTGAAGTTCTGGGTAGCTTTTTTTTTTTTTTTTTTTTGCAGTACGCGGGCCTCTCACTGTTGCCTCTCCCGTTGCGGAGCGCAGGCTCAGCGGCCATGTCTCACGGGCCCAGCCACTCCGTGGCATGTGGGATCTTCCCGGACCGGGGCACGAACCCGTGTCCCCTGCATTGGCAGGCAGACTCTTAACCACTGCGCCACCAGGGAAGCCCCTGAGTAGCTTTTTAAAGAAAACATAGTGGTGGCGTTTCTTTTTTTTTTTTTTTAACTTACTATAGAATCCTATTTGTCTAAAATTTGAACGCTTACCAAATTAATAGAGAATACGCTCTATTATCTGACATTATTGGGACTTTTGCAGATCTATAGTACAATGGTAATTAATGTTCCCGAGGTTAGTCACCATATATAAATAATTGCTTTCTGCTAAGTATAGGAGGATTTTAGCATGTTCTAAACCTCTGCACACTGAAAACCCTGGTGGGACACATTTGGAAATTTTAATGGTTGACAAAAACATGCCATTTCCCAACAGTTTATAACTAAGAATCTGAAGTAGTCAGCTCACCTGAGTTGGTTGGGTGCTGTTCTTTAAGGAGGTTGGGGACTTGCTCATGAAATCTCAGTGCCTGTGTTTAGATAAAGCAAAGGCTGCAAATGTCAAACTCCAGTGAGTTATTAGGTGAGGGAAGTTGGGGTATAGGGAAGAATGTATCTTTACCGTCTAAATTTAAAAGACGCAAGGTTTTATGTAAAACCACATTAGAATGAACAAGGGTCCCGTTGAAGGCTTCTGAAAGCAGATTTCCAGTCATGAAAATTAAATTCCTTTCTATGTTGTCCTGGTGCTTGAAGGTTGACTTTTTAAGATGAATGCTCGTTAATAAATTGTGCTATTAATGTGGCACTGTTGTCACTGCCTCCTTTTAATGGGCTTGCTGATGAGAGTTTTCCTCTTCCTTAGGAAATCCGCCAGTCAGAATATAAAGTGTGTTTTAATATCATCCTGTTAATATTTCGGGAATTTGTAACCAGCTGACTGTTCTCTTTATTGCTTTCCTTTCCTTTTTTTTTTTTTTCTTTTCTTTTCTTTTCTTTTCTTTGCAGGCAGAGATTGTCAAGAGGCTGAATGCTATCTGTGCACAAGTCATTCCTTTCCTGTCCCAAGAGGTAAGGCAGTTGGTTTCAAGCACTGGGCTGGAAGGTACCATTTCAGTGGTTTTGCAGATAAAACTGACTCCTTGGCCTCGTCTGTCTCTTGGTGTTTGTATTGCACATTTCTAAGATACAGTGTTCGCATTCCAACTTTTACACCTTATTAACATTCAGTGGAATATAATTGTATTTATATAATGGAGTATTTTCTAATGTGCTAAGCAAAATTCAGTTGTTAAATCTTTTGCTGTCATTGGACTATGTAGTGTTGCTCAGAATTATGACTTTGTCATAATGGCATCTAATAGGGGAGATTGAAAAATTGCCCGGAAGACAAGAGCTTGTTCTATACTTTTGTCACTGGGCATTAAGAGTTGCCAGAAGATATATCAAAAAGCCTTTACATAGTAAACAAACTGATGTAACTTTTGGCTAGCAACTTCTAAAAAGTTACTTCTTATTACCTGATGAAGTCTTTATATTGTGGTTGCATTTGGGAAAAAGACACAAAAGATGGACTCAGTGGACTCATTTCTCTGAGTACCACAGACTTCACGCCTCGCCAAGCCCCCACGTGCAGCTCACTTTGCTTGCTTCTGCTCCCACTAGTGGAAGTGTGCACGCTGCCCACAGGTGCATACATGGTGGAATGAGGAGGTGCATTTCTAGTGCATGGTGGCTTTTTTTTTTTTTTTTTTTCCCCTCCTCTGCTTGCTTGCTTGCTTGCTTGCTTGCTTTTAGTAGTTACAAAGTTTAGGCGCACCAGCTGGAGAGAGAGAGTTTTTGCTTCTGGACTACTGAATCCTTCATTTGCTCAGGTAAGATCAGCTGTGAGAAGGAAGAAGCTAATAAATGGAATAGCTGCACGTCTTGCAGCCACAGTGCTTGGTGTTGTGGGCTGGAAGGCACCGAGGCACTTCCCTCCTTCCCTTCAGTTGTGTCACTGCTTTTCAGGAGAACGGTTCACCCGCCTGCCTGCCAGTGGGCATGCGCTGAGGTTAGCATGCAGCTGGTATTGGAGCGTTCCTGTGTGTTATAGATATGTGGATCCCTATCTGACTTCTTATCTGGTCTGAGCTGGGTTAGACCTCAGTAACCATGAGGAACTTTCATGGGAATATATCCTTTGGCGGCGCTCATATTCACAAACCATGGACCTAAGTTAATATCCTGAACTCAAATGCTCTTCTGGATCACAAACAACAAAGGATGTCTTTCTCGTCCTTTAGCTGTGACCACAAAACCACTGCCCACTATATTCCCATTTACCTATTTCTACTCAGGATTTGCTTGTTGACTAGATTACATGGAGTGCTGAAGGAGAGTCAAGGGGCGTGTTTGCATTTCTTTAGAAGTCTGGCTGCCCTTTGCCTGATCCATACCAGCGTGTATTTCTTCTTACTTTAAGCAGCTCTGCTTTATGGAGGTGGTGAATGGGAAGAATGTGTAACCCACCATGCTGTGACCAGGCTGAGGTGTTGTTCCCCAAGGCAGAGGGAGAAGTTTGAATTTTCCCTGGGGGAGTATTAGATTGTAGGCTTCTGAAGACACAGACTCCTACACATAATCACCAGTACAGCTTATTCCCATGGCATTTTTGCAGGATCTGTGGGCTTATGTTCAGATGTGGGGGGAGATCTTGGGGTGTTGGTGGAGCTAGCTGATTTGCCAGTAGGTCGTTTTCCCACATGAGTTATGTCGTTTGTGTGAGCAGGCCCGGTAGGAGCAGACTGTAATGGTAGTGGTGCTGAGCAAGGCTAAACTGGAATTAATTGGCTAAGGAAGTCGCACCCTGTGGAGGAAAGCCGTGGGGAGGTACTGGCAACTCCTTTTCTGCCTTAAGCTGGGAGGATAGGCACCATAATGTCACTACTTACTGTTTATTTCCCCAATACTTTTGACATTTCTTGGTTGAAATCCTTGACATGTGTAACGGATGACCTGTGTCGTGGTTTTCTAAATGCTGATGCTGTGTATATCTTTTCTTCTGCTTGCTTTGGATTTAATTGGCTCTTCTGTTTTTTCGTTTCCTAAGGTGTGTGTATATCTTTTAATGTGTGGGCAACAGACATGTTTGTTGCCCCGTCCAGTCCGGGCCTCTCGGATGTTTTGTGTCTGAACGCTGCCCACCTTGTTTCCTCTTCTGGGCATTCTGTGAGCATCGCACTACTTGCCTCTACCCTGAGGCAGATGGACTGTAGTCTGGAGGGAGGGCAGGAGGCAGGTTATTAGAGGAAGATGAATTCTATTTCCTGTCTCTTCAGAGACATGCAAAATCACTGTTGCATGGCTGCAAGCGTCACTTGGTGCTAGGACTGAAGGCTCTTAATCTGATCTTTTAACACTGGCTCTCTGTGTGACAGTCTCACTGCCAGAAGGGCAGCTGCGGCATTAGAATTTATTTTAAAATCTTTTTATTTAAAAGGTAAATGATTGTATTTAGAAAAAAGAAAAACATTTCCTGAAGACTAGTGCATAAGCTACAGGACAGTGGTTGGAGGGGTTTTTTGGAGCTTGGCAGGAACAAGAAGTAAATTTACAGACATCTAGATAAGTCTATTTTAAATTTCGCTCCCATGTGCTGACTAATGTACCTGCTTAATATTGCTTGTGTCTAGTGTACCACAGTTTCTAAAATTAAAAAAATATGTACTGAATGACAGCTGTTGAACAAATTTAGTTTTAACTGCAAGACATTTTTTGGGGAAGTAAGTTGTATAATTGTAGCTCAAGGACTCGAAGTGTGTCTATGTATGTAACATCAGAGAAAAGTATTTTCCTATTAGATTTCACCAAAACACTTTAAAAAAATTATAGCCAATATCTGTTTTAGTGATGTGCTTATTGCACTTGTGTACAACCACTTCCAAAGTTCCAGGCTTTAAACAAAGACATTGCCAACTCTTTTCGTTAAGTGAGTAATTGTCACTTACAGTTCTTAAAATTTCACAGGATCCTTAAAACCAGGATTTAGAGAAACCTAGTGAGTGAGTCCTCACCTGTCTGAAGCTGTTCTTTTCTCCCACTTGCTTTTGGCTTCTAGGGATGGGTAAGACTTTTCGGAATTCTGCTGCCCTCAGATTTCTTCTGTAAAAGGCAAATCTCAAAGCAGTAAATGGGAAGTTCTTCTCTGTCTCACTTCAGGTCTCCTTTGCTGAGGAGGAACTCTAACCAACTTCCTGTTGGCAGTTCCCTAAGCAAGAGATGGCCAGGGATGATGACAGTCACATCTGGGTCGAGTCCTGGCTTCCCTGTTACAAATTGCATGGCTCACTATAACCTAGTTAAGCTGGGTGACCTTTAGCGAGTGATTTGCCTCTTTAAGCCTCAGTTTCCTCATCTGTAGGATGAAGTTAATAATAGCATGGAACGCATATGATTGCTGTGAGGATTCCCTGGGATTGTCTGGTGCAGCTTAGCACATAGTAACCAGTGGCTCCTGAGGTTGGCTGGCAGTAGTACGAGCTGCAGCAGCAGCCTCTGAGAAGCCCAGAGTTCCCTTCTGAGAGGACCTGGAGCCAGCCCTCCCTCCCCTTTCTACTCATTGCCCTTTGGAAGAGTGCGTATTGTTTATCTTCCTCTCTGTTGTGCTTATAGGGGGAAAAAGTATCAATTAAAACAACCCAGGGCTGTGAACTAGCTAAAAATCTCCATGAGGCATATTAGGTAGCCTCAAGGGTGATTCTCTTCTAGCTCCCAAAATTAATTTTCCAATTTAGCAAACGCCCATCTCTCCCCAACCAGCAAGCAAAGATCCAAAACATGACAACTCTTCAAGGTGTTTGCGCTGTAGAATTCGCCTCAGAAGACACAGTGATTTTGGATGGGGTCTGTGTTCTACACACATTGTGATCTAAAAAAACAAATTTCTCAGTCTGGTTGGGGGACTGGCTGTTTTCAAAGTACCTGGTGGCTTAGTTGGAGTTAGTTTTGTTTTTACAAGTAGTTTGTGTGGATGGGCTCTGTATCAACGATTTCAGGATATAGCGTGTAGACTCTTAGACCTTAGTGAGCACTCAGCAGAATTGAAGGATGCCAATAAGTACTGACTTATCTCCAGTGCCCCCCAGCCCCCCTTTCCAGGAACACACCTTTAGGGCGATTCTAATTGTAGATTGAAAACTATGCACCACTTGTTACACCCTGGCAGCAAGGCACAGTGTTCCTGCTAACTTGGAATCAGACCAACTCTGCATCTTACTGGCTTTATATTGGGAAAGTTGATCTGTGAGTTGTAATACTCCTGTAGATGGTGAGAGTAACCCCATTTTTACAATGTTTACTATATGTATTAAAATGTAAAGCACTTTGGATAGTAAATGCCAGTTTTTGTTGTTGTTGTTTTTAACCTTTTCTGGGAAATGAATTTTATTCCAGCTTATTTTGGGTCCCAAGACCTTTGGAGAGGAGGGAGGGACTCGGTCAAAAACTGGGAAGAGTTGAAGGTAATATTTGTGAATGGGCGGGCTGGCTGGCGGTCTTCCTGTGAAATAAGCTAGGCTCGCAGCTCCAGGGGCTGCTTGCAACAGTGGGTGGTTAGCTCCACACAGATGATCTTTCAGAAGGGCAGGAATATTTAATTTTTTTGGAAAGCCTGTAAGTATTGTCTTATGCTGTTAGATTAAGCATTAACTAAATGTTGGGCACTAGCTGAGGGTCTTACTTAGAGGACAGTTGTGCTTTTTGAGGACAGTTGTGCTTTTTGTACTTTTTTTCCCTTGGGTTATAAAATAGTTTATTTTTGAGATGGGCAGGGTATGGTTTGTGGTGACTAACAAGGTTTTCTTAAGATGTTTGAGAACTTCAAACCCCTAATAGGCTGTAGGTCAGTAATGTATTACACGATGGTGACGTATTACGTGATAATTTAAAGCCTTCTTTCCTCAGAGTACCATTTGTATTTTTCAGAAACTTGTTGCTCCCCTAACAAGGAGCAGAGTTCATTGGAAGAGTTATGTTATGTGTGAGGCAGTGTGATAAGAGCCTGAGGTTAGGCAGACTTGGGACCAAATCCTGGCTTAGCCACTTGCTTCTTTTATCATGTTGAACGCAATACTTTATTTTCTGGGCTGCAGTTTCCTCATCTGAAAAATGGGATACCTGCACTACAGGGTTGTTATATGAGGACTAGTGATAATGTGAAAGACCTAGCTGGGTATTAGGCTGCTTTAACAGAGATTAAAGGAACAGTGGTTTAGGCAAAATAAAAGTTCGTTTTCCTCTTACATAACAGTTTGCATAGAAGCAGCTGTAGCTAATTTGGTGACTCCACGATGTTGTAAACTCAAGTTCCTTATATATTGACGTTCATCGTCCCCAGCATCACCATGTCCTGCCCCAGCCAGCAGGAAGGACGAGAGAACTTGCGCTTTTTCTTTGAAGGTCACGGTGTGGGTGATGCTCACATTGTTTGCTCGCTTTGCAGTGGCCAGTGCCTACTTACTTGCCCATAGCTAGCTGCAAGGGAGACTTGGAAATGTAGTCTTCGTTGAGTGTGCCCACCTAAAACTTAAACTAATGTAAGAGAAGGGATATCAAGGGATAGCTAGCAATTGCTTCTAGACACAGTGCTGTGCACAAAATAAAAATAGTGAGCATTATTATTATTACCAGCGTTGATTTGAAGGGAAGTCACACTGACCCAGTGGTGTATCTTTATGTGACAAACTTTAGCTCTGACTATATAATCAGCACAACTTGTATTTTAATCTATCACGTAAAATATAAAATAATGCAAAGTTCTTGTTATAGAAGCCTCTTCCAGGGTCTGAATTGTAGGGAAAGAGTCACCCATTAGGCATTCTTTATCATTCATACATGCACAGGGGGTGAAAAGGAACCCCCATGAACAGTGATAGGTCCTGTGGGCCATCTAGGTCTAGATACACAGCTTATGTTTATACCCATATTTTTAAAAGCACAAAGATTTTTGAAGACCCCTCTCAATTGAAGGATGGAATATAGGAGATCACTCATAGGACTGCCATATTTTGTAGTAGACTTGCTGGAAGGAACATGCTGCTTGAAGCTGAAAAAGTTATTGTTAAGGAAACTGCTTCTCATAAGTGGGACATTTGTGAGTCCTTAAGTTATAGTTCTTTTCCCCTCATCTATCTCAGACATACTCTTTTATGCGTGTGTCTTGTCCTCAAACTGGAGAAAATGGGATCAACATTTTTGACAGTCTGCCCCCCCTCCAAATCATGAAAGGTATATTGGATAAGTCACTCTTGGTTTTGTGGAATTTTAAGACATCTCAGAAAAAGTAGCTCAGGTTCATTGCTTTGCAGCATCAAACTTGATCCATTTTTAATGTCTTGGGCCTAAAACCATTTCCAGCCACAGCCTGAAGTAACCTGAAATGAATGTACCTTACTGGACAGGGTGAGAGAACAGAAAGTGGTTCCTTATGACCAATGGCTTCCTAATTCCCATTTATCAAACCCATGGTCATCGTTAGATTTGGAGAAATGGCATTATCCATCTTTAACCTTGTTTTCAGCAGGTCGTTACAACTAGTTTCTAGTCATTCAGTGCCAAGGAGGTGATGGATATTGCCCTCCTCCCCTAGTCCTCTGCAATTCCGTAGCTAAATTTTCTTGTTCCTTGAGTTCTGTAAGCAGAAGCAGGCTTTTTGGAGGCTGTGGAGGAGCCCAGATTGGAGTGAGCACTTCTTTTTGCCTTGCATCTGTGAATATTAACAAATGAAAAAAGAAGAATTCAAATCTTTCTTTTGAGCATATTTAACCAAAGTTCTCTGATGATTAGAATTTTTAGGAGTGAAAATTTTAAGCCTTCTTTCTACTTTTATTCTTATATTTACCTAGAGAAACGGGAACATTCCAACTTAAATTCTTTCTAGTGCAAATTTAATTTTTAATTTTAACTAACTCAAAACTGTGTTTTTATTGCCTTGTTAGCTTTTCTAATGAGTAGTAGTTGTGTTTTCTCCAGAATTCTGTAGATTAATTTGGGTGTTCTACATTGCATTTAAATAGTAGAAAATAATACACAATTACATAGTAGTGATAATGTGTATTTAAGTTCCAGTAGGCTAAGATAGCCAGTCAAATCAATGAACTTCTATTTTGGACTTTGCATAAATTTGGTCCTTTTAATTTGATGGAAAACAAACCCTTTCGCTGTGTTATGAGATACGGTTGTATGTCAAGTGCTGTTTATTTGGCACCTGGCTTAATATGGCACTGAATTATTCTGAACCACATTTTGCATGGGTAGAATAATCATGAAATAGAAGTTGAAAAATGTGATCAGTCACTTTCATATTGTGCCTTAGGGAGGAAATGAACAAAATACAGTGGTTACATGCACCGGTGGTAGTGTTCTCGCCTCATAATGGCACCAGGTTAACTTGTCTTACTGCTTGCTGTTAACTTTGTAAGGAATCAATGGCTTATGAGAACATGGTTTGATGTAGGAGAGCTTGGCTGAAATCACCAGAGATCCCCTGATCTGTATGCAGTGACACCCGTAAGACCTGAGATCATTCATTAAGGGCCAGCAGCCTTTACAGGGCACGTCTGCTTCCCAGCCAGGGCCGTTTCATCAGTGTTGGTAATGTGTTCTGACAGTGTTGTGTATCCAAGGAATGTCCTAAAGTGACTAATAACACCTGGAGTGGGACTTTAGAGGATTCGGACCAGTTTTCTAATTTTTACATTGGGCGGCCTTCCATTTAAAATGTTTTTTCTCACAATACTGAGTGAGGCATCAGAGAGCATAATCCTGTCCTAAGTTCCATGGCTGACAGATTGACTTGTTCTGCATGGCCGTGTGTTTGGTTGACAGTTGGATATTTGGTGAGATCCTTATGGCCTGCTTCCCCTCAGGAAATGAAAGATGGTTCTCAGGAAGGAGAACTTTTTTCTGCAGGTTTAAATGTGGGCCTCCTTCCAAAGGCAGCAGTGCCAACTCTTATCTGTATGTGTCTAAAAAAATTAGTGTGTATTTGAGAAACTGACTCATTTCTTTGACTTTCAGTTAGGTAGTGGTTGGATTATTATTACTGGACTTAAGCTTTAAGGTACCTTAAGTTAGAGCTGCATTGTCCAGTACAGTAGCCATGGCCATAAGTAGCTAGCTAGATTTAAATTAAAATTAACTCAAGTTAAATGTGGTTAAAAATCCAGTTTCTCAGTCGCACTAGCCACACTTTGTGTTCAATATCCACCCATATGTGGCTAGAGCACAGATCTAGAACGTTTCCAGCATTGCCGAAAGTTCTGTTGGAAAGCTCTGGACTCGTAGAGCTTATTGGACATATCAGTGAAGAATGCCTTGCCTGCATATGAATGAGAATGAAGAAGACAAGGCCAAATGGTCAGTACGAGAAAGACTCGGGCAACATTTCCCAGGGTGTCTCCTGAGAGCCTTAATCCCGAGCTCCATAGCCAAAATTGTTTGGAAAGGCCTGCATACATCTTCACCCTCTTTCGAGACTTGAAGCTCTGAGAAGGCGAGCAGTTTGCCAGGTATTAGCCAAATTACACCTTGTGAATTTTAAAATTGTATTTTGTATAAGTAATAACCTAATTTCTTGTGGGCCTAAATAACGTTTCTTGGGATACCATTTAGGAAAGACTGACTAAAAGAGTTTTGGTTAAATTTATAGCTCATTTGTGTTAGTAAACTTGGTAGACTTGCTGGAAAAGGCTCTGACTTAATGGATGTGGAGTGACGCTTTTACTTGGATTTGATCTGCTCAGGATCAAATTGTGTCTAGTCACATTGAACACAGCCAGAGGAGTAGCCGGAAGGATGAGCGAGTCTCCTAAAGCCAGTGACCTGGGGATATTTAACCTGGAATAGAGAAAGTTGAAAACATGCATTGTGCCATTTTCAAATACCTGAGGGTGCACTACTGTGGAGGAGAATTTAGAGACAGAATCGTGTGGGAAGTAGTTAGGGAGCAGTCTTCTCTCCTCCTCCAGCCACTCATTCTTTCTCTTCCTTGATAGACAAGCTTCTTTATCCTTCAGGAACCTTATCCAGGCTGTTCCCTTTGCCTCCATTTCTTTTCTCCCTGCTTTTCACTCGCGGAACTCTTGCACATTCTTCTGGTCTCAGTTGTCCGGTCCACTTCCTTACGGAATCTTCCTCCAACCCTAAGACTTGATTAGATATTTCTCTGATGAGTGATTTCGTAGCATCCTGTCATTGTCTTCATGGAAACTGTCCTGCATCTGTAATTACAAAGCCTCTTGAATGTTATTAATTCACTGTCTTGTTCATTAATCCTAGTTCCTACCACAGTGCTTGGCACACAGTAGGTGCTTAATAAATAATTGAATGAATGAATAAGAAAACAAAGCCTTTCCTTGATGCCCCAGGAAATGTGCTGACCGTTCCTGCCAATAATCTTCCCATGTCCTTTAAATCCTACATTCCTGTATTGTAAGACGCCCTCTGTGAATTGAGTAAGGAGGGGGG
Organism: Delphinapterus leucas; assembly: GCF_059928025.1. NCBI lineage: Eukaryota > Metazoa > Chordata > Mammalia > Artiodactyla > Monodontidae > Delphinapterus > Delphinapterus leucas. Next base: position 84,380,018 of record NC_143134.1, read on the forward strand.
CCATTATCTCTTGCTCACTTTTGCATTGCCACATGTCAGGATAAGAATTTTAGTTCATTTTGCATATCTGTCCTTACTACCCCTATACTACCCCTGTCAATAAGAGGGATTTTTTTTTAAAAAATTGTAAGTTGTGATAAAAGTTTTTTAAATTAAAGTTTTTATTACAGGTACCAGATCTATTGCCATGCCTCAAAGTATTGGCATGGCAGATACTGTCCTTGTAGTCTCTTCTGAGAAACATACGTTCAACATCTAAGGTATATATATATTCTAGTGGTTTGTTAATGCCAGTTTCTCAGCAGGCTTTGTTGGACTTATCATAAGCTTATATTGTTTTAGTCTCTTGCGTGTGGAAAAAAATATTCTTAATACTTTGAACAAGTGCAAAAAGTAATTTTACGATGATGAAAGTAAGTAGGCAAGTGATCTAACGTATAGATTTTCATTTTACTGGTCTTTTTTTTTTTTTACAACCATGCTTGTATTCCTTAAATCACAGTATTTTATTGAGATGTAATTTATGCATCATAAAATTCACTCATTTTTTTAGGTGTACAATTCAGTAATTTTTAGTAAATTTACAGAGTCGTGAAACCATAATCAGAATCTAGGTTTTTTGTCCGTTCGTTTGGATTTTTTAAAATTACAGGTCACAGTATTTTAAAGAATACATATTTGAGGTTTTATTTCTTTAATTTTTTCTCTCCTCCAAATCCCAGTTAGAGGCCCCTCTCTCAGAGACCCTTGGCTCATTAATGTATTCCTAGTGGCACTTTATTTGGTGGTGCTGGTGGAAAGTTCAGACGGGGAACTCGTATCTGAGTGAGCAGCTTGAGCAATGAGAGAGGCCACAGGACTCTTCCTCCTGCAGATTTACCGGGTCTAGAGTGGCTGTCACCACTTGTGGTGAGGCCACAGAGGAGACCAGCAGGAAGTGGGAGAGGAAATGAGACGTGGGTGGAGCGGGAGGAGAGGGGCGGATGGGGAAGGGGAAGAGACGGCAGACTCATGGGAAAGCCTTCACGGTTCTAAGAAGATGTGAAAAACTTGCCAGATTTTCTGAGTCAGAGAGTTTATATGTTGAAATTTGAAAATGGAAGAGCAATGCCTCTTTGGGTCCTATTGCGAGAGTACTTTAGGGCTTCTTCTCCTAGTGTTCATTTTTTGCTTTTGGGATCATTTGCCCTTCTTCATGCTGCTTCAGTGTGTGGTACAGTGTTACTTGTGGCTGAGTGAGCAATGTCCGAGTGTTTCTGGTGCTTTCAGAGCACAAGGGGGGAGGAGGCATGCTTTGCCTTAGGGAGCTTCCGTTCAAAAAGTCCTTAAGCACCACATGATTCACGGTTGTAAGCAGAAATAGGGAAATAAAATCCTGAACTACAGGTAAAGTTCAGATATGGTATTAGCCCATGGCCATTGCCAGGAGAGAAAAGGAAGGAGCTGAGTCATGACTTCCATTGTCATTTTAGCTTTTTAGCAAGAGTTTCTATAAAAGCATCTGATGTCAGTGTTAACGGTTCACTGGTGTGTTTCTGGTTTTCTCAGTAAATGTACCTGATTTTAATGCCAAGTCAGAAAGATATCCCCACTGCCTAAGGCATCTTTGCTCATCTTGGCAGTTGGAATCTAGTTTATGTAGCAAGAATTGAGCGATCTTCATGGTAGAAAGGCCCTGACTAGATGTATTTTCTGCATTTCTGTCTCATGGAACTGTTCTTTGAATACTTAATGTAAAGTAGATGAGATTTCCGTAATATGGAGAGGTATTTAAGTAATATGCAGAAATGGCGGAGAGTAAGAGCTTTTAAAAACTTTAATTGAACGAATGGATGCGTGAATGGAATGAGAGGTATGCGTGTTGAATAAGTGTACATGTGTTTCTTTGGCTTTCAGTTTCATGGAAGTTTTGAGCAGCCATTGTTGAGTGTTGGAAAAGTAAAAGGTAGAAAATTCCATAAAAACTTGTCCATAAACTCACTTTGAATATTAGATAATTCCCAGAGTCGTCCTACATGTTTTTTGTTTGTTTGTTTTTTCTGCTTTCCAAGTACTGCTAATTTTCACTACCCTGACAACCAGATTTGTCCTAAATCTAAACACGAGCTCTGTGCTTGGCACATGGTAGATGCTCAATAAACATACATGGTCAGGTTGGCTTCAAGAGAGAACTGCTATTACTGGCCGTTTTATCGATTATACCTCTCTGTTCCTTCTAGTGTTTTCATGAATCTTTAGGATTTTTACTTTCAGAGAAAGAGGAAAATGAATTATTTCACTTCGGTAAATATTTTATTAAAGAGTAAGGATGGTTGGAGATATCTATTATAAAGATTTTGGGGATTGCTTCTGAAGCCCTTGTTCTGAAACAGACTCTTAAAAAAAAATCAAGGTATACAGATCAGAGTATAATGATATATCAGAGTATAATCAAGGTATAATGATCAGGGTCCATTAGAAGTGTAAAATGCAGTGATCTGTCATTTGACAGTTTTCCTTGCATTATTAATAGGCATAAAATACACATTTCTATTAGGAAATCAAGGGTGAAAACACCGCATGTAGATAAACTAATTTAAAGCAGTTTCCTTTCCCACATCACCTCCCCCACTACCCCTACAGAGCTGGGAAGTGGAAATAGTGGCCACCCTAGTTAATCCCAGTAACTGTATATTTGGGGGCTTTTCAGTGTAGTACCAGGTGTGTCGAGGGGAATTGCACATGTAACTGATGGCTTAGCCTTTTCTGTGTATTAAGCAGTATGATAGTTGAGCTTCGTACTCACTTCAAATCAGAGAATGTTAGTACATTTCTCAGCTGGGGTCAACCAAAACAAGACTCTTCCCAGCCCCAGAAAGGAGTACCTGTTTCACAGCACAGTCTCTGGCTCTTCATTCACTAAACCAAGTTGAAAAAAGTACAGAAGAGGACCTATTTTAGACTCAATTTGAGTGTGTATGTACTAGAGTGTTCAAGTGTATTTAGTTGGGAATAATATTTACATTTTGGGGGTACTGTTTAAGCACTTGTGTGTGTCCAGATGTGAGTGCCTTCATGCAGAGACTTCTGTGCTATTTAATTTTTCTGATATTACTAAAATTATTAAAATCAGATCTTGCTTATTCTCTTTAGAACTTAATCGTGGTCAGAGGGATTTTCCTATGCTGTCCATCCTAAGTTTTCAAAAGAAAAATAACTGAAACTTGTAGGTTTTAGTTTTCCTATTGCATTAAAAAAAAAATACCTGAGGTCCTTAAACTTTACTGCTGGCAAGAGTTGTACATTTTTAATATCTTTTAAATATGCAGCCCTTAATGACAGGAATGAAATTAGCGCTTTTTTCACATTTACAGAAGAAATGTAAACGTTGAATTCTATATGTCCTTCTAGTGTCTTCTCTAACAGATACCAGGTGGAAACTTAGTAAGTACTTGCAGGCAATATTTTCAAAGCATGTCTTATGTAAGTGGCAGAGAAAAAGACAAAGAAAGCAGGTGAGATGGGTTGTGTTGTTTTGTTAGTATTTGTGGAAGATGTTGGGTCAAAGTGCACCACTGATTTGAAAGTAAAATTTAAGTTGCTTCTATCAGTTGTAAGGGAGCATCTTTCATGGGAGCGCAGGGATGATCCCTGCAGTTGGATGTCCAGCTACTTCTCAGCACTGTAGACACAGAGGTACCCTAGACATTTAGTCATCCACCACCCAAGAGCTTTTATTTGAAATATGGAGACCCCTGAATCCTGTTTTGCATGTAATTAAAGTTAGAGGACATGTTAGGAAAAGCTGTTCTTGACTGACTAGAAAACAAATAATTGTATTCTGTTTCTGATCTTCATTTATAGCACCAGCAACAAGTGGTGCAGGCTGTGGAACGGGCCAAGCAGGTGACCATGGCAGAACTGAACGCCATCATTGGGGTACGTGGCCTTTCCATTTTAGCTCTGATCATCTTAGTGTTTGTTATCAGCTCTCTCTCACTCTCCTTTTAAATTTTGTTCAACCAAAGGGGCAAAAGGCAATGAAATGAAGCACTTTGCCTTCAATCTCACATGAAGTTTGTCAGGAACTGTGGACATCTTCTCACCAATTCAAGTTGACAGTATTCCTGAAAAGTTTCCCCCTAAGGAGGCTGGGTAGTTCTTTTTCATAATACTTCTTTCCTTTGCAATCAGCCTCTGTTGCTAGCCTATTGCCAGTAAAAAGACACACATTGCCCTGATGTTAAAATGACCTGATTTCTTTTACCTTTCCTCAAATACAGAGTATCTTAATACCATTTTTAGTGACATAAAATGTACATTTTCGCATCTCCCTGCTACTCTTCCTCCCCTGTGATGAGTGGTTCTTTAAGGACTAGTGTCCATTGGTAGTAGAAATAATAGATGAACCATACCTTTTTGCAAAATCAGCGGGCCAGTTGGAAAATCCTTCCTAGTACCATTAACGTTGCATAGAAATCCTGCTGGAATTCATAGGTTTGAGCAGTCGCTCCAACTCCACTTATATTTTTGTTCTTCCCGATTAAGGTAACCAGTAATAAAATAAGGTGCTAAAACTTAGAAATAATAAAGGCAAAAAATCTTAGCTGAGAAAAGCACAATATTCACATCTCTGTTTATGCAGCTGTTAGAAGCAGCTCCTTAGGTTATTCTAATGAAGACACTACAACTGTACTTTCCTCTTTCTGCCCCCTCCCAAATACTTGCTTTTGTGTATAGATTATACACAAAAGTCTTCTCCCTTTTTTCTTCCTCAGTGTATCAAACACACTTTGAAATGCTGATTATTCCATTTACTTTCATTAAAATTCAAATTGCTGAGTGAAGATGCAGATAAGGGTCGCCTGATAATCAATCTGAAGTGAAGATATTGCTTCAATTATGCCTCTGTCTTTTAACAAGGAAATCAGACCTCTGGGATGGCTGCCGATGGTGGTGGAGCAATAGTCTGATTGCAGCTTGTTTTTAATGGGCTATTTTGAGCTCTATTTTGTGTCCCTCTGACCACAAGAAAATACCAGTAGTAAATTAGAAGACATAATAAATGGAAAAGAGTAACCTTTATTTCCTCGGAAGTGTCCTTTGGCAAGAAGAGGCTGAATCAGAACGAGCCATGTAGAGACTCATTTGTTGTATATTTTCTGTGTTGAGGGGGTGGTAGAGAGATGAGAGATGAATACATTTCACAATTAGTTTTTATTTCCAAAAATTCCAGAAAACGGCAGTATAAAAATTTCTTTTTTTAACGTTGAGAAAGCTTTAATTTTAAAGTTAGTGTATATGTATATACCAGCTGTGTTTGCTTGAAGCACATGTTGTATTCCTTTTGGGATATACTTCGATTACCAAATCTCCCAAGGTCACTGGGGATAGAACCTCCTTTTCTCACCCACTATGCAGTCTGCTGTCGAAGGAGAGAATACATGGGTGAGGACCTATAGAAGAGCTGCCTGGGTCATTTCTGCCTTGGTGTTTATTTTTGTAGGAACTGCTAAAATACACATAGCCGTCCTACCTTATGTCTGGTTGGCAGCCCTTTCTAGGAAAACAGAATGCTTTTATGTTTCTTTTTTGAGTCTTATTAGTTACTGTCGGTACAGTGGTGAGATTAATCTAAATGAGAAACACATTGTTTTGTGTTGGATGTTGCTTAAAAATATGAGGGAAGATGTAAAAGCAGAACAGTTCCCTTTCTTTGATCACGTCAAGTATATTTTTAATACTGTTTTATATCTATTTCATTTGCATACTTTGTTTTGAATGGGATGGCAGATGGCCTTTTCTCAGGGAGAAGATGATTTATTAGACTGTAGCCAAGTAACTGACAGACATATTGTGTATATATGGATTTAATTATTAAAACAAAGCTAATTTAATTTGGTGACCTAAAAACTTATTTGAAGAACCAACTCAGAGCTGCATGCTATCAAAGCAGCGTGTGCTGTAGTTGGTGGATCTGGTGGCAATTCCAAATTATTTGTATCTGAGCAGAAAATGGAATCAAAATCACATCATCTGACTGTTCTGCAAAACAGACTGCAGAAATAGAAAAAACAAACCCAGCAGTTTTAGGGAGCCACAAACCAAGTGAGAAGGAAAGAGCCCCATTACACCGAACTCGCTTGATGCATTTCTGTGGCTGCTGTTCTCGGTCTTTGTCTGTTTCAGCCCTGCTTAGTGCCTTGTGTCCAGTAGTTTTCAGTTGTAACATTGTGGAACTTTAAATGCACCTGCTGTTCTGTGTCTGGTTAGGCATGGCTGTGTTGTGAGGTGGTGGTATTTTGACCTGCTACCAAAAGTGATGAGAGGTCAATTTTAGATTTTTGTGACTTGATTTTTAGGTAGTCGTCAGTGATTTTCTGCACCCAGGGAATGAAAGTTTTCCTCCTGAGAGGCAAAGACCCACCTAAGCCCCTGCAGACCTTCATTTATTTCTCACTGCATATGTGTCTGTTTTATATGTTATGCACACCATCCAGACAAGCACAAATGTTCCCAAATTTAATGAAATCTGATGAAGCACCTTTTTTAACTCTGCAGTATTATTCTACCTTCATTGGTAAATGAGCCAAACCAGTGATCCATGCAGTTTAAATGCAAAAAGCTGAAGTGAGCCCGAAACCTGGAGAGGCGGCTTGTTCTCTTGACAGTAAGCTAGTTGTGTTCAATGGAATGAAACACAGTTATAATGATTTCTTTCACAGGTCATGTTCGGTTGAAAACTGTTGATAGATAGAAATAAGTTAAATATCATTTATCTTTTATTTATAGGGAAAAAAACCCAGGAAAATGCCTGTGCTGTTTTCTGTAGTTAATATTTTGTTTTGAATTGTTCGTATTTCACATTCCCTTGAAGCTTTCCTGGAGTTCCCTCAAATGGGAGGGGAATGGGAATGTTATGCATCTAGTTAGATCTTGTCATGTGGCCTGCTAGCCACTGTGTTTTTAAATTAGAATCTCTATAAGATCACACTGTTGGAACAACACACAAATTGTAGTTTTAAATCAGTAATATGATCTAATTAGAAATGATGTTTTCATTTCCTGTATTACTAAATTGAGTCATCTGACTATCTTAAAATGCTTTTTAAACCCATTACACTACATAATCAGCACATGCTGTGTGAATGTGGTTATGTTTAATAAAGGAGGCTAAGTTGGAACCTCATAAGAATTTCACCAAAGAAACTCCCATTAAGAAAAAAGTCCTGTTAGTACAAACATTGGAAAAGAAAATGTTTGGCTTGTAAACATAGAAAATGGGGTTCCTTTGGATTCCTCCCCCCTCTTTTTTAACCTCTTTGAGGAAAGAAATGATAGAAATGTGCATTTTTAAAAAAAGTACACCCCCTTAAAAAATCCTTAAGAACAGGTATGCCATGGTGTTGTAGGAAAATGCAGTTTAGCACAAGAAATGCTGAACCTCAATTTTTAGCAGTGACATTTTAATGATAGGAAGTCTGCAAAATTATTTGCCATCAATTGTAAAGGCAATAACAAGCCTTGGTGGTTTTTCACACTCTCTGTGTTAAGTGCTTTCAGAATGACAGCGTAAACTGTGTTAGAGAACTCCAAGGAAGTAAAACTGATTAAAATGTTCATGCTTGAATGGTGCTGATGGAATAGTTCATTTGGACTTTCTCTACCTCCTGCAGCTCAAGCTGAAATATTAAAATTCAGTGGATTTAAATCTCTCTCCTCTCAGCTCAGGAAAAAAACATTACATTTTAATAGGTTTTAAACCCATAATTCATTGGTTTGGAGCAGCGCTATTAAATCTATTTAAATATTACTTGTATTACTAAGGCAGTGATTTAAATGACTGTGCCTTTACCAGTCTATGTGTTTGAGTTAGTTTAAAAAAAGAAAGACAATACCCTTGGGGTTTTTTTCCTTCCTCTTAGCATTTTGTTTTATCGGCCTTGTCCTGTGATTGGCCCTTAAATTGTGTGTGTGTGTGTGTGTGTGTGTGTACACATATATGCATTTTAGATTGGCATTCTGGCACAAGGTCTTGCAGTATGACAGTTTTTAAATGGTACGTCCCTCTTTTTCCATTATAGATTTAAAAACAGCTATTTTAAGTTTCAGAGGCATTTAGATCCACCATCGTGATAATTTCCCTTGTTGTCTTTATAAACTAATTAGCCATTAGGCAAAAAAGCTGAAAGATATAAATATGTGTATATATTAAAACATGTGTGTGTGTATGTGTTTTCCCCACCATTACATCACAGCCTCTAATAGCACAAAGTTTGAAATAAAATTAAAAATAGAACTTCACTTTTTTGACAAAAGCAAAAATGTGTGAAGTATCTGAGAGCCGTATTTTATCTCTTCTGTGTTTGCTAATAAAGGGCTTTCCAGAGGTATTCTTAATTTTGCAGTAGTTGTAGCCTTCACCCCTTTTGGGCACAGATATCCTGCAGTGCAGAAACCGTGTTGTCCTTCCTTGGCCCACCTCATACCCTCCTTATCTGCCTTTCTCTCTAGTCATTGCTACTACAACATGTTTTCTGTGGCTTGACAACACCTCCCCTCAGCTGCACTGGGAAGCTCTTTCATTTCCCCAGTGCTTTTTGTGGGGAGTCCACTCCTCACTTAGGCGTGTGCAGCGTAGAAGAGTGAGGGAGTTTCCCCTCACCGTGGGGTAATCCTGGGCTTATATGCAAACAGTCAGGGGACCACTCCCCTCCTGACCCTTTGGTGGGCGATTTTGAGATGCTTTCTGCATACAGTCCTTCACAGAGGGGTCCCAGCAGGATGGAGTTCAGTTGCCTAAAGCAGTGATCAACTACCTTGTTTTGAGTTTTTCCCTCCTTTCCTGATCACTTTCTTCAGGCCCCACTCCTGTTTTGGAATCATTTTTCCCGATTAACTGCAGCCAAGCCCCGTCCCTCCGCTTTCCTGGAGAATCTAAGACGCTCAGTATTTGACTTCATAGGCCTCAAGCTCTTAAAGGGGACTCTCTGGTGTAGGTAGGCAATTGAACTCATGTACTACAGTCATAGTTTGTTGTGAGCTCTGTGCATAAAACATTTTCTTTAACGTCTCAGCTTTTACATGGTTTTTTAAATGACTACTCTTCAGTGAACTTACAGGTGAGCTTCCCTTTCTTGTTCTGATTACTATCGGTATTTTCTAAATGTATATTATATGGAATAAACTTAAAAACAAGCTATAAAATAGATTTCTGTTATATCAGAGATTGTTATTCCAGCTTTGTTACTGTCTTTACTCAACAGTGTGTCTGGAGCTTAAAGACTTCATAAAATATGCTGGCCACTGACTACATGACGTACATAGATTGGTGGGATAAGGGTTGGAGGTGGAGGGCAGAGGCTGGTTTTCTGCAGTTGTAGGGCTCTGTTTACCTGCTCATCTAAGCCAAAGAAAGCAGTGTTAACGTCGTTCTACACATTCCTCTATCTTGTATTGGTATGTGTGCCCCTCACTTTTGGTTGTTTATTTATTTTTTTAACTTGTTCATTTACTGTGGATCATCAGGGGACTGTTATTGAGTGATGTAGTCATAATCTAATCTTTGTGCTGTAATTTGATGAGGCTCTAAGAGGCAGTAATTTCCCTTCTCTCATATCAAAGACTCTCATATACTTAAGTAATTTTTAAACCCTGTCTCTACTTCAGAACTCCCTAAAAATAAAAAACCTAGATAAAGAACAGGATTTCTAATCTGTGCTTACTTTGTACACTCTGTTAATTTGTTACAAAGCTTCTCTAGAAGAAATTTCTAGAAGCTAGTCAGTTTTGTTTGTTCTTAATTGTTGCTAACCTGAAGTGCTACTGTTTTGCGCCTGTTGAAGGGGGAGCCCTCTCTCCCTCCTTCCCCCTAATAAATGCGTTTCCATAGCTCCTGGTAGATTCAAGCGCACAGTGTTACAGGAGTTGCAGAATGTGTCTAGGCGGGTGCATCTGACCTAGCTTAAAGCACGTGGGCTTTGGGCTTCCACTAAGAAGAAAGTGGAGTTTCCCAGAGCTGTGCATCTGCATTTCATTCACACCAGTGCACAGCAGGCGGAGCCTGTGTAGGGGTCCAGAGGACTGGTTGGGAAGTGTTACACAGAAAAGCAGGTTTCACTCAAGGCAGCTTGCAAGTTTGCACGTTGTTATCCCTTTTTTATTGGTTAGTGTGGTGTTTTTTTGTTTTGTTTTTATTTGTTCCCATTTTGCTTCCCCCTTTCTAGTTCTCTTACTGACTTCTTCCCAGTAATGTTTCTACAAGCAACATCGCCAACTCCCATCTAGCCAGACCTTTTCCCGCGTGGACCCAGCCTGCCTTGTGTCCCTCAAAGCTGGGAGAGAGGAGGCAGGCTCCCCCCAAACAGGCAATTAAAGGATTGATGACTTAGGCTAAGTTTTAAGGACTGTTGGTGTGTGTTCTCCTCAAAGCTCCCTAGCATATCATTCTCCCTAAAAATGCATTTGTGACCTTATCTCCTAAGGACTTTTGTGAAAAGGTTAGAACCTTTTATAGAATACTAAGAATAATTTAATGATTACATCTACTCATTCATTCGTTCATTCATTCGTTGCAGCCCATTAAAGGGGCACATTTAAATATTTTTTAATGTTTTCTGAAACATTCTGAAATGATCCTCAGATTACATTTAAATCATCTTACTAAGGTTTTGGTGTTTGCAAGCTTTCTGATTTTACATTTTACTACACATAAATCAACCTTAATTAGCACATTTTAATTTCAATAAAAGTTTAGTGTCCAAGGATAGCAGAATAAGGAGAAACAGGTAATAATAGAAAACGTGGTAAAAATGAGGCTGCATGCATTTCTAAATTTGTATTTTTTTTAATTTGGAATTGGGAGCGATACATATTCATTATTAATATTCTGTATATTTTTAAAGATTTACCAAGGTATAATTTACATAAAGTAGAATTTACTCTTTCTAGCTCATAGTTCTGTGAGTTTGACAACCCAATATAGTCATGTGACTGCCACCACTGTCAAGGTACAGAATTTTTCTCTCCTGCCTTGCCCTACCTCCCCAAATTCCTTTGTTCTTTGTAGTCAGTCCTTTTCCCTACCCCAGTCCCTGGCAACTGCCCATGCTGTTTTTCCTCCCAAAGTGAGCCTTTTTGAGAATGTCATATAAATGGACATATATATATATATATATATGTAGCCTTTTGAGTTTTCATCTTCAGTTAGCATAGTGCATTTGAGGTTTGTCTATGTGGTTGCCTGTATCAGCAGTCAGTTCCTTTGTATAGCTGAATAATATTCCAGTATGGATATAACAGTTTATTTAGCCATTCACCCCTTGAAAGGGCAGTTGGGTTGTCTCCAGGTTTTGGTGTTTGTGAATAAAGCCTGAGTAAATATTAACATACAGATTTTTGTAAATTTTGTAGGTTTTTCCCTAGAAGTGGGATTGCTGAGTTATATGGTTAGTGTATGTTTAAAGTAACTGACACACTGTTTCCCAAAATGACCATACTGTTTTTCAGTCTTCACTAATATGTATGAGAGAACCTTTGTTCCACATCCTCACTAGCACTTGGAATGGTAGGTTTGGGGAGCTTTTAGTCATTTCTGATACGTGTATAGTGGTACTTGTGTTTTTGTGCATTTCCATAAGAGCGAGTGATGTTGAGTGTCTTTTTATGTGCTTATTTGCCACCTCTATATCTTCTTCGGTAAGTATCTGCTCAAATCTTTGCCTGTTTTTCTTGAGTCAGTTATTTTATTTTTATCAAGTATTTTGAAATTTTAAAAAAATATTCTGGACATATGTACTTTATTTTGCAAATATTTTCTCCCAATCTGTAGTCATCCTTTAATTTTTTTTGATAATGTCTTTTGACGAGCAGAAGTTTTGAACATTGATGAAGCCTAATTTATGAATTTTTTTTCTTTAGAGTCCTAACTTTTGACTCCTGTTGGTTCTCAGTAATCTCTGCCTCACCCACAACCACAAATATTTTCTGTTAGGTTTTATTCTAAAAGTTTTATGTTTAGACCCATGATCCAGTTTGAGTTAATTTTTGTTTATGGTGTGGGATATGGGGATATGAGTTGAGTTTCTTTTCTTTTTCTTTCCTTTCCCCCCCCCCGCCAGATGGACATTCAATTCAGTTGTTCCAATTGCTGTGCATCATTGTCGAAAATCTATTGACTATATTGTGTGGGGTCCATTTTCTGGACTTTATTTTGTTCCATTAAACTGGTGTCTTTTTTTTGCCAATGACACGCTGTCTTGATTTTTGTGGCTTTCATTATTGCTATTCCCCATTCCATTTTGCGGGTTTTTTTGTTTGTTTTGTTTGTTTGTTTTTCTTTTCTTGGTTGCCTTCTTTCCAGTACCCCTCAGAACTCAGGTCCCTAACTGTCAGTATCCAAGAGATTGGCTGATGGATGAAGGGGAAGAATCCAAGCTCAATAGAACAACTTTCTCTCCTTTAAAAAATGGTGTCTGTTCTGCCTCTAGACTGTTCTCTCAAGGGTGACTGCTTCTGCCATCTGCCCCTGGTCCCGGGTACTCCTTCTGCTAGTCTCCAGCAGCTTCCTCCTAGTAGAGTTTCTTGTTTGCGCATTTGTCTTTCTGTTCTTCATTCTGTACACAGCAGCCAGAATGATCTTCTTCTAAAATATAAATTGGATCTTTTGCTCCCCAGCTTAAAGCCTGTCTCTGATGGCTGCCCATTTTGCTTAGAATGAAGTCTGAATTTCTTACCATGGCCCACAGGTCTCTGTGTGTGCTGACCCTTCACCCACCTCTCTGATTTCACATACCCCTCACTCGATTCATGTGACTTTTAGCCACGTTGGTCTCTTTCTTCTGTCCCTGGATATCCCAGGCATCTTCTTGACTGAGGGATTGTGCACCAGCTCTTCTACCTTCTGGAACCCCCATCCTCCATGTCTTGACATGGTCTTCCTCATGCTCCTCCTTAAAATCTCAGCTCACTGTTTACAGTAGCCAGGACATGGAAGCAACCTAAGTGTCCATTGACAGATGAATGGATAAAGAAGATGTGGCACATATGTACAATGGAATATTACTCAGCCATAAAAAGAAACGAAATTGAATTATAATGAGGTAGATGGACCTAGAGACTGTCATACAGGGTGAAGTAAGTCAGAAAGAGAAAAACAAATACCTATGCTAACACATATATATGGAAACCAAAAAAAAAAAAAGGTTCTGAAGAACCTAGGGGCAGGACAGGAATAAAGACACAGACATAGAGAATGGACTTGAGGACACGGGGAGAGGGAGGGGCAAGCTGGGACGAAGTAAGAGAGTGGCATGGACATATATACACTACCAAATGTAAAATAGATAGCTAGTGGGAAGCAGCCCTCAGCTCAGTGCTTTGTGTCTACCTAGAGGGGTGGGATAGGGAGGGTGGGAGGGAGATGCAAGAGGGAGGGGATATGGGGATATATGTATACATATAACTGATTCACTTTGTTATAAAGCAGAAACTAACACACCATTGTAAAGCAATTATACTCCAACAAAGATGTTAAAAAATTACAATCTCAGCTCAGATGTTATCTCCTGAGAAAGGACTTCCCTGGTGGCAGATTTTAGTAGCTCTTTCACCCAGTTCATTCTCTGTGCAGTAGCCTGTTTTATTTTCCTCAGAGCATTTACCATTTATTTGTTTATGTGTGTGTTAATTTCCCTTCACTAGCAGGTGGGATCTTGTTCCCTTTTATAGCTGCGGTGCCTAGAACAATATGTAGCTCATCATTTTCAATAAATATTTGTATAATAAATAGTAACTGTTCAATAAACATGCAATAATTTATTATATTTAATAAATATTTGTTAAATGAACAAATATTGTATTTTGACCTATTTTTGCATTTTGATTTTTTTTGTCCCACAATTTTGAGCCAAGGTTGAGAGGAAGGAAGTGTGGACTGGTAGGAAATACATACACAATCCTGGGTGTCACTTGTAATATGATCTTAGGAATTTCATTTAAAAGTTTTTTTCACCCGTAGAATTGCAGGACTGGAGCTGATAGCCGCTAAAGTGCTATCCAGTTTTCTAATATTGTATGGGTTGTAAGCCTGTTTGTTTTGATGACCCTGGAATCTTTATTTTAAAACTTGGGGGCCTTTTGTGTCACAGTTACTTCTCTAGATTTACATCCCTAGCCTTATATTCTTTTCCCTAAGGGAGTAATTAAAAATAGCAAGCATTTATCGACTATTTGCTTTGTGTTAGTACTGTGCTTAGCATTTGTAGACATTATTTTGTTTAAACTTCATATCAACCCCATGAGGAAGGGAGTATTATTGTCCCAGCTTTACCAATAATGAAACCAAGCCTCTGAAGGGGTAAGTAGTTTTCTGAAGGCCACACAGGGAGGAAGTGAACCAAACTTAGACCGACTTCAGAGCTCACACATTTAACCATTCTGTTACACTTGTTCCTTATTTGTTCCCTTGACTCTGTTCTTTCTTTTACACTGGGATCAATAGGCCGTTTATCCTGAGATCCATTATAGTATTGTCCAGTGTTTAGGGTCCAGAGCTCAGTAAGGGAGGTGAAAGTGGGTATGCCCGATGCACATAGTAATTGGTTAGCCTAAGCTGAAGTGTATACTAGCTCCACCTATCAGTTGGATACTCCTGACTCCTACTGTGTTTCTTCGTGCTTTTTGTAACTTACTGTCATATGTAAGAATCAAAAGTTGTCATAAACACCAGTACCAAGACAGGTATTTTTAACCTAGGTCCTTGGATCCTCTTGGGTTTCATGCTTGGGTATCAGGCTGTCCATTAGCTCCCTGAAATGTTGGCAGAATTGTGTTTGTTGGGGGTGTGTGGAGGATGTACATTGTCCAGAGAGGAAATTCTGGTCTTAGGTCTCATGACAAAAAATGTTTGAGCCTGCACCTTACCAAGAATCGAACTGCACAAGATCCTGACATAGTACGATACTTATTGGAATGTGTGTAGACAGAAGGCAGTTGTCTATAGCATTATAAGGAGACATTGCTGCATAATTGTTCAGAGACCTGGAAATCAGAAGTTTACACTGAATTTGTTTCTAAATAGTGCCCCAGGGATGAGGGAGTTTCTTGAACTATGGGTGGGCTAAGAAAAACAACAACAAAAAACTGCATTATGTTGATACTGTCATAGGTATTACGGAAAATAAGTTAATCACATTAAACATTTAATCTTGAACAACTAATGATAATGATTGCTTGGAATATTTTTTGTATTAAGAGGTATTAACTGGAGCTAGCAGCTGCCTTCACATAGTTGTATCAAAAGAAAATACAGGCAAGTATGTATTTCAGAATACTTTTATTAGTCTCCTGTTCATACATGTACCTTTTAAAGGCCTGGGGCACAATGATGACTAAGAACTGGTCCCTGCCTCTTGGTCCCTGTGTTCATGATTTCGTGGGAGAGGTAGATCCATAGATGGATGAATCGTGTTTATACAAAGTTATGAACCAAGCACATGGGGACACCGGATGGGGTAGCAGTTACCCATTGTAAGCAAAAGCCTGAGGCTAAGCTAATTATAGGCAGTAGTGGGTGAGGGAGAGGGATAACTGCTGGAGGACCACACAAAGGGGGGGGGACCAGTAAGGGGGGACATAAAGCACAGGGATTGCCAATACATTTGGGGGAGTCCTATTTTTGAAATTATCTTATTCTCTTAGGATAAACTGTACTTTTTCTTCATTTCTCCATCTTGAGAAAATTTTGTCCATCCTACTTGTGAATAACACTACTTCATGGGATATATTAATATTGCAAACTTAAATAATGCTGTTGAGCTAATAAGCAAGAGCTAGAGCTAACCCCGTCCCCCAAACCTTTAAGTAAAACTTAATGGCACATTTTTTTTTTTTTTTTTTTTTTTTGCAGTATGCGGGCCTCTCACTGTTGCGGCCTCTCCCGCTGCGGAGCACAGGCTCAGCGGCCATGGCTCATGGGCCCAGCCGCTCCGCGGCACGTGGGATCTTCCCAGACCGGGGCACGAACCCGTGTCCCCTGTATCGGCAGGCAGACTCTTAACCACTGCGCCACCAGGGAAGCCCAATGGCACATTCTTAAATCCTTTTTAAGGCAGCTCCGTGGCTATTCTGCCTTTGTGATTCTCATGCATTTTTTTCTCCTTGGTAGATTCCATTAAAGGGGGAGAGTTTATCTTGGTGCTCAGGTTGTCTTCTGTGACTAACAGGGACAGTGCCACACTGATCCCGAAGCAAAGTGGCAGTCGTGTATTTTTTTTTATTTTCCCAGATGTTTCTGGGTTGATCAAAGCAATTTATAGACACAGCTCTGTATAAGTTAATATCTGGGAAAAGAAACTGTTGAAGGCAGGAGAACAATTTAAGCTGCTCTCTACCTGGATTGAAAACTCAGAGGTTGTTTTGGGGTTCCTTTCAGCTCATATCCTCAGATGGCCTACGAGCAAAGATAATGTCAGGGCAGGCTTTGTTGGTTGTTTCTTGCAGGCTGAACCTACCTCCTGCTATGGCTAAAACATCCAGGTGCTCAGTCCAGCCTTCCTCACAGATGCGCTGTGGGCATATGACCCTGTCCAGGTCAAGGAGATATAAAGAAATGCCTTTTTCTCTTTAACGAAAGACCCATAAAGAGAAAATTGCCCTCTTTCCGTGCTTGACCATGGTTGTGTGAGGATGAGTTAATGTTCAGTTCTGCAGCAGCCATCCTGGGGGACATGGGATATGAGAGAGGTCAGGAGAACCAGAGATGCTGACCCAGAGCCTTGATACTGCCGTCATCCAACCAAGCCTGGACTTGTTATGTGAGTAATAAAAACCCCTATTATTTAGGCCACTTTTATTTGGGTATTCTGTAACTTGCAGAGGAACTGTCTTAAGTGATATATTGCTAAACCATGGTGACTCCATACATATCTCAAAATTAGAAACAACCTAACCTTTAACCATTTGGGAGACTAGTTAAGTGAACTCTCATATCTATACAATGGCATGTATTGTACAGCCATTAGGAGTGATCTAGTCAAAGCATTAGTTAGGGGTATGGGAAAATGTTCTTTGATATGCTGAATAGGAAAGGAAGCATTTAACAAGATAGCATGATGTTATTTTTGTTTAAAAATGCTTATATATGCATTGAAAAAATGCTGGATGGGCTCATCAACATTATAGTTTTGTTTGGCTGGTAGGATTATGTGTGACTTCCAATTTCTTTCCATTCTGCTTGTCTTCGTTATTGATAAAACTTTTCTAATCTTAAAACTATAAATGTGAACCTAAAACTACTCTATAAAAATATTAAAGAATTGTAGGGGCTTCCCTGGTGGCGCAGTGGTTGAGAGTCCACCTGCCGATGCAGGCGACATGGGTTCGTGCCCCGGTCCGGGAAGATCCCACGTGCCGTGGAGCGGCTGGGCCCGTGAGCCATGGCCGCTGAGCCTGCGCATCCGGTAACTATCTCATGCAGAAGTCAGTCTGAAAAGTATAAAAAGACAGAACTTTAAACCTTTCAGAGAAGAAAAACAACCAAGAAGACTTTTTATCTTGGGGTAGAGAAGTATTTCTTAATGGGTCACAGAAAGCTCAAACCATAAGAAAAAGATATTACTCAGTTAAAATTAAAAGCATCTGTTCATCAGACGATATCTTAAAGAAAATGAAAAGATAAGCTAGAAACGGAGAGAAGATATTTGTTAACACATATAGCCAACAAGTAATTATCCAGCTTTTACCAGTTTTGTACAAGCTGAAAGTTCAAACTTAACGACAACAAACTCACCACTGCCCAAAGCTCTCATGATTCTTAAGTGAAAGTGTAAAGCCCTTTCTGTCTGTGATCTGATTCCCATAATGTCGCATCTGACCCCACTTCCTCCTTGTTCACTGGGTTCCCACCAGACTTCTTTTTCTTCCTTGGTCACTGCTGGCTCCTTTCCCTGTCTGGGCCTTTGCAACTGCTTTTCTCTCATCTCCGATTCTCTTCTCCCAGCTCTAGGTGCTCTCGTCCTCATCCTTCAGATCTTAGTTCAGAGGTCACTTCTTCAGAGGGGCTGTCTCTTGATTCTTATGAATGAACGATTACTTACCAATTGTGTTAAGACCTCCCTAGTTAAGAAAGGTCCTGATGGGGCAGCAGGTACTTCACTGGGCTGGATGGTGAGGACTTGTGTTCCATTCTTGATGCGGATACAATTTCCCACTGACTTTTACCTTGGGCCTCACATATGCAGGTGTTGGCCTGTAAAATTCTGCACCCAGTTCCAACACGGTATATAGTTTGCCAGATCGCCAAGCAATTCTCTGACACCAGCTGCGTGTGTCATACAGTTCAACTGGAGATAGCTTCAGATCCCACAGGTTAAGGGCTGAGCTCCACGAGAATGCCCCTCCTCCCTGCACTTCAGAAACCATTCCCAGATACAGGTGTTATCATCTGTGTTTTTAACAACCTCCTTGAGTTTGATTAATTTGCTAGAGCAGCTCACAGAACTCGGAGAAACATGTAACTTACCGAATTACCTGTTCTTTAATAAAAGGATGTAGCTCAGGGACAGTCACATGGAAGTCAGATCCATAGGGCAACGTATGGGGAAAGGGTGCAGAGCTTCCACACCCTCTCCAAGTGCACTACTCTCCCCAAATCTCCCTGTGTTCACCGACCTGCAAGCTTTCCAAACCCTGTCCTTTGGGTTGTTCTGGAGGTTTCCTTATATATGCATGATTGACTAAATCAGTGGCCATTGGTGATTGAACTCAACTCTCCAGCCACTCTCCCCTCCCTCCCTGAAGGTCTGGTGCGTGGGACTGAAAGGTCCAACATTCTGGTCATGTGGTTGGTTCTCCTAGCAACCGGCTCCCAACCACGAGTGCCCTCCGAAAGTCACGTCATTAACATAACAAAAGACACCTTTTATTGCTCTCTTCACTTAGGAAATTCCTAGAACTTTTGGAGCCCTGTGCCCAGAACTGTGAACTAAGACCAAATATATATTTCTTATTGTAAATCGCAGTATCACAGCCTGGTTCAGTGTTTTTCAAATTGCAGTTCCTGAGATTCATGACTATGCAGTGAAATCAATAGTCAACATTTTTTATTTTAAAAAAGAAGAGAATAGAAAATATAAAAATGTGCCGCACATAGTATTTGGTATTTGTTAAACTTTCGTTTTATTTACATGTCTATTCTATGCAGATATGCAACATGCACACACAGGAGTTGTGGTCAGAATGTTGGAAAGCAACTCATCTAGCTGTCACCTGAGGTTCATTCTACTTCTAAAGTTCTAAGGTCAGCTGCAGGGTTACTGAAGAATCTGAAGTAGATAGGCTTTTTAGATGCAGCTTTACTTTTAAAGAACACTGTGAAGTAACTAAAGAAAGCTTTTCTGAGCAGGATCCCTTAGCTTGGTAACTTTAATGACTACAACACAAAATAGAAGCCTTGGTTTCAGTAAGATAATGTGTTAAAATCTCTTCAGAAAATTCATTAAGTAGTCTTAAACAAGCCTCCAGGAAAATGTATTTCTATTATTAATTTGCTTAGAAATACTTCTCCTAGTAAACTATGGACCAATTCAGAAAAAATTCTAATAGGATTTCTGATGGGAAAGTTAATATAATAACTCAGGGTTGGGGGACTTTTGTCCTTTCCTTTTCTTGTGAGTTACTTTTGTCCTTTCCTTTTCTTGTGAGTTACTTTTGTCCTTTCCTTTTCTTGTGAGTTACTTTGTGAGTTAAACTGCAAGTTAAGACAGTGGAATCCTTGGCACAGGACTCATGGAATTTGCTTCTTTGCTTGTTACCTGTCTTCCCCTTAAAGACCAGTCCAGAGATCTTGAGGACCATAGAGATCTGTGGTTTTAGTGTGAGAAACTTATCCTTGCAGTGATAATCTTTGTTGGGTCGCTATAAATGCTGGTCTTTCCCCTGCAGTAAATCTCATGTTTTAAGTCATCAGGAATGAATTACAGATAAGCTTAGGTTGTAAAGTTCCTTCCTTTGTTCTTTTTTATATTCTTGCTTCTTTCTATGGATTCACTTAACTTTTAGCTTTTGCTAGAGATATTTGATCAAAGTAAGAACTCCCAATCTTTTGTCTAGAAGGGCACATCCTATTTTCCCCACCTCTACAACTATAGGGAAGTAGAAAGAATAGTAAAACAAACACTGTGTACTTACCACCTAGATTCACCAGTTAATATTTTGTCACTTTTGCTTTGTAATGTGTATACAGACAGATACATACTTTGTGTGTGCCAAATTGTTGGAAAGTACGAGGCAGGGAGACATGATATTTCACCCCTTAATGTATCAGCGTGCATCTTCTATAAACAGTTTTCCAGTATAAGCATGATACAGTTAAGACCTCCATATAGCCAGTGTATAGTTCATATTCGTATTTCTCTAGTTGTCCACAGAAAGTCCTTGATAGCTCGTCTTTCTTCGTAGCAGTTGTCGCCTAATCTGGTACTCACATTCAAGAGTGGCTTTGTGGGCTTCCCTGGTGGCGCAGTGGTTGAGAGTCCGCCTGCCGATGCAGGGGACACGGGTTCGTGCCCCGGTCCGGGAGGATCCCACATGCCGCGGAGCGGCTGGGCCCGTGAGCCATGGCCGCTGAGCCTGCGCGTCCGGAGCCTGTGCTCCGCAGCGGGAGAGGCCACAACAGTGAGAGGCCCGCGTACCGCAAAAAAAAAAAAAAAAAGAGTGGCTTTGTTGTGCAGTCTCTTCAGTCTTCCCTCACACCCCCAAGAAACAGTCCCCAAGCGATTTCGCTTTATGACTTTGGCATTTTGAAGATTCCAGGCCAGCCTGGTGGACTGCCCTACAACCTGGACTCATCTGATTGTTTTCTGATGTTTAGATTCAGGTTAAGTATTTTTAGTAAAAACACTACCTTGGTGATGTTGTGTACCTGGGTGATGCTGTGTTATTTCCCAGTTGTATCACATGGTTGGTGAAGCTAGTAATCTGGGATGATACTTTGACATGTGAATAACCTGTTCCCCAACAACATTTTACCCAGTGGTTTTAGTATCTGTTGACGCTGTTAATACATTTGGAGTAATGAAGTGGTAAATTCTAAATTCTTTTTCCCTTTAAATTAATATTCTTCTGTAAAGAAGAGCTTTTCCTGCCTACCTCCCTTCCTCCTTCCCCTCGTTTTCCGTGAGTGAGTGTGTGTGTGGATATAGACTTCTGGATACCTTTTTCCAATAATAGCAGCAACCACTTATTGAGCGTTTATTATTTGCCAGGCACTGCGCTAAGCGTTTTATATGCACAGTCTCATACATTTCCCAGCAGCCTTGGGGAGGTAGATTTTATAACCCTTTCCACGTTTTACATGAAGGAACTGAGGTCTGAAATCGTAAAGTGCCCTGCTCTTGCTCGCAGAGATGGTGAGGACTCCAGACAGCAGCTCTGATGTCACTTCATGATGTTGCATCCCCACATATCATCCAGGATCTCCTTTCTCAGACTCAGCCCAGCCCACACAGACAGGGTCCCTACTAAGGCGCACCCTCGCGGTCAGAGCAGTGTAGATACCAGCCCCCGGGCCCTTTTCTGTGCTCGCTGCTTTATTTCAGAGTCTGTTGCCTTCTCTTGCCCAGCTCCTGGGTCTGTCGGTCCCTCCCTTACTTGTCCCCTGGAATAATGTCTCCTGATTGGATCAAGGCACACATGTTCAGTGCACCTAGCTTGGCCAGCTGGTTGGAAGAGCCATTTTCTAGTCCTTGGCCTCATGGCGTGTCCCACAGCTCCACCTGTTTTCTTTTGGTACTGTGGACTCCACTCCTGGCAACTGGGTTTAAAATAATGCTGTAATCTACTACAGTCACTGTTCTTTATGATGCTTGAATTGTCTCAAGCTTTGCCAGTGAGGACCCCTTCAAGTTGGCCCATTGACCTATTTGTCACACCCTGTTAGTCTAGATAGCTTTCTTGCTTTCTAGCACAAGATGTAGCAGGCTCACCTTGCTCTTTTTTTTTTTTTTTTTTTTTTTTTTTTAAGAAACCAAGATACGGCACTAAGTGTGCTGATTGCTGCTGGGGTGTCATTGCTTCTGAGAATGAAGGCTTTTTGTTTGTTTGTTTGTTTTGTTTTTGAGGCTTCTGTTGATAGCACAGTAGAAGTGAAGGGTGGTGGACAAGAAAACCTCTGTTTGGTTTCCAGTTGGAGTTGTGCAGAGTTGCTAGGGATTTGTGTGGATTAAGCTTCTGCACTCACCCTGCTTCCTGCTTGGTCATTGACCAGTCAAGCCTTGGTAATCAAGCAGTTGGGGACATTTGATTAAAAAGAATTTCTCTTTTTGCTGGCAGATAGACATTTCAAAAGACATTTCCTATGAACTTGATTCTCTAGTGGTTCTTTTTTCCCTTCTTTCCAAACTTGAAACTGTGAGGAGATAATTCTTTGTTACAGAATCTCCAGTAAAAAGCTATTAACAGAATTGAGGCTGCATCTACTACCTCATTGCTGTGTATTTTAGAACTAATTACTGGCTATTTTTCAAAATTAAATTAATTACCTTAATGGAGTACTTATTTGCCTAAGTTTAAAGTTCACTCCATTTTAATGTTTATTCTCTTGAATGGCCCATCAAGGGAAAAGAAAAAAAGATTTTTATTTTGTATCCTGGTTTGATATGAGAGTGTTTTCTTTCTTTTCTTTTTCTTTTCTTTTTTTTTTTTTTTTTTAAAATAAGGCACCCAAGATAGTAATGGCCTAGGAAGCCCAGTCCGAAGAAGTTTTTCAAGATAGGTATCTTTCTCAGTAGGTTTTTTTTTTCAGTTACGGTTACATAGAGTGTATTTTATTTTAATGTTTAAGTGGTACTACAGTCTATGCTCTCCTCTTTTTATTTTTTTGGCTTGATTGTTTTCTTTTTTCCTTATAAGGTAAGCATTTTTTAACCTGCTGCTTTGTGATTAGAGTGGTGATTTATCTTAAATTATTTTAATAATAAATCAGTGTTGAACTGGTGTACTCTTAAGATCCATCTCCTTTTCTGTCTTCAAAAAGCAAGAGGTTTTATGTTTCTTTGGTGACTATAGGATAAAGTAAACCTTTGCAGGTTAATTGCTGTGTAATTAACACAGACAGGGTGGAGATCAGAGGACAGTAAGCTATTGGGAAACATCCACAAGCTTTTGCTGTACTATAGGGAAGTCCATTAGGTTGTGCTACCCCAGCTCCTTAAATAATATCCAGAGAAACCTGAGTCCTTTTCCAGGGAATCTGCTATGAGTTTTCCTCTGTTGATGAGAGTCCTTGATAGAGATTCTTTTTAATTTTCAATTCTTGAATGTTATTTGTAATTTGATAAAGCCTTTCTTTTTTTTGATGGAGTAAAGGGTAAAGTCCAGTTTAGCTGTTGGTGACTTACTGTTTTTATGTAAAGAAGATGGTCTCTAATACATTGGTTTTATTGACTAATCGGTAATCATTATCCATTATACCTGTCACTGTGCTGCTAGGATAGCTTCTAAGGAGAAAACTTACCAAGAAATTTAAAAATGACCGCTAAATACAGAAAGTGATTTGCTTGCTATAAACATTTAAAAACCTACGAAAGTATTTCAGTATATCTGTCTTATACTTTTATCATCTACCTTTTGGTAATTTACGTAATCTCATTTTTACCTGATAGTTTTATATTTTAAACACTTGCTAAAAATTGCTCCTTTCTACAGGGTGCCCTGAGTGTGCTTTTTTGTCTGATATTTTGTACGTATTGTGGATGACTCGTAAAATGGGTTTATGGTTGTCCCCTCTCATTTTTTTCCTCTCTCTCTCCTGAGTTCAAGGCATATTCTGTTGAACGATACTTTTGTAATTTGGATGTTATTATTCATAAAATCATTGGAAGGGCTTTTATAATTTTGGTATAAAAGCAAGTGAAAAATTAAAACCTCTCAGTGCAGTGTGGCATTCTGGAACAGAAATATGACATTAATGGAAAACAAGAGAAATCTGAATGAAGTCTGTGTTTGATTAATAGTAATGTACAATGTTAATTTTTTAGTTTTGGTAAGTTGGGTATGTAAGATTTTTTTTTTTTTTTTGATAAATTCTATGGGTAGGTAAGACATTTTAACATTAGTGGAAGTTGGGTAAAGGATATATAGGAACTCTCTTTTATTTAGTAGAAATTTAATTTACCAAAAGCTTTAAATATATGGCCATATGACTAAATAGTGGTGAGCCAGGTGCCAGGGGTACAAAGAGTCCTGAGGCTGGTCTCTTCTCTCCAGAATGTCACAATCTTGTTGGCAGGTCAGGGTCTTCTTATCCGTAAAAAGATGAGTAACAGTACCTTTATGAGGCAGCCTGTGCCAATGAATGATACAGAGAGTCCTGTAAGTAGACACATGGCACGTTTGGAGAGGCCTTTGCAGAACAGGTGAAACATGAGCTGAGCAGGATGGGTGAGTACAACTTAGATAAGTAATGGAGAGGTTGTTCTAAGAGACAGGAGAGGCCATGAATTGAGGGAAAAATACTGGCAGTGATGATGCAGGGTGGGTTCGTACAGTCAAAATGAGCCAGTGGAGACTTGCGCTAATCAAAGTACGGGATGATGAGGGTCTGACTAATATGGTGGAATTGAGATTTGACAGGAGCTGGTGATGACGGTTATAGGAGCACAGAAGAAAAGCAAATCAGTGGTGACTGATAACGTGAGCCGGTGGAAGTTGTTACTTAGGGGGTTTGTGTTAAGCATTTCATTTTCAGGTAATGCTGAACTGCCAAGTAGACTTGTCTGGCAAGAAGTTAGACCAGAGCTACTGGAGCACGGACGGGAAAGGAGCAAAAGGTTTAGGACTCTACCTCTGTAGTAAACAAGGAGAAGCCAAGAAGGAAATCTGACAGCAGCATTCAGAGAGATAACTAACGAGAGGCTGTGGCGATCACTGTAGCGTTCCTGAAGCAGGTGGAGGAGAGGTTCATAAGGAGGATATGCTAGCTCTGGCTGAGATATATCAGAAAGATGACTGTGACATCTTGCAAAAATAGCTATCTGAATCATCATCAGTTTTTTTGAGATTGGTGGGCCTGGAGTCCAGTGTACAGGGGGTTAAGGAGTAAGGTGTGTGTGTCTGTCTGTCTGTCTACAGGAGGGGGTTGTTAAGAACTGAGGACTGCAAATTTACACTAGTTTTTAAAGAAATTTGGCTCTCCATAGACAAGGATATATATATATATACACACACACAGACCAGTAGCTGAAGAGGGCAAAAGAAGGTTAATTTAATTAAATTTAACAAACATTTATCAAGTGCCAATTATGTGCCAAGGCACTGTGTTAGGGGCAGTGGAGGACACAAAATGTGATTAAAATATAGTGTTTTTTTTCCCCTCCTGAAAAAGTGCTACCTCGAGTTCTCTTAGTGTTAGGGAGGCAATTCGTCTTAAACACGATGCTAGAGATGCTGGAATTAGGCTTGCAAGTAGAAGAGCAAAATCAGTGACAGAACCACCTAAGGTGGAGGTGGGGGTGGGGAGTTGGAGAATTGATGGAGCAACGAAGGGAGAAGGGAAGAAAAGATGTTGCAGGGGGAGGAGCCTGGTCCTTGGAAGGGAAAGGGATCCTCCTTTAAGAGGGGCACAATGGAGAATAGGAGAAGATTAGTGTTAGAGCTATTTTGAGGTAGAATAGAGTACAAGTAAGGAACCCAGGAAGTCTTCACTGTGAATGGCATGTGCTGCAGACTAGGGGTATGTTTTTTACCTTTGGAAAGTTCTGGATAGACAGGAAAATGAGGCTGTTAGTGCTTATTTTTGGTCCTGTGAGACAAAAATAAAAGAAACACCCGGGCCACTGAAAGTATTGCTTTTGGCTGAGGGTTTTTTTTTTTCATATCTAATGAAATAGACATATTTTTTAATTGCTCAGATATATGAATGTCTCAGTGCCTGCAGTTAGCTAGGGTGTGTGTCGGATGCAGACTCTCACAGAGCTTAGAGTCTAGGAAAGGTGGTAAGAAGGGACATATGCAGACTCTTAATAAATGCTTGCTGATTGAACTCTGATCTGAGATAGAAAGTGGCTATGTGCCCGACCCATGCACATGAAGTATTATGGGATATAGAGGAGAAAGAGAATTGGAGCACTTTTCTGGTTATTTCAGTAGAACAAGGACTTGAAATAAATTTGCCATATATTTAGCTGAAGGCCTTGTTTCTTCATAGACCTATTTTCTACATGTTTAGAAACTATTGTGTGCTCGTGTTTTTTGGTCACAACTAAGTAACAGTACATAAAGAATTAATGAACATGATTTTGGCCACTCAAATGAAGGACGACATTATTTTGAACTCTCCATTTAGGTAGCACGTTGGCAGGGCTTTAGGGCGGGCATTGGTTGGTGGAGTGTCTTTATTACTGCCCCAATTTGCCATTTTATGTATGTAAAGTTGTCTTAAAAGTGTTAGTACTATTTTATTGACTGTACTTTAAGTGCATGTACAGTAAATAGGTGCAGGTCAATTGGAGAGAAGAACTAAGTAGTGCTACCTTTGGACGTTTATTGTCAGACGCAGGAAGAGATACAGAGGGGTAGAGAAGGGAAGTAAAAGTAATTTGGGGAGGAGAAAAAAAAAACTCACGTTTTTCTTTGAAATATTTTTCAAGATGATTCTTACCAGTGAAGGGGAGCAGAACGTGCCACCCCACACATTTTTGAGAAAGCTATTTTGTGCAGTCCTACTTGGAAAGAAAATTATAGAAGAGACTGTTTAGCTAGCACAGGATAGGCCTAAAAAGTGATTCTAAAGGTATTAATTAAAATGTAATCACTACAGAAGTTGGTCTGAGAATTTCTCAACACTTGTTCTCACAGAACATTGTTAATCAGGGTATTGGTTGGTGTGGGGCCCCTGTTGAGGGATATATTTAACTGAATACCCTCCGATCACCACCCCTCCCCCTCTCCCCCTCGGAAGAGGCAGCAAGGCCTGCCCACCTCGGTCCCTGGAGCCCAGCTTGCTGCAGACTCGGCTGAGGTCAAGCACTCCCCTTCCGGCCTCTCGAGGGCTTTCTCCATGTGTTGCCAGTGTGCCGGTAAAAATGACTTTAAACTCTTGTCAGTACAGTTACTGGTGCATGCATCACAGTCCCACTCAGATAAACCTGTCACAACACAGAGGCGGCCGCTGGAGAAGAGTACAAGGACAGGCCTCTAGCTTTTCATTCGAGCATCACTAAACGTGCACAGAGTGCCCAATTATTTCAGCATTATTGAGCAAGCCTACAGGAGGACCCAAGCCTTGCTACATTAGATTTTCTTTAGTAATTTGCTCAAGTACCGCTGAGGACACTTAAAGGGCTTAAAACGGTGGCTGCAACCAGTTTCCTTTTCTGGGTTGTTAATTCAGGTTTTCTCTTTCAAATTAACTGTCGACGCATGCTGTGCAGTGGTTCTGGGAGAACTGTTTAACACTGATTTTCTCAATTTTCAAGCTTTTTTTCTTCAACATAACTGCTTTAACAGTCACATATATGTTTTGATTAGAGATGTATGATAGTGAGGCTTTATGTTTTGGAGACCAAAATAGAGATGCTTTGTTAAATCTAATTTCATCTATTAAAAGTAAATTAGTTTCACTACTTAAAAATTAGGTTATTTACAGTGCATTGCAAAACCACCAAATCCAAGTAAAAAAGATAGCATTTCTCTATTATTCATCTCCTTCCCTTTTATATATATATATATGTAAAGAATAAATCTTTTTTTCATGGATGCTGGGCTTTCCAGGATCTTTTTGCACCTCTTTCCTCTCCTTTTGTTGTTGGGGGGTGTCTCGGACATAGGGAACAAGTTCAATATCTTTGTCTGGTTTCTCACAGCAGCAACAACTCCAGGCCCAGCATTTGTCACATGGACATGGTCTGCCAGTGCCTCTGACCCCGCACCCTTCAGGGCTTCAGCCCCCTGCCATTCCGCCCATCGGTAGCAGTGCCGGCCTCCTGGCCCTTTCCAGTGCCCTCGGAGGCCAGTCTCACCTTCCAATTAAAGATGAGAAGAAGCACCATGACAATGATCACCAAAGAGGTAAGCAGTTTTCTCGGGATGTCAGTCTGATATTACCTACCTGTTGCTGAGGGTAGGTCTGTATGTCATGTTTATTCTTGTTTCTGGATTTCGTTTTAGCAGTGACTAAACAAAGGATTTCCCCTGGAAGGTAAATTAATGATTGGAAGCAGTCTTTTGCCAAATGATACCGTAGTGGTTGGCAAGAGTTAATGTGCTTCCCAAAGGCAAGGGGGGGGGACGCATTTCCTGGTTATTGCCCCTGATCCCTTGCTACCCCTTAAGTTCCCCAAGTCTAAATCAGTAATGAAGTGCCACAGTGCCCTGTGTTTGAAATAGTGAGTGGCGTTAATAGCTAATTTTGACCAAATCTATTTTGGGGAAAGATTTACTGATCATTTACTCGTTTGACAGCCTCAGTTATTACTTATAAATCACATATAATGCAGTGAGAATCTTGCAGGTAAGAAAACAATTTCAGTAGTCTTAGTAATTGAGAGAAAGTACAGCCCAAATTAATGAAATCTGTTGGTTTAACTACCTCTTTCACCCAGTCTGTTTAGAAGCATGAAATGAACTCATTTCTGCCTCTAAGAACAACAGTTGTTTACGTAAAGAATTGATTGTAAGGCCAGTTGTGCTCCTTCTAGGTTGGTTTCTTCCCTCCACTAAAATAGATGATGGTGCAGAGACATTTTGATGTGACTCTGTGTTTGTATGGTGTTTATTAGTAGTTTTAGTTAGTTAATGGCAGAAAAACAAATGAAAGTCTCTCCCAGCATTCCTTTGTGGGAATTTATTTAGTACATGGGTGGTTCATTGGTCGAAAGGGTGTGGTTATAATTAAAACCTCATATCTGTTCTTGTTTCAGTGTCATTACCATGAATTATAATCTTGGGTCAATGATTTTTATCACATAAACATAAATTTCCCATCTCTGATGTTGGAAACACAGTACTATTCGTCATTCAGTTATCTTAGTGCTATGGTCCAGAGCTGAGGCATGTCTATAAATACTTCTATAAGCGGAAAAGTCAGAAAGGAGTATAAGTAACACAAATATCCAGCTTTGGTTTCTGAAATTGAGTCAAAGGTAAATTGGCGCTTTGTGGATCTGGTCTAGTAATATTAATAATTTACTTTACAGCAAAGTTGACAACTGTGCCATTTACTATTTAGCAGAGATCAAATTTGACAAATGTATGATTTTATGTAAACTAACTGGTACTTTTCTTTTTTTCCTTCTTCTCCCCATTTGCTCTGCCTTTGCTGCTGTTTTGCCTATAGACAGAGATTCCATCAAGGTAGGACTCAAAATTACAGATGAAGGAATGGCTTAAAAGGGGGCTCTCAATGATTTGCATAACTGTAGTAATGGATTCTTTGAGATTTACAGGATGATTTGGTGGGCTGTACCAAATAGTGGTAAACTGCATTTTTATATTGCTTTTAGTTGTGCGTTTGAGATTTTTTAAGATATTGGTCTCATTTCTCTATCAGAGTCAGATTTATAGATCAAGATTGAATTATAAGATCTGGCTTGCATTGCTCTTTTTATTATGTCTTTGCCATGTGAAAAAGAATAACTGCTTTTCTTCAGTTAAGCTTTGGCTATAAGATAAAT
Source organism: Delphinapterus leucas (assembly GCF_059928025.1). NCBI lineage: Eukaryota > Metazoa > Chordata > Mammalia > Artiodactyla > Monodontidae > Delphinapterus > Delphinapterus leucas. The sequence continues at coordinate 84,409,666 of NC_143134.1, forward strand.
AATAATGGGAAAAAATTGGTTTTTAAGGAAATAAACATTTTGGGAAACAGTTCCATCCTACAAAACTCTTTATCAAAACATTTAAGAGCATTTTTCTTCACCAGAAAGAATTTTTTTTCTTTAATTTAATGACATCTTGGTTTCCAGTATAGCAAGTTATTCTCCTTAGGTTTTGCATTGTCTTATCTACCTTCTCTATCTCTTTATAGAGAAGTTGTAGGGAAAGAGGAAAAGTAGTTAGGGCCTAATGATTTGGATGTGCTTGTGTAATACCATAATGGGGTATGCTAAGGGTGCCTGAATTTATATAGTAAGCAAACAAGAAAAACAGGCTACCACGGCAGAAAATGAGTAAAATATGAAACTGCTTGGTAACTTTTGAGTCAGGCACGATGTAAATATGCTACTGTATTGTGGATAATTGTATTACGCCTGCCGTTGTATTTTGTATAGATTAGAAAGCAAGGGCAGTTCTCAGGCATTGGCCAAAGCACAGATGCTGTCAATTCCTTTTCTTGTAGTTTACAACAGTTGAATGTTTTGGAGCATAGGCAGTTATATCTCTTGCAATTTGTTTGTTTGTTTGTTTGTTTATTTTTGGTTGCATTGGTTCTTCGTTGCTGCTCATGGACTTTCTCTAGTTGCTGCGAGCGGGGGCTGCTCTTCGGTGTGGTGCACGGGCTTCTCATGGCGGTGGCTCCTCTTGTTGCAGAGCACAGGCTCTAGGTGCGCGGGCTTCAGTAGTTGTGGCTCGCGGGCTCTAGAGCACAGGCTCAACAGTTGTGGCACAGGGGCTTAGCTGCTCTGCAGCATGTGGGATCTTCCCGGACCAGGGCTCGAACCCGTGTCCCCTGCATTGGCAGGTGGATTCTTAACCACTGCGCCACCAGGGAAGTCCTCTCTTGCAGTTTTTAATGAAGTTATGTACACGGAGACTAAAATCTTCCCCTGAAACCACCTGTGCTGTCACTTTGAATGCCTCTTTATTCCTTGTCCTCTTATAATAAAAGGGAAGTAGGGTTTTTTTTTCCCCCAAAGTCATTAAATGATGGAAAATAAAATGTATCTATTTTACCCTTCAAGAATCTTTGTAATTTGAAAGGGTATCTGCATACCCATAGAAATGTCAACGTTTACAATTGGAACTGCACACATTGAATTATTTAATTATGCATTTACAGCTGTGTACTTTGTTGTATAATATGAACATCAGTACCTAAATTAGAAAGCATTCTTAATCAGAGTGTAGTAAGTATTCCACACATATGTACTTAAGAAGTAGTAAGTAAATGCACTGACCAAGATTTGCTGGTAGCAGCCCTTGGAAAGGCTGTCTAGTTATTCTGAGGCCAATAACATAAACATTCCCTGCTTCATATGATAAATACATACCTTCAGGCAGGCCAGTGAACTAAACAAAAGCCTCCTCTCATGCCCCACTCCCAGAAGACTGTGAAAATATTTATACTCCAGTGCACACTTTTGTGTCAATTACATTTTATAGTCCCTCACGTCAGAGTAGGGTATATTTTGAAATCATCTATAATCATTCAGGGTGAGTCTGGGAGTGAGTATCTATATAGCTTGGAAGCCAGGGGAAAAACAAAAGGAAATAGAGATGGATGATTTTGCCTTGATTTATTATGGAATGGTAGCTATAAATAGATATTTTTGGGGGTACTGTTCTTGAATTTGAAGTCGTGTTGTGTCAGGTTTGGGCTGTCCTGTGGCTTTGCAAGGTGAAATAGTTCACTGATTTTTGTAAACGTGTTCTGTGATGCTCAGAGAAGCAGTAAGTTGCTTGTTCCATCGATCGTCCTCATCCTCCCGTAAGTGGTTCCTGGTTAAGAGGGGCTTTTTATGATTGTCTGCTGTGTGACTAGAGATGGTTTTTATCAGCCGGAGCATGCCAGTTGCCTGCAGCTGGAGTCAGGCTTGTATGAAATAATTTATTCATGCAGGATAATGCTCCTTAACATTTAACAGGTAATGAACGTGACATAAATTTCCTTCTTGCTTTTAATTTTTCCCTTTCCTCTTCTAATGTGCAAACAGGCAGCTCTGGTACTCTAAATAATAAGTAATTTTTGGCCATCTGTCAAAAGGAAATTTCAATACAAATTTAAATTAATGGTGCCTGAAATTTTTTATAGCTCCTCTAAAAGCCTCTAATGTGCAGAAAATTCTGAATCTGCTGGTAGTAATTAGTGTTGCATGTAATGAGGATGTGGGCAATGTTATACAGCGCCAGTGTAACATTTTGTTATGGTAGCAAAATTTTGATTTATGCAAGGTTGTGGATGGGTTTAATTGTGAGAGACACTTTAAAATGTTTTTTTTTGACGTTACAGATTATTAAACAGGGCAGATTTCAGAATAGCTTATAAAATATAATTTTAAACTTACTGTAAAGATTCAGGTAATTAAGATGCTTTACCTTTAGGTATCAAGTAGAAATGAAAGAAATTCCCTCGTTAAAATGTTGGGCCTTTTTCTTCCTTTTCTTTTCTCGGAAGTTCTGTGACCACTAAACCAAATGCTATTGGCTTTATTGATCTTGTTTTCTATAGAGCCAGTAGCCAAGTTCATTCCTAAGCCTGTTATTTACAGACCTGTATCTGAATTTTTCAACAAGGATGGAGAATGTAAACATGGACCTAAAGGAGCAAGCACTGTAGGAGCCCAAGAATCATTTTATTTGGTGAGGAGAAACCAGAATGGTGTGTGTTCTAGGGCTGTTAAAGTAAGGATCCGAGGCACCCGCTTGTTACTTGGCCATCCAGTACCCTCATACATGTGCCCACAGTAAGCCTCGGATTTGGGGCTGACAATGGCAGGAAACACAGACCACGGTCCACTCTCACCCTTAGCTGATAGGGTGGAAAGCCCAAAATAGGTTCCTACTTCTCTTTCCTGAGTGGGGACTTTCTAACTTCTTCTATAGTTTCTTTTGAAAGGATATAAGTGAAACCGAGGAAACATTTTCTGAGGTAATGAGAGCTTCCACTGCCTATCCCTCCTGTGGGCTGAGGGGTAGAAATGGGTTGGCTCCAAAGTGGTGAGAGAGCAGACATTCCCACATGCTGCCAGGAGCTTCCTAGTTGCTGGAGGTCCCAGTTCGTGAAGAGGAGTCATTAGGTTCCTCATATCACTCTCAGTTTCCACCTGATTGGCTGACATGATTCAGAGCTGTGAAGCCCAGGTTGCCTAAAACTTAGTAGGAATCTGAGATTGAGAAATAAGTCCCATTACACCCCAAATGTCTACACCTTCTAGCAAAAACTAGCCACCAAAATCAAGACCAACTTGAATATAAATGGCAGAATTCCCTATCACCAACTATTGATTAGCTCCATGACCTCTCCCAAGTTGGTGTTACTGTGCTTATTATTACTTCCTAAGTCCTTCTTATGTATGTTATGTATCCTGTTTTTTATCCTGAATGCAGTAACCTCAAGTCAGTCCTGTGAGGGATTTGCCATTTTTTATTTGTAAAATGTAGCATAAGTCCATTTTTTTCTCTAAGTGGTGGTGTTTTTATTTTTATTATTTCATTGGATTGTCTTCCCCAAAGTGCCATATGCATCATCGAAGAGTATGATCATTTTTAGTGATTTGTACATTGCCAAATTAATCTCCAGAGCGCTGCAACATCTAAAAATGCCATATGCAATATTTGAGTATGTTTCCACACAATCCACCAATACGGAACTTTATAGCTTTTGTAATTTTTGCTGGTATAAGTAAGTATGGATAGTGCACTTTTAAAAAAAAATTTACATATAGATACTTTTCAAGCTAAATGCTCTTCTGTGGGTATATATACTATATCCGCCCCCCAACCCTGTCCTGTATGGATTCTTTGTTTTTGTTTAAGGGTTTTCATAATGATCTGCTTATTAGTTGTATCTATGGCAATGCCTGTTTATTCTGTCATAGCTATATTTTGGTATTTATTCTATGTAGATAACTAAAACATCATACGGTGCTTTTCTTCTTGTCTCTCCAGTTATTCTCTGTTGGCAATAAAGGTTTATCAATGAGAATTAGACTAAGGCTCCTTTTATGTTCAAATTGAAGTGTATGATTCGGGCCAAGAAAGCACTTTTGCCTCATTAGTTGGGTGTTACAGGTGAAGGTGGGTTTTTAGCTTGCATTAACAGAATGATTACTTCTGTTTGCCGCTTCACATTGTACATCAAGACTTAATGGTGAAGGGTTCTGTTCCAGGTTCTTGTGTGGCCTGTGTGACTTGGCTTTTGTTCCCCTCTGCCTCTTTTTCCTGTTGGAAAGGAATATCAGTCTGAAAAGAGTGTGCCTTTTAATATGTTTAACCCCTCGCATGTCCTGTGTGGGAGAAAGCAGAGAAGAAACCACTTGAAGGAGGAGAGGTTGGCCAGTAGAAGAGAGGATAACTGGCCCAGGCAGCTTCGGTTTTAACACTCACTCCCTAACTGTGTGAGGTAGGAAGGTTTGTAATCTTAACCCTTTGTGAGAAAGCTTGGTGGGATTAATTGCCTATAGACTTTAGAAGGACACATTATATATAAAGACAAAGGCCTAGAGTTGAAATCCATAAAATATACTATAAAGAGAAGGTATAATCAAAAAAAACCCCGAACACTACCGACAAACTAAACTGTAGTGGGGCTTGCACTGTCTCCTATTTTCCCCTTAGTCATCAGTAATCTGAGAAAAGAAGGTATGCCATTAAGGGCTGTGAGTTGGACGCTCCAGTTTATCCACTCTAACCTCTGTGGACCCTAGTTACCTAGTCAACCCCACTGATCTCTGAGCATGTATAGCTCATAGTGCAGATTTCATCGTGAAGGTAGGTGGTGAGGAAAGGTTTATTTATTTATTGCTTATATCACATATGAGGAAAGGTTTAGAGGTGTTGAGACCTTGCCCAAGGTCACATAGCCATTGCCATCCTCAGAGGAAAGCTTTCTGGGTGACTCAGTCTCATCCTTTGTTGTTAAAAATTTGAAACATACTCAGCAGTAGAAATAATAGTGCCAAGATCCTCCATATACTTCCATATACTTCACATCAAGGTATAAGAGCTATCAATTTTTAGTCACATTTCAATCTATTCCTTTGTTTCTTTGCTAAAATACTCTGAAGCAAATTCCAGCATGCGTTTTACCCTTATGTACTTCATTACCTAAAATGAACACATTTCTCTAAACAATGGACATTTTTTTAGTAACCATAATGCCTTTAATCACTTAATAAAAATAATTCCTTGATAGCTTCTAATATCGAGCCTATAAGCAGACTTCTTCGATTATTTCAAAGAATTGGTTTGCAAGAGTTCCCCTCCTTTTAAAATTTTTCCTGTGCCACTGATTTGTTGAAGAACCTGGGCCAGCCTTCCTACGAATGGCCCATATATATTCTGGATGTCTCTGCGTGCTTCCCAGTGGTGTCAAGAGGACTTTCTCCTGAATCGTACTAAGAAGAGTCTTTTTCTTATGATGAGAGAATGGGTAGAAGAATGACATCTAGGTTTGCTTGTACATGTTGTTGATAAACAGTTCAGTGAAGTTTACCAATAATCGGGGAGTAAAATTTTTAGAAATGTATGCTGATCATCAATAAATAGAATTCTATTTGTATCCTTTTACATTCATACACAGACTGTGATGTATTTGCAATCCAGCTTCACTTACCAAACATGCATATTGCTTAAGCTAGGCTTTTAAAAATACATTTTCAAGTAGGGTTTTTAAAATATATTAAGTACATCTATTTCCTTAAGGGTGTAGTGTCCTAGATGCCCTGTGCTCCAGCACAGCATCGGTCTCTCTCGCTAAATTCTTAGCTCCTTGAGGGCAAGAATCTTATCTTCTTGGTGGAACTGTACAGGAGGACAAATCAAGGGTGAGTAAGGGGCTTCCCTGGTGGCTCAGTGGTGGAGAGTCCGCCTGCCGATGCAGGGGACGTAGGTTCGTGCCCCGGTCTGGGAGGATCCCGCATGCCGCGGAGCAGTTGGGCCCGTGAGCCATGTCCGCTGGGCCTGCGCGTCCGGAGCCTGTGCTCCGCAGTGGGAGAGGCCACAGCAGTGAGGGGCCCGCGTACCGCAAAAAAAAAAAAATTAAGTGTTTCAGCATTATGCTTGCTTTTTTATTTCGTTGTAGAGGTATTTGTTTCTGCCATGTATTTTCCTATGTAGAGTTACCTTATCACAGAATCATCAGGAATTTTGTTCTATGGGTTTATGATGCAGTAATTTGTTCAGTATTAATTGATACCTGCCTCTAGGCGTGTAAGCTGTGTGAAATGTAACAGGTGCCCTAATTCCAGAAAATATGTTATAATTGTTTGTCAAACAGATGAATAAATATCTTTAGGGCATAGCTGGTCCTCAGGTGGTGAGCATGAATGGATTAGTGATGGGGGTTGGGGCTGTCTCCACCAATCACTGAGGCAGAACAAATATTAATTAGCAGGGGCGGGGCTGGTTGTGGGGCCTGCCTTCCCCAGCTGATTTTTGGCAAGGGAGGTTTAATTCTTTTCCTCCATAAACCAAACCTCTTAGTTACCAGACATTTTCATCCCCATGTTTAATGTCTCTAATGTTCTTAATTAGAATGCATTTCATCTCCTGCAAAAATATTACACCATAAAGTTTTTATTCAACATGTTTTTTTTTCAGTTTCAAAGGGGCTCAATATTTATTTGTTTAAATTGGCATTTGAATTTCAAAAGCATTTGTTTCTCAAAATGTAGATAATTCTGCCAAAAGAATTATTTGAAAGAATGGTTCATAATCTTTTTAATATTCTTATATAGTAACACTTACTATAACCCACTCTGGAAAAATCATAAAATTACCCAGGGGGATGCTCAGTATCCTCACTTCTCTGTTTCTTGAATTATTTCTGCTACAACACTTAACTCTACCCAACTTGTATATTTTGTTTTATTGTGCTTTTGAAGTGCTTCAGATATCTTCTGGGTTAAAGACTCTGTACACCTGGGGGCCAGCCACTAACAAGGGCTGTAATTCTGGACGTGTAGAGGAGTCATATCTAGTAATTACCATGGCAGCTGCCTTGGGACAGGGTTGAACAGAATTCGGGCTTCATGAAAGAGGACTGGAAAGGAAGTTTGCTGAGGGCTGACTAATTAATACATGCTCTAAGAGTTTTGGATCCTTTTAAATAAACTTGCTGTTACATGAAACTGATGAAATCATATTTCAAGACTAAATGCTGCTTATATCTGGCAAATCAGAACTAAATCTTAGTTTGAATACTTGGTGGTTTTACTTTGAATCTAAAAACTGAACAAAATAAGTAATATGACTTTATCAGATTCATTATTCAGAACCAGTCCAGATATTTCCGTATGTAATACATTTTAACACTTACAAAAGCATTTTAAGTGTCAACTACTAGTATTGTCACTTTAATTTCTGTTTATGTGTGATAGTTGGAATTGGTGGCTAAGTCCCCTTCTCCCCCCACCCGGAACAGGAAAACAGTAACATACACATGCATGAAATCTACTCAAGTGCAGTCTGCCTTTCTTCCCTCACACTGTTTGTTATTCCATCCCTTCTTCAACCACTAATGTTCATGAAAAGCTTACACTTTCCGGTCCCTCACCGTGGCTGTAGGGTGAGCTTGAATTCTTTTTCATGAAAATGGACTTATTTATAATTGTATCACACCCTAAGGATTCATGAATCTTTTTTTTTTTCCCCCCAAATTGGTACTTTTCAAGTTGCTGAGTGTTGATATTTAAGGGAAAAAGGAGAGGGGAGGGAGAGGAGAGGTAAACAGGTTAGTGATGCCACCCAATGAGAGAAGCCAGTAGGCAATGTAATAATACCTCATTTTTATTTATTCTTCCTTATAGTCATTGTAATTATTTTAGAAATTTTTGAGTATTCATTTATCTTTCTTTAAACTTCTGTTTTCTTGAGCGACATTTGGCCTTTTGAACAACAAAATAAAATTGGAAATGCTAATGTTTTGAGCCAACCAAAGGAGGAAAATAAAAATGTCACCATGGTAACAAAGCTGCTTTCTAGATGGTTTCCTAAGATATGCCTGAACTAGAAGCAGATGTCTGATTTGAGAATCTTGCCTCCTTCAGTGTAAACAAATAACTTCTGGGCAGGTGTTGGAAATAATATGGAAATCCTATTAAGGGGCCCCGGGTTCCTGTCAGTCAGGAAGCCCGTGCCACAAAAGGGCTGGTTGTCACATAAAGGAGCAGAGTAAATTCTCATTAGGCTTGAGCTTTTCCCAGGAAACGATTGTCTCGGTGTGTTCTTTCTCCTGTGAATCTGAATGTAAGCTGTTGCTTCTGTTGATCTATTCACTGGCTTTATTTTTCTCCTCTTCATTCCAGATCCTCCCTCTCCCCCGACAGCCTGTATTCTCCCCTTCACCCACCCCTTCCCTTTAGGTTAACACTTGATCTGTGCTACTGCTCTGAGAGTTGTGACATTTGTGATTTTAACCTCCCACCCTGAGTTGGGGGAGGGAGGAAAGTCACTCTTCATCCCGGGGCCTGTTGGACAAAGAAACAGGCTGATTAGGCCGGGTACCGGGGGCTGTTAGGAACCACACAGCGAGAGGCAGCCACAGCCCTGAATACTGTTCTGTGTACATTTACTTGGAGTTAAGAGTATTATGAATTAAGCAGAAGCTAAAAGCATGAAGAGACAGTGTTTTTATGAACTTTGCAAAACGTATGTAGTTGTCTGGTAAGCAAGTAAAACTGCGCTGTCCAGTATGGTAGCCACTAGCCACAGGAAGCTATTAAATTTAAGATAGCTAACATGAAATAAAATTTAAAAATCTAGTTTCTCTGTTGCACTGGCCACACTTCAAGTCCTCGGTAGCTGCGTGTGGCTGTCTGTCATAACTGCCCTACCAGTGCAGGCGTGGAAGAGAGCCATCATCACAGAACGTTCTGTCAGATAGGGAGAGACTTTGGCCTGATAAGCCTCGCTGGTTCTGCTCTTCCGTCTGGTGAAAACCGATCCCTGATGGTCAAAAGCAAGGTTCCTCCTGATGCACAGAAAATTAGGGGCATGTGTGTGTTCTGGTTTTGTAGCTTCTTCACTGTTCCGAAGTGGTTGATATGGTTGACTGTACTGATACAGTGATCTTTTAAATGGTTGTAGGCCCTCCCCCCGCCAGCGGAATTGGTTGAGCACTTTAACATGGATCTTCCCAAAGTGGACCCCCAGGAGATGCATTTTAATGTTTCTAGATAGGAAGTTGAGGCAGTTTGGTGGCGGTGGGGGGCTTGAAGGCTATGCATAACGATGCTCTTCATAAAACTCGGAAGGTTAAATGTGGATAAACACTGAAAACAAGGCTTCAGAAAAGCCACACTATTATTATGCAGCATTTCTCGGACTATAGTCCCCGAGACACACTTCATAAAGCCAATAAAGCGCACACTGGTGGTCTCCCGTTGCCCTAGCAACGGGCCATGGGGCACTGTGTATGTGAAATGCATGAACATCTGTGAATTAATCTTTTTTAGTTTGTTCTTTTCTTGGCACTGATTGGGCCACTCAGGCTTGTGCCTGTGACACTGTGTCTGGAGCAGTCCCCAGGACCTAGCCCTCAAGTGGATGCTGGAACAGCAAGTGAAGGGAGATTTATCCCGGTGGTGCATCCAGCAGTGCAGGGATTTGGCTTGACAGCACTCTCAGTGGGACGTTATTAGCTTACTTTCTGGTGCATGGGGAAATGAATAAAAAATTTCCTAGTAAGCCTGGGCATTATTGGGTTTATTGGGCTATCCTGAAAAAATAATCTTTAGAGAAAATTGAAATAATCACTTGTGTTTATACCACAGTTATCAGGACTTGAAAGGCCTCTGAGTTATTCCACACCCTTTGCCCCAGCCCCAGTCCTGCTCCAGGGATTATAACCAAACCATATTGGACTTGTCAGAATGAGACTTCCGAAGCTTAGGCTGGAATCTGTTTTGCTGATAAAATCTTGTAGTAACCTAGTCTGACCTTATTTAGAGAAATTTTAAACTGAGCTGGTGACAGTTTTGCCCTTGGGAGAAGAGAGCAAACTATGACTAAATGGAGACACATCCGGGAACAATACTTTGGAATTGTTCGATTAGGAGTTACTCCCCCACTCCGAACGGGATTGTCTTCACTTCTTGCCCCCAACAAAATTTTCAGACAGGCACCCCTCCCTCAGCCTGCAGCACCCTCCACGTACTGCGTGTGTTCCGTTCCTCCTGTCAGCGCCAGATGCTCCCTTGTTAAATCATTTTGCTCACCCTTGTCATTTTCAGTTTCCTTCTCTTCCTTTTTTCTCCTTCTACCCTTTTTTCTCAGCCTCCATTCTCCCTTATGGGTTGACCCTCTTTCCTGGGGAGGAAAGAAGGATATTACATATGAAATGTCCCGTGTTGGATGTAGTCTGTTATGTTTAACTTGTAGGGTGAGAAATTTTGTTAATAAATGTATTAAGGCAAAACTCTGTGCTTTATGCTAGTCCATTTGATTTGCTTGATTGTCATTAATATTGAGGGGCTTTTAAGTAGGAAGAACTATTTGTCAATTTGTATGTTTTCCTTTGCATATTAAAAAGACACAGCTGTACCTCTGTAGCTGATTTTCCTGATTTCCTGTTAGACAACTGAGCAAAAGTTATCATTTTAATGGTTTCTGACTTCGCAACCTGTTGGGATTGATAGATGAACTTGAAAATTGAGCAATGCAGTCTGAATAAACTATTTAAAGTTAGTCAGTAGGTATCGATTGGCAGCTGGAGGGCAAATAGGCCTGCACTGCGTCATTGGGGGTGCATAGTAAAGATTAGATGCAATCCCTTTCCTCAAATCGTTTTCCTATTAAAGTATGGAACTGAGATATAATGTCTTCTGAGTAGAATAAAATACATTAGTGGATTGTTCCCCTTCATTTCTTTGAACTTCCAGTTAGTCCTGAATTCTCTTAAAATGTGCATATAGAACGAGTCTATGCTGATTGGAGGACTAGCTTCTGAAGGCAGTGTTCCCGGGAAGCTGCCAGGGCTGATGTGCAAATACATGCAAACAGGGAACCTTTAGCAAACACCAACAGCAATGCCAGTGGCAACGTTCTGTAGCCTCCCAGTCTTGATGGTGCCTTTTACTCTCATTCAGATTCTGTTTTGTGGGAATCAGTGAAACAGTTGGACCACAGAGCTCAAATATTATCATCAGACTTCTGGGTGTTTCAGCCCACTCACTTGCTTTTCAGGTAGTTTCTCTGAATGAGGAAAACAAAGTTTTTTGTTGCTGCTCCCAGTAAATAGCCTCTATTCCATTCAGATGGAATTTTCTTCTTTCAAGAGTCTTTTTTAAAGTTACCAACTTTGTAGTTGTTAACCTGAAGGCAGCCTCAGAAATACAACAGTTACGGGGAATGTTAAAGACTTTTAGAAGGAAGTAGCATTCTCAACTTGTGTTTTTTGTGTCCTGGACAAGTATTTGTTTTTTGCGAGCACAATTCGTTATGCCCCAAACTAAAAATTCTTATACACTCATGGTAAGAAGTGAAAATTCCACAGTAATAAATGGCAGTGAGTAAGCTGGCTATAGTGAGGAGAGGAAAAGAGTTTGAATGAGTTTGAATCTCTGCTCTTTCCTTTCTCTGTGTTTGACAAAGTGTGTTAAAAGGAGTAATTTTGTGGTTGGGAGTCTGCCTGCCGATGCAGGGGATGCGGGTTCGTGCCCCGGTCTGGGAGGATCCCACATGCCGCGGAGCGGCCGTGAGCCATGGCCGCTGAGCCTGTGGGTCCGGAGCCTGAGCTCTGCAATGGGAGAGGCCACAACGGTGAGAGGCCCACGTACAGCAAAAAAAAAAAAAAGCAGTAATTTTGTAATCTGGATGTTTGAAGGCTGGAAAAGGAAAGAGAACACAAATAATATAGAGAGGAAAAGGTTTCCAGCACTCTGATATTTTATCCTTACTGTATGTACTGGCCCAGCAAACGGGAATAATCCGTGAATTTTATTTTTTAATTTTTTAACTCTTATTGTGTTTTTAAAGTACTTATAGAAGTAAAAGCATACTTTCATTACTGTTGTAGGTATGTGGATCTATAAAAACAAATGGGAAAAAATTCTCACACGATTTTCTTACACACAGTATTGCAGTGGAACGGTTGGTGGTAGGAGTGGTCTCAAAAGTTGGGGCTCCCAAGACTGTACACAATACCTTGCTGTTGGGCCAACCCCTAGCCTTTGTGGGGCCTGATAAAGATTACAAATAGAGGCTCTCCTACCATATGTTTAAGTATTTTAAAGTTATAAATTCAGTTAATGACCTTCATAATTTTCTGAAAGGCCAGGTTTGCATTTACAGTTCTCAGGCTCCTTAGGAGTTCATTGCTAGATGACGTGGGCCTTCACATATTTTCTTGTAGGTGCCCCAGCTCTCACGTCCAGCTTCATTACACCGCAGTGACCTCCTCGCGTCTAGGTATGCCCACACCAACAGTTACGCCTGCCTCTGGGAGGCTCCAGGAAAAAGAACTGAGTTGACCCTGACTGTGAGCCTTTGGGCAGGAAATTTCAGGGTCCTGGTACCCAGCTCATGGTTTACAGGCGGGTAAGCAGAGGGTGTGGATGGGCACGTCCCCTTGGTCCTGAGGGAGGGGCTCTGCAGGATGAGGGCCGGGACCCAGGTCTGGCCCCTCTTATCAAGCTGTTTGGTTTGTCTATGATTTCACAAGCCTGTACATTTAAGAGGAAAGAAAGGGAAGTGGGAATTTGGAACTGTTACAACTCGAAGTAATTCTTTGTTAAATAAACATCAACATTTTATTCAAAATTAGGCCAGGAAATTGAGATTGTCAAATACAATCTGTGCTTTGTAGGTGGTTAACTACATGCTTTGAACTTTTTTTTTTTTTTAATAGAGGGTTGAACACAGAAGGGTTTGGTTTTTTTTTAGAAGATGTTGGGGGTAGGAGTTTATTAATTAATTTATTTTTGCTGTGTTGCGTCTTCGTTTCTGTGCGAGGCCTTTCTCTAGTTGTGGCAAGCGGGGGCCACTCTTCATCGCGGTGCGCGGGCCTCTCACTATCGCGGCCTCTCTTGTTGCGGAGCACAGGCTCAGTAGCTGTGACTCATGGGCCTAGTTGCTCCGGGGCATGTGGGATCTTCCCAGACCAGGGCTCGAACCCGTATCCCCTGCATTAGCAGGCAGATTCTCAACCAGTGCGCCACCAGGGAAGCCCCCACTTTGTACTTTTAAACTATGCTTTGTGGGTGGTTAACACGTGCCTAACTATGCTTTTAAAATACTCCATTAAAAATCGTAAACGCATATCATACCTGTTCGCAGTGCATGAGAAAGGCAGGGGGAATCTTTTAAAGCTGAGGAAGGTAAAAGATAGTGGAGCACCATAATCATGGGTTGCCCTGAACAGCCGAGTGGCTTTCCCCTGGGCCCCACCCACCCCGGTCTGGGCCACAGGGAAGCAAGCGTGGGCCTGTAGTGACAATGCCCAGCAAAGTTAGAGCTAAAAGGATTACTTGTCAAGACTCTGCTTTCTTAGACCAAAGATTATCACTTGGAAGTAACTTAGGTCATGATTTCTGTTTTCATCTGCTTTTGTCCCTTTCATGTGCTTCCATGGTTGGACAGCTGGAAGTGCCACAGAAATATTTGAAGAGCCCTGTTTAGTAGTTTACATGGAAAGTCGTTGAATAATTCACACAACAAATGATTAGACAAGCACTTGTCCATCTGACTGAATTATTCTACATGTTTGCTGAAGCAGGGAAGGAGGAGCACAGCGTTTCCTCCTTCAGAGGGTATACAGTGGCCGTATTGACCCATCTAGTTATTGGGTTTCAGCCTTTTGTTGACATTGTTGTAAATGAAAGCAGCCCTGACTGAGCTCAGAGCAGCTGGGCTGGATAATTGTGAAGGATTCATGCTTGTTGCTGTTACCCCCAGTGTTTGCAGTGGGTTGTTTGCTTTGACTTTTGTTGAACTGTTGACAAAAGCATTAGATACAAATGGGAACAAATAAAGTGGTGAGATGCCAGGAGGGCTTGGCAGTAGTAGTGGTTTTCATTCTGACTTAAATGGGGGATGTCAGAACTTATCTAGATGGGAAATAGAAGGTGGTGTGTGTGTGTAGAACTGTTTTCTTTACAGGTACCTGGAAAATAGTTTGCTGTTTGTGTACCTTGGCTCACAGAGGTGAGAGAATTAAGAGGCCACCATGTCTTGTAATCTTTAAAAAAAAGCCACATTGTACATATGCCCTTCAGGTGTGTTGCTGGCCAGGAATGCTATAACAGAAATGGTTTCTGGATTCCCCCTCCCCAGCTTAAAAAAATTTTTTTTAATAATGGAAGTATTTTGGATTGGGGAGATGACAGGCATGACGTTGAGGTAGGGAGGATTAAGGAAAACAGTATATGCTAAAATAGTATAGCTAGCAAAATGGAAGTCATTTACTGGAACGCTTTTAATTTGCTTTAAACAAAATACTCTTTTTTATGTTCAGATGGGGAGTAGCTCAGCTGTTGTGAAGCCAGAAAATTAATGGTATTTTTAGTGGAATAGCAAAAGCACGTCAGCAACATGGCTGCAGATGGTACTGCTGGCATTTTATTCATGAGGACTTACCAGTGCAGGTTACTGGACAACATAGTGTGACTGAAAATGATGGAGTGTCAGAGAAGCCACTGTCCTTCTGCTCGATGATTTCATTTTGCATTTGGTCTTCCTCAGGTTTCATTTGTGCATATATTTTCCCTATCGCAAACCAAAATACACGGTCTTCTTGGCTGAGAGTTGTATGCATATTTCCCCCCCTTAAAATGCGTCCGAGTGAACGTTCTCCTTGAGTATTGACTGAAAGGCTGCAGAGGGTGTTTTCAGTGCACAGATGGTTAGTGGAGGTGGGTGGGCTTTGGAGAAAGGTCCCTCTGAAGAATTCATCTGAATACGTCTCCGGGAGTTGTCTAAAAACACCAGCCAGAAACCTTACCACAATGCAGGAGGTGGGTAACTGTCACAGAATGTGCCTTCCTGGCAAATAAAGGATTTGGAATACATAGTAAGGGCCAGAAAAATGTTTATAAAACATGGGCAAGGATAGACAGAAACTATATTTAGGAAGTTGAAATACCCTTTGGGACAATGTGTTTCCGTGATATGATAATGGAAAGTTGACTGAAAATGTATTTGAGTGGTTCTGTTAAGCCATGTCTTTGTGTTTGATCTCCAGTTTTGGTCCAGAGCACTCTGGGTGCCATCAGTAAGATGTTCTTTTGTCGGTACTGCTTCACCCGGTGTCAAGGGAGGGAGGCGGCGGGTGCTTCCTCTTCACTGTGTTCTGTTCTCCAACATTATCTGTCGGACTCTCCTCCTCTACCAGTGACAGAAAGAATAGACATACCTTTATGTAATTGTTTTTTGGTTCCAGTACCTCATATGACCAAATCTTAAGGAATTAAAGTGGAGAAGAATAGGAATTTACTGAGTTTATGTTAAAAGTGGGAATGTTAGATTGTTTTAATCTTTGCAGCATCTCTAGTCCTAGAGACTAGTAATCAGTTGGGAGGTGGGGGGTGACTTCATGGGCAAATTTGTTAAAAAGGACTGCAATCCGAATGCTCCCCAGGTGGCAACTTGGGGTGATATTTTGTTTATTTCATCACTAGGCAATCAGGTGTAGGGACCTAGATCTGAAGTTCATAAGGAAGAAATCCCTGAAAAGACTGTACTGAGTGGGGGATAAATTCATCTGTGTGACCCAGTAGGTGATGTTTCTGACAGAGGTTAGTCTTCAAGGGAGGAAAGAGGTGGGGAAATCATGCAAGTTAGAAAACGTGGAAAGACAGTAAGGCAAGAAGTTTTCATTGTTAACAAGCGAGAAGTGAGAGAGACTAAGACTCCACAGACTTGACTCAGCATGAATCCAAAATTATAAGAGACCTTGGGCAAAAATACAGTAAAAGGCTTACCAGTGAAAGGAATGAGTTCCAGAGAAATTCACTTAGGCCAAGACAAATAGATCGGCCCACTGCACCCCTCAGGCCATGGCCAGGGCCACAAGGGTGAACATATCTTGGAAGAGACCGGTTTTACAGACAAATGTCTTCCCTCCTCCTTTCCCACTCACTACTGGAGCAGTATTCATGTTTGCTGTGCTCTTTAAGCTAAAATTAACACCCTTGTAAAGGGTGACTCAATGCGGCTCTTTGTACACTCAGTTTGAACCACACTTCTCAATATTGGGAAGCTGGTGGGTGTTGGGACCTGTCCACATCTGTGCACGTGACACGCTGTGAACCCCAGCCAGCCCGCAGGTGCAGGGCAGTGCAGGGATGCTGGCTGGAAACGCAAGCTCTGGAGTCAGGGTGGCCCGGGTTCAAACCCTGCATTCTTGCCATTCACCAGCTTTGTGGCTTCGGGCAAGCTATATCCCTCCTGTTCTGTTTTCTGTCAGCGGGGAGTGGTAAAGGTAAGTGTTCAAAGGTGCCTGACACTTAGTAAGTGCTCAATGAATCTTACTTTTTTTTTAGTGTACAGTATGGATAATTTGAAAGTAATTTGGTTCCATTTATTTTGGGGGGGGTTAATATTTAAACTAACTTGCATTCCACAAGCAAACACCAGGCTGATAGCAGAAAGCAGCAAATTAGAAATGTGCCAGGCTGTGGGGGAAATTATTCTGGGATTAAAATTTTGCCGCAGAAAACCTACAAAATGAATCTTGTACGTGCAGATGGTTGAGAATTAACTTTACCTGATCTGAGCACATATTTAAGTCCAAAGGGGATTTTGTGATTCCAGATAGTTCAACCTCGGCTGAGAAACGTGACTTTTATGTTTCACAGCCAAAACCACTTGCCACTCATAATAGTTGAAATTGGAGACCAAACAGGAAGAACCTTGTGGGTTCCTGTCAGCCCGTATTCAGGCTTTAAAAGCCATTCCCCTGTTGTGGTGGGCTGTGTGCTTCTGCTGGTAGGAGAAGCTGCTAACTAGCCTGACGAGTGCCTAAGGAGTGGCCTGAGGACCGTGGCTCGCGCTTTACCTTGCGCTTCGCAGGGAGCCTCTTTTACTCTCATGTCAGATTATCTGTAAAATGGACTTCTCCCTCCAGGATCGTAAACCGTCACAATTCCGGCGTTCCTCTGATTGTTTGGGGAGAAGGATATACCCAACAGGTGCTTGTCGAACAGCCGAGATTCTCCGTGCTTTTCATTATTTTACTACTCGTGCACCTAATCCCTGTCAGTAAGGTTGGCTGTTTGGGGAAGGAGCATACATCCCTGCACGGTAATACTGCTTATCTGCAGCTCCTTCTCTTCGGGCTGAGTTCACAGAGCAGTCTCACGAGGTGAGAGTCAGTCTTGGTATGTCTGGGCTTTGGCAGGGGTGCATCTGAGGGGAGAAGGACACTTGCAACATCTGGGGTGCAGGGGGCGCACAGGCCTGGGTCCCGCGGGGCAGGCGGAGGACTGTGCCCCACCCCTGTTTGAGCGTGCTCTCCTGGAGGTGAATGTTGACAAAAGAAGTATTCTCTCAGAGTGCTACCTGTTTGCTGCGTTTCCAGTAGAGAGATTAGCCTCAGTTTCTCTATAAAAATGTCAACCTGGAAGATTTCATACGGCCTATGCTTTTTGGGGTGATAAGTGTGCTGCCACAAAGCTGTCTTCCAGAGCTTACAAAAATGAGGAACCCCTCCCACTGTGGGGAGAGGGTGCCCAGAATGCAAATTCAGATTACTCGAGGAGTCAGTACCAACAGGGTTCAAGCAAATTCCATATTTTCTTCATAGGAATGGAAGAAGGGCCAGAGTTCTGGAAAGCAGGATAACACACGGGGCATAGGGTGGTGCCCGCCCTCCTGGGGAGAGTGCTGGCAGCGCCAGGCTTGCCGTGGGGACTGGGCAGTGAGGGCCCCCTGTGCAGATAGGATTGCAGCTGCCCGCGGGGGCCAGGACCTGTCTGGCAAAGCCTTTGAGGGGTCTTTCGGATGACTCTGTTCTCTGAGAATTACTTCATCTGGATGTTCAGAGCCGTCTTCCCGGATGACCTGTTTCTCCGAGAGAGAGGACCTGAGAACCACAGGGGCTGTATTTGGGGCATCCCATTTTTACCGATCACCAAGCCTTTGTTTTTAGAAAAGTGACATCTCCGCCGAAGGCGCAAGAAGCTTTTGTGGGGTCAGCTATGCCTGAGAATTCTCAAGTCCTTGTTTCTTTTTCCTTTCTCCTACCTGAGACGCCACTTTGAGGGCACATTAGCTCAGGTTGGGAAACTCACATTTCCCTGGTTATCAAAACTAAACCCCAGCTGCTTCTTTGTAGAGATTTATTTTATTTAAAAGTTAAGGAAAAGGAATATACAGTTCTCTAGCTCAGAAAACCCTAAAAAGAAGGTCTGGATTAAGTGGAAAGTTTCTACAGCCACAATTAGAGTTCTGTGACAGAAACAAGTACAAGTGAGGGCAGGTGGGGTATAGAACACTCTCAGCCCAGGGACTCAATTAAAAATGCTTTAAAAATGTAATTCCAATCAATTTGGGTAGTCTTAGAACGTTGCAAGATGTGCGAAAACATGCCTTAAATGCCAGCAACCAGTGAAAAGGGCACAGTTTCAGAAACGCTGCTATAAATTATGCGCCTTTGGCTTTCAAAAATGTAGAGGATACATCACTGATATTCAGAATAAATATCAGAGAGAATTGTACAGTCTTTGCATCCTACAAGCAATGAAAGTTTTAAAGAGCTCGTTTTGTTTGGCCTAAGATCTGGAAATTTTTTTCTGGTTGTCACAACATTTGTTTTGGAAGATGTAGAAATCAAATCTGATTATAACAAATACCACTACAACAAAAATATCCCTATAACCACACAGTTTCTAGACCCCAACCAAAAACCCACTTACTTAAAACAATATTGAATGTAACCCAATCTCATTAAGGCAGAATAATGTGGGTTAATCTTGGAGGTTTTTCCTTCACGATTTACTTAACCTCCTGGAATCCATATACGTGGATTGGCAGTAAGTGATTTCAGAAATATTTGTTTACGTTTGGAATATATTATATGATTTTTAAAGTGTTGTTTCCTTTTCAAATTATTTTCTGTAGAAGTCCATATTGAAGTATTTGCTTTTTAAAATTTTTTTTAAATTTATTTTTCTTTTTATAAATTTAATTTATTGGCTGCGTTGGGTCTTGGTTGCTGCATGCAGACTTTCTCTAGTTGCCGCGATCGGGGGCTACTCATCATCGCGGTTCCCAGGCTTCTCATTGTGGTGGCTTCTCTTGTTGCGGAGCATGGGCTCTGGGCGTGCGGGCTCAGTAGTTGTGGTGCACGGCTTTAGTTGCTCCCCCGCATGTGGGATCTTCCCGGACCAGGGCTCGAATCGGAGTCCCCTGCATTGGCAGGCAGATTCTTAACCACTGTGCCACCAGGGAAGTCCCTGAAGGATTTGCTTTTAAGGTGGGAGGGATCCACCCCAAATGAAATGTTTCTGTCTGATTCCCTACTTTGCATATTTTAGTTTCTCTTATTTTTATATCTAGAAAGTTTTTCATGTATAACTTTCCCCTAAAATAAGATTAAAATTCGAGTATAATCTACATTTTACTTACTGTCAGCCACCAAAACCACAGGCTCAAAATATAGTTGTAGTGATTGGCCATTGTCGCCTGTGAGTAGTGCTTGCCTCTGAGCCCTGGTTGACAGTTGCTTCCAATCCTGGCTGTGTTGCCTTCCTCAGAGGGATGGTTTTGTAGACTGGGCAGTTCTGGTTGGCAGCTCCTGCTTCTGGCTGTCCCTGGGCCCAACACCCTGGAATCTTCCTCTTAATTGCCCTCACCTTGTGCAGTCCTCTTGTGTGACACATGCCTCAGACTTCCCTTCCCAGAGAAGAATTGAGAGGTGGTCTACTGCTTTTCTGGACGTTGATGAAAATCGCTAGAAGGCAGCTTATATAGAGTGAAAACATGCACTTTGTAACCACTGTCGTCATGGGTTCTAGAGACAACTGTGCCACCTGCTAGCTTTGTGATCTTGGACAATAATAATAAAAATAATCAGCACAGAGGATGCATTTACTCTGTGCTGGCCAGGTCCTGTAGCCATCCTTCTGTTTAATCAAAACCTCCTACTAAGGTGGAGTTTACTAGTATCTCCAAGTTAGCTTGAGGAATGTGGGATTCAGTTGGCTAAATGACTTGCCCACCGTCACCCAGAAGGTAATCTGTCAGATGAGCTGATTAGAACCAAGTTAGTCCCTAGAGCCCATCCTCTTCATCTCTGCCCTAGGGTCAGTGTAAATTCATCTGGATGTGTACCTTACTTGGTGTAGGGTTTTAAGAGTGAGGATGAGAGTCATGTATGAGGAGACCCACCAACGTGTCTGCCACTTAGGAAATACACTTAATAAATTGTACATGAGCTTCTTATCTTTCTTGTCTGTCAAATTCACAAAAATCCAAACTCAGTAGATGCTGATTTTGTGTATATGTAATGATGCTGTTGTGATGTGTTCCTCTGTGTGACTTACCTGTCACATGTCATGTGTCCTAAGCTCTTCACAGGGGGAGGTGTGTGTTTTTCATATTTCACATTTTGTGGACCTTCAAAATGATGATTCGAGGCCATTTTTATTTCACAGCATTTTGGAATGTCATCACACAGTCCTGTGTGTGTTTTTGTGTTAAATTTCTCATATCCAACAGTTGCATCCTTCTCCTCTTACAGCTCAAAATCTGTTGTCTGATTGATTAAAATTTATGCAGATGAAAAGTCTGACAAAGACTTTAATTTGCATCTTCATCCACTTGGCTGGAGGTTAATAAGAATACTCTTACAGTAACAGAATCCCCTAATTTGGGTTTTATAGTTTGATATCATTGTCATTTCCTGGAGAAGCAAGAGTGGGGTTTTTGCTTTGTTTTATTTATTTATTTTTAAATAAATTTATTTATTTATCTATGGCTGTGTTGGGTCTGTGTTGCTGTGCACGGGCTTTCTCTAGTTATGGAGAACAGGAGCTACCCTTCGTTGCAGTGTGCGGGCTTCTCATTGCGGTGGCTTCTCATGTTGCGGAGCACGGGCTCTAGGCACGCAGGCTTCAGTAGTTGTGGAGCGTGGGCTCAGTAGTCGTGGCTCACGGCTCTAGAGTGCAGGCTCAGTAGTTGTGGTGCATGGGCTTAGCTGCTCTGCAGCATGTGGCATCTTCCGGGACCAGGGATTGAACCCATGTCCCCTGCACTGGCAGGCGGATTCTAAACCACTGCGCCACCAGGGAAGTCCCTGTTTGTTTTTTTATAATCACTGCATTTAGTGATAATACTTTCTAACTTAAGTGTCTGTAATCATTTATAATGTTTATGTCTGTTTATGCTTGCTGCTCTTCCTTAATTGATGAACAGACAAATGCTCATGCTTTCTGTGTTTTGGCTGTTGTTCCTATCAGCTGACTTTTGGAACTTTAGGAAGGGTTGAGGAGGGACCTCTTGTGTTTCATAACTCAGAGGCCCCTTTGGACTGTTCTGAGCTTTCCTTTCCAGTCCTTCCATTCCCCCCCTCTGCTGCTACCCCTCCCCCTCCAAAAAGGACAACTTATACCTTAGAAAAGAACAGATGGGGTAGTTCGGTGGGAATCACAGAGGAATGAATGCTTGATTCCAGTGCTCTGTCAATTTATTGAGGATAACCTGAAACTTAAGTTGAGGGCTGCATATCTTTTAGAATACCAAATTGAGGCCCACGGTTTGACAGAAACATTTTTGTGCTGATTTGTTAATCTACTTGAAAAGAATTAAGACATAGAAATTGAATCTCATTTATCCTACATTTAACAAAGCACTTTTATTTAAAACGAAAATAAAGCATGATATCAGGCTATCCTGTGAATTCAGAGTGTGTAGTCGTTAACAGCTGTTTGTGACTGGGGGCTTTAATCATTTTCAAGATCCCTCTTCCATTCACTAAGCAATGTCAGTGCCATCCTGATTAGTCATTTGCTTGTCTTTTAAGCAGAATTCTCAGCTTTACATTAGAGAGCTAAAGTGAGGTGAGAGAGATGGTATCTTAGACTCCTACACCAGCCACTTTGATCTGATTGGATCACAGGCATCATGCAAGATGCTTAAAGCTAGACTGCCCTGGTAGACTGGCAGGAAGGGGACACTATTTTATGCTCATTTTATTCTACTGTCATATTTGATAGTCTGTTAATTGCCACTGATGTTTGTTTCAGATAGTCTAGTCAACGGGACTCTACTGTTTTTGCTCCCCAAGGCCTTTCTAGCAAAGGACACAACAAAAAAAGTAAATAAATTATTGCTTTGTTACCACAGAAGCTATTTTGGGTCAGTAGTCTTAACTCATTGAGTGTTTTTTATTTTATTATTTTTTAAATGAAAATATATAGAAGGAGGGGGGGAAAGCCAACTAGGGATACAGTAGAAAGAGCACCAGATTCAGGAGATCTGGCAGCAGCATCTGACCTTGGACATGCCCTCTATTCTCTCTCCACCTCAGGTTTCTTATCAGATTGCTTGACCACTCAGGTTCTTCTGAACCTAGAGTTTATGGTATATTGTATGATACGCCCTATGAAGTATTTTGTTTATTTAATATTTAATAGCAGCACTTTAGTGTGCAGAAGCCTCAGTGTGTTATTGGAGCTAGGTGTCATTCTCCTATACCTTCAGGTATTCTAAGTGAAACGTTGGAGCTGCCTCAGACTTAAGATCAGAGACTTGTTCAGTAGTTTAATTTACTTCCTATGTTTGAAGGTACATTTCCCACCCTAAATCCATGTGACAATGATGGTTTCAGCCATGAATCAAACAATGGTATAATGGAAGGAGGGTGGGTTTGAAATTGGATAGATCTAGGTTCAAATCAGAGTCTTTCTTAGACTAGCAAGTTTAACTCACTTTCTCCCAATTAGATTCTTCATAATAATAATAACAACAGTAATAATATTATCCATTTCATTGGGTTATTACAAGATTAAATGAGACAGTGTGTGTAAACTGCCTTGCAAAGTGCTTGGCTTCTAGTCAATTCTCAGTAAACGCTGGTATCTTGTGTTCAAAATGGTATTCTGGCTAATTCAAAACACTGCTTGCATGCTACAGCTGTAGCGCCTAGAATTAATTAAGTTTGTCGCATCTTTTGAAAAATAACCACAGTGGAAATAATAGTAGTAGTTAGACCACTGGAGCATCTGGAGCACATGCTGTGGGCCAGCATTGGGTCCATGTTATTTCCAGGCCTTTCCTCATTTTAGGGTGTCCTTTCCTTTTCCTTCAAGATGTTCATTTTAATTACCTGTAAGTACTGGACTGTGATAACAGCATGGGACAAGATGACATGGTAGGAACTTTTTAAATTGATAATCACAGGTCCTGATAACCTGTTGTATAGTTATATCTTCATTAGGCTTTTTGTAAGACCCTTCTGGATTTTGAATTTATATGTAACTAGTGACAGATTTAACTTTTTATTTCCTTTTCTGGAAACAAATTTACTTGGAGCCTGTACTATCCCAGAAGTTTACGGAATGAGGCATCCTTGTAATTATCCTGCTTCTGAGTTTTGTCATTAATTTCACACCTGTATAGTTGTAGTGCAATTATGGATGGTCTTTTGCCTGTAGAATCAGAAGTGGGCAATGTAAGAGGTTCCTTACATTTACCAAACTCAGAAATTTCAGAGGGAAGATCCGGGTGCTCTTAGTAAAACTTCTCTTTTGAATTCCTGTTTGTGTATAAAGGTGAGTATCGAATCAGTAACTTGTGAGCAAAGCAAGTAGTGAGGATGCAATTGTGATACAAGTTAGAGAGCTGTTTTATACTGTATACAGTCCCTGTGTCTGTTACAGAAATTAGTAGGAAATATGTGAACTATATCGTGAGACACGTGAAAAATGAGGCAGAGAAGAAATCATGCACAGCCTTACCAAGGATCCAGGACGCTTAGGTCCAGGGATGATCACTTTCATCGACTTACGTGTGTGCACCTGGCTCTTTGATGATTAGAACCTTTGTTTCCTTATAATCGTGACTCTGTGCTCCTAATATAGTAAGGCCAAAAATAATATGTAGGCTTTAATCTGTATATGTATACATTGTCTTGGGTATAAACATACTTATTTATCAGCAGAATTCCATTACAAACTTGAATTCGAAACCATCTGCAGACCTTGTTCTAATCCTAGCTTCTCCTCTTACTAGCCGCAGGACCTCGGACAAGTCCCTCACCTGCTTTTTTACCTAGTGTTGACATCAGAGTAGTTGGACCAGGAGCTCTCCAAGCTTGTGTCTACATGTAAAACTTCAGATTTAATCTGGGGAAAATTATGTATTGATGAGTTAGAATGAGTCTTTAAGTACACTTTAACCACTGTGGCGAAAGGAACTCTCCATCTGCCAATCTGATAAACATTATATTGTTTTTCATGTTGAGGTGTACAAATGAAAATAGCTTTTGTATATTTGTTAGATTTTTAGGTATTTGTTAAAGCGCTTGCTTCATACAGGGTGCTGTAGCAGAAGCAAAGGTCAATTGGGCACAGACTCTTTCCTCCAAGTGATAGGACATACACAAGAAGATCTCTAGCTTTCATATTATCAGGTGTTGGAGCATGTTCTCTTGGGAGTTAAAGATGTAATGTCCATGTTAAGGTGGCCCTTCTAAAAGCATATTGCCTTTTCTAGCCAGATAGCCACAGGTATTTAGTGATTTGATGGGTAATTTATTAAGACAGTCATGCTGCATACTTTCCAAGGGTTCATTAACTGCCTACTAGGGATTTTTTTTTTTTTTAAATAAATTTATTTATTTATTTTTGCTGTGTTGGGTCTTCGTTTCTGTGCGAGGGCTTTCTCCAGTTGCGGGGAGCGGGGTCCACCGTTCATCGCGGTGCGCGGGCCTCTCACTGTTGCGGCCTCTCGTTGCGGAGCACAGGCTCCAGACGCGCAGGCTCAGTAGTTGTGGCTCACGGGCTTAGTCGCTCCGCGGCGTGTGGGATCTTCCCAGACCAGGGCCTGTACCCGTGTCCCCCGCATTGGCAGGCAGATTCCCAACCACTGCGCCACCAGGGAAGCCCCGGGATTATTTTATGTGTTTTTTAAATTTGATTTTTATATGACTTTTGGGTGGTATAAGAAAATGTTACTCAGTGTCAAATCTTGGTTAGCTTGAATTCACCCCACCTGCGTCTCAGGTAACCTGTTGTTAAAGACCTGGTGCTGTACAGGGGGCCATCCTAGTGCAGCAGAAGTTGGCAGTTGCTTAGTTTGGATGGGGAAGCATCACATTCTATGGTTTTTCTTAAGTTAAAACTTTATTTTAAACAAAAGCGAAAGGTATAATGAACTTTCAGACTCTTGCACGATCAGGCAGGCCCACATTCCCCTGTCCACTACTCTGAAATCCAAAAATTTATGGAAATAAAGTGAGTTTTTGTTTTGGGGGTGTTTTGTTTGTTTGTTTGTTTGTTTGTTGGTATCTCGTTTGGTAACAACAGAATTGACTATGGAAATACTAATGTTTGATTATGGGGTGTTATCCCAGACCCTGCTACAGTAAATGTATCTTACTGCCTTTCTCAAATTCCCCAAATACTAAATTCCAAAGCACATCTGGCCCCAAAGAATCTTCTGACGTGCAGTCTCTAAGTGCAGCCTTGGAACTTGTGTACTTATCTTATCTCTGACTTTTTCATGGACAGAATGCTTTGAGGGCAAAGACCTTGTCCTTTTCAGCTTTGAACATTCCTATATTCCTGTCAGGGTGCCTCTGTTACAGTAGTCATTTGTTACACTCTAGAGTAAATCAGGGAAGGGAGAGAAGAATGTTCGGACAACTTCAGCCCATTCTCCTCCAAATCAGTCAGCTAGCAATTTCTTGTCGAGTGTCCTAGGCACAAGTTAAGTTGTGAAACTGAGCCGACTGATAACTGAAGTTATCAGATGACAGCTTATGACCTTTCTCTTGTATTTAAAATCATGACAGTTAAAACGCTCCAGCGTCTGAGAGTGGTGCACTGCCTCGCAGGTGGAACTGCGTGCAGATCCCACCACGCAGACCCTCCTCTCTCCTCTCGCTGCTCCTGTTGAGTGCACCCTGAGGAGAGAATGCCGGAAACTTGATATGATGGTTGTGGTGATAGTCTTTAGATTATAAAAAATATGGGAATACAGCACATTCTCTTGCAGTTATACAGACCAGACCTGAGGGGGGTGGGCAAGCTCTCGCCCACAGGCCAAATCCATTTCCTGGTGTGTGTGTGTGTGTGTGTGTGTGTGTGTGTGTGTGTGTGTGTGTGTGTGTGTGTGTGTGTGTGTGTGTGTGTGTGTGTCCGGCCTGTGAGCTAAGACTGGTATTTACATTTTAAAGGGTTGTAAACAAACAATATGCAGTAGACACCTTATGTGTCCTGCAAAGCCTAATAAATCATTGCTGTCAAGCCCTTTCCAGAAAAAGTTGACTCACCTTTGATACAGACCATTAGTTTAACTCCCAATTTACTTCTCCCTATCTGTAGGAAGAATTCTTTCCTTCTTTTCCCTATTCTCCCTTCATGCATCTACTGACTCCATGCTTGTTCTTCTAGGTCTGACATGGTACTTTTGTTATGAAATGATCACCTTTAAAGATGGTTTTTATCCCCCTTTTAAAATCTCCTCAGGAGGAAATTTAGATAAGCATAAATAAACATGAAGTTGAGAGTTGTTTTAATACTCACATGTGGAGAGAACCAATTACAGAGCTTCCATGGTGCCTGTCCTGACTAATTTCATGAAGGTATCAATTCTCTGGTCCTTTTATCTTCAGAATTCCTTTGATTCACAAAATTGTGTACATAATTTTTGTTTGTTTGTTTTTGTTTTTGGCGGTACGAGGGCCCTCTCACTGCTGTGGCCTCTCCCGTTGCGGAGCACGGGCTCCGGACGCGCAGGCTCAGCGGCCATGGCTCACGGGCCCAGCCGCTCCGCGGCATGTGGGATCCCCCCGGACCGGGGTACGAAACCGTGTCCCCTGCATTGGCAGGCGGATTCCCAACCACTGCACCCCCAGGGAAGCCCTGTGTACATAATTTGAATACCGAGAATGATTTCAAAAATATAGTTGGGAAAATATTGCTTTTTAAAGATATGATATTGTAAAAATAACGATATCTAAATTATGTAATACTGGAATATCAATGTAATTTAGGACTCAAACTGTGAGCCATTCTATTTTTTTCTAAATTATTTCAGTTACATCAATATACAGTTTTTTATATCTTGCCTTTTTACTCCATGAATTGATAAAGTGTGAGTAATCTCACTGACCTTGTCATATTCTCCTTATTTTGGGTCAGAGTACTAGTGAAAATCATTTGAGGTCTCGAGTCAGAAGTCTTGTATTCTAATACCAGCTTTATTTCTCTATAGCGGTGTGACCTTAAGTAGCCACTTACCTCGCTCGAGTTCTACTTTCTCATCACTAACGTGGTGGTGTTAATACTATCCTAACAAAGTTTGGGGGAGGGCAGATACGATGATATAAGTAGAAATGATTTGAAAATTATAAAGTGCTTTTCATATGTTAGTGGGGCTGGTGAAGCAGTAACAAGTTTATGATAGTTTACTGTTTATACATGTCGACTCATTTCTTAAGCATTAGAAGTGATCAGGCTGAGAACCAGAAAGGAATGAGTTTGCTTTTTAACTTACATTATTTTCATGTATTCCTAATATGGGTGGCTTGAGAAGGGGAAGGCACATGTTTTCCTATAGTGCATATACTCAGTTAAATGATTATATCAGTTAGCAATTGCTGTGTAATAGACCTTCCAAAACTTAGTGGTATAAAGTGAAAACTATTTGTTATATCTCATTAGTCTTTGTGTTGGCTGCAGGGCTGGGGAGAGTTCTTCTACCTAAGCTGGGCTTGGCTGATCTTGGCTGAATTTGCTCATGTGTCTACAGTCAGCTGGGTAGTCTAGAATGTCTTTAGCTTAGGCGATCTGGCTCTTCCCCACGTATCTCTTGTACCCACCCCTCCGACAGGCTAAGGCTTGTTCATTTGGCAGCAGCAGAGTCCAAGAGAGCCTCTGTTTGCATTGAGTTTGCTACTGTACCGTTGGCCAGAGCACGTCACATGACCAAATGTGGATACAGGGACATGTGAAAATTGTGGCCACTATTGTAGTCAGTCTACACAATGGCCTTAGAGGTAAAGGAAAATCAGCCCAAGTGGGAACCATATTGTAACCTGGCATGTGAGTCCTGGTGGTCCTCTGTTCTTGAAAACACCTTGCATAATTTCAGTGCTTACACACCCCCATTCCCCATCACTGTACCAGAACCATAGCAGCCTTACGATCTGCCTGTTTTGCAAGGAGTAGCCCACATGCAAATATGCACCTCTTGTGTTTTAAATAATACAAAGAATATTGTTTCCAAGACAACTTTGATGAAATGTCAGCTTTTTCTAGGTTCTAAACCCACATAAGAAGCATTGTTATCCTCATCTCTGCTGGGTAATTTGTATACTGCAGTAGTTTGTTTGAAAACATGCCTGTTGTTCTTTAAAATATGGATAATGCTAGATTAAAGAGCAGATTTTTTTTTTCTGTTTATGCAAGCTCATTTCTAAAGCATTTAAAATAAAGAGCTTGGGCGTGTATGGTATTTAAAAACCCTTCACATGATGTTTTTAAAACAGATCAATTTCAGCATTAAAATGTTAGGAATTCAGCCAAGGAAAATTCAACTTGGATTGTATAGCTGGATGATAACGTATTATAACCATCTTCTTTGAATGTGATTGTACCAGCAGAGTTGAACCTGGTGAATTACATAATTTAAGAGCGTTTGCCAGAACACTGTTGTAGGGTGATTATTCAAGCCTTTCCTAAACAACAGCAAAGCGAAGGATGGATTGTATTATGAGGTACTTAAATCACAAGAAGAGTCGTCACAAAATATCTAAAGATAACTCATTTGACTTGAACAGAAGGTCATATGTCTGAATGTCAGTTATCACACTTAACTACTTGGCAGAATATTAGGATGTAAGAGAGTGTGATTTCTGCTTTTTAGCTACTTTGGCTTGAATTAAAAATGTCTTGAGTTTGCTTATTACTTATCAAAAAGGTATTTTCAAGTTGGAAGTAACATCATGATGGAGACTTTTATTCATTTCACATATGTACAGTTAAGGAAATGTATGTATCAGTCACATCTTTTAGGCATATCACTAACCTTTTAAAAACTTTTTTTTTTTTTTTAAAGAAAAAGTACATGTATTCTTAGTTCATCCCCATCCCAGTAGCCCTGTGTCTCAGGGGGCCATCCATTGCATAAGGTGTGTTTTTGTGGGTCTGTCACATCTTGTCTGCTGCTGCCCTCACTCATTCAAGGTCTTGAGTCAGAGAATGTTTTGGAGGGTCAGATTCATCATTTTGCATCATAAATATTACTCCCCTGGAGAAGTGCTACAGGTTGAATTCCTTAGTACTTCCAAAGGTGGGGATGAGGCAGGACTCTGAAAGAAATGAGAAGGGAGTGGGGGAACTTCTGTATGGAGATCCTAGCTTTAAAAATGCCAGTGCCTCTTCCTTAACACTGAGGCCACATGAATGTGGTGGGAAGGTCATCTAGAAGAAATAGTTCCTGAGACACTCCAGTGATACTGTCATCATTATTGGGGGCAGGGAAGTACATAAACTGAGAGAGAGAGAGAGGCCATGTAAAGACAGAAGCAGAGATTGGAGCTATGCTACCACAAACCAAGCAATACCAAGGATTGCCGGCAACCACCAGAAGCTGGAGAGGCAAGGAAGGATTCTTCCCTAGAGCCTTCAAAAGGAGCATGGCCCTGCCAACACCTTGATCTCAGACTTCAGCCTCCAGACCTGTGAGAGAATAAGTTTCCATTGTTTAAGCCACCTGGTTTGTGGGAATTTGTTTGGCAGCCCTAGGAAACTAATGTAGGTCCCAAGAGTTAAATTTATGTCAGTTCTGTTTCATCATCAGTGTCATTAGTAGTTGCTGTATGATGCTAAATACAGTGCCAGTCTACATATAAAAAGCCACAAAACTTATCTGTTAAATGTTTTAAAAATTTTGTTATTCGGTGGCTAGCCCAGTACAGGCACAGTACTTAGGCTCTGGGAATGTAGTGGTGAACAGGACAAAAATGTCTGCCCTCCCGGGGCTCATATTTCATTGGGGGAGAGACATTTTTTACACGATTAACAATTCTGATGAAATTGCTTCATTGGCTTTTATGTAGCCTACATTCTTTTTTTTTTTTTTTTTCTTCAATTTATTTATTTATTTATTTTGGCTGCGTTGGGTCTTCGTTGCTGCGCACGGGCTTCTCATTGCGGTGGCTTCTCTCGTCGCGGAGCACAGGTTCTAGGCACGCGGGCTTCAGTAGTTGTAGTGCACGGGCTTAGTTGCTCCGCGGCATGTGGGATCTTCCCAGACCAGGGCTTGAACCCGTGTCGCCTGCATTGGCAGGCAGATTCTTAACCACTGCGCCACCAGGAAAGTCGAGCCTACATTCTTGTTCCCCTTTTTTTGTCCTCCGGAATCCTAATTGACCTTTGGATCCAACCTTATGTGATCCAACAAGCCTGCCCATGCTTCTCACTTCCTTGTGGGCTTGGGTTAGCCTGGCCACGCATGGTTGTGCAGAAGTGCAATTTATACTCCCTGGAGTTGTGCAGTCCACATCCTCTGCAGTCATATGTGGTGGCCCTGTAGATGCCACATTTCCTCTCTTGTTTTCCATCGCCCTTCAAAAAAATAAAGTGGAGACCTCAGAGCTTTTCCTTCTCTGGGTTTTGGGTTTTGTTTTGTTTTTACACGTTTTAATGTCCTTTTCATCTTTCCTATTTACAGAATTTGTAGGTTTTCACTTCGTACGTGTTTGATGGAATTCTTGGCCTAAGTCATACAGGTTTTAAAGCCATCCAGATCTGTCAGACCTAATGAAGCAAGCCCCTTTGTCATTCCCTTGACCCCTTTTGTGTCCTCTTTTATTGATAATGCCTTGCTGCTCTGTATACAAGTTTGGTTTGTTTTCACAGTATGCAGGCATTATTTCCTGTGCCTCTTATTAAAATCAGAAGATCATCTTCTAGTATCTGCCCTGTATTAGCTTGCCCGAGTTACTTCAGCCCTCGGGATTCAGGTTTCTTCCTATATAAGTGAGATGGTTGAAGTAGACAGGTGCTTCTCAAGACTTGTAACGAGCATAAAAAGCACAGATGTTGGTTACAATGCAGGTTCTGACTCAGTAGGTGTGGGGTGGGCCTGAGACGCTGCATTTCTCACAAGCTCTCAGGAGATCTCACTGCTGCTGGACAGTGGACCATACCTTGAGTAACAGGGGACTGACTAGATGACTTCTCGGGTCCCTCCCAGCTCAAGATGGGAGCTTTCCTGCCTCGTTCAGGAGAGCCTGTTCGTACCTATGAGCTCACATCGAGAAGGCCACCGCTGATCTTGCCTCCCAGTATTCTTACCACCCCTGCACACTGTGTTCCGATGGAAAGGGCAAGGGACACACTCGGTGCAGTCTGGTAGTGCCTGAAAGGGCCTGATGTCTGCAGTTCTTGTTTATAGCTTGGCCCTTTTTTTTTTTTTCTCAGACTGAAGATAAACCCACTATCTAATGCATAATTAGCATTAGCCTTCAGGTTACATAGTTCTTTTTGTGGCTGTTTGCCTTGGGTTTCCCCCATTCCTTCCTCTCACGGTAATGGTAGATTTATAACCGTCCACATAACTATGATTAAATGTCTTAGTTCCTTTGCTTTATGTGGCGTTCTTGGCCACTTAATTACACTACATTAAATGGTATGTTGCTGCTGTCAGTGCAGTTGGATTGCATTGTGGATAGCATCTTTGGATATTTTGAAAAATGTTCCTATCATACAATTTGAGCTTGTAAATAGAAGTGCTGAGCATGCATAAATGTGCTTTAAGAAACGATTTCTTTATTGCTGTTTAGTTGAACTGATGGTGACACTAAACATCGAGACTTTGATGTTTTATACGGCATTCTTTCCTACTGATTAAATTCATTAGTGCAGTTAATTACTGGGGAAGAATACTGTATAAAACTTCAAAGTGTTGATGTTTAATCACCGCTCGAAAAAGAAGTTTTATACTCTTCAGTTGTCAAACACATTTCAATTAACTGGAGTAAGGTCAGAAATTCTGTTTTCTCTCCTCTGGTCTTCAAAGCTTTTCCTGACTCTTTTCTGGTTGATGGTTGGTTACTGGTTATTTGAGCCCAAGTACTAATCTAGACAAGCTGACAGCGGCATGTGGAGGGTGAAATCTCTTCCCACAAGCTATAAACCGGCAGAACTGAGAGACTCGGTTTCTGCAGAAGGCAGTGAAGACTTCTGTAATCTGTTGATGAGGGAAAACTCACAGAGAAATGGGTACTTGGTTCTCTCTTGTACTCTCTAATTTTGTTATTGATTTAGAGCCACTCCATTTTCCTATATGTTAACCATATATTGCCCTTCTGAGCCACTTCTCAAATGTCCGACAGGCATATTTCCTTAATGAGCTACGACTGCAAAGCTGAGGACACATACCTGTTTTAAAGGGATAGGGTGTAAGTGGAGGTGCTGAGAAGTTGATTATGTGAATTCTCAAATGACCGAGCGACATTGCAGCAGTCAAACGACAGGAACAATAAGAACCCCTTCTGAGGTCGTTTCCCTGTAGTACGTGCTATATCAGTTTTTATTGTTTTTTAAAAGTGAAGCGGGGTTTACAATAGCAATAATGTAATTCAGATAAGCAATTATTGTAATTGACCTCAGTGATGAGTATCCTTGGCTTTTACCACAGTTTGCTTAATACCTGAGGATGGCCAATTATCTCATAATGCACACTTTATTGAGATTACTGTTTTAATTACGGCACTCAAAATACATCACTTTGTCAGCATTGTAGAGCCATGTGTGGGAACACCACACTCAGGCGATCAGAGATGTGTAGAGCATCTAGGTTCATCTAGTGACGTAGTCGTGGTCGCGGTTTTCCTCTCTCTCAACTCCAAACTATGATTTTGAAAGACATGGTTTTTTACAGTTAAATGTGGTTCTTCCTGGGGAGAACGGCCACAGGGAGATAAAGTCTGGGCTGCTGTCACTGCCGCTAATTTAATTGTGCTCTCTGAAAGGGCTGGAGGTGACTTGCACTAATAGGCAGGTGGGTCTAGTTGATTAGGAGTTTGGACCACAGGAGTAGCTGATTCTCTGAATATGCCGTAGGTCTCAACATTAGAATTACCTGGGGGCTTTTAAAATTGCCTAGTCCCCCCCCCACCCCCTGACGGAAGCTGCCTCATTGCTCTGGGGTGGGGCCCAGGAGGGGCTTTGTTTTTAAGCTCCACAGGTGATTCTGACACTGGTGATTGCAGCCAGGGTGGAGAACCGCTGTCCAGTCCTTGAATTGGTTGCTCCCTGCCACTTGTCTCATCCCAGCCCATGACATCATCCCAGAGAAAGGACACCTTTTGGGGTCTTGGCTGCACTGTGCCTTGTTCTTTTCCATTTCCTCCCAGACTTGGCCTAATCTCCTCACATGCCTGAAATGGCCTCAGTGCAGGTTTGGACCCTAACAGTGCTTATTCCTCCTTCCCAAGCAGTGCCTAGCCTACCTCTCCCATGGGATGTCTCAGTGGGTAAATCCCACCCCTTCTGAAACGGTCACTGTACTCTTATCATCCAGTTTTCTGATGATCACAGAAATGTGTCTTACCTTCCTTCCTTCTAAGTTTCTTTGAGTAAGAATCAGCATTTATTAAGTATTCGAAACATGGGTAGTGCAACTTGGAAAGTTTAGTTTTAATTTTACTAATATAAATTTTTACATAGCCACATATGGCTTGTGGCTAACATGCTGACAGCACAAGGTGAGGTTTTTACGTGGCCATTGTACCCTGTCTTGAAATTTTCAAATAAATACGCCATCATGCCTTGTTTATTATTTAAGATTAAAGAACCCTTACAGGCTCCTTAGAGAGAATTTAAAAATACATAAAAATATAAAGAAAAAAACTAACTATAATACTTTTACCTAGGAACAGACATTACAAACATCTTGGATAAATTTTCCTAAATATTGTTTTAAGCACATTTTTACATGGCTAGGATAATATTGAAAATAAACCTTTGCATCCTGCTTTTCATAATTTAAAAAGTAACATTTTTCAAAATGTTATAAATTTGAACAGGTAAATTTTTAAAACAGATAAAATTTATTGTATTTTTTTTTTTGGGCTCATGGGTTACTCAAATGTTTGTGTTTGAATTTGCATGCGATTGTTTCTATAATAATTGTTATTAATTTAAATGATGATGCAATGACTTTGACCATCTTTTTGTTATTGATTTCAGTGACGATGCAATGATTCAACTGCATTTTAGAGAACATGATCTATATCTCATTGATTATTTGCTATCAGTGAGACTTGCCTTGAACTTACTTCAATTTTCATAAAGGTTCTATTTGTGTTTGAGAGTAATACCTTAGGTTATATATAAATCTATTAGAATAAGCTTGATAACCAGACTGGTAAGATATTCTGCGTACTTAGTGTTATATTTTCTGTGTAATTTTTTTTTTATATCTTTATTGGAGTATAATTGCTTTACAATGATGTGTTAGTTTCTGCTTTATAACCAAGTGAATCAGTTATACATATACATATGTTCCCATATCTCTTCCCTCTTGCGTCTCCCTCCCTCCCTCCCACCCTCCCTATCCCACCCCACTAGGTGGTCACAAAGCCGAGTTGATCTCCCTGTGCTATGCGGCTGCTTCCCACTAGCTAGCTATTTTACATTTGGTGGTGTATATATGTCCATGCCACTCTCTCACTTTGTAAAAGCTTACCCTTCCCCCTCTCTGTATCCTCAAGTCCATTCTCTAGTAGGTCTGTGTCTTTATTCCTGACTTACCCCTAGGTTCTTCATGACCTTTTTTATTCTTAGATTCCATATATATGTGTTATCATACGGTATTTGTATTTCTCTTTCTGACTTACTTCACTCTGTATGACAGACTCTGGGTCCATCCACCTCACTACAAATAACTCAATTTCGTTTCTTTTTATGGCTGAGTAATATTCCATTGTATATCTGTGCCGCATCTTCTTTATCCATTCATCCGATGATGGACACTTAGGTTGCTTCCATCTCTGGGCTATTGTAAATAGAGCTGCAATGAACATTTTGGTACATGACTCTTTTTGAATTATGGTTTTCTTAGGGTATATGCCCAGTAGTGGGATTGCTGGGTCATATGGTACTTCTGTTTGTAGTTTTTTAAGGAACCTCCATACTGTTCTCCACAGTGGCTGTATCAATTTACACTCCCACCAACAGTGCAAGAGGGTTCCCTTTTCTCCACACCCTCTCCAGCATTTATTGTTTCTAGATTTTTTGATGATGGCCATTCTGACTGGTGTGAGATGATATCTCATTGTAGTTTTGATTTGCATTTCTCTAATGATTAATGATGTTGAGCATTCTTTCATGTGTTTGTTGGCAATCTGTGTATCTTCTTTGGAGAAATGTCTATTTAGGTGTTCTGCCCATTTTTGGATTGGGTTGTTTGTTTTTTTTGTTATTGAGCTGCATGAGCTGCTTGTAAATTTTGGAGATTAATCCTTTGTCAGTTGCTTCATTTGCAAATATTTTCTCCCATTCTGAGGTTTGTCTTTTGGTCTTGTTTACGGTTTCCTTTGCTGTGCAAAAGTTTTGAAGTTTCATTAGGTCCCATTTGTTTATTTTTGTTTTTATTTCCATTTCTCTAGGAGGTGGGTCAAAAAGGATCTTGCTGTGATTTATGTCATAGAGTGTTCTGCCTATGTTTTCCTCTCCTCTAAGAGTTTGATAGTTTCTGGCCTTACATTTAGGTCTTTAATCCATTTTGAGCTTATTTTTGTGTATAGTGTTAGGGAGTGTTCTAATCTCATACTTTTACATGTACCTGTCCAGTTATCCCAGCACCACTTATTGAAGAGGCTGTCCTTTCTCCACTGTACATTCCTGCCTCCTTTATCAAAGATAAGGTGACCATATGTGCGTGGGGTTATCTCTGGGCTTTCTATCCTGTTCCATTGATCTATCTTTCTGTTTTTGTGCCAGTACCATACTGTCTTGATTACTGTCGCTCTGTAGTATAGTCTAAAGTCAGGGAACCTGATTCCTCCAGCTCCATTTTTCGTTCTCAAGATTGCTTTGGCTATTCGGGGTCTTTTGTGTTTCCATACAAATTGTGAAATTTTTTGTTCTAGTTCTGTGAAAAATGCCAGTGGTCGTTTGATAGGGATTGCATTGAATCTGTAGATTGCTTTGGGTAGTAGAGTCATTTTCACAATGTTGATTCTTCCAATCCAAGAACATGGTGTATCTCTCCATCTATTTGTATCACCTTTAATTTCTTTTATCAGTGTCTTATAATTTTCTGCATACATGTCTTTTGTCTCCTTAGGTAGGTTTATTCCTAGATATTTTATTCTTTTTGTTGCAGTGGTAAATGGGAGTGTTTTCTTGATTTCACTTTCAGACTTTTCATCATTAGTGTATAGGAATGCCAGAGATTTCTGTGCGTTAATTTTGTATCCTGCTACTTTACCAAATTCATTGATCAGCTCTAGTAGTTTTCTGGTAGCATATTTAGGATTCTCTGTGTAGAGTATCATGTCATCTGCAAACAGTGACAGCTTTACTTCTTTTCCGATTTGGATTCCTTTTATTTCCTTTTGTTCTCTGATTGCTGTGGCTAAAACTTCCAAAACGATGTTGAATAAGAGTGGTGAGAGTGGGCAACCTTGTCTTGTTCCTGATCTTAGTGGAAATCCTTTCAGTTTTTCACCATTGAGGACGATGTTGGCTGTGGGTTTGTCATATATGGCCTTTATCGTGTTGAGGAAAGTTCCCTCGATGCCTACTTTCTCGAGGGTTTTTATCATAAATGGGTGTTGAATTTTGTCAAAAGCTTTCTCTGCATCTATTGAGATGACCGTATGGTTTTTCTCCTTCAATTTGTTAATATGGTTTATCACATTGATTGATTTGCATATATTGAAGAATCCTTGCATTCCTGGAATAAACCCAACTTGATCATGGTGTATGATCCGTTTAATGTGCTGTTGGATTCTGTTCAGCATTTATTCTTTAGCGTCTGTCTTAAATACCTGATATGCCACCTTATAGGAATTTAGTTCTGGTTGATGAGATCAGTTGTTTCCAACCCTCTGCTCCCCCCCATTCCGTGATAAGCCTGGAAGATGCTGTTCACATGAGCCACGCGGTCCCATGAGCCCCCTTAAGGTTAGGAGCATTCTTGTGGGATACCTAAGACTTACGCCTTACTTTTTCCAGGACAAACCTAGATCAGATTGCAGATGCATAAAGACGACACCAGTGTGTTGACAATCTTGATTCCATTCTAATTATATACATGCATCTGTACCTATATACACTCAGGAATACATGCATCCTTATTTGCATGTGCGCACGCACACACACACATATACACACATATATGTTAATATGAAGTAAGACACTGGGTTATACCTCTACATCTCTCTGAAATCCATCCTCTTTTTCTCTTCTCCAGCACTCCCTCCAGTCCGAGCCACCAGCATCTCCCCGTGGACCACTGTTTCCCCTCCAAAGCTCTACTCGCTGGCAGGCTCACTTAAGCCCATACTAACAGCACTAGAAAACAAGGACACCAAAAATGATGAAAGCTCAGCTTTGATGATCTGATTCAGAATTTTGCTCTTTTAAATTTAGCATTCATGTAAGGTTTATATTGTACGCTTAGTATTGTTTTCATTTTTAATTACCAAGGGTGGAAGTAGGCAACATAATCTTTTCTGCTCTTCGGTGCTTTTAAAAGTCTTAACTCTGACTCTGGCCCCCTCTAACACAGAACTTTTCAAGGATCTCCTGAACAATTTTTAGAACGTGTGTGCCATCTCATTACTCCCCTTCAAGGGCACTTAGAATAAAACACAGACTTCGCCATGGCCTGCTGGGCCCGCACAGCCTGGCCCTCCCTCCTCCCAACATGGCCCCTTCACGCGCTCCCTCCCCAGCAGACACCCAGCCCTTCTGTTGCTTTTCGGGGCCTGTACATGTGCTCTTCTCCTTGTCTGCAGCAGTGTTCTCCTGGCTGTTCACATGGTGGGCTCCAGTTCCCATGTCGGCCTGAGCGTCCTCTCTTTGAAGAGGCTGTCCCTGAGCACCCTGTCATTAGTCTTAACATCCAGTTTATCTGCTTTGTAGCATGTTGTCATTTGCACTTATTATATTGTTGATTTATTAATTTCTTAATAATAACTTAATTTACTTTACTTTATGTCCCTTACTTGGAAAGAGTGCTGTCTGAGGATAGGGTCCTCATCCTCACTTTCTGTTGTGATCCAAGTCGCTGCCGTAGGGCCCAGCCGAGTACCTGGCACCTGGTTGGTACTCGAGTCAGTAGCTGATGGTATTCTGTTACTAACCAGGGGGTTTGTGCTGTGTTCCCACCACCCCGTTGGTCCTCACACCTCGCTCACTGTAGAGTGGTTTGTGACGTTCCAGTGAAGTTGGTATGCAAGTCTAGTCTTCACTCTGTTACCCTGACTCAAGGCCATGCTGACACCTTTGGCATGAATTCTACAAATAAGGAAAAAGAGTAGAACATGTGAAGAGGGCACCAAGCCAAGGGGGCAGGTAGGTGCCCAGACTGGAGAATAGGCTGTCTGAAATGTTTGACTCCGGACAAATAGGGTGGCCTTTCCCCAGAATCTGAGGCTTGAGAAACTAACTGCCCCATGACCCTCTTTCAAAGGAAGGCAAGAGGAGACTTGCCCGGATTGGGTTGCTGATAAAGGCTTGGCCTTCGCCCTCTAGGGCAGATTCCAGAAATAAATGTGAAAGAAAGGGCAGTATATACCTGCCACTTCTCCTAGTTAGCTCATCTAATCTCTGTTACAATCCTGTGGGACAGATACCCTTGTCGCCGGTTTTACAGGCATGAAAATTGAGGCCTGGAGGGGTTAAAGTGCTGGAATCACACGTGTGTAGGATATGTGTGTGTTGGAGCTGAGACTTGAAACCAGAGCACTCTCACTCTGCAGCCTGTGATTATTTCATCCCCCCACCCCTTCCCTCCAGACTCCACTGCGCTGCAAAACAGTGCTTTATTCCCCTTGTGTCCCCAGTGTCTAGAACAGCCAACACAGAGTAGCCAATCAGCTCAAGTCATAGGATTGCTACGGAGTCGCAACACCAGGCCCTGCTTGCGAAGTCTTTGTTTAGCCCTCTGACAGAGGAGTAAAGCCTCCTTCCACCAGCTGGTGTTGAAAGCACTTCTGCTTCCAGTGGGGTCTGGCTGGCTCTGCCCCACTCTCCCTTCCCACTGGAAGGAGGCTCATGGCTGTGTGTTTGAGCAAAGCTTCTCAGTGGCTCAGAGGTCTGTGCCGTGACCTTTGATTAATCCCCTGCTCCTGGATGCTTTCTTGTACACACTAGATTGTGGCATCTTCTGCATCTAGATTCCTGTGCCCTGGATGCTTACAAACCAAAAGACTAGCAGGGTGATAGAGTGCTGGCTGTTAGCAGAGGGCTCTCCTGAGATGGACTTTGTGTGCTTGTGTGCGTACACGTGTGACGAGAGAGGCTGTCAGAGGGGAGACACTCATACCACAGAAGTCGTACCTACACTTTGAGTTATTTTGATCTTCATTCCTTCATTCAGCAAAAACTTTTCTGTAGTGTCCTTACATTGCAAAGTGCAGGATTCTTTCAAGCCATATCTAGTATTAAATAGCAAAAGCATACTACTGAGCTCTAGGGTTCTTCCTTTTTAATACAATAGTGATTGATGGAATGGTATTCCCCTCATTTCTCAGGGTGATGAGGGAGAATATTTTCTTCCGGTATTCAGCATGCTGCTATTACCACACCATTTAGCTCGATGCCAAATTGCAGTTGGCTCCATTCAGTTCTGTTTACCCAAGTAGCGCTGTAGTGATTAAATGCCACTGGGTACACCGAGTATACAAAAGTAATTAACCTAAAAGGACATGTTAGAATAAGGGTCAACAACCTCTTTAGCCCGTAGTGCGACGGGGAAGACAGTATTGATGGAGATACTGGTGGCGGGGCAGGGCTGGGTGGTCAGGGAGGAGGAGGTCAGGAGGGAAGCGAGGTCAGCAGGAGCGCAGGGCAGCACTCAGTTGTCAGGGGCGGCAAGCAGAGCTCTGAGGCCTTTTCTGTAGTTGTCTTGTAATTTAGGTCTCTGACCTCTGATCATTTGAGATGGGGGACAGGGTGGGATTAGACTGTGACCTGAACCCCCTTTCAACATCTCAGCCCCAGTTAGTGGAATGCTGTTTTCCTGTTTAGCCTAGAGTAGTCTCAGCTTAGCTCATGCTTGTTCTTCCAGTATTTTACATATTTGATCAACCCTTGCATCTTTAGACCTAGTTGTCAAATAAAAGCCACTGCTTGAAATCACTTCTTTGGACAGATTTGAAATTGTGTCTCTGAGTATCTGTGTCTCATTTGTTTTTAGTCCTCAGTATACTGAAGTCACTTTCTTAAACTGACTGATATTAATATGCTTTACGTTGCTTTACGTACTAAAAATTTACATAAAACTCGAGATAGTCATCTTTGACTTAAAAGTCAACCAATGGGGCTTCCCTGGTGGCGCAGAGGTTGAGAGTCCGCCTGCCGATGCAGGGGACACGGCTTCGTACCCCGGTCCGGGAAGACCCCACATGCCGCGGAGCGGCTGGGCCCGTGAGCCATGGCCGCTGAGCCTGCGCGTCCGGAGCCTGTGCTCCGCAACGGGAGAGGCCACAGCCAGTGAGAGGCCCGCGTACCGAAAAAAGAAAAAAAAAAATCAACCAATGTAAAGCTGTTTTTTAAAAAAACAAGTATGCTTTCTGTCTCCCCTATATTTGGCTTTTTCTTTCATCACCTGTGTGTGGTGACTTCGTCTCCCGGAAAAAAAAAAAAAAAAAAAATGGGAGTGCTAAGGATTTTTTTCCTTGACCGTAACCTCCTTGG
Source organism: Delphinapterus leucas (assembly GCF_059928025.1). Taxonomy (NCBI): domain Eukaryota; kingdom Metazoa; phylum Chordata; class Mammalia; order Artiodactyla; family Monodontidae; genus Delphinapterus; species Delphinapterus leucas. The sequence continues at coordinate 84,450,772 of NC_143134.1, forward strand.
GAGATAAACATTTCAAGGAGATCCCCAGGGATCACTGTTCTCTGAATGAGTGGCCGCAGAAAGAACTGCTGACGCCTGCATTCTTCACTGGTGGGTCTGTGAGGCAGGGTTCATTTAGGTCCTGCCTTTTCAGTGGTCAGACTTGAGTAAGCTTTGTTTCTCCCTGGCTGCAGACAGCTGCTGAGTACGTGATGAGAGCCGAGGAAGAGGGGAGCCAGTTGAAAAATGTCTCCCTTATGCTGAAGATGTATCTCTTTTAGAATAAGAAAAATTGGTGGCTTTGATACATTTACAACAACAAATATTTCTTGCTTGCCCACCCAGAGGTCAAGCCTGGTGCTGACCTTGGGGGAGGGGGCCTGTGCCCTTGATTGGTTGGGGAGCAAACAGGGAAGAGGCGCACCGCCTTTGACCATATTCTCTGCCTGGCACCATTGTGACTTTTGTTTCCGTTGTATTTTTTACTCTGCTTCCTCTTGCTGTCTTTTTAACATTGTCCTGAAAATTGTCTTGTCACTACATCACTTTCCAAATTACCACTTTTGAGGGCTGCCCCCCTCCCTCCCTCCTTTGGATGTGCCTGCACCAGGCCTCCCACCCCCAACTCCAGCTGTTCTTCTGACCATGGTGGTCATCATATGGAGGGCTGAGAACACAAAGAAATACTTAGCCCAAGGGCATATGCCCTTTAGGAGTGTATAATCTCTACTGTCTAGATAGTAAAGATGTTATGGGAACAAGTAAGACATATACATGAGTATTGATACATGAGCAGATCAAGTTTTGTATTCATTCATTTGTACAGCAGCCCTTAACTGAGACAGCAGACCAAGTCTTCGTAGAATTTCTAGTCAAGTAGAAGAGACTAGCAAATAATCAAAATAGTGGCCGTGGTAGAGATGCTAGGAAGGAAGTAAACAAGGGACTATGGTAGGGATTCCCGGGAGGGATCACCTTGGATAGCATCACCGACAAGATCTTTCTGCGAAGGTGGCATCTAAGCAGCTGAGGAATAAAAGGTGAAAAGATGCTAGCTGCTCAGAGGCTAGGGAAGGGCGTTCTTGGCAGAAGCCTGCACTGAGGGATGAAAGAGTAGGGGGTGTCCAGCACTCTGAGAAAGAGACTTTCAACTGGATTGGAGAAGGTAGACAGTGTCTGTAAAGTGTCAGATGCTTGTGTTAATTCCTGTTGATTCCTATTGTGACTTCAAGAAATTTTAGACCTGTGTCATCTAATATGGTAGCCAGACACCACATGTGGTTATTGAGCACCAGAAATGTAGCCAGTCCAAATTGAGATGTGCTGTAAGCGTAAAACGCAAACCAGATTTTAAAGACTCAGTACTTAAAAAAAATAAAATGTTTCATTAATAATTTTGATACTGATTATACATTGACACGACGCTTTTTGATACATTGGGTTAAATTAATATACAATTAAAATTCACCTTACCTGTTTCCTTTAAATTTTGTAAAAATCTGGCTACTAGAAAAAATTTAAATACATATATGGCTCACATTATATTTCAGTTTGTCAGTTCTGTTCTAGAATACAATTCACTTTGATATATTAATGAATGATAGTAACCAAATTGGCTAAGTGAACACTGAAAACTGTTTTGCCCTTTTGAGGTGGTATGAAGAAGACCTAGAGTTTGCATTTCTGATTAGCGACATTAAAACTGTTAGGAAGCCTACCTTTATATTGGTACACTGTTGTTTCCTTCTCTGTTCCTGCTGAATTACCCTCTGATATTGTATAGAGTATACTTGTACACATAATGCATAAGAATATATATGAGGCTCTGTGGAGTTAACACTCTTGGGGAAAAAAATGTTTAGCCTTTCAAGTAGATTAAAACAGTTTACTGGAAAAAAAAGAGCAACACGAAAAGATTTTCTTTTCCAATAACTTTTAATAGTTACTAAAATGAGGGTTCTGGTCCATTAAGATACAACTTGCCAAGTCTTAAAGCTGAGTCACTTTTTTCTCTGAGCACCTACCCTGCTTCAGCTTCTTTCCAAGCAGCTGTTTAGAAGTATGTTGATATTTTGATTCAAGAACAGATCACAGTACAAGAATGAGTCTAAAGCCAATTCACCCTTCCCAGAAAATGCAGGAAGGAAAATTTTGCCAGCCGCTTCCCCCGCATTTGTTTTTAGGGCAGTCAGCCTCAGTGTACCACATCTGATGTGTCAGTAAGACTTAGTAACATTGATTATAAGACATTAGGAGAATGAATGATTTAGGATATACTTTATAGGTACTATACTGAAAAAAGAAATCTCAGAAGAAGGTGGCCGGTGCATGTGACTATAATTTACATAATGTCTGCATATAAGATTTATAGAATCTGTAGAAATGAGGGGAAGGAAATTCTGGGTGGAGGACAAATGCACATAGGAATGTTAGGTCTTGCAAACTTTGAGGACATTCATTGGACTGAAGGGCATGAAGTGACTTTGGGGTGATCAGACAGATTAAAAGATGTGTAAGTGACTTCTGTGCAACATTTGTGTGCACTTGGTAATTTTTATTACAGTTTCTGGGAGACTGTTCATACTGTGTCATCTCTGATGATCAGGAGTGAGGCTGCTTGATTAATTCAGCCTGTGCTTTGGGCTGTCTCCATCAGTGGTCATGGGATGTACTTGCCCCCCTCACCCCCCCAGTTGGTTCCTCATGTGACCCACGCTTTGGACCACATGCAGACAGTGGCTGTCAAGAGAGGAAGCTCGGGTGCTTATATAAGAAGCAAACCTGTACCTTTAGTGTCAAAGCATCATGCTCCAGCAGCTTAGCTTGCCAGCTAAAGGAGCTGTATTTAATGAAATTTCTGGGGTGGAGCCAACAGCTTTATTCCAGGAAGAGGAAATAACAGTCAAGAAACCTCAAGAGGACATTAAGATAATGTTCTAATTTAAAATCAATTTTATTGATACCTGATAAATTATTATGGCATTTTTTTCCTGACCAAGTAATAGATAGCACTGAAGCCTTGGAAGCAAAACATGAATGACTAAATATTGAAGTGCTGTAGATACTGCATGAAGGAAAAAAGTATGTAGGACTTTTGTGTATTCTAAGTATATTTAACTCATGGAGCCCTACTGGAGGGCAAGGGGTGCATTTCATTCATCTTTGTATTTCAGACTTAGTGGGTACTTACCCATAAGTGGACTAGGGTTATGTCGTGTTTTCCACATTAGCCAAAGAGGTATAGCTCTTCATGATGCTCCAGACTGTTCTTCACAACACGCACTCTCCTCTAATCCTCACAGCCACCTTCTAAGGAAGTACTCCTGTTGTCCTCGGTATCCACTGGAGAAATGGAAGCTTGGAGAGGTTCATTAACTTGTCCAAGGTCACAGAGCAGATGGTACAGACTGGTCTCGAACCCATAGCTCTTTGACTCGGGTACCCATAGCATGACCATTGTAGATACTTCCTCCCTCCTTAATCATTCCTCTGGTTTGATAGAATTTTGATTACTATCTGCAAAAGAAATTTATCTTGAACTGAGTTGTTCTTACCCAGAGAGAAGCGGTAAGACAAAGACGACAACAGACCATTTTAAAGAACATGTTGTTCACAAAATGTTATAGAAGGTGAAACATTTATTAAGAACAGACTCATTACTTTATATGGAGATTATATTAAATATTGTTTTATCAAGGGCAGGTCTTCAGAAAGTCCCAGTCATTTTTGAAGGTGAATTTTGATTTATGTTAATTTGAAAAAAGCAAGTTCTGTGAGGATTATATACAGATTGTGTTTTTAATGACTTCCTTAATCAAGCAGGTTATTTAAAAAAAAAAAGAGTCTTACTGTAACGAGCAGTAAACTGACAACCAGTGACTGGCTCAGAGCCCTACCATATTCAGGCTTTTCACCACCAGCATGCTATAAACTTTAAGGTAATTTACATAAATTTGCATGTGTTATGAGTCAGTATGTAAGACGTGTGCATTTTGACCAAATAATTTTCATTTTAAAGTTTTTATACTTAATTTTCCCCAATTGAGGATTATTTTCTCCATCTCTCCTGGTTATTTCCTTATAAATGAGATAATAAATGTTAAAATGCTTTATTATAAAAAGAGCTCTGTGAACAGGAATGTAAACATTTTATGTAATGCTATACAATAAAACCTTAATCAGAAATGCTCTGGGATATGGTATGTTTAGTTTCGTATAGAAGTTTATTCACAATATTACCTTTCCTTCAG